>NC_045785.1:167146142-168346142 GCF_009873245.2 Balaenoptera musculus | reverse complement strand
TTACTTTTTTTTTATATAAATTTATATATTTTATTCGTTTTTATTTTTGGCTGTGTTGGGTCTTTGTTGCTGCACGCGGACTTTCTCTAGTTGTGGTGAGCAGGGGCTACTCTTTGTTGTGGTGTGTGGGCTTCTTGTTGCGGTGGCTTCTCTTGTTGTAGAGCATGGGCTCTAGGCACGTGGGCTTCAGTAGCTGTGGCACACGGGCTCAGTAGTTGTGGCTTGCAGACTCTAGAGTGCAGGCTCAGTAGTTGTGGCGCACAGGCTCAGTTGCTCCATGGCACGTGGGATCCTCCTGGACCAGGGCTCGAACCCGTGTCCCCTGCATTGGCAGGCAGATTCTTAACCACTGCACCACCAGGGAAGCCCTGTACTCTTACTACTTAATGCCTTTCCTTATCACTACCTACCTTCAGGTAACTATAACATGTTGTGCTCTCTGTCACTGCTTAGTCCAGTTTATCTCATTTATTCTTCTCATCATCCTTATGAAGAAAGTTCTATCATCTCTAGTTTAGAAATGAGGAGACACAATTTACAGAAGGTAAAAAGAATGCCCAGTTCACACATCAATTGAGGAGCAGAGTCTATAGTAAATCGTGGTCTGACTGTAATACTGGCTTCCTCTGAAGTGATACTACCTTGTGCTAAATAAACTTTGGGAAATGGAAAACAGGCAAAAAGCACCTAAAATAGATAAGTAAGTAGATGTCCCCTCCTACCCCCCCAAAACAACCAACCTAGTAGCTGCTCTCTTTAGTCCTAAGATAGTTTCTTCAGAGAAGGTCTTTTTTGGTGGGCAACAGCAGGAGACAGTCTGTTTTTCCTTAGCAAGCTGCATTTCCTGTGAGCTTGAATGTAGGCTTTGAGGTTATGATGTTTCAAAGAAAGCTCAGTCTGTGACTGAAAGCCTCCACCATTATTTGCAGGTTATTAAGCTTGTTTGAGTATTTGTTAAAATAAAAAGTTCAGGAAATTTGATTAACACTCTTTCTCTAGTCTTTCAGAAGGAGACAACAGATTTGATCATCATATTGAAAAAAAAAGGTGACAACAGGGGAAAATGGTGGTGTTTCCCCATACTGACTCTTAACTCATTTTGTCTGAAAACCTATTGACTTAATTTGCAACGATTTTGTGGAGTAAGTGGATTACTGTCAATGTGAACAGTTTGTATGTGCAACTTTTGTTCCCACAGCAAAAATGTGGGCTAGGTTGCCAGCACCACTAGCTGCCTGCGTCTACAATCACCCTGGGAACTCCCACTGAACAGCCACCAAACGAGGACAGCTTAACGTAAATTGAATAGCGCCCCTAATATTACACTGCCATTTAGCATTCAACTTCTAAGTGTCAGGGTGGCCTGAGCGAAGTCCTACTCTGGGACCTGAGTAGTGATTCATGAACCACAATTAATGATATCAACCATTACAACAAAAGCATGTAGCTGAAGTTGAAGAAACCATCTTGCTAGTGACGCCTTTTTTTTTTTTTTGCACTTCATTCTCGCCTACTACACCCACTGTCCCATTCATTCTAAAAGAATATTCATGTAACAGTAACTGCAGTGAGGTGATGGTAGATTCCTCCAGCTAAACATTTTAGAGTGGGTACATTCAGTGCGATTCCTAGGCTGGGACAAGAAGGAGAGTATAAGCAATATTAAACCATTAAGCAAAGGAAGCTTGGGTCAGAAATATGAAGGTCACACATGAGAAGAAGAGAAGGGATACAGATGCAAAGTGAAATCAAGAACACGAAGAGAGAAAGATTGCAAAGTTATTATCAAAGATGGAAAAATCAGCGTCTGGATTGGGCTGAGAAAGTATTCAAGATCGCCTCTAAAATCTGTGGGGTCCAGAAGAAAAGTAGAGATGAAGGTTCACATCCCAGGTCTTATTTTTAAAAGTTATAACTCAAGCTCTACCCAAGGCCTGGCCCACCTTCCTACCCTGGGGACCTTAGCGCACTCCTAGGGGATGCCCTTGTGACACTGCCCTGCTGGCTGCTAGCCTGAGTGGGAACAAGGATCTGCTGGGGCAAGACCTAAACCGAGGTCCCTGGGCAGGGACCAGCCCAAACCCAGAGTGGAGAGTGACCAGACTCAGCTCCTCGGGGGGCTGGGAGGAATAGGACCCCTGCCCCATACTTTTCCTGCTCGAGATTCTCAGGCCGTTCTAAATGCTTCCCCAAACTAAACCCCAGAGTACAAAGAGGGGAGAGAATACAGTATTTGGAGAACCTGATCTGTCTAGACACCCACCTTGGAGACTGGAGCAGCCGAGTTTAAGCAAAATCAGCCTCTCTTCCTCCGGCGAGCCAGGACAGGGGCTGACTCTTCTCCCTCGTGTACACTTGCGCACTCTTAGCTCCGCTCTCTGGCCTGGGGCACCTAGTACCAGTTCCTCTAGAAGGGACGGCATCTGTAATGCCCATTTGCTCAGTTAGCTACAGATCCTTCAAAAAACTTTCTTAGGAAAAATAAAATTGGTCTTGTATTTCAGTTTTTGTGATATGTAACACCCTCTAAGATGCAAACCCAGGACCCTCTTGCCTGGATCTAAGGGCAGAACTGAAAGCATCCCATCATTTTAAGGTATGTAGAAGCCAATAACAAACCAAGAGGAGTATAACTGATATACCTGGCATTCCTTGATAGTGGCCTGTGCTCTACCTGCCCCAGGTATGCCCAACCAACCTCAAGAATCCTGGCGGAGCACCAATTCCCTTTGTAAAGGAAGGATAAAGCAATCAGGTTTAGAAAACACTAGAGCACGTCTTCAAATAATGGGTCAGAATCACCTACTGCAAAAATCAAACCATGAGCAGATGAATGCGACACATAGCTTTTAGAAGTGGAGCAATTACAGTGGAGCACACGCTTTGGAGTAAACTCTCAGCCTATGGGACAGCTTTTGAAACAGTAATGGCTAGTGAAAATTATCATTCCAGTCTCAGAAAGATTAGTGGTAATCTACAATTTTTATTAATCATACTCATACACAAAAATAGAAGGGACTCACAGAAATATCACTTTCAATACATATCTCATAAATGCTTACAATTTGTGCTTTGTTTAACTTACAAGAGGGAATAGATGCTAGGACAAAGGGATTTAACTAAGGTACCACAAAAAGCTTAGAACAAATGAGTGGAGAGCTAACTACTGAAATTAGGAATTAGTCTAATATCCATACTGGAGGTCTGCACACAATTGATCTTCAATAAATGCAAAACTACAACAAATAAAACTTTCTTAGACCTCAGACTAACAAGCACCAAGCTTTTCTGAATGTAAATATAATTTTGAGCTGTAAATAGGTTGAACTCTTTGTATTGACCTCATCACTCTCTACTTTTCACTCAACCAATGTCTCTGTTTAGTCAGTGGTTCTATTATGTGTACTTGTCATGTAGTGATTTTGATTCTGTAGAAAGTCTCTGTGGAAAGGGGGTAAATACAAAAAGTACTTTAAAAAGCTGCCGTATACTTTTTTTTTAGAATATTTTGAAAAAATAGAAAAGAAGTCTCATCATGTTCTTTGCACTAAGCAACTGTTTTCAATAATGAGTCCTGCATAAGGACTTATTGATGGATTCAGAAATCCTAGCACAGGACAGGGAGGCTGCAATTAAAGGCATCCTCCAATTAGTGCCCAAACAGACTCAAAGGGGAGTGGTCTGTATTGCCCTGGGAAATAGCAGTTCTGAGTTGTAAGGTTGACAAAACTTTGCAGGATGAACAGTATAAATTTATAGACAAACATATGAACCATGGAGAAGAATTTCAGAACCTTGCTAACTACCTTAATTTAGAACGAAATAAGCTGAAGATGAATTACTTCTCATTTTGTTTGAAAAATTGGCAACCCATCCACAGAAAATATGCCTGAAATTTGGAGGATCATGCAAATGTTATCGCTGTACTTGAGACAGTAAATCTTCCTCTTGACCTCCAGAATAGGACCCATATTTAATAAAACGCTTTTAGTCTACTATGAAGCCTTTCTGGGTTGTGTTAAACCAGATCAGCCAGGATAGACGAAATTGACCAGTCGGTTCAGACTCCTGCTGCAAACTCTCACGCCTGCATCCACTGCCAGCTTTCACCAGGAAGGAGAGACCAGCAGCTTATCAATCTATAGAAACAATCCATCTCCATAGTCTCTACTGAAGCTCACACATGGATGATAATTTGAACAAATTTCCAGTACATAAATAGAGTAAATAAATAACAAGGCAACATGGCGCTTAATTTTTTCCTTTCTCTTTTTCTTTCTCTTTGCGTTCCAGCTTCAGGCAACAAAATCCTTAAGCACTGAAACGAGCAAAAAGCAGTTTTAAGAAGATAGGTCAGGACATTAATATAACACCTCCTTTTTATTCTCTAACATTCCTCACAATAAATCAGCTGGCTTTCCTCCACCCCCTCCTCACACACCCTTCACCCGCCCATCCTGATTTCGGATCGCCGAAAGTAAATCTGTGACAAGGGTATCTATACATAATATTAATGGTGCCGAGGAGGGCTGGTGTGAAGCGTGAGCGCTTGTCAAGAAAGGAGCGATCGAGCCCAGCCGTTCATCCTCCGCAGTGTGCTCTACATCATCTGCAGGACAAATGTAACATCATTAGGAAGAAAAAAAAAAAAAGGAGGAAGAGGGAGGAAGGAGGCGGTGGGGAAGTAGCCAACCTGCAAGGAAATGGCTAAGTTGGAGATTCCAATCAATCTATCTAAGCCAGGTTCCCTGAGATACTGTCAGCTGCTACAGACAAAACAGGTTGCAGGAGAGATCACTGAGTCAAACAAACAAACAAACCAAAAACTACGAAATACAACTTTCTTATCAGAGATTTACTCAAGTACTGGTGGCATTTTAAATCCATTTTCCAGTTTAGCTCCACTTTGCCTGCCCAGGAAAGGGAAAGAAGTTTGCTTTATCCTTAAATAAAGGAATCCAAGCAATCTGCACTCTAGGGGGTACTAGTTCATAAGCATTTACAGTAGATTAAAAAAGAAATGATGGCAGATATTTTGTGAGTCAAAGTTTAAAAAAAGGCCAGAAGGATAGAGAAGTTTGAGTTTCAATCTTTACTCAAGGTCAGCATCTAGCTTCTGGGTTAGTGTGTGGCTGAGTTTTTTATGGTGAAAAAGGGCTCCAATTTCTTTGGCTGTTTAATCAATTGTATGTAGAAGGATTGTGTCCAACTAAAGATCTGTAGGCAGTGAAGCTATTGACCATGTGCTGTCCTAGTACCTGCTTGTGAAATAAGGATCATTTGATCTTTTGTGCCAAAGTATTAAATCACCTAATCCACTGATAACTAGACTTAAGAAAACCAAAGCCAAAACAAAACAATGAACAGAACGAATGAAACAAACTGTCCTAAATTATTGGGGCAGGTTAAATAAAATTCAAGTTCCATTACCCCTCTGATTCCATTTACTCACCTGTCACTTAATGCAGAGCCCGACAAGTTATTTTGATTTATCATCTAAACTGCTCCAAATCTGTAGCTCTGAGATATTTAGTTGCAATTTGGGGAATGTTCTCTTACAAATAATTTTAGCATTTGCTTTGGATGATTCCCAAGTCCTTTTACCAAGTGTCAGAATAGATCTGAACCCAGTTCAGAGTTTTCAGGTCTAATGAATCTTATCCCAAAGCCAACAGCTTTAGTTACTATTGATCAATCAGTTTTATTTCCAATTTAAATGCATGAATACCTAGGATAACTCAGAAATTAATTACTGAGTATCTTAGAAACCAGCGTCCCCCATCTGCATTCAGTATCTTTTAAAAGGTTTTTCGCTAATAGTTTAAAGTAAAAGAAATCAGGTGCTCACCTTGTAAAGTAGCCTTGTTTCCAAAATATGATAGGCCAACTTACTGCTCTTGCCAGCCACTTAAATTAGGGTCCTGTTGAATGGAGACGATGACATACGGGTAGTTCCAGATTTAAGCTAGCACAAAGAAATAGCACCTAATGCAAGCAGACTAAGAAAGTGCAAGGTCATATTTAACTGTATCAAACTTGATTCTTTAAGCTCTAACAGGATTTGATCATCAGTCACTCGTGGAATGCTGAATTTGCCTAATAGTAATTCTTTTTCCATCTACAAATGACCATAGTTTGTACATAATTTAAATCAAGACATATGAAATTATGGTGATGGTTATGAAAGAAAATTAGAATAATTTTTATTTTATTAACAATAATGTACTAGGTGTACACAGTACACACAACTATAGAAATAAGTCTAGTGAGTCTTTAAGTAAGCAATGCAAAAACAGGAAACTATTTAAAGAGAAATTTGATTTTGGCATACATGGCCCATTATCTAAATCTGACTCCAGAAAAAAATGTCACGTAATCATAATTATCACTGTACCAATCCATTCTGAAAAATAAATAAATAAATAAACAACAGGCAGAACTAAACAATTAAGGGATTTTTCATTTCCCGTTATGGTCCCTCCTGTAAAACAAAGAATAGATAGACTGAAACATGAATATGAAGGCATGAATGAGAATTATTTTCTTATTCTTGAAACAAACAAGCAATGAGTGAAACAACATTCACATTAATTTAAAATGAAGATATGATGCATTTGCTTATTCTGTTTAATTTTGTACCACTTATGTAACAATGGAGAAATTTGCAAAATGAAAATAATGTTGCAAATATCATTTGATTCAGATGATCTTTGTAGCTCATTTTTCATGGGTCATCTCTTTTAAAATATAAATTAGTAGGAAATTATTTGCTAACATTTAAAAATTCTCTATTGTCTCTCCAAATAGAATTAATCTTCTATTGCATTTTGGAAGCTTTAGAAAACATATAGCATGACAGGAAGTTCAGAATTTCTTTTTTCAAAAAAAATAAAGCTGACTTATTAATTAAATATTTCTGACATCTTCACCAAATTATTAGCTCCTTGAGGGATGGAGCTGTGTTTCCTTCATTGTTTTACCTGGAGCACTGATACAGGATTGGGCCTTCCTGTGGAAATGAACTCTGTGACTTTGTACAAGTCACTACCTGTTTGAAGGCTTATTACCTCTCTTATAAGTGGAGGTGTGGATGAGAAGATCAGTACAATTTCTTCTCACAAAGAGAGCTATGGTTGGATGAATTATGAACTGAGGATGTAGCTCTGTTCTATTGGGTCTTAGTAGTTGTAGGTCTTTGTAAGGAAAAATCATGTAAACAGATAGCACTTTGATAAGAGAAAGAAAAACAAATAGTGTAATGGACAAATTACTGGGAAGAGCGGTAATCTTAATCTAGGAATGAAGAAAGTTAAAATGAAGACACTGGGTCATTTCTGATAAGGGAAGAGGAGAGAAGCCATTTCAGGCTGCAAGAACAGACTGAGAAAAGATAATGTATGTTTGGAGAATGGTCGATTAGCCCAGGGTAGCTGGGGTGCATTATAGTTGAGCAGATGTAATGAAAGGCAAAAATAATACTGATACTAAGAACTAGGATTTGAGAGAAAGGAAAGAGATCAGGTCGTGGTGCACAAGAAAGCTCTAACAGAGGAGGTGGGATTTGAGTTGAATCTTGGAAAATGAGTAGGATTTGAAGAGGAAAAGGAGAGGATAAGAGTGAGTTCATATAGAGGAAAGTATATTTGATAGATATATTTAGGTCAGGAAAACATTTGATTAGAATGAAACATTCATGTGAAAATCAAGACTGTAAAAGGAGATCAGGAAGATGTTGGAGAGGACAGAGCATTCCAGGTGGAAGAATTGGCCTATTTCTCACGTACTGAGTAATCTCTGCTATGTTATGTGCCGAGGAATCAAATGACGACAGCATGGAATGCCTTGGGTGGCAGAGGAATAGAAAACCTCTTAGCCTAGAAAACAGAAAGACTGGGACGGGGCAAACAGTGGGGAAACTATTACCCAGGTCCGAGCATGAGATGATGAAAAAAGCAAAAAAAGAAAGAAACTTGGGACTTGGTTGACAAAATGGATATGACACACGAGGTAGAGAAAATATTGAAATAAGTTATGAGAATGTGGTACTTTTAGCACTGATAGGTAGGACATATAGAAATATCTCACACATTTTGAGGGATTGTAGTGTTTGCACGGAGGGTCTTTGCAAAAATGCAGCAGGTAAAACCAGGTCTCATAGAATAGAGGGTACTCACTGGGAAGTTAAAAACTTGGCAATAAATATATGCATCTTTTGAAAAGTGTTCAGCTGCAAGTAACATAAATCCCAACTATGGGTAACAAAAATAGGAATCTAATTTTCTCACACAGCAAGAAGTTTGTTAGTAGGCATTTGCTGTGCAGGTTCAGATGCTTGACAAACTCATCTTTCTATTCTGACATTGTTAAGGTGAGGTGTTCATCTTTATGCTTCTCACCTCCTGGTCACAAGATGGCTGCTATATCTCCAGACATTACATTCATTTCCAAGACAGGAAAAAGAGGTAAGGGTTTGTTATCTTATATTAGGAAAGCAAAAGTTTCCCTAGAAATCCCCAGCAGACTACCATTTATGTCTTATTGATCGGAGCTGATCGACTAGGTCACTTCTAGAAGCAAGGGAAAATGGGAATGTGTTTTCTGGGTATATTGCTTACCAAATAAAGTCAGGATTCTGTTAGCAAGAAAAAAAGGAGAATGGATATTGTGTAGGCAATTAGAAAGATACGCTAAAGTATATTTTATAGCATAGTAAATAAAAGTTCTAGAAGGTGATTGCTTTTACGTGATAAAAATTTGTTGTCATTAAAACTTGATAGTTGGTGACCCTTCTAAATCTCTCTCAAAATTCTTTTCCTATCTCCCCCCCACCTCCATGAATGCTACCTACCTGGCGTGGACTATAGCAATGACCTCACCTGGTCACTTTGCTGTCATCCTTTTGCCCTATTACTATCTATTTTCTGTACAATAATAAGAATGATCTTTTTATAGAAGGAAGTTACAATTTAATTTACAGTTTGCATTATTTTCAGATCAATGAAAATAGAAACACTATATATATTGATGTGACCAAGCGATTTTAAAGAAAATCCTTAGCCTTAGATATTTTTATTATTAAACATTAAAAATGAGTTAAGTAGCATTCATTTATCTGAAAAAAACACAATAAAATATACTAAAATTAAGCGGAAAGAAGGAATTAATAATTGACAAACTCCAAGATGGTTATTTAGGAAAAAATCAGGAAAACTGATCAATAAGTTAAAATATTTTTGAAAAGATCAATAAGTTAAAGCTCTAATAAGCCCTTATATGGAAAAAAAGAGAATCTACACATACACATGTATATGTATATATAACAAATAAATTCTAGAGTATAATAAATGACATTAAATATGAGAAAAGCTATAATAAATTTTCCAAAATATTTTTGTAACGTGAGAAAATACTCCATACAGTTTCACATAATAAATTTGAATAAAATGTGTGATTTTTCAGGGAAATGTCAAAAATTACTCAAGAAAAGGATAACTATAGAAGGAAATAAAGAGTTGTCCTGCAGCTAATACCAAAAAAGGAGAAGGCTGAGGTCACTCTACAGGCTCTTCATATCAAATCTTCAACAGTACAGTATTCTCCATATTTCTTTCTTCATTCCCAAGCACAGAAAAAGGCAGGCAGCTTTCCATTTATTTTTTGTGTCAAACATAATTCTGATACCAAAACCTGACCAAGATTGTCCCAAAAATGAAGCTCATGGTCTAGTCTCAGTCATGACTGTATCTTGCTCTCCTACTGTCTACAGAATTTGTTCCAAACCTTCTCCATATTTCTTAGCAACCACCTGATTTTCTTTCATCATTCTCAGATATGACCTTTCCAGAGAGAAACATAGAAGCCAAAGCCTTTAAAATTTTCTTTTTAATTTTATTTATCCAGTTTTATTGAGATGTAATTGACATGTAACACTGTATTCATTTTAGGTGTGCAAAATAATAATTTGATATACTTGTATAGTGTAAAATGATTACCTCACTAAGTTTAGTTAACATCCATCGCTTTTCAGAGTTACAACTTTTTTTCCCTGTGATAAAAGCTTTTAAGATTTGTTTTCTTAACAACTTGCAAATACATTGGGTCGGCCAAAGCATTCGTTCAGGTTTTTCCATAAGATGTTACGGAAAAACCCGAATGAATGTTTTGACCAATCCGATCCAATCCAGTACTGTTAACTATAGTCACCATGCTGTACATTACATGCCCATGACTTACTTATAACTGGAAGTGTGTACCTTTTGACCACCTTTACCTATTTCACACACTCTCCACCCCCCACCTCTGGCAACCACAAATTTGTTCTCCGTATCTGTGAGTTCAGATTTTTAGATTCCACATATAAGTGAGATCATACAGTATTTGTCTTTCTCGGTCTGACTTACTTCACTTAGCATGATGCCCTCTATCTGTGCCACAAATGGCAGGATTTCCTTTATTATGGCTGAATAATATTCCATTGCATATATACTGCATTTTCTTCACCATTCACCCATCAGTAGACAAAGGTTGTTTCCATGTCTGCAATGTAAATAACACTGCAATGAACATGGGGGTACAGATACTTTTTTGAGATAGTGATTTTTTTTCATTCGCAGAGCAGAATTGCAATTGCTGGACCATATGGTAGTTCTATATTTATATATTTAATCTTTTGAGGAATCTCTATACTGTTTCCATAGTGGTTACACCAGTTTGCATTCCCATCAACAGTGCCTAAGGGTTCCTTTTTCTCCACATTCCCACTGACACTTGTTGTCTCTTGTTTTTCTGATAATAGCCAATCCAACTGCTGTGAAGTGATACTCATTGTGGTTTTGATTTGTTTTTCTATGATAATTAGTGATTTTGAGCACCTTTTCATGTACCTGTTGGCCATTTGTATGTCTTCTTGGGAAAAACATCTATTTAGTTCCTCGGCCTATTGTTTCATCAAATTGTTTGTGTTTTTGCCATTGAGTTGTATGAGTTTTTAAGATATATTTTTCATTTCAACCCCTTATCAGATAAATGATTTGCAAATATTTTCTCCCATTCTGTAGGCTACCTTTTTGTTTTGTTAATGGTTTCCTTTGCTGTGTAGAAGCTTCTTAGTTTGATGTAGTCCCACGGCCACAGTCTTTAAGGTGGGAACTTTTCCCTCAATTTTGGGCCACCCGGAGTACAAACTGTTTGCCTCTGTCTGCATCCTGACCTGATTGCTTCCTGTTGAAATAGAGGAGGTGTTCCTTCCAAGGCTCCGAATCCTGCCCACCAGAACCCTCTCAGCTCTCGGTCACTAGGAATATTCCCTCCTCACTTCGGTATCTTCACCTTTTTTTCTTGTTAAATCCTTCTCATCAGCATTTAAACATGCGCAAGTCTCTTTTCATCTGAAAAATAAACCCTCACTTGATTAATCTCCCCATCCGGTTACCCTTATCCCTCTCCTGCCCTCCAGCCAACCTTCCTAAAAGAGACGTCTTAAGATTTTTCCTCCAATTCCATACATCCCACAAACTTCACAGTGAACGTTAACATGGCTTCCGTTCACTCTACCTAAGACTTCTCTTGATGGTAAATATTTTTCCTACTTCATGACCACTAAAGCAGCATTCAATACCAGTGGCTACACCTCACTTTTAAATCGTTCTCTTCCCTTAAATTTTATAACACCACTCCATTTTCCTCCTAGCTCTCTCTTTCTTCTGTCTTTGCTGGATCTTCCTCATGTACCTAACATTAAATATTAGAGTGTCCCAATCAAAGTTCAGTCCTAGGCCCTTTTACTCTCAGCTTAATTTCTCTACCTGGGCAATCTTACTCCTACCCACAGTTTCGATAGCCCTGATGACTCTCAAATGTTTACCTGTAACTCACCCTGCTCTGAGCTCCAGACACATATTCAATCATTTGTTTGATATCTCCACTGTCTTAGGACTGTCTTAGGCACTTCTTAGATGGCAAATCCAAAATTAAACTCATGATCTTCTCCATAAGTCTGTTCTTCTTCTATTATTTTTAAGTAATGACCTCATTAAATACCCAATTTTACAAATCTGATGACCTTGACAACTTCTTCTCCTTTACCCCCATATACATTCAGTTACCAAAGCCTAACGGTTTTACTTCCTAAATGTCTCTTGAATCTGTTCACTTCTCTTCATCTTCACTGTCGGAATCCCCCAATCATGCCATCATCTCTTGCATAGATAAATCTATTGATTTCAGTTCAGACCAAAAAAAAAAAAAAAAAAAAAATGCAGAGATAGATTTCTTCCAGGATTAATATTCTAAAGATGCCATTTCACTTTATAGTAACATATACATTTAATATAACTAACAAAATATCCAAATGTGTTACTTTTAATATTTAACAAATTGAAATAAAAAATTATTTGGAAGAATATACATAGGGAAATACCCTAGAAAGTTTCATATATCAAGAATAAGTACTCACCCAATCAAATACCAAAATATATCTTAAGCTATGGTAAATATTGGGTTGGCCAAAAAGCTCATTCAGTTTAAAGTAAAAATAAAACACACATTTTTAATTTTCATAAAGAACTTTATTGAATGTATTCACTAACCGAATGAACTTTTTGGCCAACCCAATAAATACCCGTGGTACTGTATAGGAACAGATTTATTAAAACTTGCTAGAACCTCAGAGCATATTGGGACTTTCCTATATGAGAAATGGTCATTATAAATCAGTGGGTAGAGGAGAGATTATTCAGAAGATAATATTAGATCAATTAATAAACCTGAGGAAGAAATAAATTTAATTTCCTATCTCATACCATATAAAAAAATTTCCAATGAAATATAAACTCTTAAACCATAGGAACACATGAAGCAAATGCAGGATTTTTTTTCTAATTTGCAATCTTTAATTAAGGGAAGCTTTTCTTATCATGATACCAATGAAAGGAGCTAAGAGATAAATAACTGAGAGATTGCTCTGTATGGAAAAAAAAATTGAAAAACAAACCACAATTGAAAAAAGTGTTTTCACATATAGCACAAGGGATACATCATTTAGTGATTGTATAGAGAGGGAAAGAAAGAAAGAAAGAAAGAAAGAAAGAAAGAAAGAAAGAAAGAAAGAAAGAAAGAAAGAAAGAAAGAAAGAAAGAAAGAAAGAAAGAAAGAAAGAAATTAAGGAAGGAAGGAAGGAAGGAAGAAAGAAAGAAGAAAGAAAGAAAAAAGAGAAAGAAAGAAAGAAAGAGAAAGAAAGAAAAGAAAGAAAGAGAGAAAGAAAGAAAGGACTAGGTCAATAGCAAAGGGCAAACATAAACATTTATTCTTTCAATTGACAGTTATTGGGCACACAGCTCCTCCCAACCCTGAACAGGGCACTTACATTGAAGAGGGAAGAAATGGACAAAAGACACATTAGAAAATAAATAAATAAATAAGCTGAGACTTGAATAATGAGTCAGCCATTGAAAAGCTGAAGGAAAATTCTGGGAGGAGAAAAGTGTAAGACCCTACTGTATGAAAGAATTTGAAGTCTGCAGATAGAGAAAGAAGGCCGATAGGGGGAGGAAGAAAGGTAGCAAAGTGAGTCTTGGGAAATAAGACTTGATAGATTGATGAATTGGAATTATAATGGAGTATTTGCAGTTCAGGCTTACAAAAATGGAGTTGGATGACCATTGAGGATCTGGTCTCAGACATGTCTCTGCACCACTGAGAACCTGAACTTTCTTTGAACTGTACCAGACCCAAGGACACCACCAGCCGTATTCAGAACACCCACCAACCCACAAACTTACAGTCTCGAGGTCTCCCCTGGTAACTATGCAACCTTTTCAGACCCCAATCAATCCTTACTTAACAAGCACCCTTACTTCTTGCCAGCTCCTATTATAATTCTTGATAAACAACTCAGGTAACTAACTGTTATCTTGAGGTTTTGCCTTTATAACCTTCCCCTATTTTGTAGTGCTTCTTGAATCTGTGTCTCCTGGGCTGCAATCCTAACAGATCTGAAATAAACACCTTTTTATTTCAATTAAGTCTTCATTTCTAAAATTTTGGTTAATATAGGTTATGGGAAAGGCCTGAGTTTTACACTATCTGCATTGGGAAATCATTGAAAATGATTGGTGGATGATAGGAGTTGATACTCATTATCAAGCAATCAGTGCATCTGAAATATAAGGAATTTTGCTCTTAACAGGGAGTTAAGAGCAAAAGCTGAGAGTTCAGTTCGGAAGTGGTTGTAGTAGTTGGGTAGGAAAAGGGGTTAAATTGGACTCATTTCTGTAATGGGACAGATTCCTGAAAGAGAAATATCTGAATTGACAGTTATACACATGAAACATTTTGCAAGATATTGCCAACTTGCGTTCCAAAGAAAAATATGGAAGCAACAACTGTATAAGAGTGCTTATTTCTCCTCATTCTTATAAATATTAGATATTACTACTTTTTCATCTTTGGTGATATGATAAACAAAAAGATTACATCTTTTGAATTTAATTTATTTGAATAATAGTAAGAATAATTATCCCTTTCATATATGTATTTGACATTTGTAGCTTTAAAAAAAATTGTATACCAAATTCAATAGTCAATTCTGACTTCATCTTAATTGGTCCCTCAGCAACATTTGACACTTGGACCACTTCCTCTTTTTGAAACACTTTCTTCTGCAGGCTTTCTTGTATATCACAAGCCTCTGGATTTCCACCTCACATTCTGTCCTCCCTTGCTTGAGCTCCTTTGCTGGCTCTGCTTTGGCCAAACCTCTGAATGTTAGAGCATCTCAAGGGTTTGGACCCTATTCTCTCCCATGCTTTCCCCTAGATCATCTCATCCTACCCCAAGGCTTTCAATACCATCCAGACACCATGGAATCCCAAATCTATATCTCTTCTCCTACCTTCTCCTCTAACATGTGGTGTATACATATTTCCACTTACATCTAGCATGTATCTCAAACTTAACCTGTCTGAAACATATTAACTAGCAAGGTTGCTCCCCCTTGGTATTCCTCATCTCCATGAATGGTGCCTCCCCTCCCCCAGCTACTCTATCCCCCCTTCTTGCTCCCTCCATCACACACAATTTTAGGAATTTGTCCTCTGTAAACATAGCAAGTGAGAGCCAAAATATAAAAACAAGAATGTCTACTTGAATTGGAAAACAGAAACAAACTAACTATCCATCATAAGAGATTAATTAAATCATGATGCAATCATTGAATGGGAGACTATGAATCTTTTACAAGCCACAAAATAGATTTACTATTAAGTGAAAAAAGCAAAGTTGCAAAGCAGTATAACCTCAGATGGAGAGAATACAAATCAAAATGCAAAATGGAAAGTTCTCCTTGGAAGGAAAGATTCCAAAGTTAAGTGCTTTGCACATTTTTGTTTTGTTTGAGTTCTTTTTTTTTTTTTAATGAGAAACACTATCATTTCTATGATATAAAAACAAAACTTTGAAAAATAGTGTTACTGAGCCAAATTTGGGTCTGCTCTCCCACGTGCAGTAATGCCAATCTGCTGACAATGAGTTGCGGTGAAGGAAAGTGCAGCATTTATTGCAGGGCACCAAGCAAGAAGTATGGGCAGCTAGTGCTCAAAAGCCTTGAACTCTCCAATCACTTTTAGGGAAAGGATTTTAAAGACAAGGTGAGGGAGAGGGTTTCAGGGTGCATGATCAGCTTGTGGACATTCTTCTGATTGGTTGGTGGTGAGGGTAACCAGGTGGTATTTTGGGAGTTAATATCATCAACCTTTTGGTTTCAACAGGTCTGGGGTCTCCATGCTTGTGGTCAACATGCAGTTAACTCCTTGCACCTGATGGGGGTTTCAGTATCTGCAAAACAGCTCAAGAATATGGCTCAGAATATTTTTTATAGCCCTTGAAGAGGAACTAAAGGTCTTTGGCTTTGTTCAATGGATAAACTATTATTTTTTGTCTTGCCTATTTTCCTTTGTTTCTGCATTTTCTCACTTCTCTGATTAAATTTACTCTTTGGAACTTGGGGAAAGCCTAGGAGGTTAAAGTTTTTCTACAGATAAGAGGCAGGTGGAGGACATGGTTGGGGAGGGGGATCTGTCCTGGGAAGGTCCCATAGGGTCCTGCTCAATTACAACACCCTTTTCTTTGATATTCCTCATTCGTGAGGGGGACCAGGTGCAGAACAAGAAAAGGAACAAAGTTTTGGATAGAGAGGTTAATTATAAACTCGACAGAGGAACTTGGTTTTAGGGGGACTCAGTTTCAATAGGAGTGACAAAATGGAGATAAGTGAAGATTAATGTACAGGATCATAAATGAATTTTTTCTGAGTTAAATTTTCACAGGAAAACCACAAATAGGGCTAATAGAAATGTAGCTGGATATCTAGAAGCATTTAGCCATGGACTGCTAATACATAGCAGTGTCACGGAAGTTGACGTAACAGCTTCTCAGCCCTCAAGCTACTTCTAAGTAAAAGGTTTCGAGGCATGTTTAACAAAATGGCCAAATGAAACAAGATTATGGGTGTTAATGCAGTGACTATGGCATATATTCAGCTATTTAAATACTCCTGTTCTAAGAACTAGTTACTAGAGTAATCATTAAAAACTTACCTTGAGGTTTTTGACAAGAGGGTGGATGGCATGACCTAGTGAGACCACTGGTCCAGGAGCTGGTAGAAGTCATCTATTCTCGAATATACCACCTCCTGGGTGACCATGAGCTTGATGTTTCATCTCCAAGACTCAGTTTGTTAATCTGTAAAATGAAGTTATTATATCTGCCTTTCTACCCTATGAGCGTATTACCAGGATCAGATAAACTAATGAACGCAGCACCACACAAGTAGAAGACTAGTCAATACTTAGGAGAATCTTGAACAAATTTGTTTGGACATCAATTATAATTATTTCCTCCCATACCATTATTGTCACTATGATAAACCTCTTTGCCCTATGGTGAAAATAATTTCCAAAGGGCTATATTTGCAATTTACTTTAAAATGCTTCCAAAATGAAGATGGATTGACTGATGAATAGAAGAATGGATAGATACGTTACAAAGCAAGTATAGTAAACACAAATGATCATACTGAGGTCGTGGGTATACAGATATGTGCTGTAAAATTCTCTCAATTTTTCTGTGTGTTTAAAATCGTCACAAAGTATTGTGGAGAGTACTCATTAAAAAGAGGACTATACAGTTTCCCTTTAGTCCTATAAAAGCAGAGGGCTTAGACTCATTTGCTCAGAGAGCACCCTATGCTGATGGAGGAAGACTAGTTATATAATACAAACTTAAATGCCAGCAGTTTTATATCAATTAATTATATCATAAATGCCAGTTAGCAATCACAGCCAAGCCAAAGCATGACCTCCCCAAGTCCCAAGCACCAACAACTGTTCCCAAGTTGTTTAAACACCAAGCCAGGAGGTAGCTGCTTATAGTAGCAGTCTCCCGTTTGCATCTGTATTGCTGTGTGACCTTGAGAAAAATATTTAACCTCTCCCTTCTTGAATTGTTCCATCGGAAAATGGTGACGACTATGAATGATCACAGCACCGCTGAGGACATTCCAGAGTGATTTTGAAAGCACTCAGAAACAGCTTAGACAAATTAAATGACTCCCTCTTTCTTATTGATTTCACTTTGTATTTTCTGAGAATTTCAGATAAGCTTCAACTTATCTGAAAGGATAAGCCCCATCTTCCAGGGCCTAGCAGAGTGCCTTATACATAGTAATCACTCAATAAATATTTATTCATTTGATCTGATAACCTAACATTGTTAGAATGCATTTATTCAGAAAACATATTAGTCATTTTGATCATTACAACTGCCCCATCCCAAAGAACACATCACAAACCTTGAGACCTGTGTGATGCAGCAGAAACTAAGCTCAGATACTAATCCTAGGAGACCTTGGAGAGAAGACAACATCATGTCAGGAGGTTGGCATTTTTCACAGCGATACATAACGTAGAGTCGAGAGACAAGATAATAAATCTAACTGATCGCCCTGTATGTTATCTGAACACAGAGTCAGGCACAAACTGTCCTGCAATATTTAAATGAAAGCCACATGGAGTCAACACGATTCCAGGGACGAGAAGAGACTGATATTCTTAATTCTGAAAAACTGTATTGGTGATCAATCGGAATGCGAGAGCAATCGAAAAGCTGTCCAATTTTCAATTGTAGTATAAGTTGGAAAACAATTTGAAAATAATAGCTCATACAAAGAATTTTTGCAGCAGTCAATATGGACTTCATGTGAAGGACAAATAGGAATTTGGCAACATATGCCCTGTTCAGCTACTGTGAGTCAGACGGTGTCTGTAGCATCCACGGAAGGATCCCCTGCATATCAGAATGGGAAATCTTTCAGAGTGTGGCTCTATTGAGACTCTATTAAATGGGATATTCACTGAGAAAGCATTTCCAGTGAATGCACACTAGCAGAACTGTGAACATTCCTATTAATGTACGATCATTGCAAATGAATTTACATGTGTGGTTTGCTGAACTGGTTCATATTAGAAATGTTTATCTTATATTTTTATGGTATAACAACATTATGAAACTGCTCATTCAGATTAAAGGTAGTTCCCACCATCCGCCACAGACTCTGATCCATTGCTAAATTTTTTTTCTTCTGTGAAAGGCTGTGTGGCTTGAAGACATAAAACAAAACACAAATCTGCACATTATTGTTTATTTCTTTACATAAAGAAAACTGTTCTCTGGCTCAATTTCACTTTATCACAAACTACAGAAATAGGGTAAGTTTATAGGACTCAATTATACATTTAACTCCTAGAGGATTATACTTTTTTTTTTTTAAAGCTGCTTTAATCTCAGGAGATCAAGTATAAATAATATAGAGGACCCCCAACCTGCTTATTCTTCCTAATATTGGGGTCCTATTTGGTATTATACTCCACATGATATACGTGGCAAATATTTGTTACCATTGAAAGCAAAGATAGCAGCTAATTGATTTAGATATTTCATTCTGCTGCAAAATGAGCTTTGAATCCAGATTTTTTTTTTAATTGAAGTATAGTTGATTTACAATATCATGTTAGTTTCAGGTGTACAGCACAGTGATTCAATTATCTATCTATCTATCATCTACCTATCTATCTATCTATCTATCATCTACCTATCTATCTATCTATCTATCTAATTTTTTCAGATTCTTTTCCCTTATAGGTTGTTACAAAATATTGAGTATAGGTCCCTGTGCTATATAGTAGGTCCTTGTTGGTTATCTGTTTTATATAGTAGTGTGTGTATGTTAATCCCAACCTTCTAATTTATCCCTCCCCCCTCTTTCCCTTTTGGTTCCAGTTTTTAAAATAATGAGTATTCCAGAATGAACGTTGTATCTCCTATCAGACTGAAAATTTAAAAATTTAAAAATCCACACCATAAGCTGTTTTGTTTTGTTTTCTTATATGCATATGTAGTTCTTTTCTCACTCTCTTTAGAGGCTTATCCTTGTCTAATGATCTTAACAGACTAACGCCTCCCTCTGAGTTGCTTTAAATGTGCTGTGCCTGAGGATGCCCTGGATGGCTTCTGAAACTCCCTTCCAGCCTGAGTTTTGCTCTTTTGATAGAGACACGTTTTCTGAGGGCCTCATTTACATAACCACACAAACCCTGAACAGAGAGCTGTTTGCCCACACTGACTGCACTGGTACCCGCACAGATATGCAAATTAGGTAATACATACTTAGTGCAGTTGTGTGTTTATTAAATTTACTCACTTCCTAATAGGCCTGCCTGACAGAGACTCAAGGAGGACCTTTCAAATATTGATGTAAAACCTAGACAGTAAATAAGGTGTTGGTTTTTCAAAAGACATCTTGAAAAAACATAAATTCAGTGATTCCAGAGGCTGATTTCTTTCATCTCTAACTTTAGTGGCTACATAAATACATATTCCCTAAATGGTTAAAATGGATTGAAGTTAAACAGCTGTGAAATTTGTCACTGTAAATAACATATTACTTTTCTCTACTCTGATCACTCTTGAGTTATTTATTTCAAATTCAAGCTTACCCTAATAACAGATTTTCTTCTCCACTGAAGACAATGGTGCATTCTAGAAGGGAAGACACCTAAAAGGACAAGTGTCAGTTTCTTTAGAACAGAGATTCCTAAGCCAAAGACAGGGAGTCCTTGAGGGACCTTAAGGAGTTTCTACCAGTCCAGGAACACGAGCATTGCCTGCAGTGTGAAGATATAAACACCTGTTTAAATGTGTATGTAAATATTGGGATTAGTATAACTTCATTTCAAAGTGTATGTGCTGTAGATGTGCAATCATGTATTGTCCTCTTGTGCTTCTCAAATAAAGAGGCAATAAAATATAACTGCCATCGTGTGCAGGTTGCATAAATTTCATCATAGTTTCTTTACAGATTTCCAGCCTCAAACTGGATAGGACTATGAACTACTACTTTAGATCGTCTTTGCTTCTCTCTTTCCTGTTATCAAAAGAGAACAAAGATCTATAATGCCTAGAAAGTCACCAAACTAATGCTAAAGTAGGAATAATTGCATTACCTCAGTGTCTTAGAAGTCCTAGATTTTCTCCCAAACATCAAACCTCAAGAGCCCCATGAAGATGACGACTTACCTATGGCTCCCCAGTCATAGATCTGAGAGGCAATTGAAGGTCTGTATATAGCTCTTCTGTTTCTGTTGACTGTTTTAATTGTCAGAGGAGAGAGGGAGAGGCCTTTGAGGAAAATTTACCATGGAGTGTGCAACTTATAAATGGAAAAGTTAGACTTAACCCACTATTCAGTCAGCAAAAATCAAATTATCCTTTCCCGGTTGATATTCTTTCACTGGAAGAATATAAGCTAATTTCATAATAATCTTGTTTGCAAAGCCAGGAGGGGACATTTTTAGTCACATCTTCCTTTGACTCTAGACAGAATGACATTGCAATCATTCTGGACCAAAATGCATGATTTCTCTATTTTCAGAGCTCTCCAGGGAAAAATAGTTTCAGCCTTTTTATAGTCATAAACTTCTCATTATAAAGATTTTTCCCTGTCTACTCCATCTTCAGGATTTCTAACCTCAGTCCCATTCATTCACTTTAAATTTACCCCCTCTTTTTTCCATCGTGGTGGAAATCATAACTATTTGATCACATTCTCCTTAATCTCTTATAACATCTTATATTCTAGAATATTAATCACAAATCATTTCTTGGCTTTCATGTCACCAAGCTGGTAAACCCAAACGTCTAAAGTTTTTCCCATATGCCAAATTTGAACCTCCCTTTATGTTTCTGTGACTCTCCTAAGAATTGTCTATAATTTTAGTTTATCCCATTTAGTGAAAGACCTTAAAACTAAGTTCTGATCGTCATCAATATAATGAGAGGGTTAGTGAATCATTTTTTTGGTTTCTTCTATCTGTGCTTTCAAGATCATGAGCTTGTAAAGACGCTGCCAAGCTGAGTTAGATTCACTTATGAAACACTGTGAAACTGCATCTTTTTCTGCATTATTCCTGCAAATCTACTCATTTTTCAAGCTAAGATTTTATGTTCCCAGAATCATCTGTAATAAAAAGAAAAACCCTTTGGTTGAAGGTATTTACTGTGGTTACACTAGATGAAAATACAGCATGTCTAACTGGAAATGCATTGTGTTTATCCCAAATAACTTTTTTTCTTCGTCTCTATTTTCAACGAAGATCTCATTAATACCCTTGGAAGTGTGGCATTTTTTAAGGACTCACCTTAAATGTATTTCTATTGAAGTTGACATAATTAAAGAAATCCATGAGAATAATAAGTAGAGCCCCTTTAGGAAGTAGTATCCATTGGAGGATAGGAAAAATACTTTGAGTTCCTGGGATCCTGGTGATCACAGCACTTAAAATTTAGTTTTGATCCCAATCTTAATTTATCAGGATTTAAAGTTTTAAGTTGTCATTGTTAAAGTGTTAGGATAATTAACATTCCAAGAGACTATTTTCCTGTATGCTAATAACCAAGGTTTTAAGATATAAAATTTCCCCAGTAGAATTTTAAGATACCATCATCATTCAATTATGACTATTATATTAAGCAGGTAATAAATAATATTAAAGCCTTAATAGAAGAATGGAAGGAGGCATACCAATGGAACTCATGTATTCTTAGCAAATGTTTTATCCAACCCGGCTTTTATGGCCATATCACTTGCCTAGCTCTCTCTACCTCCTAATGTGCATTTACCCCAAAACTAAGAACTAATGTCAAAGTTTGCCTTCACAAAAGGGGCAACTAGTATTTACTGAGTGTCAGTACTGTGTCAGGTTTTCTGCGAGGCACTTGGCAGACACGGTATCATCTACTATTGAAAACTTCCAGACGACTCTGTACTTCTACCACAAAATCACTTTTCTACCATCACTGATCTCTGCTTATTCTCTTGGTTTGCGTGTCTTTGCTAAATCTCAACTCCATTAAAATAGAGAATGGGAAGTGTGCTGTATTTTTGCTCCATATTTAGTCTTTACAGAAGAAAGCTCAGGTCGTTGTTCAAAGAGATTAAGCCAAAAAGCCCTTTTGGAGGAAGACAACTTATTGGTTTCCATTTTACAGATTGACATCATAGAGTTTTCCCAAATAGCTGTGTGTCTTCCTAAAGACGAACCATGGGCTCTGTGGTGCTCCACCCCCATGCAGCTGCTTAAGAAATAACGGGCCATCAACATCCCTACAACAGCAAGGAAACAGCAGTGCTGACATGGATTGTTCAGTTAGATAAAACCCTCACTCCAGATTTCTTTAATGAAAGGGGTCTATTTTTTTCTCTTGGAGAAGCTTTGAAACATGATTCATTCTCCAGGCAAGAAGGGCTGTGCTTTGTTAGCTGATTGCTTGTGACATAATTAGCTGACAATCTGGCACCGGAATATTATGCGCAAATAGGACAACAGTGCAGGAGAGGGTGGTAAGGTTAACCAATCTGGAAGACTTTCAACATGAAAGGAAACCCTGAAAATGTAAATTATACCCTGGTGTTGATCTTTTAAGCTAAAATCAATTTGAGTCATTACGATGGTTCTGGAAGAAACGATCAGTACCAATTTGTTATAGGTTTAGAAATATTTACCATAGGAAATGCAAAAACTCCAATTTGATATTCCTATTCCTTCCCTGAAAGCAGCTGAGGAGAGTCTGAATAAGTGATAATGATTATAAGATTAAGAAGCTTGTGTTTAGAGTTCACCACACTGATACCCGCGGCGGGTCTGCAAGCTTCATGTCACTCCCTGGAAGATTTTAGGTTATTTTTCTCTCTGTGACTTTATCTTCACATGTTATTTTGGGGACCGATTACCACAACTCTAAAATATATGATGCAAACAAGAAAACTGAAGAAGGAAATGAAGAAGCAGGGATATGGACTCCGAGACACTGATCACCCCTGTTAGATGATTAGCTAGAAACAGAGAAAAAAAAAAAAAAAACAACTATATTCTTAGAAGAAAATAAAACTTAGCTGCATGTCTTTAGTGAGTTGGCTTTGACATGAAAAGTGAAGTCTGAATTTCTCTTTGAAAGGCAATAAACTGTTCAGTTGCTGCCATCTTATGTCTTACTCAATAGCTTGTCTTTTCTTTTTCTTTTCTCTCCTTTTCTTTTCCAGGGTGGAGTTTGTCCTGTGGCTGTTTTGCCACCTTTTTCTCCTTCTGGGCTGTCAGATTTCTAAGGAGACCTGAAGGGAGGAAGCCTGAAGAACTTGTTAGCCCACAGCTGCCTTTCTGTCGAGGGCGGTACGTTTGATTAAAGGGGAGAGCCCCCCTGGATTTCACAGATCGCATCAATCACGTTGATCAGCCCCTGAAAGGCAACATATTGTCTGGGACTCGGCCAAGGAGGGATATCAATTTCACAACTGCACTTATGTCTTTCAGCCAAGAACCGGTTTATTTTTGGCTACTGAAGTCTGAGACTCACTTTGGAGCTGCATTTACACTTTCATGCTTTATGCCAGCCTCTCAGCGATAACTTTTCTCTTTAGTCAAGCAGAGGCATCTTAACAGCAAATTAGCTCTGCTACACATTCCTTACCGAAGAGCCTTGTTTTATGTTTTGACAGAGTTTTGAGGTTTTTTTCTTTTCCGTTATTAATTCTTCCTTCCATGGAGAGAGATTTCTTGATGGAGGGGGTCTCCTTTCAGAAAAAGTCTCTGGGAAAAGACCACCATCAGAACTGGCATTATTCTAAGAAAAGTTAAATAATTGTTTGAATCTTCAGTGTCTGATCAGGCCGATAGCAACAACAACAATAATAATAATATCAATCGCAATATGAGAAAGTCGGCCCTAATAGTTTTATGCCCATTTTTGGTATTATGACACTGTATGCCTTAATTTATTTAAAATGATTTTTAATATTGTACTTTGCAAATTGTGGAGAATCATTTATATATCATATCTTAGGACCCCATCAGAATTCAATATAGTTTGCTCACAGGAAATTCTGACCTGTGATTACTTTGTATTATCTCTTCACTTTTAAATATATATATATACACACACACATATATATATATATAAAATGCTCTTTTTAATCCATTTATTGTGGTTGCCTTTTCTATTTGCCAGTTTCTCATCCTGTACCCTTACTCTTCTTGTCTGGAATTCTGCCTCATTTAAGGAACAAAATGTCTACCAGGCGATATATTGCAATGAAAATTAGATTAATCACTGAAACAAATATTTGCTGGGGAAAAAATTAAGACGTATATTTTAGAACTTCATAAATAAAAACATATTTTCCAACAACTGTGAATATCTTGCAAAACATTTCAGGTTAATAAACTAGAGCAGGTAACTAAAGGGTATTATCTAGCCACTTTTGCTTTGTAAATTATATAATGAGTTACGGAATTAAATTCAATAACTTTTTAAAAACAAGGTCCTGCTTGGTTTTGATATTCAAGAATTTTAAAAACCACACAAAAATTCAGAAGCTGATACTGTTAAATTCTCCTTTAGGAATAGCATCCCTGAAGACTTAATGTTTAATGACTACAGTTTCTGTAAAACTTCTTTAATAATAAATGATTAAATACTTACTATGACATTATTTACGGGTAATATTTATTCTAACTTGATGTAAACCTATGATGAGATACTTTTACTGCACTTCTAAATACTCTGAAACAGACTTTTAACACCAGTTTCAAATATTGAATTGAATATATTCTTTGAGTAATTAAAATAGGTGTCAAGTAGAGCTATGTTTGGGAAATACTGTTTGATCATGTTATTTTCTTTTGAATCATCAGAAGTAGGGGATACTTTTTTTTTCAATTATTTTCTCAGATAGAAAATCATAAAAAGACATCATCACAATGTGTTCCTGAAAATTAACTCCATCGGCTTCCATTTTTAGTGTGATTATATTACAGGCATTTGGAACCGTAATGAGTGTTGAAACCTTATTGTGTTTAAATGAGCTAAGATGTGTGAGCTACCGTACCCAATAACTATCTTTGAAATGTACTGCTGGATTCTTTAATTACCTTTAAATGCTTTCCTTACATTATTTTAAAATGCTGCCTTTTTGGATTCTGGGAATATGAATGGATTTTTATGGCCTATGTTTACAATTTAACTTTTATATCTAGAGACAATCTTGCTTAATTTTTTTGGCATAGGGATTCTATTTTCTATTGATACAAAGTACTGCAAAATCTGGTTCAAAATTCCATGCTTATTATTTCTCCAAAGGAGACAGTCGTGCAGTCAAGTTCATTTTAGAGAGCAAGAATGCTAATTAACACTTTCATACCAACCAGTATTTTTCTTTATTTTATTAATCCCATGCCTGAAATCTGTTTTTAAATGTGAATGACAGGGATGTCTTTCACCAAATTACATATAGAAGAAAGATAAACGATTGATGTCTGTAGAGTGATATTATTTGTCATGGTGACATATTCTTGAGAATATGCGGTGTGTCTTATGTCTCTGAAATTTGGATTTTGATAAAGTAAATATCTTAATGTAGTTTAAATTAATCCTATTCATAAGATTCATATTCTTAAATTAAAAGTGTTTGTTTCTCTTCAAATCATATATTAAATCTCAGAATGTCACATTAAAAATGGAGGAAAGCTCTTATTCGCCTAAGCGAATCTCACAACCTGTGATAATTTATTATTAATTTAACTGAGTTCCTTGACTTCCTTCATCTTGATTTTCCTGTTAGATATCTACTACTTCAAGGCATAGCCAATATTATCATGCACCGAACTAAGTCAGCAGTTTTGACATCTTCATCTCAATGTCCTTTTCTGTACCTTCAGCAATGTTAATGTTACAAATTATAGGAGAGCATATTAATAGCCATACCCAAGAAGCAGAAAGAAAAGTGCATTTTTTTAAACTAAGTACTAACTTGGGATTTCCCGGGCCCATTGTCAAGTCAGCCGAACCCACAGCTCCTCCATTGTGATGATAATGGATTCCGTGTTGTTGGCGCAAAGGTCGCGAGGTCACCGTAAGCTCCTTAATGGACTGTGAAATAACTTTAACTGCATTAACCTCTCTGGATCACATGGGCGGCACCAACAGCCACTCCTGAAATTCTCAGCCGCCTATGGAGACAATACCATTAGATTATTATATTTTCCATTTCGAATAGCAATAGGCTCAAAGCAATTATGCAGCTAAGCGTTTCCGCTAAGTGAAGAAGACCTTAAAGAAGATTAACTAGAACATCTCTTTTATCAGATATGTGGAGGGTAGGGATGGATACTTAAGAAAATTTCACAGGACTTTCAGATACCTTAAACTCAAAGGGTCCACCATCTCAGGTTTTAGGTTGTGAAGTCATTGGGTGAAATGAAAATCTCTTACACATTACTAAGCCCAAATGGATTCTCCCTGTTTCCTAAGTTGAGCAGTATATTTAGAGGATAAACATTTTCCCCATCTATTGATTTTTCTAAATGAGACTATGAAACCAAGAGAACTGAGAACCAAGAACGTAAGCCAGAGAAACCCACACTGGAAGCCATATGTTATCTTTCCCAGACTCTGTGTAACAGAGAAACTCTTTTCCCCAGGAATGTAAATGCTATTGTTCTCATTTCTGTCTGCTGGTTATTGTGTTTAAAACACCAAAATGCTTTCCTTTGAAACCACACAAAGCTGGGAAGCCCTTATTATCTGAAGGACAGGAATAATTGCTGTTGGTTTGCGTAGATGTAATCAGACATCTATTTACCCACAAGTTAAGCCCTGTTGGATAAGTATCCAAGAAAGATTTAAAGAGTACTGTGGTCATCAGTATTATCATTAAAGTACCTCATTGTCATCTTAATATGACATAACACAAAAACACACCACATTAAACACATGTTTTAAATGCTATTTGATTTTCTAGTGGGATATCATGAACTGAAAAGTGAAAACAGATAGACTACATTTCTTTGCTTTTAAAATGCCTGAATATCTGAATATTTCCAAAATGAGGATCAAATATGCAATTACTTTTTTTAAAAAATTTATTTATTTTATTTACTTTTGGTTGTGTTGGGTCTTCGTTGTTGTGCCAGGGCTTTTCTCTAGTTGCGGCAAGCCGGGGCTACTCTTCATTGCGGTGTGTGGGCTTCTCATTGCAGTGGCTTTCTTGCTGAGCATGGGCTCTAGGCATGCAGGCTTCAGTAGTTGTGGCACATGGGCTCAGTAGTTGTGGCTCACGGGCTTAGTTGCTCTGCGGCATGTGGGATCTTCCCAGACCAGGGCTCGAACCCGTGTCCCCTGCACTGGCAGGCAGATTCTTAACCACTGAGACACCAGGGAAGCCCTGCAATTACTTTCTATATTTACATTATACCTTCAATTAGTTCACTACATTTTTCCAGTTCTAAGACACCTCCAATTATCTTAGATTTTTCCAGAATTAAAAAAAATGTAAATATAAGAAGTAATTGCATTTTTTATATTCTGGAAAGTCTATGATAATTGAAGGCGTCTTAGAATTGGAAAAATACAGTGAACTAATTGAAGGCATAAACATCCTTTCTTTAATCTTGATCTGCGTGTGTATGTTTCAACCTTGGAAAACTGCTTTTTGAGGATTAGATGGGAGCTGGTTATTGTTTTCTAAAAATGTGAGGAAAAGATTGCAGCACAGCAGCATGGTCTTTGAAGTGCAAAATGGTATTGCTTATGTTATCTAGGAAATATGACAGAGAGGGTAGATTATACTTCTACTAAAGCCAAATACATCAAAATCTATTATTTGATCACAATAGCTACTATTATTAAAAAAAGCCTTTTGTAAAAGTCTTTATCTCTTTCCCTGGGAGGCGCTTTGTTTTACTTGGTCAGGGCTACTCTGCCTCTGACTGAAGCCTACCAAATGGATCAACCAGATTACTATTGACTCATTCAAAGAGCAATTACTGCACACTTTCTGTATGCCAAGCACTTCTGATATGCAGACATTCCATGCTGGCAAGGAAATTAGCAGAGAGGTGTGATAAGTGATTATGATTGAGGTGTGATTATGCTTGAGGCATGTGCAATGTGGGAACTCAAAGAAGTCCCTCTATCATGCACTTCTTAACGGTTGAATTAAAGTTGTCTTTCATGTTTCTGTATTTCCCTTGTGACTTCAGCTCACCATGAAACTACTACCCAAGAGGTTTGGAGCTATGTTTCCTGAACGTGGCATGCTTACTTTGTTTCCGTTCTAACTTTCTGAGTTGACTTTCTCAGCCCACCGCTCCATGTTGAGTCTAAGGATTTCTGTATGGAAAGCTGATGGACATGCTCAAGATATCAGATATGACATGTCAGTTGCTTGCTTGTTTCCTGACCCAATTGCAAAAACACAAGCCAATCAATTAATTAGTCTACAAATACGTACAGAGCATCTACTATGTACTGGCAAGTTGCTAGTTAGGCTTTTTTATTCAAATGCGCTTTGAGATTTGAATTGATAAGGATGCAGTAAGCTATCATTGACTAGTGAGCACCCTTGTAATCCTTAAGGATGCCAATTCTTTTTAATAATGATCAGGGTTCAAGTCAATAAATAAAGTTAACATATTGTAATAAATATAAAATGCAGAAACCTTCTGTGCAATGCCTGCATTTCTCTTGCAGCACCATCCTGCCAAGAATATGACCACACTATATAGTGGGTGAAACCCAATGTAGTCTACAGTATATTCAGCAACATATAGAAAGAATTATGCACCATGACCAAGTGGGATTTATCCCAGGGATGAAATGTTGGTTTAACATCCAAAATCAATTAATGTAAAATAGCACATAAACAGAATAAAAAACAAAGCTACACGATCATCTCAATAAATGGAGAAAAACATTTAACAAAGTCCAACACTTTTTCATAATAAAAACACTCCACAGACTAAGGATGTCTACAAAAGCCCCATAGCTAACATTATACTTAATGACGAAAGACTGGATGCTTTTCCCCTCAGATCAGGAACAAGACATGGATATCTGCTCTTGCCACTTCTGTTCAACAGTTGTGCTGGAGGTTCCAGCTAGGGTAATAAAGCAAGAAAAAGAAATAATAAGAATTCCAATTGGAAAGGAAGAAGTAAAATTATCTCTATCCACAGATGTATACATTTGTACATAGAAAGTCCTAAGTAATCCACTAAAAAACAATTAGAACTAATAAATGATTTCAGCAAAGTTGTAGGATACAGGATCAATACACAACAGACAATGGCATTTCAGTTCACTTGCAATGAATGATCTTAAAATAAAATTAAGAAAACAATTTAATTAACAGTAGCTTTCAAAAGAATGAAATACTTATGAATAAATTTAATAAAAGAAGAGCAGTTTTATACTCTGAAAACTACAAAAAATTATTGAAAGTAATTAACAAGACCAAATAAACGGAAAAACATCCCATATTCACAGATTGGAAGACTTAACACTGTTAAGATGGCAATATTCCACAAACTGATCTACAGGTTCAACTCAATCCCTATCAAAATTATCCTGAAAAAGAAGAACAAAGTGAGAAGACTTACACTCTCTGATTTCAAAACTTAATACAAAGCAATAGTAATCAAGACACTGTGGTACTGGCACAAGAATAGACATATATATCTATGGAATAGAACTGAAAGTCCATAAATAAAGTTATACATCTACGGTTAACTGTTTTTCAATGAGGGTGCCAAGATTTTCAATGAGGGTGCCCTATTCAATGGAGAAAAAAATAGTTTTTTTCAACAAATGGTGCTGAGACAACAGGATAGCCATATGCAAAAGAATGAAGGTGGACCCTTACTTCACATCATATAAAAAGTTAACCCATTGGATCAAAGAGCTAAATGTTAGAACTAAAACTATAAAACTCTTAGGCAAAAACACAGAAGTAAATCTTCATTATCTTAAATTTGTCTGAAGATTCTTAGATGCAACACCAAAAGCATGAGCAAAAAAGAAAAAAATAGATATGTTGGATTTCATCAAAATTAAAAGCCTTCGTTTTTCAAATGGCAAAATCAGGAAACTAAAAAAACAGAATGGAAGAAAATATTCTCAAATCATATATCCATTAATGGACTTGTATACAGAATATTATGTAGGACACTTATAACGCAATAATAAAAAGAATCCTTGGGCTTCCCTGGTGGCGCAGTGGTTGAGAATCTGCCTGCTAATGCAGGGGACACGGGTTCGAGCCCTGGTCTGGGAAGATCCCACATGCCACGGAGCAGCTGGGCCCGTGAGCCACAACTACTGAGCCTGCGCATCTGGAGCCTGTGCCCCGCAACGGGAGGGGCCGCGATAGTGAAAGGCCCGCGCACCGCGATGAAGAGTGGCCCCCACTTGCCGCAACTAGAGAAAGCCCTCGCACGAACCGAAGACCCAACACAGTCAAAAATAAAAAAATATATTTAAAAAAAAAAAAAAAAGAAAAGGATAACAGCAGGTTTATCTTCAGAAACAATGAAGTCAGAGGACAGTAGAGTAACATACTTTAAAAAAAAAAAAAAAAGAATCCAATTTAAACATAGGCATAGGATCTGAATGGACATTGCTCCAAGGAATATATACAAAAGGCCAATAAGCAGATGAAAAAATGCTCAATAACTAGATATTGTGATATAATAAACTATATATATTTTAGTCTTTGTCCCTGGTTTCTGGCTCAAGAGTTTTTAAAACCCTTGGAATTTCCTCCGTGTTAGGAGTGATAGGAGCATCTTTTGTTTCTACTGAGGCAACTCTTGGTGGATCCCTAGATAGTTTCAGGATGGGGGCAGGTCACCAAGAAGACCAAACCTTGATTAGAAGCTTGGAACTTTCAGTCTCATCGCCAACCTCAGAGAAGAGGAGAGGAGCTAGAGATTGATTTAATAATTAATCATGCCTACATGATGAAACCTCTATAAAAAGCCCTAAACAACAGGCTTTAGAGAGCTTCCGGGTTGATGAACACATCCATGGGACAGAAGAATGGTGCATCCCAACTCCATGGAGATAGAAACTCCTGGGCTTGGGACTTTCCTGAATCTCATCCTATCTACCTCCTTATCTGGCAGTTCATTTGTATCCTTTATGATATCGTTTTTAATAAACTGGAAATAGTAAGTAAAGTGCTTTCCTGAGTTGTATGAGCCATTTTCTAGTAAACTATTGAAAAGAAGGAGTGGGTTGTGGGAACCCCTGATTTATAGCCAGTTGATCAGAAGTACAGGTGGCAATCTGAAACTTGCAACTAGGTGTCTGAAGTGGCAGCAGTCTTGTGGGACTGAGCACTTAACTCAGTGGGGTCTGTGCTATCTCCAGGGTAGTTAGTGTCAGAACTGAATTGGTGCCTAGAGAGCTGGAGAATTGGTTGATATGCACATTTGGTTGCAGCAGTGTTGTGAGTGAAAACAGTTCAACATCATTAGTTGTCAGGGAACTACACATCAAAATCACAATGAGATATCACTTCACACCCACTAGAATGGCTAGAATCAAAAAATTCAGACAATAACAAAGGTTGTCGAGAATAAGTAGACACCATAATCCTCTTGCACTACTGATGGGAAAGCAAAATGGTGCAGCTGCTTTGGAAAACAGTCTGGTCATTCCTCATACGATTAAACATAGATTTACCATAAGATCTAGCATTTCCACGTCTAGATCTTCTAGATACATATAGGCAGGCCTCATTTTATTGCGCTACATTGTCAGATGACTGTTAGCATTTTTCAGCAGAAAGCATTTTTTAATTGTTATGTACTTTTTAGACATAATGCTAGTGCACGGTTAATAGACTACAGTATAGGGTAAACATCAGTTTTATATGCACTGGGAGATCAAAAAATTCATGTAACTTGCTTTATTGTGATATTCACTTTATTGTAGTGCTCTGGAACCAAACCTGAAGTATCTCCAAGGTCTGCCTGTACTCAAGAGAAATGAAAACATATGAAAACATAAATGAAAACAAAAACTTGTACATGATAATTTAGGTCAGTATTATGCATAATAGCCAAAAGTGGAAACAGCCCAAATGTCCATCAACACAAATCAATACAGTATATATATATATCTCCATACAGTGGAATATTATTCAGCCATAAAAAGGAATGAATGTAGTGATATACGCTACAACCTGGAAGAACCTTGAAAACATGCTAAGTGAAACCAGCCAGCCACAAAAGATCATATTTTCTATGATTTATTCATATGAGAGTCCAGAATAGGGAAATCTATAGAGACAGAGAGTAAATGAGTGGTTGCTTAGGGATGGGGTAGAGATGGACTAGGTGGGTAGAGGAATGATAGCTGAAGGGTATACGTTTCTTTTGGAGATGATGAAAATATTTTAAAATTGACTGTGGTGATGATTGCACATTTCTGTGAATATACTAAAATCCATTACATTGTACACTTCAAATGAGTGAATTATATAGTATGTGAAAGACATCACAAAATTGCTAAAAAAGAAGCTCCTATAATATATATTCTAAGTCACGTACTCTAGAGCTATCTAATTTCCTTTTGGATATGGGAAATCATTTTTCAACCATAAACGTGCAAGATAAAGAATTTGTGATTCTCAGGAATATACCTTAGGAATCAGATTGGGGTGGGAGTTAAAGTCATTGGCAGCATATCTTTGAGGTTATAGACAACCTGAGGTTTCATGTACAAAAAGTCTAAGTTGGTTTAACCTCTGTTCTCATATCTAGATTTACAGAAGCAAGACTAGGAACTTGAAATATCAATCCTAAAAACTCAAAATATGGCAAAGCCAGTTATCCAAATCATTATTTGAAAGCAACCACTGCCTCACTTTTGCCCTTTTCCCCCTGTAAATTGGACTTTAATATAATTCTTGTTTCATGTGGTATTTTCCAAGTCTCAGGGTTTGTATTCTGCCTAACTCTTCTCTGCAGTTTTCCAATAACAGCTGATCTCCTCCATAATAGGTGCAAGGGACAACATCCCTCTGAAAACCAGAAATCATATTCTTTTTAATATTCTAAAATGGAGCCATATTTAACAAGTAAGTGTATGACCAGACATACACTTACTTGTTAAATATGTGGTCACCAGACTCAAAGAGAGACCCAGCAAGTTCATGTCCTGTCCTCGTACAGAGGAGACATAATGGGTGAGTGTGTCTTTATGTAAGTGTTCTCACTGAAGTTTATTTGCTTCAGGTCTCAAGGTGCCATTGCCTTTTGCCATGGAGGCTCTTGCAGCCTTACACTGTGTGTTTTACCTTCGCAGGTCTTGCTCCCATTAGTACCCACTGAATGATGGATTTTTAATCCACGTGGATATTTTTCATATATCAGAAGCCAATTTTTAAAAGCCTGGAGATACCTATATTCATTTAACACCCTTCAAGGACATTTCAAAATTCCCTAGAGGGCCGTTTCCTTTTCTCTCTGCAATGTACGTGGTCCAGGAAAGTATTAAGCACTATTATTGAATACTTGGCCCTTCATCTTTAGGAAGGGGTGATTCAGGAAATCCAATGGGATGGTTCACTGAAGTTGGCCTGGTGACTAATGTCTTAAGATAACCACAACATCAAGACCCAATGACATGGTCAAGAGAGTTAATCATTCAACAACTGTGTACCGTGTGCATTTCAGGGGCAAAGCACTGAGCCAGCTACTGAGACCCAGCCTCAAAGGGCAATGAGGGAGATGCTATGCATTTATAGCTACCATATCAGCTATATGGAATGAGAGCCATTGAACACATACAAGTTTCTGTGGGAATTCCGAGTGAGAGGAGATCACATTGGCTTCATGGAAGTGGGGTATTTGTGTTGGAACATGAAGAAAATGGTATTTCAACCGGTTAAAGGAGTGGGGAGCACATTAAAGACAAAGGTCAGTGGATAAACAAAGGTACACAAATTTTGGGCTATTTTTAAAACAAGATGAATTATTACGTTTGGCTGGACCATAGAAAATTAATAGGAAAGAAGTCTGGAAAGTCAGCTGAAGCTAGATCACGAATGAGATTAGAATGCCAGCTTAAGAGATTTGGATTTTGCAAAGGTGATGCCAATTCGAAGACTGTTGCAATGAGTCCAGGCAAGTATTAATGAGGGTTCTAAAGATACAGGAAGGCTTTCTAGGGTATAGAGAAAGTGGTGTTTTAGCAGCTGAATCCATAGAGAAGTTGGAGATTGATTGAATATAGAGTGTGAAGGAAATGAAAGAGGCAAAGATCACTCCTGGGTGCTAAGGTTAGGGTGCAGAATAGAAATGGGAATATGAGTAGAAAGACCTAGTTTGGGGAGAAAGATTATGAGTTAGGTTCGTGCAATGAGATCGAACATATCAGGGTATATCCAAAATATGATCTGGGGCACAGGTGGAAGTGTGAGATTAGGGTTTGAAGAAATGTCAGGACTGTAGATTATAGATTTGGGGTCCACCTACACATCAGTGATGCTTTAAAGCTCCATGAACTGATAAATAAGAAAAATGAATTACATGTAAAATAAAATAATTCAAGAGGCATTGTTAGGAAATAAAAGGGATCATTAAAGGAAAAAGTGTAGATGGGAAAAAAAACAAAAACAAAACCCAGAGATAAGCTGAAGACAGAATATTGAGGCCATGCATGTTTTCAAATCAGAGAAAAGGAGACAAAGACAAAGGTGGTATCGGAAAGGAAAGTGGATGAGAATCTTGAGGAAAAGAAGTTAGGAAACAAAGGAGGAACAATGCAAAGCTCATGATTTAATACTGAGGAAGCTGTTTGAAGAGAAATCAGCAAACAACAAAACTGAATATATAATAATACTGTTATTAACTTACAGGCATATCATAATTTTACAACTTATCAAGCACTTTCAAAACTTCTGAGCAATGTAGGAAATTTTACTAATAAAGTTAGTTTTTCAAAGTTTCAAGCTTAAATATTCATTTGCAGAAAGTGTGAAACCAATGAGAAAACCAGCAATAGGTCAGAGAAAAGGTTAATTATCATTTACAGTGTAATTAATGCACCTTATAATTAATTAATAGAGACTAACCTCAATGAGACCCTTAAATTCCTACATCATTTGTAGCTGGATCAATTTTATATAACCATCTCATATTAAAAAGGCAAAGTGACCAAAGTTTTGAATGTGAAAAAGGAAGAAGTAAAGGTCAGCTTTAATCTTTATAACTGTAATAAAACTGAGACTATTTTTTACTCGATTCAAAGGTTAAATAAAGAATCAAGACAGAGAAAAGTTGTGTCCAGGGCAATCATTTTTAAATTCCAGAAGATTAAAAAGACCCAAGAGATAAACTGTAAAACTATATAAATCTCCTTTCTCCAATAAAAATTTTTACCTTTTATTTTTTAAGGATGTGTTTCTTTTTCCTAAATATATCCCATGTAAAAAATCTTTCCCTCCAAGCCATTTAAACTCAAAGTTCTAAGGTAGAAAAACTGCAAATTTAGCAAATTTTTTCCTTTATTATTTTCTAAGTGAGCATCTCAAATATAAAGGCCATTTCACTGGGCTCACGGGGAAGCCCTTGGGTTTGTTAAGGTAACTATATTTAGTTAGGAGAAGATAATTCTATAACTGCTTTGAAGGGTAACCTTGACTGTTCTGATAAAATATTCAGTTACACTGTCTTCAGCACCATTACTAAAAATTTACACATACTTGAGGACTGGGGATGAATCCCCCTGGTGCCAGATTCATGGAAACTTCATGTGTTTGTTTACATTTCCGTTGAACTATAGGCTTGCTATGCTTTGAATTATGCACAGACCTTGTCACCTTAAATGGGTAATATTTCTTACAACTACAGGACTTTTCACAAGACTCATCTCACTTGATTCCCTTCAAACATCCTATGTGGTAAGCAACACAGAGATTATAATTCCCATTTCACAGATGAAGAAAATGACTCCTAAAAGGTGAAAGGGCCACGTAGAGGACCATTGCAAATTAACGGCAGAACCTTGCCTTTCAAGGTAGGCCGTTCTGCTCCTGCTTGCTCATTTAGGATCTGTTCTCCACACTGGAATGAAAGCTGGAATGAACTGTTGTTCATTGCTGCATCCCCACATCCAGATCATGGCCTGGCACATATTATATGCTCAATAACTATTTCTTAAGTAAATGAATACATAGTGACATATTCAAATCAAATAGGTAAATGTCAACAATAGCTGCGTTCATGGAATAAAGGACAGGGTCTGAATGATGGGGAATGTGTAAAACTTGAATCAGTGTTAGGAAGATTGTATTTTTTTACTTTTTATTTATTTTTTTCTTTGATGTTTTAAATGTTTTAAAAATTTTATTGTAGTATAGTTGCTTTACAATGTTGGGTTCATTTCTGCTGTACAGCAAAATGCCTCAGTTATACATATATATATATATTCTTTTTCATATTCTTTTCCATGATGATTTATCACAGGATATTGAATATAGTTCCCTGTGCTATACAGTAGGACCTTGTTGCTTAACCGTCCTATATATACTAGTTTGGCTCTGTTAACCCCAAACTTCCAATCCTTCCCTCTCCACCCCCCTTTTCAGAACAGGTTTATTGAAGTATAAATTACCCATTCTAAATGTACAGTTCAATGACTTCTAGTATATTTACAGAATTGTGCAACTTTCACCACAGTGCAATTTTAGAACATTTCTATCATTCTCAAAAGATTGTTCATGTCCATTTTCAGTCATGCCTCACTCCCACGCTGAATCCTATGCAACTGCTAATCTACTTTCTGCTAGAGTTGTGGGGTTTTTTTTGGACATTTTATATACACAGAATCATACACTAAGTGGTCTTTGTATTGGGTTTCTTTTACTTAGCATAATGTTTTGGGGGTTCATCTATGTTGTAGCCTGTATCAGTAGTTCATTCCTTTTTATTGCTAAATAATATTCCATTGTTGGGATAGCACATATTTTGTTTATTCATTCAACAGTTGTTGGATATTGAGTTGTATCCATTTGGTTGAACCCCAATTGACCATAAATTTAAGAGTTTATTTCTAGACCCTCAGTTCCATTCCATTGATCTCTATAAAAGACTGTGCTCTTGGTTGCACCACATTTAGATATTTACTTATCCATTCATTTAATACATATTTTTGAACCTCTGTCATATGCCAGACATTTTGCTGTGCAGTGAGGCTGAATAAATGATGAGTCTTCATTTAGACAAAGACCCATCATTTAGGTAGGGTCAAAAGAAAGGTAGAGGGTTGGTGAAGTCTACTTTGAAGATAATCAAAGAAAAGTACAAATTTCTATTGGGCTTCTGATTAGTTACTGTCAGCAGAGATATAGGAATTATATAGGGCAGGGTGATGACTGTTAGAACCTTGAACAGTAATATTTCCCTAAGCATTTATTTTTATGATCCCTTCTCACAATTTGGGATTATGCACTTGTTTGTAGTGGAGAGCATGGAAAGGCAATGCTGGAGAAATTGTACCTCCCCTGACAACCAGGCTGTAGGAATAGGGGGTGTGGGAGTGAACAGACTCTCAAGAGGTATTGAGTATGGTGGCAGCTAGCATAAGAAGACAGGAGGAGGCGTCTGAGGTTCTGTGACTTGCTGCCACAAAGAACACAAATTATGGACAATTGGACTCTCCCTGAGAAGCACTCCTGGCCGCAGCAAATGGAAGGCCCTTGGGAAGTTCTCCAGCTAAGCCATAACACAGGAAGAGGCAGAGATCTGAGAGTAGAGATGATATATTCAGCTGTCTACATGCAGTTTTCAGAGGTTGTACAGGTTCAAATACTGTCTCTTACTTACCTATCCTTGTGCCCTTAGACACATAACTTAAACCTCTTTGAGCCTCAGTTTCCACATCTGCAAAACAGGTATAATGATACAGTTGTGAAAATGAATAAGTTAGTATATGTGAAGTAGTAAACACTATGTAAATGTTACATATTATTATGATTCATATATATATATTCATCTTGTAATGTCTGGGAGACAGAGACAAATATATGTAAGAGACAGTTGGAAATATATTCTGGGAAGCAATCATATCTAGTCATCTAAATCCGGGGTGGGGGAATCACAAATAATTTATACTACACCCCGGATTCATTTATTTATTTATTTATTTATTTAACAACTCTTTACTGAGCACCTGCTATATTCCAGGCATTATTCTGGGTGATGGCAATATACGAGTATACCAAAATAAACGAAAATTCCTGCCTTCGTGGACTTTCTTGAGAGTGTCGAAAAAGATTATAAATGGAAAAAAAAAGAATAAGGCCATATATTGATACTTTAAATTCTGCATTTAGTAGGAAGGAGGTAAAGAAAAAACTATTCTAGTGAAGAAGATTGAAGCGTTCAGAGTTAAAGGTGTAAGAAATAGGGTAACATACTAGAAACCAAGAAAAAAAAGCAAGTTTAAGAATGATGGGGTAATCAACATTCAGTTTGACCATAAGTCCTGATTTTCTTTAGATAACTTCAGTTTCACCTATTGCTCTAGCATAGAAGTGTCTAATTTTGATGTTAAATTGTAGGGTCATGCTATCAAAATTCTACAATGTAGCTGAGAGTCCTGAGAAGATGGGGACCAAGACCAGGCCGCTGATCATTGGTCCTTTTGAGAGTGTAGGTCCAGCTGAGTGAGGAGGGCAGAGCTGGATCCCTGAGGTAAGGAGAGAATGGTAGCCAGAAGGGGAGGTATTAAATACAAAGTAAAACTTTGAGAAATTTCAAGATGCAGGGAAGGAGAGAGGGTTGTCAAATTCAGCAAATAAGAATACAAAACAACCAGTGAAATTTGCAATATTGGGAACATGATTATATTAAACAAGTATTCATTGTATATCAAAAATTCAAATTAAACTAGGTAGCCTCTATTTTATCTAGCAATCCCTACGAGGAAGAGGATAAAATGATGACTCCAAAATTTGCACAAATGAAGGGAGGCTTTATAAAGTGTTGAACTACGGAAATTTGACCATGTCTTACAAATCCCAATGACAGACTTGTTTTTTCTTTTGTTGGTGAAGGATGTTGAAGGAATAGGGAACTTAGTAGATAAAGACTTAGAGGCTGAGATGCCTGGATTTCAGTTCTGACTCTGCAACTTCCCAGCTGTGTGACCTAAGGCAAATGATTGAACCTCTCTGTGTCTCAGTTCGATAGTATTTTTAAAGCACTTAGAACAGTGTGTGTAGAACACAGGACAAAATGAGTGATACATACATATGAGGTAAATAAATTAAAATTTTAAATTGTTACTTGTAAATGAATGTTGCTGTTATTTCTAAGACCCTAATACTCCCCTTAAAAAAGCAAATATTCCTATTTTCTGAGAACTACAATACCAAGTATTAAAAAATGATTAAAGAAGACAACTTAGGGGATACAAACAAACTAGTTAACATTTCATGAAGTCAGCAGTCTCGATTCTCAAGGATCCTGAGAACTGTAAAATGGGGCAGAAAACAGGAAGCTTTTACAGGATAAAGAAGAAAGTGACCAATGGATCTGGTGCTGGAAAAGGAGGGGTTTCCCAGAATGAGAGACTTGCAGTGCTAAAAGCAGGAAAGTCCTGGGCCAACCAGGACAAGTTGGTCAGCCTATCGCAAGGGTGGTCCAGGTAGGAGCGGAGAGGTATTTGAACAGAGATACTATCAGGCTGTGCTTACGTGAAGTTAATCAGAGATCTGGTCATGTCTGTAGCAGCTAGAACAAAGACTGATTAGGCTAAGAGCATATAAAGTGACACAGAAAAGATGTCTGAAATGGTATTTTAATATTTCCCAGAAAATTGATTCAGCCATTGAATAAAATAGTCTTATTTTAATTAAAAAAAAAAAAAAAAAGAACAAGGAAGAGACAAAAAATATCTGATTGGCTGGTGTCACCCCTTGTTTGGGGTGAGAAGGAACAGGGAGTAAGTGTGGAGCCCAGAGCTGGCTTGGCATTTGGGGAACTGGCTGATTGGATACACTGCATTTCTGATCAAGGGGACATTTATAGGAACACAAAAGTTATCTACCTTTAGGTTTGTTGACATTGCATGCGGTCAAAAGAGGTGCCATCTTGGGAGTAGGAATTTATTTCAATACAAAATATGTTCTCTATCAAAAAACTTTACTGGAAAATACACCGATCAGCAATGTCAAAGAGTAGTCAATAATTTGTATAGCTTCATGAAGGGGTCAACTATAAAGATGAATAATTAACAAAGTAGACTCTCATAACAGTGAAAACACATGAGAATAATCTCAAATGGCTAAGAATAATCTTACATAATTTTAACCATTTAAATCATAAAAATATTTTTAAAAACTTTAAATAGTAAAAATGTCCATTCCTGTCCCTTGTCTAATGGAATTTAATGAAATAATTAGAAAAAAGCTAATAAAGTTGAACTGAGTCAAATCTATCTGCCTTCTGGTGAGTTCTCTGCACTTGCATTAAACAGCTCAAGAGCCTGGAAGGCAGGGGTGGAGCCATCCTGAGAAGTCAGTCTACTTGCCTTTGACGGCAGCTCTTAAAAGTCAACCTAAGAAATGCCAAATTGTAAAGAGGAAAACAGAAATGATTAAGAGAATGAGAAGCAGAATGGAATAGAAAGTCTGGAGAGGTTTGGGAAATCTTTCTGACTCTCTGAAAATACCTTCCATTTTAATTTCAAAGGTGTTTTGACTGTAGCATCTTATAAACCCTGTCAGAGGGAAGGTTGCTTTTCTGAATGATCTTGTACTTCATTAGACCAATGAGAAGTATAGATTTCCCATTTTTTGTCTTGGTTCTCAGGCAGCTTTAAGTGAGTTTAGTGACCAATTGATGTATGGATCTCCAAGGGTTTTTTTTTTTGGTTTTTTTCTTTAACTGTATTCATACTTTAAAATTTTAAAACAAAATGATTATTTTGTCTCTGCTTTTTTATTGTAAGACATCTCAGTTTTAAAAAATCAGGCTAGAGTACAATTTTTCTGAAGGAAAGAATTCCAAGGTATTAGATTCCAAACCTCTCACCAGGCAATAACTTCTCTACCTCACCATACCCACACAAACTTACTACCGCTCCCAATCAAAAACCAAATAATCTAAAAGGTTATATTGTTCACCAACTAGAAGGAATCTTACTTAGAAATAGGATTTTATTTTTTTAACATCCTGTGAATTAGTAAGATTGATAATTTTGTTTATTTTTTAATACAGTTAAGTGCGAATGGAGAGTCAATAGAAATAGTTGAAAGATAGCATCAGTATATAGAAATCCATAATATGGATTCTAAAATCAATTTTGCAATATAACTTGAGAAAATTCTTCTGAAGGAAGGTGAGGAACTGTTGAGATAAACGCAAACCTTTTTTTTCTCTTATCTTTTCACTTGCAAAGTATGTATCATTCTTCTGGCATTTCATTTAAAATACAAATTCTAGTAGAACAAGAAAGACTGCATCCAGCTTCTGTCTACAGGAACTTACCAACAGGACAGCTGTTCAACAATGGTTTTATTACAGTACTGTAATATTAAAAACTAAAGAAATTGGAGATTATACATATCATAAATATTATATGTAATATATAAACTTAGTAAGTCTATAAGTATGCAATCAAAAGCAAAATCAAAGTGACACTGCATGATCATAATTAGATAATATTCTAAACTTGTCTGACAATCAGAAATATATACGCTTGGACCCTACCAAGGACATGCTGATTTATTAAGCATGGGATGGTGTGATTCTGGTGTCAAGTCAGGCTGAGAGCCCAAAATCAGACCCCAGAGAATCTGGACATCCTAAGAAAATAATCAGAAATAAAGAAAACAGATATGCATAAAGATTTCTATCACTGAATTATTTACAATAGCAAATTAGTGACCTGCTATTACAGGAAATTAAGTAAATGTTATATAAATGGACTAATATGTGGCTATTCATAATTATGAAGATGGAGAATTTAAAGAGATAAGATATTCTCATACTGTTAAGAATTTACTAGAATGTAGGCTCCATGGAGGCAGGGACTTTTGTCTCTTTGGTTCACTGCTCTATGTCCGCCTGCCTCAATAGTATTTAACACATAGTATGTGCTCATTAAATATTGTTGAATTAAAGAATGAATAAATAACTTTAAAAACAAGATAAAAATGCACATATAGTAATAGCTCAATTATATTTAAAAGCCATTACAAAGTTGAAGGAAATATGCTATTTATTTTCCACTCAGAAAAAAAATTAAAAGCCAAACAAAAAAAATTTTTTTTTAATTTATTTATTATTTATTTATTATTTATTTTTGGCTGTGTTGGGTCTTCGTTTCTGTGCGAGGGCTTTCTCTAGTTGCGGCAAGCGAGTGCCACTCTTCATCGCGGTGCCCGAGCCTCTCACTGTCGCGGCCTCTCTTGTTGCGGAGCACAGGCTCCAGACGCGCAGGCTCAGTAATTGTGGCTCACAGGCTAGTTGCTCCGCAGCATGTGGGATCTTCCCAGGCCAGGGCTCGAACCCGTGTCCCTTGCATTGGCAGGCAGACTCTCAACCACTGCGCCACCAGGGAAGCCCCAAACAAAAAATTTTAAGTGAGAACCTATGCTCACAACATCTGTTAAGCTACTGTGTGGCATGATATCACTTAACACGTGGAATCTAAAAGAAGGGTACAAATGAACTTATCTACAAAACAGAAATAAAGTTACAGTTGTAAAAAGCAAACTTATGGTTACTGGGGGTAGGGGGAGAGAGGGATAAACTGGGAGATTGGGATTGACATATACACACTACTATATATAAAATAGATAACTAATAAGGACCTACTGTAGAGCACAGGGAACTCTACTCAGTACTCTGTAATGGCCTATTTGGGAAAAGAATCTAAAGAAAGAGTGGATATATGTATATCTATAACTAATTCACTTCGTTGTACACCTGAAACTAACGCAACGTTGTAAATCAACTCTACTCCAATAAAAATTAAACAAAAAAAACCACTACTATGTGGCAAGGTAATTTAAATTCTGACTATGGAAGCTGGGGATTCACGAAAACATTTACTCACGTATTCTCCTAGATTAAAACCTTAGAATATAATCAGGCAAGAGCGCAGAGATTGGCCTTGGCAGGAAAATGCCAGAGGTGGGATCTAAAGGAACCCACAGACAGACACTACGTGTCTCTGAAAAACCCGCAGTTTCAACCTGCACCCCCATAAGTGTTTCCTAGAGATTTTATCTGATTCTTGACACATCACTGGGCTTCTAGTTGACGTGGAGGGCGCTCTGGCCTGTCTGCTTATCCCACAGCAAAGGAGCCCTGTTGGGCCCATAAGGTGTGCACGAATGCATGGTGATTGACGGGTTGATTGGAAAGAGGCAGATATGAGTCTGGAGGACAGACTGTCAGTTCCAGATGGTCCCCTGGGGAAGAACAGGAGGCGATACAGGAATCTCTGCCCCAGAAAAACCACAGGCTGTCAGTTACATGCATCAAGCCTTGTTGAGAAGAGGCAAAGCAGAGGCAAAAAAAGAACGAAGAAGTCATTCTTCTTGGCTGTATGGCTTCCACAGTATCTTCATTTCACCTTTACCAATTGGCAGGATATTCCCAGGAGCACTTGCATCCACATACAACTCCCCAAGTGTCTACACGTCTCCTCGTGTTTTAGATGCACTTGAAGGGAAAACAAATGGGCTTCACGATTCTATTTCCATTTTTTTTTTCCCCAAGCACCAGTCTTTCAATCATCTTTCCTCTTTTTTTTTTGGAAAAAGTTTATTTGCTGCCAAAGAGAAAGTGTGGTCTTTGTTATTAATGTTGTAGAAATACAAATATGTCCACCTCGGAAAGGAGTTTTCATTAACTCCTACAGCCCAGAAAATTAAGGCACGCCTCATCAGCACCCAAGCTTGCTGTCGACTAAACTGCAAGGGGCTAGTTGAGCTGCTGGGATTCATAATGCTGATAGAGCGGTTTCCACGTGAATGAAGGATAAACAGCGATTAATTTCAGCCAATAAATAATGGTTTGAGGCCCACATTGAAAGAGGAACAATTACTTTTCCATTTTTCCTGCCAAATGAGCTGATAAGAGAAAACAGGGGAGTTGGCCACGTAAATCAGTCTTAATTTTATCTTCCCCATTAAAAAGCAGCCATTAAGACCATGTTCGGCTCATTTCATCCTCCTCTTGTTTCACTTTTTCAATTTGCACAAAAGGGGGGAGTTTGCTCGTCATAAAATTTCACTTTGGCCAACCTATCATTTGCATCTGGGCCAATAAATAGCAATTAGCATAAACATTTAAATCAGGAACTGGAACAAATTCTTGTTCCCCCAGCAAGCTGTTAAATTACAGTATTTTACTATATATAAGAAGCACTAAACAAAAGATCTGTCGGGCACTATTATCCTCTTCCGAATAGGACATGGTTGAAAGAGAAATGATAACTCCAGCCCACAAACTTCTCACTCAGATCCAAGGTGTCTGTCTCGTGTGAACCTGACCTGTAGAATCGATGTTTCTTGACCACTGGTTAAGTTCTCATCCAAACAAGTAACTTGTAACTCAGTTTTGTGAATTATGAAAATTGCAGTATGGACTTCTTTGGATAAATAAATGCTTTGCCTTCAAAGATGCATCAACAAGAGTTGTTTTGAGCTCAAATCAAAGTCCATCATACAAAGCACAATGAAACGCATATAATAAAGAGATACGAACTGGTTACTTTTGTGATTAAGGTGCCCTCCTGAGCTCAGAGGAAAAAAAAAAAAATCTGTGATCAAAATCTCGGTGCAAAAAGATCCAGACCTATAGCTCATCCTTCCCACCACTCGTTTCTCCCAGTGGCCGCTGGAGATGGTTTTCTACAAGAGATTTGTTGTCATATACATTGTTCTTAAAGACAGAAATGCACCCCATTCGCCTTTATCTAAACCTACATTTTTGGACCATGCTCTTTCTTGACATGTCAGAGGGCCATGGTGAGGCTTTACAGAGAGACATTCAGAGGAAAAATACAGAGATGCGCCCTAGGTGACTATCTCCAAACCAACTATTAAGGCTTCTTTCTCTTTAAGCCCTTTTTATCATCAAGGGAAACTTAGTTCATTATTTATCTATGGCTCATTGAAAGTCAAGGTGAGCGCTTCTCTTGATTAGGCCCTAATTAATTTTGGCTGGAAATCCAGAGTGCAACAGGGTGGTCTTGATGTTTTTGATGAAAGCTTTCATTGGGAAGATTTGGGTTTACCAATAAAACACTATTAACTGCTTCCAGTTTGCATATGTGTGAAGTGTTTACTTGTAATTACATAGGTTCCAGTGAGAAGACACTGAAAATTTGAATCAATTGTTCCTTATTGCTGTTTTTGATAAATGATTCTCTTATTTCTACCAGACATTTAAAAAGGAAAAGAATTTTGCCTGACTTCTAAGGAATTTGAGCACAGCCAACCTGGTGTCAACTAAAACCATTAAGAGCAATGCCTCCACCATCTCTGGTATTAACCACATATTGAATGACCTTGCTTCTACGTCTCCTAGGATGTCAAAAAATAGCAATAGCTTAACTTTTAGCTTTGAGTTTACAATTTATCAGTTGAGTTATGTAAATGTGCAGATCCCTCCTTTATTCTCTCCTCTTTCTGGCCCCCACTAAACTATGTACTGCCCCTTATCCCATTATACCTGTATTTGGCCCTGGGGAAAAAAACAGGAGAGAAAAGGGAAGAGGCACTTGTGTTCTGCCCCAATGTCTGAGGGAATGAGCAGAATCAAAATTACCAGGAATCCAAAAGCTTCTTTCCTTCTATCTCAACTGCCACCTTCCCAAATAGATTATGATAAATTTATTTAATCTACAAATATATATTAAAACCTGCTGTGTGCCACTGAATGGAAGGCCTGGGGCCTTCTAACCTCAAATTTGGGGTAAGAAAATTCAACAGAACAAGTGAGAAATATTTGCCAGGCTATACATCAATAAGCCTCAAAGCACCAACAATTATATTGGTTTGCAAAAGCATATAAACTGCTCTCCACTGTATTGGAGTACAAAAACCAAGAGAGCTAGATTATTATCCATAATTACAGCAAACATTTGAGCAACCTCTGATTTGTCTATAACACTGGTGATGGAAAACATTTTGACACATGTTCAATGTTTTATTAAACTAAAAGGAAAACTGTGTTGAGAGAGTTTCTCAAGAAACCCAGCTTTAGTAAATAGACACTGAGACTATGTCTCAGAGAATGCGGCCAAAACAATGCTATGTGTTGCCTCACCAGTTACTTGCCTAGGGCACACAGCAAAACTCTGCTTCCCGTGCAGTTAGGTTGTGGTTGGGTAAATTCTGGTTAATGAAATGTGGGCAGAAATTGCATATGCCACTTCCAGGATGAGCCCTAAAATCATCTTATCTCAGTTCTTTCCTTTCCTCAGTAATCTTGGGGCCACAAGTTTCAGATGGCATAGCTACCAGAAGAAGAAAGGTAGTATTAAACAGTAACATGAATAAAAAAAAGATTTTTAGTATGTTAAACCACCAAGATTTCTGGGCTTATCTATGTGGCAGCTGGTTCAATTACCGTAAATAACACAGAGTATGGAGAAAACAAGTAGGGTGATCAAAAAAAAAATTCTCTTTCTGACTGGGACAGCCAAAGATTAGATTTGTAGAATGCCCAGGACTATGGAACTGTTCTTTCTCATGTTGCTTAGAGAACAACAAAAATCAAAGTTGACAAAATTAAATAGTAAATTAGGACAGAATAGGGCAAAGATACATTCACTGGGATCAAAGGGAAGCAGAAAGACGATGGCTCTTCTAAGGAAAAGAAATTAAATGAGCAGCTAAGGAATTGAACACAAAATTGTTTAGTCCTCTGGACAAGCTGCCTGGGAAGTGGAGGAGGTGAGGGGGTGGAGAGACTTTCAGACAAAGTTAAGGAGAATGAATGTCAAAAAGAGTCAAAGTGCTTAAAGGAAATTAAGCTATCTTTGGAAATTATAGCAACTAAGAATATTTTGAATAAATATCATTATAACACTCGTCAAATGAATGGATATACTACACAGCAAACCATGTTCATCAACATAGTTACATATTTGGATTCTTATTTCTTTTATTTATAATCCATATATTATATATTATAAAATGAATCTGAGGCAAAACTATCCTGTTTCATTAACCTATTGACTGTTTGCAATAGGACAAAAATTAACATTTAAAAAAAAAACTTTATGCTATCTTCAGTAGTTTGGAGATTACAAAAAACCCCACATTTTATTGTAGAATATTTAGAAAATAAGGAAAAGTGTAAAGAAATAAATCAAACTCTCCTACTATTTTCTTCCAGATAATACAGTAACATTTGTGTGAATGTGTGTGTATGCTAATTTTGCAAAATACATTTTAGTCAAATTGAGGTACACTATATACTGAGATTTGTTCCATGATTCTATTTTCTTCTACCATTTGCTTGTTGTTAAAACTCTCTATTGGTTTTCCATCTCAAGGACAGCAAAATCTAAATTTACGTGCAACTGGGCACCCTGGGCTACAGATGTGCCCAGATGCTGGCTCCCTCAGCTAATAGGGCTGCCCAGTAGGGCCTGAGGCTGACAGAAGCCTCACCCACTTACGTTAGTTTGTTATAAAAATACTGTTTTCTGTGTTTGCTAGGCCGTGAAAGAGATTCAGAAACACCATAGATTATTATCTTCTCTCCCAACAAATATTTTTGGATTTGTATTAAATTTAACTCTACTTATATATTATTTATTCTAATTATGCATTAGCTCAATTTAACTTATTTCCATGTTCATCACTGTTCCTTTATATTATACCTTTCCTACGCCTAAATCCACTTCTAATTTTGCTGGAGTTTATGATATTTTTTTCCCAGGCAGGATACAGAACTGGTATATCTTTGAGCCCTTTTTACCCGAGAGCCTCTTTACTTTGGCTTAGCATGTAAGTGATCCCTTGAGTTGGTATTTAACTCTTGGGTCACAATCCGTTTACCTTAAAAGTCTGAAAACATTGCTCCTCCATCATCTTTGGCATACAGAGAAGTCTGAATACTTACAGTTATTTTATTTATTCTTAAAACCCAACTTTTTCTTATTATATGGGTTTCTAATTAAATTTATCTAGATTTTTAGAAATCCCTTCAAATTCTGGATTGCTATTTGTTGAGCTCAAAATTTTTTTGTATTCTAACTGTGATTAATTCTGTCCTTCTGTTCTGGTTTCTCCCTTTGGCATACAATTAATATAGTTAATTTTACAAGTATTTATTGATTACCTACTATGTGCCAAACTCTGCTTTGAGAATTGGTGGGTAGGGTGAAGGCAGCAGTGAACAAGAAAGAATTGATGCTTCCTTCATTGACTTTATAAGCTAGATAAACAAAATGATTCATAACAATTAAGGAAAACTACAGGATCCTAACTCCTAAGAAAATGCATATTCATAAGACTTAGCATGAGAATTCACTCTTTATTCTCTGTGCCTGTTTCTTATTTTGTTTTATATTTTTGTCATTATGCTCTGCATTTTATATTATTCTTTTAGAGTTCTTTTTCCTTATCACTTTTAAAATTTTCTTAAGTTTCATTTGTGCTCTTAACCGCCTTCGATGAAAAATTTAATTGTACTCACACTCTGTGTTCCATAGATGTTTTTCTCATTACATTTATCTCCCCTCTTATCACATTCTTCCTTCCAGTCTGTTCAAAATAAAGCTCCTAGTTCTTTTATTATAGAGAAATATTTTCAGAAATATTTTCCCCTAACTCGAAAAAAAATTGAGATATGACTTATATACCACCCAATTCACCATTTTAAAGTTTACAATTCGGTGTTTTTTTAGTATATTTTTAAGGTTGTGCAACCATCACCACTATCTCAGTCTAATTCCAGGATATTTTCATCAGCTGTAAAAGAAACTTCATACTTGCTAGCAGTCACTCCCATCATCATGTCCCAGTCAGCTTCTGGAAACCGCCAGTCTACCTTCTATCTCTATGAATTTGCCCATTGTGGACATTTCATGTAAATGGAATCATACAAGTGGCCTTTTGTGTCTAGCTTTTACTTAAAATGATGTTTTCAAGATTCTTTCATGTTGTAACATGTACAAGTACTTTATTCCTTTTTATTGCCGAATAATATCCCGTTATATGGGTACACCATATTTTGTTTCTACATTCATCCGTTGAGGAACATTTCGGGTGTTTCCACTTTGCAGACATTTTGAATAATGCTGTTATCAACATTTGTTGTGGACAAGTTTTTGTGCGAACTTTTATTTTCCATTCTCGTGGGCATATACCTAGAAGTGGAACCGCTGGATCACATAGTAAATCTATGTTTATGTTTTTGAAGTACCGTCATGGTGTTTTCCACAGCAGCTGCACTATCTGACATTCTCACCAGTAATGCGTGTGCACTCCAGTTTCTCTCCTTCCTTGCCAACACTTGTTGGTTTCCTTTATTTTATTTAATTAATTTATTTATATATTTTTTATTTTATTTTTTATTATAGCTATCCTGGTGGGTGTGAAGTGCTATCTTATTGTGGTTTTGACTTGCATTTTCCTAATGACTAATAATGTGAGCATCTTTTCATGTACTTATTGGTCATTTCTGTATCTTCTTTGGAGAAATCTATATTCAATTATTTTTAACTGGATATTTGTCTTTTGTTGAGTTGTAAGAATTTTCTATACATTCTGGACACCAGACTTTATGAGATATATGATTTACAAATATTTTCTTCCCATTTGTGGATTATCTTTTCACCCTCTTGACACTTTTCTGGTGCACAAACATTTTAAATTTTAATATGTCAGATTTATAAATCTCTGCTTATGCTTTTAGTGTCATAACTAAGAAATGTTGCCTAATCCAAGGTCACAAAGATGTATGCTTATGGTTTCTTCTGAGTTTTATAATTTTAGCTCTTTCATTTAGATCGATCTTTAATTCATTTTGAGTTAATTTTTTATATTATATGTAGTAGGGGTTCAAGGCCATTCTTTTGCAAAAGGATATCCAGTTGTTCTATCACTATTTTTTTTTTTGCAAAGCTATTCTTTTCCCATTGAACTGTCTTGGCACTTTTGTTGAAAATCAGTTGACCATCGATGTATGGGTTTACTTCTGGTCTCTCAGTTTTCTTCCATTGATCTATATGCCGATTCTTATGTCAATACCACACTCTTTTTAAAAAAAATTTTTTTTGGACTATAGTTGATGTACAATGTTGTGTCAGTTTCTGCTGTACAGCAAAGTGAATCAGTTATACATATACATATATCCACTCTTTTTTAGATTCTTTTCCACACTCTCTTGATCACTGTACTGTTGTGCTGAGTTTTGAAATAGTGAAGTGTGATGCCATTAGAACAAATTTTGGCATCATAGCTAGAGGACTTCTTTCACAGTCCCCATTCTCAGCCTTTCTCCATAAATAAAGGTACTTTGTTGAATTCAAGCAGAGCAATTTTGTATATGCCTTGTATTGAACTCAGACAAATTGATCTGAGTCCATAATGAAACAAACAAGAGTAGTAATCTGACCAGTTTCACCGCGTTTGTTTTCCACAGAGGCACTGAATGCTACTTCACCACACTGTGAAGAGCACCTTCCAGCCAGGAGCAGTATTTCACCCTGTTAAGAATAGGGCCAACACTTGGCAATTCCTGTGTGGACAAGGCTGAGAGTTCGGCAATAGGTGCATTTTGAACCTGCTAATTAGAATAAAATCTTAGAACTCTTAGGGTCAAGGCCCAGGAAATTGTCAGTTCTCACCAATGTTAGGTGTGTGGGGTGGCTGTAATTCTGCCCAGGTGACAGAGTTAGGCAATGTGATTTTTTAAAAAAATTAATTATTATTATTTTTTTGTCTGTGTTGGGTCCTCGTTGCTGTGCGCTGGCTTTCTCTAGTTGGGGTGAGCAGGGGCTACTCTGTTGCGGTGCGCGGGCTTCTCATTGCTGTGGCTTCTCTTTGTTGCGGAGCACGGGCTCTAGGCGCACCGGCTCAGTAGTTGTGGCTCACGGGCTTAGTTGCTCTGCAGCGTGCGGGATCTTCCCGGACCAGGACTCGAACATGTGTCCCCTGAAATGGCAGGCGGATTCTTAACCACTGAGCCACCAGGGAAGTCCAGCAATGTGATTTTGATTGGTGAATTGCAGTGCAAATTATTTCCTCTTATGTTAAAACTCTGTTTATGAATAGACATTTCTACATAATTGTTAGAGCTTCATTAAAAAATTTATCAGAACATAGGTAGTAATTTGACTATGCACCATGTTTTGAACTCTCCGAGAAAAAAAAAAAAATACTGCTAGGCTGTTAACATTTCTGTATAGCTCTAGAAACAAATTGTTTTTACACGAAATCCACTGAGTCTAAAGCAGCATTTAAGAAGAAGCATTAAGAAGAAAATTCTGTTACCTGAATGTTGAATCAGATAACGTCTACATCAGCATAATGGAAAGGAGCTGATAATTGGCCAGATGTTGGACTTTTCATTTGATTGGTTATCGTCAAATTATTTTCTCCCCCAACACACCTGAGGGTTGCAACACACCCCATCAGTTAGAGTAATTCTCAAGGGGAGAGTGGGCAGGTTCAGCTCTGACCGGAGGGAGGGGGTTGGAAAAGGTCCCTCAGGTGACTGTGAAATGTGCCCCCTAGGGGCCCCATCATGTGGCAAAGACTAAGTAGAAATGAGGCGTTTTATGAGTGAGCTGTTTCAGTGGCATCACACTGAAAATGACATCATCAATTAGGGTATTTAAGTCTTCGGTTTTCAGAGATAAAAACCCTAGACCGATTTTAAGGCTAAGCTTACAGGAGCAACCAGAGATAGAAAACTAGTTTAAGAACGACTGAGGGGGAATTGATCAACTTGACAACTGTGTGAGACTATTGAGATACAACTGCTACCCTTCCCCTTCTTTTACATAATCAGTTTGGGGTGGGGGAGGGGAGTAGTGCTTATTTAAGCAAGAAATTCATTTCCATCTGTATTTACTTACTGTTTCATTCATTCATGGTGCATTCTGGTACATCTAGAGTGTATTCTACTGGGTTCTACAATTTCATATTGGATAGCCCTGTAAGTTGCCAGTTTCTTGGGTATTAAAAAATCTTGAATTGTTTTCAAAATCAGTCCAATAAATGCATTTCAGCTTTAGGAATGTAAAACTAAATGAAGGCCAGTTTTAAATTTAATAAGTGACTTTTCCTTATGCTTTGTTTAAAGCCATGTCATAAGTAGTTTTCCAGTTCCGTGTTCTGTATATTTGTGTAACTACATATTATATACATGTATCTACATGCCCGTGGTACGCAGACACACGCAATTTAACTATATTAAACCAAAGATTAATGTCCAGAATTAGGTGACTAATATACCACATGAGCTTGGCCATTTAATTAATATCAAATGTTCAAACATAAAATAAAATATAAGAACTCTTTACCCTCACTTTAACATATAATTTACTTAGACAATTAAGAAAGATGGAATCACAGAAGTATAATACGCTTATAGCTCTATTCCCTTTACCTTGATTAATTGTTTTGTTCCTGAGAACGCCTGGGTGGATTCCCAATTTCTGAGGTCCCACTGTATATATATCCAAATGTGAAGGTCTTTCTTGTTTCCTGTGACTCAAGAAAAATGGGCATAGCCATATCAATGAAGTTTAAAAGGACTGTCAGTTAGCTCCAGAAATAACCTTGACACCTTCCAATTGCAAAATCTACCTTCAAGCTTTTGTGATAGGCATGGTTCTGCTATGGAACCAATTACAAAACAAGATATTTTCCAAAAATTATTTCTCAGAAAAGCGAGTCACCTTGTATTTGAAAGTTTAAGAACTTTCTCATGTCTAAATTACTTCATTTTGAAAAGTAACATATAGTTTAAGGAAAAAAAAAAATGAACAGCTCTAAATGACCTCAATTAATATTGCTGGTGGAAACAGCTTAAGAAGAAAAAGGTGTCTAAGAAACATAACAGGATAGTAATTATTCTGGGAGTATACACTACAATTACAAGTATTGTCTACCATTATATTCAAAACTTTAAAAAAAATTTTTATTTTATATTGGAGTATAGTTGATTAACAATGTTGTGTTAGTTTCAGGTGTACAGCAAAATGATTCAGTTATACATATACATGTATCTATTCTTTTTTCAAATTCTTTTCCCATTTAGGTTATTACAGAATATTGAGCAGTGTTCCCTGTGCTATACCGTAGGTCCTTGTTGGTTACCACTTTAAATATAGCAGTGTGTATAAGTCAATCCCAAACTCTCAATTTATTCCTTTCCCCCCAACACTTCCCCCCGGTAACCACAAGTTTGTTCTCTAAGTCTGTCAGTCTGTTTCTGTTTTGTATATAAGTTCATTTCTATCATTTTTTTCAGATTCCACATATAAGCAATATCATATGATATCTGTCTTTCTCTGTCTGACTTACTTCACTTAGTATGATAATCTCCAGGTCCACCCATGTTGCTTTGACATATATTCAAGACTTTTAAAGATCACTTTAAAACAATACCATGCTGTGAAGAACACAAATGTACATTTACAGGATGAGTAGGAAACCAAAAGCTATCCAAAAGTAACATGAATGGTCACTATGGTATGGGATAATCTTTTTAGTGACGCTATCATATATAGATTTAAATGTGTTATATCTCAGACTGCTTAGAAGAAAGTGCAAGAAAAACCACTGTAAAACTCTGATGACAAATGAGGCTCAGTGGCGATAAAGACACGGGTGTCAAACATGCAAGGGAAGAGTTTGAATAAAACTGTAGCATGAAATGTGAGAATAGACAAAGCATTTATTTTTAAAATTGGTATGTTATGCTATATATATATATACATATACACACATATATATAAAGGAAATTATATAAGTACATTTTGACTATTCCAAATGTATCTCAAAATTATTTATTTTCAAGTTCAATAATTATTTAAAAAAATCTTAACAATGGGGTAAATAAGTCCTGCTTTATATTTGAGTTCAATGAGGTGGGCGTATATGGTATTATGTTCATACCTTTAGATTTCAAAGTTAAGTATGTTAACCTGTGCCTGACTCAGATAAGTCGTTTGTTCAATTTAAAGACCAAGCATTATTATTTATCATTTAATAGTTATTTCATGTTAATGGTAATAGCAGGCTATATCTATTTTTTCTTTTTCTTTTCTCTTAAACATTTGCAAGTATATATTAAGTCATTATAGTCAGAAATAATAGTTATAATATGAAATTTTCCCTGGCGTAACATGGCCAGATTTAACAAATAAAATAAATGCCCGGTTAAATTTCAATCTCAGATAAACAATGAATAACTTTTTAGTATAATTTCTCCCATGAGATATATGAGACATACATATACTAAAAAAAATCAGCTGTTTATCTGAAATGTAAGTTTCACTGAGTGTCCTGTGTTTTATCTGGCAGCCCTTCCTAGAGTGAATTAAGAATTGACTTTTGTAATAATTAAGAAGAATGAGTGGGGGAGAGTGTGAGTGGGGTTTTCAGTGTGTTAATATTAGGGGTAGATTTATTTTCTTTATTCTCAAACATTGACAAATGGGCACAAGGTCAGCCTTGCAGACTGACTCAGTACCTACTACATTCAGTCCAAAATAACCCCTTACTCTGTCTTCCTGGTGTCTTCCTTCCCACAGCTGATTGATATATATATATATATATATATATTTATCTTTTACTTTCACTCTGTAGGGTTATTTCAGACACAAAGTGCACAAAGGAAGCCATATCAAACAAAGCAACGTTGTGCAGCATGCTACAAACAATTGTTTGGGAGGCTGCACATTATTCCAGTGATGGGAAATGCTCGGTCCATCAGAGAAACACTTCTCTGAGTTGTGTTCCAGAGACATATTTAAAAAATCATAAAATTCAAAATTCTTCTTATCACCTTTCCAGCCTTCCAAAAAGGTTTTAAAAAAGGGGTGACATGTAGGATCCGGTGTTACTTCTGCATGACGTCAACGCCCATTACTGTTGCAAATACATTATAAACATTCCACAGGGTCATCAGGAGCCCGGCAATGCGAATTTTCATAAAGTGATTTATTCCTACCTGGTGAGCACTGAAACCTCCTTTGTGTATAGGAGCAAGTGTGTCCCAGCAATAAATAGCAGAGAAAGCACTCTTATGGCTCTTTTCTCCCCCGCCAAGTGCAGACCTTGGTGGATCAGACGAATTCATCCTTCTCTTGAACCACGGACAGGGTGCTTTGGCGCTACTACGAAAGTCACACTACTTTGGTCTGTTATTGGTTAACTAGACAAAACCCAACAGGTAGGGTGACCTATTTTTGCTTTTTGACAGTGCAAGTCAAAGTACTTAACTTCAATCACGATCTCATTTGCCAACCCCTCCCCCCAAAATAAAAAGCATGACAGTGAACACTAATATGATGGTAATTTCATATTGTTTCTGCTTATGAATTTGTCTTTCCCTTATTAATCATCCAATAAAGTACTGACACTGCAGAATCCTGACGTGGCTCAACAAACCATGTACTAAGGACAGTAGCACCCTAAAGGAAGAGGCTCCAGGCGAACTGGAGAAGCGCAAAGCTTTTATTAACACCCGAGGCCCATTAGACTGCTCTCTGTTCACCTTCAGTGGAGCAATAAATGAAGAGAGCTTCACCGGAGAGGACTCCTACTGTCTTTGTGCTGGTAATGCCCAGCCAAGCTGTAGTCATGTTGTAACGCTTGTAAGAAACAGATGTTCCTTCCCTGACAAATCTCCTTTCTTGATTTATTATTCATTTGCTCAAATCACAATGGAAAGTCTTTGGCCCATTAATTAAATTCCAAGCAAAATAAAATTTGCAGCAGAACTCATTACTGGTAAATGACTTTGACACTTCATCAGATTTGAAGGTAAAATAGGCGACTTTAGGAAGTTAAAGGTGGAGGGAGCCTAAGCCTTTTCTGCAACCACTGCAAGATGATAAAGATTGTGATGAAATTTTTATGTTAAGTACTGATCTTGGAAAGTTCAATTTTCTCCTCCACCCCTCCAACCCACTCTCCACCCCGCTCCCGCCATGATCTCCCTTCTGGCTTCTTTTAAAGGAAAGTCTGAAGGAGACACTTAGATTTCAAATATATTTATGTATGTGGGTATAATGTCTTGTTCCCAGCATTAACGCACATATTTTTTTCAGTATGCAGAGAAGCTTGGCACATTGTATATTTGATGTATTACCTTTTGAATAAAGGTCCAAAGGAAATCTAATAACCATGAACTGCAGCATGATAAAGGAATTAAAACTAGGACTTGAGAACAGAGCAGAGGAAATTTTGATATTCTGATCCAAATATCCAAAATTATTTGCTATAGTGAAGCAAAAAAGTTAGAATTTCAAACCATGCGTGAATTACACCAAATCATAAGCCACTCAAAGTGAAAGAAAGCAAATGCTTTCAGAGGAAGGGCAGAACTCATGGTTTTCTTCAGAAATAGACACACATTGAAAATGAAATTTTGGAAATGTGAAAAAGGTAACCAGCTATACAATAAAGTTTCCTTGCATGAGAAACTGAATTCTATTCCTATTTACGTAACGTTAGTTTTAGGTGTGAGTCTTATTAATGAAATCTAGCTGGTTCCAATAATTCAAATACCGTTTCCCATGCAATTGTGTCCCATTGAGAGTATATATTTTTTAGAACATGTTACATCTTGAAACTAGGCCACACTAAGAGGAGATGTTTAACAAATACAATTCTAAAAATTCCTGTGTTATAGAATGAGACTAAAAATATATTTTTACCACTTGAATCCAAGTATCCATTTCTGAAATAAGGATTGTGGGTGAAGATCCACCACCTGGTATTAAGTGTCTCTGCTTGTCCACTTTAAGCAAACTTCTAATTAAGAAGCTTCTGAGAAAATATAAGAAAATGAATGAAAAATGGTGGCAAACTTTAAGCAAAATGTTAATTCATTTTTATCATTTCAAGGACCAGGTTATAATATTACCTGGTTGCCTAAAATTAAGATGAAATGAGGTTGATACCAGACATAGGTAAGTTTTTAAATGAACATCAAGGTCTCAGATTAACAGCATTCAATAAGTATGCCTCAGGAACATCCTCAAAGTGTAGACACCTTTAAGTAAAAATTTGTGATAATTCAGGAAGTGTCAGTGCTGCATTTGCACAGCAGGTCACACAGTGCTTGTTCTATGAATGAGATGCGACCCAGAAGGGAAGGGTAATGGTAACCTATTTAGGAAAATTATCTATGTTACCTGAAAAGATTGATAAGGTGATTGATAAGATGGTACAATTTATTTTTACCAAAGATTTAAGCGGATCCACAAAGTTTCAAAACGCAAAGAAAAACACAACATATTTTACATACACTGAAAAGTAGCAGCTACAATTCTACTGAAACATTTTTGTTCTCCTTCTTCCAAACTGCCCTTGTCTCAGCATCCCAATTGCACTCTCTGTCTTCAATTTCAATTCTTTCTACTTGCTCTGAGAAATAAAAATACAAGAAACAAACCAACATGTGCCAGACCAGCTGCCTCTGTTTCTGCCAAATGAAGAATCCTTTGGCCCAATGCTAGATAATATAGGGCTTTATACAGAGGTGAAACAAGTTATAACTTATGAATCTAAATCATATTTTTAATTTAACAAAAGTACCAGAGTCTTTCTATCAAATAAGTAACTGTCCACCAAAGTAGTCACCTTAGTTGACTACCCACTTGTTCTAATGACATTGCCATGGCTCAAAAACTCTGTCACTCTGTATGAAATGCCTCGAGTCATTAGTGTCATTTAATTAGAGTCAGGTTTCTTTTTAGACCATGGGTGATATTATACCTCTGATGATCAAATTATCCATCCGATTTTATGCCTACATGATATTTGGCTATTTCCAAAAATATATATATCAATTTGCTCTTAATCAGGACATTCTCAGGTTCTTGAGGTTGTTTCAAATAGGAGTTATAAAGTGTTGCTGCATTAATAGAATTTATGTGTATATTCCCAAGGTGACAACTTTGAAGGGTCACCATTCATTTGGGTGAATTAGTTCTAGCTTATTAGCTAAAATGGCATGTGATACTCACACAGAGCTCTAGATAGTAAAGAAACTGGCATAGAGTTAGCTCTGTTCCCTTTTGTCATATTAATAGACTGACAGTGGAGGCATGAATGTAATAATGTCACAGGCCCCTTCAGCATCTGCTTCTTTACCTTAAAGCAAAAAATAACAGTTGCCAGAGCTTTAAAGGTGCGTATCTATCCTTGGAATATCCCCAAATGAACGTATTAAGAGAATACACTGTTAGTTCTTCTTACATGATACAGTAGGTATTTGGTGCCTAAATTATGATGAGAAAAGAAAGTCCTGAAGCACCTGACAAGAAAAGTACAACTGTGAATAAAGAATTGACTTTACAAAACGGAATGAAATCATTGAAGAATACCAGGAACCAAAGATCAGTCAAGTAAATAGCAAGATCTCTCAAGGATAATGAATTGAACAAAAATATGTTAAAAATAAAAAGGAGAAGAAGGTGGAGGTGGAGGAAGAGGAAGAGGAAGAGATAGTGGCAGTGGATTGTAAATAAGGACGGGTCACAGATGCCAGATGTAAGAAAAAGCGTAGAAAGAACACATTCTGTTGTTCCATCCACTAAACGAAAGACACCAACAATATAAGGGTGGGTGGCCTAATCATATTTTAGTAGTACCTTGGTAGCCTTTTTGGGCTGGATACTTTAGTTGCTGAAAGCAGTGGGCTTCAGGCTGTAGTTAGAAGTTCTCTCATTCTCTCCCTTGACTCTAGACCCTACCTGTAACCCCACATGACCTCCTTGGAAATAAACATCTTTTGAGAAGGAGGTTGTATGAGCCACGTATATGGATCAGTACAATTTCATGTCCATTAGAGTAAAAGTAATTCCAAAGGGTAATTCAAAGGATGCTAAGTCCATTTGAGTGAAAGGTAACTGTTATATAAGCTTTTAAGATCAGCAGATTAATCCATGACATACATGATAATAGACATATAAGTATAAATAACATACTGTAGGATTTCAGGTACGTGTTTTGGGGGAAAAACACAAGGCAAAAGGAAAAAACAAAAGGCACAATACATGCTCCCTTATGATGCAAAATAAAATACTAAATTTAGGAAACATCTATATTGTTCAAATAGAATTCTGGTTAAATTATTGGAATAAAAAAAAAAAAAGGTCTATACAAATTCTTGGAAAATACTGTTGTAACTGATCAATCTCAACAGCTAGAATAGAATTAAGTTTGAAAGTTGTGTGTTTGCATCCAATATTCCAAAGACACACGTTATAGTGCTCTAAGTTTTAGACTCATTGCTATATATTCTCTCAACAGCCTATGATATATATTGAGTCAGATGGTCACTTTTACCTATAAGAGTGGTCCAGACTTGATGAGCATCAGCTTACTCTAAATCATTTCATGCTGAAATGCCAGTGAAGGAGTTCCACTGTGCCACTGGAGAGTGGCAAGGTAGCAGAAGCCATCCAAGAAAACACAAACAAATCAAGTTTGAAGGGCCTGAAATCTCAGGGCTGCAGAAGTAAAGAGCAAAACGATTGGAAACTAAACATTTGCCACTATGGCATCTCTGTCTCAGAGGATCCCATGTGTGTCAAAGGTTCAAAATGTGAAGAAAGGGTACCATTTGATCTTTATTCTCTGAGCTACCAGTACTTCTTTTCCTCTCCCCTTTGTATTTCCACTCTCATTGCTACACGTTTTGCCAGATCCACACACACAGTGTGCCAACTTTGGCCACCAGAATGTAATGGATGGAAGCCAGATTCACAGACTGACCAGGATTTTCAGCAATTAGCCCTCCACACAAAGTTGGCTGTCACTGGGAGTTTCAACGACAGCCATTAGAAAATGAACAATGCACTTGGAACCAAAAGACCAAGACTTGAGTCCCAACACTGGTCGTTATTAGCTGTAAGACTTCAGGTAATTAAGTCACTTTGGTCTCTTTGAAATTCAGTCTCCTCATCTATAAATCATCAAATTTGAACCCTAAATTCCTTCCAAATCTAACATTCCTAGGATTCTATTGATTATTTTTAATTGATTTCAGTTTTTGTCTCAGACACTGAGCTCATACTTAAGAATGGGAAATTTCACAGCATAATTATAAAAACTGTTCATTGAGTGCTTATTATGCATGAACACTGGGGTAAAATGTTTTATATATATATTTCTACTCTTTCCAACAATCCTCAATCTCTTTTTGCAGATGAAAAAAACTAACCTTCAAAGATATTAAGGAGCTTTCCCAAAGTCACTTAGCTGTTAAGAGGCTGAGCTGGGATTGAAAATCAGGTTTTTTAAATTCCAACATCTATACTTCTTGCATTATACTACACTGCCTTCTCCTCCAGGATCTCAAATAAGTGATCCCTTTTAAAATCTGCCAGGGGTATTTTTGCAGGGATGAAAAAGTTGAAGATGAAAACATATCCTGAGCAATAAAGGTGAAAATTTAACACAGTGATTACACACACACACACAACTGGCACACATAACTGTGGAAGTTCTCTTTAGTTAGCACCTCAGGAGAAAGGATTTTTCCCTCCAACACTGAAATATTCCCCAGGAGGGGATTTAAATATAACCCCAAACAGTAAACATTATGAATTGTACATTTATTTGGTTCAAAAAACATTTTCTTGAGCATCTACTAGGTATTAGGTTTGATGAGGGGCACTGGGGATACATAACATCGGCCCTTGGAGAAGTCTCAAGCATAGCAGGTCAACTCTGTACCATGTAACATTGTGGAGGGTGCAGAGCACTATGGGGGAGGAATTTTTAATCCAATTTTTATATTGGGAAAGACTCTCAAGAAAGTATAATGCAAAAACTAAGCCTTCAGGAATTGGCACAAGTTATACAGAGGATGTGGCCAAGGGATGGTAGGGAACAACGAGGGATGTGAGAAGGTTACTCAGGTTGGGGAAACCACATGTTCACAAGGGCAGGAAAGTCTATGGAAGGGACTCTGCTTGAATTATAGCTTGCACTTAGGAACATGGTTGAAGCTGAGGCCAGAGAGGAGAGAATGGGCCAGATCATGAAAGTCTGCAGAGTCTTGGTAAAAAGATTTGACTTTGTCCTGAAGGCAACTGGGGCTGTGAAAGAATTTTAAAATGGAAAGTAGTATGGGATTTTTGTGCAGAAAGCTGTGCATGGTAGTGGTGTGAAGGACCTGCTAAAATAAGACACAGTACTAGACTAAGTGCAACAATGATCAAGGAGACATAATTGAAACCCTCAGGAGAGATGTGCAGAGTTGACCATACAGAACACAAAGAATGGCATGTGCTATAAAGAAAGCTGTTTGACAAAGTGCTGTAGAAGTGTGACCTACACGGTCATACAGCACCCCATGAATGAAAGTGTCCTGAGCTTGGTTTAATGCTCTGCTGTTGACATTTGTGTCTTGTAGGCAAAGTCCGATGGGACAATGGAGCACGAGTGGGAGCAGAGGAGATACACACATGTGTGTCTGCTGTTCCTTGACATTCCTTTTGCATATAGTGTTTGCAGTGCCCCATGAGCACAGAATTCCAGTGGACTCATGATGTGTATGAGTTCAGCAAGATTCAAAGCAAATACAAGATAGATAGTTTCATCTTTGTTTACAAAGGTACACTTTACCAAATTGCTGTAAGTCAAAGTTAGCCTTAGAGGAAAAAGTTTCCTTACATCTAGAAAAAGAAGACATTAAAAAAATAAGCAGTATTTCAAAAAACAAAAAAGTCATAGAAATTTATAATCATCCTTATCAGTTCATTCAATCCTACGTAATTAATTCTTGATCTTGATCTTTCGTTAGCAGTTTTATGAAGTCATCAGTTTCTCTATTAGTGTCTTGTAAAATTTTTACCCAGTTCAGCGTTTTGATCTGAAAGGTATCAGAAATTCAGAAGTTGTTTTTTTTTTTTTTCATGAGTCTCATTGAAGATGAATCACTTTTGCAAAAGCATTAGAGTAAAACAATAACTGTTTGTTCAAAGACTTAAAAATGGCTGTGGTTAAAGATCAGATAAGAGTTCATCATAATGTAGTTGATAAGGAAATTTGGTTACTTTTGTGACATATGTTTTAAGATAGTAATTAGAATTACAAGTGATAACATTATACTAGGACATATCAGATTTTTAGATATTTTGTACAATTTCTGGAATACTTATAATAACATATATCTATGCAAATGTAAACTAATAAGGTTTAGTATCACTCCTTATTTGACAATATTTCCCATGTAATTTAACATATCAAATAGACCTAGTTTGTTTATCATCTCTCTTTTACAAGGTGAGAGACAAAGCCTTTGAGAGTTTCCAGGGGCCCTTTGGGAAATTTCAGTTAGTTTGAGGTCAAAAAGACTTCATTTAGAATTTTATTTTGGGAAGTTTGCCAAAAATATTAAAAGGTTTAAACATTTCACTAAATAAGATCACAAATCATTATGAAATAATAATTATCCACTTAACCAAAGTGACAGTAAAAGACTTCTCAGGAAATATAGAATGTTAAATAATTGTAAAAAGCCTTAGCTTTTTTAATGTCAAAAAAGACTCAGTATTTTTTCCCTAGGTAATCAAAAACATGATAAACACAACACAGGAAATTATTTTGACAAAACATAGAATCCTTGTTTTTCAGGCAAATTACTTTAAAAGGTAAAGAAAACCCTTTTACAGTCTCTTATCAGGGGCAGACCAATAGTCCAATAAACCTTGTCCTTTTAGTACATGAAAGAAAATTAAGTTCCTGTTTTATACATGCACACTATTGATATTAAATCAATATCAATAGTGTACTTATTTTTGAACTCTTATAACAAATTCATTCAATCTTATTCAGCTTGATCATACATTAAAATTTCTTTCCAAAGATTTCTTTTTCATAACCTTCTACAACTTTCTATGTCCATTTTAGTTTGTCTCTTGTTCTTTTTCCCAAGAAATGATCAATTTTCAGAAATGACCAATTTTATTTTAGGAAAAAATTACTTTCTTTACCTGCAGTAAAAATGTATACTCATTCTTCATAACTTTTCTTACCAAAAACACATATCCTACTTTCCTTGCATCCAAAGAATTTTCCCTTATTATTTCCAGTAGCTTTAATTACATATATTAGTTAGAATTAAATCTTAATTTATAGTGAAAACTAAGAAGCAAACGATTGTGAACTGTCTTTATACTAACATTCTTTAGATTGGCAAATTATGAATACATTTTATAATTTCTAGATGCATACATTTTCCCATAGCTCAATTTTTCAATGTGGCGTAAGATTACTAATAAAACCAAATATTTTTAGTTTCTCCATAATAAGACAAAGTAAACTTAGACTTGTTTAGCAACTGGTGTTTTAGTATATTATCTTATTTAAAAGTGACCTAGACATTCAATGAATTTGACTTAACTTATCATTTAACTTAACTTACCAAAATTTTAAAGTTTTGAGTAACTAAAAATTTTTGGAAACTATTTTTAAGTACAATACCATAAAACATAATTATTATGCCTAAAACTCTCTTCCTATTTACATCTACCTAAATCATTTCCTCCCAACAGTTAGGGTTAGATTAATCATAAAACCTTCATGAGACATTAGAGAAAGTCAGCCACTTTTTTTTTTTTTTTTTTTTTTTGCTGCGTTGGGTCTTTGTTGCTGCGCGTGGGCTTTGCTCTGGCTGTGGCAAGCGGGGAATCCTCTTCGTTGCGGTGCACGGGCTTCTCATTGCGGTGGCTTCTCTTGTGGTGGAGCATGGGCTCTAGGCATACAGGCTTCAGTAGCTGTGGCACGTGGGCTCAGTAGTTGTGGTGCACGGGCTTAGTTGCTCCGCGGCATGTGGGATCTTCCCGGACCAGGGCTCCAACCCATGTCCCGTGCATTGGCAGGCAGATTCTTAACCACTGCGCCACCAGGGAAGTCCCAGCCACCATCGTAAGCTAATTTTTCTTATTGGCAAATTTTGTAACAGAGATTACTTGAGGTTATTTGACTTCTAGTAAACCTAGGTAGAATAAAAGTATTATACTTAATGTTTTTAGCTGTACAGACATGTCTATATTAATTAAACCAGCAAACTTAGTTTAATTAAACCAACATATTTTAGTTTCCATTCTAAAGCTTTAGCCATGAGTCAGGTCTAATACAAAGTTATTAGTTTATAAATTACAGTTGGAATAAATAAGTTTACTCACTCAGATGGCTAAAGTCTTTCGCAACTTGTGGAAAAAACTTTTAAGATTTGTATTTTTCCCAGGAAGTAATCTTTTTTTTTTTTTAATTTTTTATTTATTTATTTTTGGCTGTGTTGCGTCTTCGTTACTGTGCGAGGGCTTTCTCTAGTTGTGGCAAGCGGGGGCCACTCTTCATCGCGGTGCGCGGGCCTCTCACCATCGCGGCCTCTCGTTGCGGAGCACAGGCTCCAGACACGCAGGCTCAGTATTTGTGGCTCACGGGCCTAGTTGCTCCGCGGCATGTGGGATCTTCCCAGACCAGGGCTCGAACCCGTGTCCCCTGCATTAGGCAGGCAGATTCTCAACCACTGCGCCACCAGGGAAGCCCCCAGGGAAGCCCCCAGGAAAGCCCCCAGGAAAGCCCCCAGGAAGTAATCTTAAGGAGGCTGTGATCTAGACTTTGGGCAAGAGAACCCTTTCGGCAGTTTGTATTTTTTTTTAAGTCCTCTTCTCTCTTTTTTTTCTTTTAGTCTCAGGCTAGTGTGGGCTGTGTTTACATTTCAAAGACATAAGATTTATGACTTCAAGAGACAGAAAAAAAGTAAGCTCCTCCAAGAAAGACTTTGGTTTCATAAGGCAATAATTTACAAGCCTTTTGAGATATATAGGGGAGGTTTTAGGATTGGTAAAAAGGAATAGAGCTGCATTTTTTTCTTTCAAATATAGTCAATTAAAAGATCCATCATTTGCCATTGACGAGTAGGATCTTATATTAATCTCAATAGTGACCCAAACCAATAAGCCTTATTACGGTTTAACAAAGGATGCACTGAAGAGTCATCCCACAAGAGAACAACAACAAAGAAAAATGCAGCCTTCACAAGATCCAGAAAATTCAGCCCCCAAAATAGCCTAAGAGAGCAAAGGTCTTCATTGCAATGGTGGTAAGAATGAATGGTGTAGTGAAAAGGTGTCTCTGGTCTCTTACAGGAACATGAGCAACTCTAGTTACAGCCCAGCTGACCTGTGACCTTGGGCAGATGCTTCTGGAATGGAACTTTTCTAACACTAACAAAGCAACAAAGGTTGAGATAACAAATGCCCCTTATGGACTGGATTCCTTATAACAAATTCCCGGGAGAACTGGCACAGCTGGACAAAGTGACTTATGACTTGCCTGTGGCCTTGTGTCTTAGAACCAAAGTCTATTTGACTAGACACCAAGATGCACCCCAGTAAATGCATCTCCTGGATGGTGCAGACCATAGCGAAAAAGCCAAGCTCTCAGGACATAGAGACAGATGGAAGAAAAAAACCTCATCTAGTTTTTACATAGGGAACCCACAGCAAAGTTTGTCTAAAGAGATGCCAGTCTGGTGAGAATCATTAATTCACCAGTTTGTAAGCCCTATGGTTCTTTCTCCCTATGACAAACAACAAAACAGAGGCAAAGAAAAGGTGACCATCTCTGCAAGGAAAAGGAGCAATAAAAACCGAGAGTATTCATTTACCAAATACCAGAGTCACTATGCCCAGGGTGCTACTTCCACAGATATTTTCTGCCACTAATCTAAATGTAGAAAGAGAGAAAGAGTCTCACCATTTTCCATTTCACTGGATCCTGCATGCAGAGGTCCGGGTGGCTGACGTGGTAAGAAGTCTTACCTTCTGCTGATCTTTGTCAGGTGTCTCAGGATCTCAGCTGGAGCAGCCTCGTGAAGAACCAGGTTCCAGCAAGTATCCTGCCAACAGCCAGGGAGGGAGAAATTTCCCCCCTACCCTCTTGAGTTCTTTTGGCTGGTCTAATAATTAAATTGACACAAGACAGATTAACAAAAGAAAAAAACAAACAAATTTAATTCCTACATACAGAGCTCTCATAGAAATGGAACTTAAAAAGTGACCAAAGCAGACAGCTTTTATACTTTTTAGACAGAGAAACAATACATTTTTGAGGAATTGACAGGACAAAGAAACATAGGCTTGGATGCTTAGTTAGTGAAGAATGTAAGCAGAGTTTGGGCTAGGGGCAGTAAATTAGTAAAGAAGGTTTGTTCATACAGGCTTCTCAGCCCTGAATTCCCTATGTCTGATGATAAGGATGTCCCTCTTTTTCCCAGTACAGAGAGATTACCTTTCACAAAAGAGATTTGTTTCTTGCTTTCAGCGGGTACACCGAGGGGGTGGGGGTGGGGGTCAGAGTTCTCTGCTTGCACCAGCTGTTTCTCAAGTAACTTTAATTCAAAATATGCCACTGTGGCATATTTTGGAGTAGCCCTGAGCCCCCAGTACTTATAGCCACTTAAGCTGAAGATGAGGACGTAGAAGAAAAGAAAAAGAAAAGAAAAGTACCTTTTCTTTTCAATTCAGCCCTTTCTTTCTTGTCGTCAGTAAGCAAATGATAGACAGTATTAATAGAATGTGTGCACGTCAAGAAGTGAAATAAAAATAGTTGAGTTCATTTTGTGCAACATTTCCACTGTTCTGGTAAGACTGAAAGATATGCATATTTGAGCTATAAAATATGCAATATCTAATTTTGCTGATTCTTTGTAAGATTAAATGCTTTTATTTGAACTTAAAACTGGCATTGCACAGTATAAAGATGAATGGTAAAATTTGTGTTAATAATTTAAAATTTTAATTTTCTTAGAAGACATTCAGTAGCAAATAACATCATGACAAGTCAAGAGACCATGCAAGAAAAGAAAAAGTATTATATTTTAGTACATTCAATGTCACTTTTTTCCTGTTTTTTTGGCTTTTTTTTTTTAGTAAAGGGCCCTGCATTTTCATTTTACATTGGGTCCTGCAAATTATGTAGCTGACCTTGGCTCTAGGTGCACAGAGAGATTCAGAGAGATGCTACAAAACACATGTGAACATTTTCAAGCAGAGGAAGTAAGTGTGGGTATTAAAACTGTGGTCCATGGGCTGGAGCTGGTTTCTGAAGTGTTTGCTCCATGATGAGATATTAAGATATAGCAAAGGAGAGTGTTTACAAAGATTATAGCAGTTTGACAGTAATTTTATGTCTGCTGAATCTACTAATAAAAATATTTGAGCTTGTATTTTGTATGCCTTTGGGTTTTTAAATTCATTTTCTAGCAATGTATTTTTTTTTCTGTTTTGCAAATATATCAGATCACACCACGTTGGAAATGAAAACAAACCAACAAAAACCTGCCCTTTCCCCACGGGTAGTTTGAGGAGCCCGGATGAAAGAACTGTTCCTTTGCTACAGATTGTCTATGTTTTGCCCATGAAATTTTTTTGTTGTAGATATATTATTCTGTCTTTGCAGAGATATGATTATTTCCAGGACAGATGTCTTATCATTTCTAGAAACAGTGACATGGGGTTGATATTTTGCACAGCTACTTCTGGGAGGAACTGTCCCATAAAAATCAAGAATGTCCCCATTTGATCACATCTTCCTCTCCTGCCATCTTTTCCTCCTCATTTGTCCCCTCCCCGCAAATCTGGCTTTCTAGAACCTCCATCCCTTTCTTTCCTCTCACTCTGCCCATCCACCTTCATCTGTTCTCATTTGTGTTTTAGGAAACACTCACATAGACCTTTGATTGGCTTCCTCCTTCATCTTCTTCTTGGATTTGACAAGTTTGATGGTTTTCAAACGGGGCTGCTTATTACAGTCATTGGGGGATCCTTTTAAACAAATTCCTGGTCCTCACCCTTAGTCTTTTCATATTATTGCTCTGGGCTAGGTCCCAGAATAAAATATTTTTTTAAAGTTTCTCTGGAGAATCCTGTGGCCAGGATAATCGTAATCCTTGGAAAATTCACTGTTGATTTCCTCTGCTTCTGCCTTTGGGCTGCAGGACAATGTTGAAAAATTTCACAATGGACCAGTTATTCTACCCCTAATGAAGTAATATGATTCACTTTTGTCCTCAGGGTTGCTGGCCTTTGCTTGTAGTCAATGCGTGGCTATCAGAAGAAAGTCTGCAGGCTGCAGAGGTTAAGGACATAGATTCTAGAATTGCACTGCCCACGTGATGTTGACTCTGTTGCTTACTGGCTGTGTGACCTTGGGCAAGTTTCTTAGTGACCGTGTACCTCAGTTTCCCCATCTGTAAAATGAAGGTGGTGATAACACTTAAGATTGTAAAATGATTAAATAAGCTAATATTGGTAAAGTAATTTTATAACAGTGCCTGGTACACAGTACACACTATATAAATGCTTATTAAAATAATAGTAACAAATCAGACCTTTTACAGGACCTACTCCAGGGCACTCTGTAATCCTTATTCTCAGTTTCCTTGCTCTCTTCATTTTAGTCTCATATTTTATGAAAACATTTGACGTGAGCTGTCTTGTTTTCTCTGCCTTTCATTTAAACATTTCTCTGTAATTGCATCCATTCTTTTCCTCCTTCCTGCCGATCCCTAAAAGAGACACATCCTTGTTTGTTTGTTTTTTAAGTTAATTACCCTCACCCGTGCCTTTGCTCCCATCACCAGCCGCCTGTTCCAAGACCTTGCTCCAGCATCTGTCTCCCCCTCCCTTCTGTGTGATTGGATTGCTAATCTCAGTTTAAATGCGCTCAGTCCTCTCTCAAATAAAGCCTTTCTTTTATTCTGTCTGCTCCTCAAGTTGTCACTTCTCTTCTTTTCTCCATCAACTTCTTTTTGTATTCTCGCTGAAAGTTTTCCCTGGACAACTTTTCTAAACTCAAATACTTTAACCTTTTAAAGATCAGTGTATCTTCATTAGTCAACCACTTCTGCTCAAGAAGTCACTTGATTTAGTTGTTTTATTCCCCTCAGGGATGATGCTTCCTCTTTGCAGTATTTAACACATTGACCACCTCTTCTTATCAAAAAGCCCCTCCTACCTTGACTCTCACGAGTCACCCCTACTATTTCCTTACCTCTCTGTTGCTGCTTCATCATCTTTGCTGATACGTTCTCTTTGGCCCTCTCTCCAATGTTTCCTAAAGATCTGAGTTGGGCTCTGATCTATTCCCTTTATTCTCTCCCTCTTAATAACCTTACTCAGTCTCTTGATTTCTCTATGTAGATGAAATGGAATTCTCTTTCTCCATCCCAACCTCTATTTTCAATGACCAACCGGGCAACTGGACATCTCCCTATCACAAAGACATCTTAGACTCATAATGAATAAAATTCAAATAATCCCCTTCCCTCTCTGAACCTCCTGGGTTTCCTAATTTTATTAAATGCATCATGTTCCTGCTAGTTAAACAGACTTGATACTTCACTGCTAGCTAGCATGATTTCCCCTTCCCCAGTTTTCCCTCCCTGCAGCCCAGATTGAAGTCTATCAATTCCATCTCTACAACATCTTTGACACCCACTTTCTTATTTCCATTCCCCTGCCAAAACCCTACAGCAGGGCCTCACCACTTCTCGGCAGAACACTTCGATGTCCTTGACTCTACCTCTGGACTTCCCATCTTGGGTTCATTCTGGATGGTCCTCACATTTCAAAAACCTCTAGAGGCTCCCTATTGCCTAAAAAGTAAAGAATTAATTCCTTATCCCAGTATTTGAAATTTTCCATGATCTAGTCTCAACCTACTCTCTAGTACCCCAAGCTGGAGTCAATCCCAATGACTCACTCCTCCCTGCACACATACCGAAGTATCCTACCTCCATGTTTTCATCCTTCTAAACTTTACCAAAGCTCAGTTTACCCAATGACTCTCAAGTTCTACTTGTTTTTCATTGTGGGTACCTTGAATGGAATTAGAAACCAATCCAGAGGTTTTTCCTCCATAGATCAGGGTTGTTTGGCAATTGTAGAAGGAAAGGTAGACCTATTTTCCTTAGATCTCCGTGATGACAAGACCATGGCGGTCTAGAGGGTCACTCAGCCCAGATTAATGATTTGATCTGTGCCCTGAAGAAGGTCAAGAAATTGCAAGGATGTATAATGACCGTAGATCCTGAGAATTTATCTGTAACAGAAACATTCTAATAGCCTAAAGTAACAGTAATAGTGTGTGGATAGCTGAAAAGTTTACCCACACTCACATACCCACACACACGACATAAAACACTTATTATAATTGCTAATGCTGTGACTTAGTAATTTAAAATAACATAAAAGACATATAAGAATATTTGGACTTTATGTCAAATGGATAGTATCATATTATCGGGGCGAACGAAATTACAGAAATAGAATACCTAAGCTGTGTCTCATTCTAGCTTCATCCCTGCTTTCCTGGACTCCCTGGCATGTCATGTCTTCTCTTGGAGCCTTATTTTCTCTACACAGGGATAACCAACCAGCTCAAGAAGAAGCTTGACCCAAAACCCAGCCTTCCCTATTTCTCCTCCCACACAACTTCACCCTCTGCCACAAGTGATACCCACTGGAAATTTATTTCCAATAACCTTCCTTTGAGGGAATAAATGTGTATTCTGATTATACAATGCTTTTATATATCAGTTGATATCTGAGCTGTATCTCTTTCAAAGGGGTTAGTTCTATTTTAGTAAGAACGTTTTAACTCTGTCAATTGAATGTCATCTAAGTATTCGAAGGGTTTAATAGATGCAGCAATAGGGCTGGAAATGAAAAAGGAAAAAAATGAAGACAAAACACAAAGGGAACAAAGTAGAAGGAAAGAATGAATAGCGGAAATTAGAGTTTAAATCGTGGATCAAGCGATACTTTGGGGAAAAAAAGGCCAACTGAGGTTTCTCTTGTATAGGTTTGTCACCCACGGCCCAGCTAGGCACCTTCTTCCTGTATTGTTTAGGCCCAGACACTGCAAGTCAAGGAAACGTGTTCTCCTGAGTAGAGAATAGTGCTTGAAGTCTCTGCTGCAGGAAAAATTTATAGCTTTCAAAACACCAAATACATTTAGTGGTTAGAACCATAAAGCCCTAGGTTAAATTTCTTCTTACAAACGGTTCATGACGTAAGAATGTGACTTATGCTAAAGTAAGAAACAAAGAGGCAGGGATAATTTGGGAATACAAAAGTTGACATCAGATGTGACCTTGGACTAGTCATTAAGCCTCTGGATCCACGATTTTAGAACATGCAGTAGTAACTTGGATTTCTGTAAAAACCCATTGAGCAGTTCTCAAAGCCAGCATGTGAAAAAATATTTTCCTAGCAGCCAAAATATGCTGTATGATAGACGACGGCTTTATTTTTTCATGCACAGATAGATACAAACATTAGAGATCAGTCAATGATTAAATAAAGTTTTCTCGTGCATAAAACAGAGATGCAAGTAGCCAGGATGCAGCAGCACACAAAAGCTAAATGTAACAATTCTATCAAGGTTTAAATACTTCTAGTGCAGAGCTATCGGAAACACATCCACCATGGGCAGCAAACAGCTTTACATTTAAATAGGCAAAGAAACTCTAGCTGAAGGGGTTAAAAATTGCCACTATTTCACAGTAAGTGATTTTCTTAACCCCCAAGGGTTCAAATTACTTTGGCAGGAAAAGCAATTATGCAATTAATAGGGGAAAAATCTCCAGAGCTCTGTAATTTGCAAAGAAGTAAAGGTTCTGCTATGGCCTGCAGGGCACAGCTGAGCTCTGAAGCTTTTTTTTTCTTTCTCTCTCTTTTTTTTTTTTTTTTTTAAATTGTGACCACACCCGAAATAAAAACCAAGGATATTTTAAGGAGTAGGAAAGCACAACAGCTCAGATAATGTCCCTGCCAGTATATTCATTACAGTCTCGTCAGAGTGGATGCCTGCAATCAGAAGATTAAATACCCATTTACCAGGATCAGAAGAGAGTTTGGTTTTATAATGTATTGTCCTCTTTTCCCCGGGAGGCTGCTTTGTTTGATAAAATGCTGAGTGTGGTGTAAAAATATCCCTCTCTCTGTAATTTGCACTCCTCTCCATTTAAAGCTATTCTTGCTGCAAACGAGAATTAAAAGCTGCTAAAATTAAGTGGTGTCAGTTCTCAATGACACTTTAATGATAGAGCGCTCAGCAAATGAGATGAGAATGAATTCCAGCATCTCTGCTAAAGATAGTAACCAGCCCTAAACACTGTACAGCTCTGGGGCCACACTTCACCTGCTTCATTCATATTTAGTAGGACTGAAAGTGGGAAACTATAATTTAAAAGTCCATAAAAAGAAAGGTGAAAATAACTGTTGGGTATTAGTTCAAAGCAGTTGGGAGTTTTTGCCGGTAGGAGTTTAAGATACTCTTCCTGGATGAGTATCCTACTCGTGTACCAAGTCACTCTCCCTCGTGGATATAGGACGTTTTATTTCAAGAGATTATGTCCCATTAACCAAGAAAGTCTTCTCTGATCTTGTGACCAAAAGGACATGAGGCTCTGGTTCATTTTGTAGAAGGGACTATAAATATTCATTCACATTATTGGCTTGACATTCTTTTTTTTCCCCTTACTGGAGTATAGTTGATTTACAATGTTGTGGTAGTTTCAGGTGTACAGCAAAGTGGATATATACATATAAAATCTCCATCCTTTTTCAGATTCTTTTCCCATATAGGTTATTACAGAATATTGAGTAGCGTTCTCTGTGCTATACAGTATGTCCTTATTAGTTATTTATTTTATATATAGTATTGTGTATGTGTTCATCCCAATCTCCTAATTTATCCCTTCCCCACCACCTTTCCCCTTTGGTAACCATAAGTTTGATTTCTAGATCTGTGAGTCTGTTTCTCTTTTGTAAACAAGTTCATTCATGTCATTTTTTATTAGATTCCACATACAAGTGATATCATATGATATTTGTCTTTGTCTGACTTACTTCACTTAGTATGATAATCTCTAGGTCCATCCATGTTGCTTCAAATGGCATTATTTCATTCTTTTTTTTATGGCTGAGTAATACTCCATTGTATATATGTACCACATCTTCTTTATCCATTCCTCTGTGGATGGTAGCTTGACACTCTTCGTACTGTCATGTATTGACAGGCTTGGGTGTCTGAAGCACCTCTGTATCACCATGGCCTCATTCATGGAGAAGGAAAGGCATCATTCATGGAGATGACTCCCCTCTCACTATGGGTGGAGAAGGAATTCTGGGGCAATGACAGCAACCCTCTGGAGGTCCCCCATGCATCAGACACCATCACACAGGAGGCCCACTGAGTAAAACAAGGACCTAATTGAATTGCACTTGTGACCCGCGTTCAGGTGGTATCATGTTTAGAGTCATGGAAATTTCAACTTGAAGGCAAATTCACTCAAATTTTCTTTCACGATTTATGACTCAATAAAATGATTCATTTCCATATATAAGACTACGAAGCTCATCCTAGGAAATTTTAAAAGTATATATAGAAAATAAAGTCTTAAATGTGCTTACAATCTATTCAAAGGGAAAATTAGACAATTATGAAAACTCTAGATAAGTATTTATTTCAAAGTAATATACAGATACATCTGTACCAACGAGGCACAGACTCTCCAGATGGACAATTATGAGAGGAAAAGACTGCTTTGTAAAGGGAGAGGCCTTTGATGAAGAATGGCTTCCTGGAACAGGTGATCTGGGAGTGGGCCGTGAAGAAGTTACAAACCTGGATAGGTAGAGAAGAGCAAGGAAGGCGTTCTATCAAGGAAAAATCATGGAACAACAATATGGAGGAACTACCCCAATGACACAGCATTATAAGGAATAATAAGAGACAGGTTGGTTGTCTAAGGTACATATTGCATGAATACCTTAAATGCTCATCTTAAGAGTTTGAACATGACCTGAGTAGTACAAAGAAGCCACCATAGATCCCTGAGCACCTCCTGGGTGTATTGCAACAACTAAATGAGATAACATATGGGAAAGCAACTAGCACGGTGATACCTGGCAGGTAACGCATAATCAGTGTTAGTAGGTTGTGGTGTTATTCCTGAATGAGAATGAAACATAAAGCACTTGATGCTTCAGGAACAGCAGTCTGTGCAAGATGAACCCAAACAGGGAGAAATGTGCCTGGTGTTGCAATCCGGCTACAGGGTGACTAGCACGCCTCACCACTGAGAATGTAGACCATATGTCACTAGATTTCAGAGAAGCTGCCATCTGCCACTGTAGCAGTCTTATGGACCTCCACCGCCTGTAGGACGCTGACCAGGGACCTTCTGGACAATGTATCCTCCTGTAAAATGTAATTCACATGTGTTTCTCGAAATTACAGTGTGGTTTTAGAAACAGGCAGATGTGGCAGGCAGGAAACTGAGGAAAAGACTGAGGCCATTGATGCTTCTTTATGCTGGGGCTTCATCAACAAGCTTCTGGAGGTCACTGGAATTCCTCATGGTGTGCCATAAGTGTTTGCGGAAAATGTTTCAGAGTTTTAAAATGAATAGCTATTTTGCAATCATAATGGAAAATATTGAAATAAATTATATTTCTACATCTCCTGAGAGCACGAGTGATCTGGCAGCGCAGCAAGGCCATCATTCTAGCCTCCTCTCAGCTCTCATATTCTTTCATAGCCATGTATCACCTTGGCAAGGATCAAAGATGGGCTTCAACATGTTATGACTTGATGACAGCTAAAGGTGCTGACAATATGCTTGACACCAGCCAATGTGCCAAAGACCTTTTACTTTAAAAATATTGGTGAACAAAGTAGTGACCAAGTTTTTTTCTAACTTCGGAGAGTAAGGGACACCTAAGTGAATTGCTCTGTTTTGGTTTTGTCGAATTGTCTATAGTTTGGGTTAATTATGAACGCATAGAAATTTTATCAACTTTACTGAGGTATAATTTGGTATTATAAACTGTTTTAAAAGTACCTTCATGTGTGCAATTCACTTAAAGTATACACAAAGTGTACAATTCAGTATGTTTTGGTATTTGACATATACCCCTGAAACCAACGCAATAAAAAAAGATTATTTCCTTTATCCCCTCAACATTCCCCCCACTCCTTCACAGTTCATCCTTCCTCCTACCCTCAGTCCTAGGCGTGTGTCACTATATAATAGTGTCACTATAGATTAGTTTGCAGTTTTGAAGAATCTTATATCAATGGAGTCATACAGCATAGACTCCGTTGAGCCTTGCTCCTTCAATGATTTTGAGATTCATCCATGCTGCTGCATCTATCAGCAATTTGTTCCTTTTTATTGTTGAGCCGTAGTTCATTATATGGATAACCACATTTTGTTTCTCTATTCATCCGTGGATGGGTGTGTGAGTTTCCTAGGGCTGCCTTAAAAAATTGCTAAAAACTGGGTGACTTGAACAGAATTTTATTCTCTCACAGTTCTAGAGGCTAGAAGTTCAAACTCAAGTTGTTCACAGACTCCCTGGAAAAATCTGCTCCATGCCTTTCTCCTAGCTTCTGGACGTTGCCAGCGATCCTTGGCATTGTAGGTTGATCCCTCCAATTTCTGCCTCCATCTTCAGAAGGTTTTCTTCCCTGTGTGTCTGTGTCTGTGTGTCCAAATTTCCCACCTTTTTATAAAGACACCAGTCATATTGGATTTAGGGTTCACCCTAATCCTGTATGACCTCATATAAACTTGATAACATCTGCAGAGACCATATTTCTAAGTAAGATCACATTTACGGGTTCCAGGTTGATGTGAATTTACTGGGGAGGAGAAGGTACTATTCAACCCAGTATAGTAGATATTTGGGTGTTCACAGTTTTGATTATTGTGAATAAAGCTGACATATGTATTGATGGAGAAGTCTTTATGTGGACGTATGTTTTCATTTGTCTTCAGTAAATACCTAGGTATGGAATGTCTGGCTTGCATGGTAGATGTGTGTTTAACTTAATAGGAAACTGCCAACAATTTCTAAAGTAGTTGTACCATTTTATTTTCCCACAAGTAATGTATGAGAATTCAGTTGTTCCATATCCTTGCCAACACTTGATATGGTCAGTTTTATTATTTGAAGAATTCTTTATATGACTAATACAAATCCTTTGTCAAACATATGTATTGAGAATATTTTCTTCCAGTCTTTGGCTTGCCTTTTGTTTTCTGAGTGGTGGTTTTCTAAGAGAAAAGTTTATAATTTTGAAAAAATCCAATTTATCAATTTTTAAAATTTTTTGTGCTTATATTTTAATAAATGTACCTACCAGGGGTTGCAAAGATTTTCTCATTTATTTTCTTCCAGAAGTTTTATATAATTTTGACTTTTATATTTAACTTTGAACTCCTGCTATTTTGGGGGGAAGTTTCATAAGTGTTCTATATTATTTTAAAGTATTTCTGCTTAGCCTCAAAACTTTAAAAATCATTCCATAACATATCCATTCACTTTTATGTTATTGTCTTTTGGGTGATAGAAGTAATACATGTTCACTGTAAACAATTTTAAAACTAGAACAATAGTATAAAAAAAATGAAAAGTAAAATACCTACAATTCCACTGTTTAAATATGTTAATTCTTGACATTTTGGTATATATCTGTCCATATTCCTTTTAAAAATATCTTCCTTCCATCAAATTAAGATAATGTTATATGTATTTTCTTCTTTCTTAAAATTATACGATAAGAAAATTTCCATATCACCATTAACTTTTGAAAACATTATTTTCCATACCTGAGTACTATTCTATTGTTTGGGTATATGAAAATTTATTTAATCTTTGGGGCAATTTTAGCTGGTTTCTAATATCTTGCTAGCCTAAAGAGTGCTATGGAAAACATTCATGTAAATGAAGCCTTTGATCACTTCTCTGTTAATTTTCTCAGGGAAAACTGTCAGAAGTAGAACTACCATGTCAAAAGATGTGCACATTTTAAGACCCTTCAGATATATTGTTAAATTTATTCTCACCATAAATGTATAAGTGTTCCCATTTCATTGCAGTATCACAAACATTGGTATTATCACTTAAAAATAAGTTCAGTTATTTGCAAAAAAATTCCCAATTCTCCTTACTTTTTAGTATGAAAGAGATTAGTTATTCAACAGATAGTATTGGGAAGTCTGAGAGTAACTTGGAGGTAAAAATCAAGTTATAGCTTCACCATGTCCCATACACCAATATACAATTTATTTGGATTAAAAAAGTTTTAAGGAAATTGAGAAAATCTAGAACAAAATATACATAAATTCTTAACTTAGTAAGAGTGGAAAAGAATTATCTAGGCATAAAAACACAGATAGGAATTACAAAGAAAACAGAATTAAAAGCAAAATTAAATTGCTAAAATTTGCATCACATCTGAACATAAGAAGAAGCATATCTGTGGTGGATTTAAGAAGATCATGAACACTTTGAGACTTCTCCTATTGAAAGGCGAGGTCTATATCCCCTGCCCTTGAATCTAGGTGGAGTCTGAGATTGCTTTCACAGGGTGAAAGTGACACTGGGCCATCTTCAGAGCAAGTGAAAGACTGGTAACTTCTACTTCCTCTCTCAGGGAACATTCTCTACAGGAGCCCTAAAGCTCTCACGTAAGATGTCTGACTCACCTGAGAACTTCTCAGGGAGTGAGAAGTGGCTGGAGAGACCACAGAGAAGTATTTCAGGTAATAGTTTCAACTGAGCCCAGCCTTCAGTCATCTTCACCAAGGGCTCAGACCTGTGCACAAGTCATTCTGGACCCTGCAAAGCAGCCAAGCCATCAGCTGAATATCACTGAATGACCTCAGTCAGTGCTGAATGGAACCAAGAACCACCCAGCTGAGCTCCTCTCAAATTCCTGACCCCAGCATCATGAGACTTGGTAAAATAGTTGTTTTAAGCCACTAAGTTTTAGGGACAATTTGTTATTTAGGAAGAGATAACTGGGACAATATCATTAATTAATCTATTGTTTTACAAGTACATATAATACTATCTGTACACCTGGGCTCTGGTGATTTAAAAACCATTTTTAAAAATTAGAAATATATTTAAAATTAATAGCTGCTTTTTAGTTTGTAGATTTCCTTATAGTCAGTTTGTTTAAAGAAGGTAACTTCTGGACTGAAATAAAATATTCCTTGAAATAAGTCAAGCCTTAGAGACACACATGGTAAGGAATTTTGAGTCTGGATGAGGGTTGTGCTTGAAATCAGAAGTTTCAGTCCCCAGCCTTCCCACTTACAAGCTATGTAGCCTGAAAAATGCATTTAACCTACCTGTGGATTCTTGCAATGCCTATGAAAAATATTAAGTTTAGTTTTCTGATCTACTAAACTTTCCAATTAGTTCTGATAGTTTTTCGGTTGATTCCCTTCAATTTTGTTTAGTATCAACTTTCACCTCCAATTAACTTCTCTCATTGAAGCCAGTGATCCCTTAAAAATGCAAATCTGATCAGAACCATCCCCTACTTGAAACTTTGAATAGCTTCTCATTGCCCCCATAAAGTTCCATCCATGGCCTTAAAGGCGTTGTATAATTTGACTCAAGCTCTTTCTTTCTGCACTGCAGTCATACTAGCCTTTTTCAGAAGTGTCCTATGCTTTAACCCATCTTAAATCCTTTGCACATGCTGTTTCCTCTCTGGGACCTTCTTTTCTCTACTCTTGACCTAGTTAACTGATAATCATTTTTAAGTCTCAGACTACACTTTATTTCCCCTGGTAGGCTTTTCCCAAACCCCTACTGGGATTCAGGTAACCTGAGATTTTGTTTTTAGGAAACTGTCTGACACCCCTCCTCATCGTCTGGCCCCAAGCCATAGTTAGCTGTCGAGAGCATGGACCACTGTTTGTCTGGGCTGCAGATGTACTCAGTCATTACTGAAAGACTGAATAGTTAAATGAATGGAAAAGAACAAAAACAGTTTGTGGACTATAAAGTGCTATATGTATTTTAAAAATCAAAATGTTAGAAATAATAGTGCCCTTCTCTGTACATCTCAGCTCATTTCTTAAAAGAAAGACCTTTTATAATGTAACTGTCTAATCTACTTTCCTCAGCACCAACAAAAAGGAAAGTTAGTAGTAAATTAGTTTTCCTATTATTCCAACTCACAGGGAAATCTCCTGTCATTAATTCTGTACTAGTCATTTTATCCTTAATCAAATACTATCTGTACAACTTCTGTATTACTGACCTATTTCAATACTACAGTTTTGTTATGTAATGTTTTAAATGTGTATACTAAACTAGAATAGAAACTCCAGGTGGGCAGGGACTTGCTTTTTATTCCGTATGATACTGGTTCCAACACTCCAACCAGGGAAAATATTTCATTGCTCTTCTATGACATAAGAAAAAGAAATTTATTCATTTTTTCTGACAATAAATACTCATCTCAAATCAATTCATTTGAACACCTTTTCTTTCTGAACTTAAGATTGTGTAGATGGGAGGGGAAAGGTATGCCCTCAATTAACAAAAATAAAAATGTGAAAATCTATGTCAATCTAATTTTTAATTTTGTTTTATATATTTTCTCATAATCTCAAAATCTGGGAGCTATTGCCACACACACACACACACACACACACACACACAGAATTCAAAAATATTTCTTGATCAATGACTATGTGAGAAAAATTGTATTTTTGACTCCTTTAATTCACTAGTTACTTTTTGCACGAGCCGAAGTAGTGATATTCTTCCAAGAAGCATCTCATATTTGCTGTGTGAATTTTATGGTCCTGGATGGACATAGGTGGGAAAACAGGCAAAATACAAACTTTGGGTGATTTACTAAGGCAATTTTGGGACTGCCCATGAGTCATTAAATTGTGACTTTTTTTGGCCACGTCCTGCGGCATGTGGGATCTTAGCTCCTCAACCAGGGATCGAACCTGTGCCCCCTGAAGTGGAAGGGCAGAGTCTTAACCACTGAACCGCCAGGGAAGTCCCTAAATAGTGACTTTTTGAAATCAAATGTTCAATACAGATTGCCTGTATCAAACCACCCCACCATCCTTCTACTCCCAGTTTTGCAGAAGAGAAAGCTGGACCCTGAAGACCTAACACAGCTAAATGTAGCAAAAACAGGTTAGAAACCAGGGCTTCTCCTGTTTCGCTTAAGTTCTAACTTGTTTAATAAAGAGATCAACTGGACTTGGCTCTGCACACGCGTGCATACTGCGTGAATCTCATGGGGCAAACAGAGGGTTATCCTGCTCACAGACACTGCAGGGAAATTACCCCTGATATTTTCTAGAGCCCGAAGGGCTGAAGGCACAAGATGCTCAGAATCTCACTTTCCACAGAATGTGTTTTTCAGTGCACAGACCCTCTCCTTTTTTACTTTCCATTTAACAGATGATCTCTCATTATTCATGCATGATTCTAAACAAAAGTAAGAAAGCTATAGTCAAAATTCTCAAATGCTGCCCAATTTCTTCATTGCTTTCTCAACTGTATCTAAACCCAATTTTTTGTCTTTTAACTAGTTCAGTGAAGAAGAAATCTGAAAGGGACATTCATTTCAAAAGCCATAGCAGAGAACTTGACATGGCTGACAATCTTATTTTAGTTATAAGAAAGTCTTGGTTGCTTTATGTGTGGTTCACACTTAATAAAGACTAAGCTTTTCCTCAATACGCACTCAGTAAATTCTACTGTATGCCCATGCTCGTTAATAAAGGATGTACAACCATTTTTTTTTTTTTTTTTTTTTAGATTACGTACATATGTGTTAGCATATGGTGCTGGGATGAAATGAGAGATTGGTATGGAGCTATATATACTACCAAATATAAAATAGATAGCTAGTGAGAAGCAGCCTCATAGCACAGGGAGATCAGCTCGGTGCTTTGTGACCACCTAGAGGGGTGGGATAGGGAGGGTGGGAGGGAGACGCAAGAGGGAGGAGATATAGGGAAATACGTATATCTATAGCTGATTCACTTTGTTATAAAGCAGAAACTAACACACCATTGCAAAGCAATTATACTCCAATAAAGGTGTTAAAAAAATAAATAAATAAATGATGCACAAGAGTGTGCACACACACACATATGCATATGCTTATATATGTGCATATATGAATAGTAGGTCCATGGCTACAGTCTTGTTGGAATAATCTAAAAGTGACTACTGATAAGAAAATCTTGATATAAATAATATTAGAATTAAAATAGCATAAAATTGTATGCCATGATTAACTGCATTTCTAGCAATATTTGAGGCAAAATAAAGATGTTAACCATAACAAAGAATCTGTACCATCTCAAGAAGCTTATAATTTCTTCTAATTCAATATGATTTGTAATATCGTATTATCATATCAATGTGGTGTTTTAGTCAGTTTCATCTTAATATAGTTTTCATATTATTAAATCTAGCTTAAATTATAATATAATATCAATAAAATTTGCTTATTTATATCAAGCAAATAAAAAGTTATGTGTTGTAACTAAGCTAGATGTGTTCATTTAGGAGTTTGAGCCTTTAAAATGGGCAATTCCTATTTTTTAAGGAAAACATAAAACTATTTCATCAATAAAATTATCCAGTGGATTTCAGCTGTTTGGATTTTTAGGTTCAGAAATTATACTAGAAATTTAAATCTATAGATAGTTGGGGAATGAAAAATAAAGCAGGCTGCATATGGTTATTTCCAAATATGTAAATATTTAAATGATTTTTTAATATTTTCATTATATAATGTGACTTTGCATAGACATAGCCAAGGAGTTTTTTCTTCATACACAAACTGTTTATATAGTGTTTACTAAATTCCCTGAATTGAATTGATTTTGCCTTATTCTATCTTTATAAATGTGCAGAAATTATATTAACTACATGTAAACATATTTCCAAGAGTCCCGGCACCTAACTATAGGAGTTCTTTCATCCAGCAAATATTTATTCTGTGCATGCTATGGCCAAGCACTGGGATATAGTAGTAAGAAAAACAGAGTTTCCTTCTCAAATAAAGTTTGCAGTCTAGTGGAGGAGAGAAGCATCAGTCAGATAATTACAGAAATACATGTAATATTGCAACAATGATACATGCTGTGATGAAGAGGTTTGTGGTGTTAAGGAAGCTTACATTAGCAGGATCTGACCTTGTCAAGGAGATCAGGGAAGTCTTTTCTAAAAGATCCTTGAATTGAGTTGTGAAGAAAATAGAGAGTTCTCGGGAGAAGAAATACAATATGCAAAAGCCCTGGATATGCAGATCTAGTAAAGCTGGGGCAGAGAGAGATCAAGGGTGATCTATGTTTAACAGGTTGTCGAAGAGATGTATTTGGACAAGACCATGCAGCCCATTTGAGGAATTTTACTTTTACCCTAAAAGAACCATGAAGCACTGAAGGTTTTAAGTAATGGGATGGCGAATCAGATTCATTTGATAAACATCACTCTGACTTCCAAATGGGAAGTAAAGTGGAGAGAGACCAGAGTAAATATTGGTAGACCAATTAGTTGGCTATGCAATAAAAAAAATGTAATGTTCATTGTAGATACAGAAAAGTGGTTATACTAAAAAAAGAATAACTAAAAGTTTCTATTTTAGATCATGCTAGTGTAACTGCTGTCAGACCTGTCTTTCTGAAGTAAGCAAGTATAAAGTTGGACAAAATATATGATGCAACGGTTTTCAGGTATTAAATAGCAGACAGAACTGGAGAGAAGGGAAAGTGGTGAAGCAAGCCTTGTAAAGGATGCAGCTCTCTGAATGGGGACACTTTCTTAGTGAGGGAGGCAGAGCTCAAACAGGGCAGGAGTCACCCTGAACTGAGAGAGAGACTGGAATTTCAGGCTGTTGAAGGGGCTGGAATTTGTAGGACAGGATATCTGAGTAAAGGGAGTTGTGTTAAATTGAATGTACTTAATGTCACTGAACTCTTAGGCGTATTTTACCACAATAAAAAAAAATACTGTTTCAGAAGGGAAGAAAGAAAGAAAGAAAAAGACCACAATAAAAAAATAATACTGTTTCAGAAGGGAAGAAAGAAAGAAAGAAAGAAAGAAAAAGAAAATTGTGCAAAAGTTGGGGAAAGGTCATTAAAGTCTGCACTGGGAGTTCACTCTGAGCCCTGAGATCCAGGCTAAGCTGTATATGAATGAGGAAAGACTCTGCAAGGTCTAACAGAGAGTGACAGCTGTGGGATTGAGAGCCGAATGGTGATATCAAGGTTGTACAATGCCGGGAGACATCTGAGGTCCAGTTCAGCTGGGGAAGTGACACCTAACGATCTTCTCATGCATTTGGTTGAAGCCACATTTTAGGAATGAGGATATTGCCTCACCCAAGGGCTAAAGTCAAAACCAAAAGAAATTCACCTTAACAAAAAAATAAAACCAAGATTGACAGGTTCACAAAAAGCTGCCAGTAATTTGTCTTCCAGAGGAAACCTGAACACCAATTAAAAGAAGCTAACATAATACAGAATTCCTACAGCGTATTATCTAAAATGTCTAACATAGAATAAAAAAAAAAAAAATTCTAGGTTTGCAGGAAAACATGGCCCACAATCAAGAAATAGAATCTGAGATATCTCAGGTATTGGAATTAATAGGCAAAGACGTTAAAAGAGTTATAAATATATTCCAAGACTTAAAGGAAAAGATTGTTACAGTGAGTGAAGGAAAAAGGAATTCTTAACGTAGACATGGAAATGATAAAAAGAGAACCAAATGGAAAAATCTAGCTGAAAAATATAACTTCTGAAATTTAATAAAAAACAAAACAAAACAAAACACCTAAAGGGCATAACAGCAATATGAAGACAGCAAAAGAGTCAGTGTATTTAAAGATCGATAAATACATATTATCTGTTCTGAAGAACACAGAGAAAGAAGTATCAAAAAATATGAAAAACAGAGACTCAGTTACCTGTGGGACAATATGTAGAAGTCTAACATATATGCATTTTGAATTCCAGAGGCAAAGGAGAGATGGGACAGGAAAAAAACTTTAAAGAAAAGTGGCTGAAATTTTCCAAAATTTTTAAGATAATACAAAGAGAACCACTTAAGCATATTATAATATTATATTATAAAACTGCCAAAAACAAAAAATATAACAAAAATGGTATAAGCTTACACCTTAAGATGCTAGAAAAAGAACAATAATTAAACTCAAAGTATGTAGAACAGGGAAATAAAGACAGCAGATGTCAATGAAGTAAGAAATAAACAGAGAGAAAATTAACAAAGAAAGAAACTGGTTCTTTGTAAAGAGCAGTGAATTGATGAATAACCAATATTGAGAATGAAGGATATATTATAGACATTTGAAGAATAATTTTAAATATTTTGAATAATCAATGCATTTGACAACTTAGATTAAATGAGTAAATTCCTTTAAAAATACAACTAATCAAAACTGACACAAAAAAAAATAGAAAATTCAAATTGCCCTATGTCTATTAATGACATTGTATTTCATCATTGAAAACATTTTCACAAAGAAATTTCAAGGTTCAGATGGCTTCACTGGTGAATCCTATCAAATATTTGAGAAGGAATTTATATCAACTCTACACATATTCTTTTAGAAAATAGAAAAGAAAGAGTGAACATGTCCCAACTCATTTTATGAGGTCAAATAACCCTAAAACTCAAACCTTAATAAAATTATTTCAAGAAAAATAAATTACAGACCAATGTCTCTCATGAATATAGATGCAAAAAAGAATGAACTGCTGATATCTACAAACCTATCAAGCTCAAAAACATCATGTTGAGTGAAAGAGACAAGACAAAAATATATATTCTATAATCCTTTTCGTAAAGAGTTCAAGAAAAGGCAAAATGAAATCTAAAGTGGTTTCTTATGGGGTGGGGAAAGAGTTGGAGATCGGCCAGGAAGAGGCATAAGAGTACTTTCTGGGATGCTGGAAATACTCTATATCTTGATTGAAGTGATGATTATAAAAATATATAGGTATAGAGATGACAGATAGATGGATAGATAGATAGATGGTAGAGTTAGAATAAAAAATTCATCAAGTCATACACTTAAGATTTGTGCATTTCTCTGTATGTATATTTGACCTCAGTTTTTTAAAAAAGCTATCTAGAAGACAAAACAATCAGGGATTTATGGCCAATTACATATGGCGAGTGTGCAGACAAACGCAGTTTGATTGAGGAGAGATATTCAGGAAGAAAAATAAAATTCGAGGAAAACTTTTTCCTGCCTTAAAACTTTTTCCTGCTTGAATTTCTCTACCTGGCACTATGTAGAAAAGAGAAGGGATACAGAAAAAAGAAAGAAGAAAAAAGATATGGTCTTAAAGGAGTTTAAAACCAGTAAATGGGTCAGAAACATATAATCCTGATATACACAACTGTAAGACATTTATCCTATAATTGAAATATAACAGCAACCTACAGGAAATGGAATAGGTTGTTGATATCCTGTGTTGTCAAATATACTGTTTTGGAAGCTTTTAGTGAAGTCCATCCACAGTGGATTGCTCTCACTTTTAATCTGCACATACTGCACTTTTTTGGCAAATAAGGACATGCATATGGAGAAATGATTATTGCAAAAGAAGGGAACAGTATAGGAACAAAGGGATGAAAATAGCATGGGAAAGCATTGCTTTATAATTCTACTACATATTGATTGATTGAACCGGTATTTTAAAAGCTCTGTCACAACTGCGTTATAAAGCCGTCACCGCACAAGATATTGATGAATACTCTAAAATATGCAAATAAGTAAGAGATAATTTTTCACGAAGTTTTGGTTAATGAGAATGACTTGAGTCCCAGAGAGACGGAAAAAGGAGAGAGGTCAGCCTTGGCATTCATTCAGAAGAAAGCCATGTTCCCCCCGTGCTGTGCTTTGGAAGTTGTGATCAGTTACAGGAGTTTTCTGCCAGTGCCCCACTTAGTGTGTGGCAGGGATCCACACACTGCCCGCCAGCTAATTGGAGGAGGACACACAGACTCTAGTTTAAAAAAAATTAACAATTTTATTCCATAAAAATCTACTGATGAGGTGAATTAGCATGAACACGTTTGCATTCATGACAGGTTGTAGTTTCCTTCAAAAAATAAATAAAACAGGTAGTCAGGGATGACATAACTAGTATCCCATCAATATTGGTAGAGACATGATAGGGTAATATCATTTATTAGCCATTTTTGTGTATCTTAAGTGAGGTAAAATACAATAGAAGTTTTTAAGAATGTAAATTAAGTCAATGAACTTACCTCTATACCCCCAAATATTGTTCTTTTTAAGCTGAAATTGTTTTAGAACGGTAGACCTAGATGCAGAAATTAAGATACACATCTGTATTTCTCTATCATTATAAATAATGCTGTTTAATCTTCCTTCTTTATCTCTTCAAGTTTTTGTTGTGTTAATTTGGAATTTTAGACATGGATTTTAATCATTAATTTTATAGCCTATGTATTCTTCAGGAATTACTTTGACATTTACGTTGTTTTATGACTGATATGAATGGAACCCCAAGTAGATATGCTCTGCATTGGCACTGGTTATGATACATTTTATAGTTCCATTGTTCAGCACTATTTTTTTAAACTAACTCTTCCCCATTTTTAAGTTCCTTTGTATGACTTATTCCTCAGTCTCTTACAGTTTTCCTTTGAGAGATCGTTTCTACCAGAAAAATTTGAGAACAGTATATTTTTATTTGTCCCTTTCCTGTTTGAGAATCTTTCTATTGCTTTTGCATGTAAGTGAAAAATGAACAGGATGTAGAATTCTTTGGTGGTATTTCCTTCCATCAAAATTTGGGGAAGTGTGTTCCAAGCATTTTTGGTTAATTTAGTGCAAGGACAAATCGGATACCAAGGAGAATTTTTTTACTTTTGCAGGAAACATGTTTTAAGTGTTATTCTATTTTTTTCTTGCCTGAATATGTACAGATATGTTTTTCTTTATCTTTTAAATTCAAACATCCCATCAGTTTAAAAAATATATATATGTAGATCTTTTTCATTGGTTTTCTCTAATCCTTAGTAAGTACTTTCAATAGAATTTATTTATTCATCCAACAAACATTTATTGAGTACTTTTTATGTGCAAGCCACTGCTCTAAACTTTAAGGACACAATAATGAAGAGAAGAAACAAAAAATCCTGTCTTCATGAAGCATACATTCCAGCAGGAGAGAAATAAAACTAAACAAGTATTTAAAATTGCTATTTTTGTAAGTCAAAAAATGGGTTAATGTCAGTTATTTCATATGGCTCAACGTATTGAATTTATAGTAGATAAGATGGTGGAAAGGGCTGAGGAGACTATTAAAGCCAGGTAAGGGGTTTGGGGGTACCTGGTAGAAAGGGTGGTTATAATTTTCTCATCATTAATGGATCTCTGTATTCTGATGATGCACCTCAAACCCATAACATGGCTGACAAGCTTTCACCTGCCCTAACTCTGCCTATTTTTTCAGCCTTATCTCAAGTCATTTTCTACTTCTGCTCCAGCCATACCATTCATCTTACTCTCCCCCTGAGTACACCTATTCTTCCTCTCCTAGTCAGATGTCTCCAACTACTTTAAAGGTTAGTCTTCCACTTGCATCTTTTTTTCTATTTCAAATCCTGCTCTGGTCATGTGCCCTAGTTCCACTTAACTCAGTTTCATACACTACCCCCTTGCCTGAGTTGTACATTGCAAATCAGTTGGGAACCTCATTTCCTCCCATTCTGAGATCTGTTCTTACTGGGTTTTGTCCCTCTAGGAATTAACATCATGCCCTAATGGTTCTCAGTCCTGACCACAGATTTTATTCATTTAGAAGCTTTTTAAGATTATCAGTCTCTGGTCTCATCCTGATGAATTGAGTCAGGATTTCTAGAAGCAGAGTCCCAGTATCAATATTACTTAAAAACTATCCCAGGTGATGATAATTTCCTTAAAGCTTCAAAGAACTTTATAAAATCTTGATGCCTGAGCTTCACCCCCCCAGAGATCTGATTTTATCAGTTTTGGGGTCCTGACTGGGCATTGGAATGTTTTAATGTTCCCTAGGTGATTCTTCGGAGCATCCAAGGTGAGAACAACCAGTTTGAGTGTTTTTGTTGTAGCCATAACTTATAACAGGATCCAGGAGAACATACAGAAAAAGAAGTTATTGATTTGGTAGTGGACGGGAGAGTGGAGAGACTTGAAATACAGATGGGGAAAGTAATAATAATAATAATAACAAGTTAAGTGGAAAGCCCATAGTAAGTGTCAAGTACTTTTCTAAGCATTTTGCATATATTCAGTCATTGCTTCCTCACAATAATGTTATTCTGCTGTCCAATTTAGACAAGAAGACTGAGAACAAATATATCAAGTATCTTGCCCAAGATCACACGTCTAGTAAGTGACAAGAGTCAAGATTTAAACCCAGCCTTGGTCCAGAATTTACTTTCTCAATCATAGTCTAGACTACCTTGCCTCTAAGTGGCCTGGAATAGCTCCAAGGCAATTTTTACATAACACTAAAAACATTCTTTTTTATTGATGTTGACATATGTCAGATTAAAATAGAAATAGAACAGCATTTATAATTACCTTTCTTTGTTTAGTTTGTACCCAAGATAATCCAACAACACAGCTGAACTCCATGTTCTAACCTGAAAAGGACTCCGAAAATGTAATCAAGTCCAGAAGTGACACAGTTTAAGACTGTGTTTTCCAAAAGTGTCCTGGAAGACAGCAAAGGGGGCCCATGAGACATTTTCAGTATTTTTAAAATCCTAATGTAAATTGTATAAGCACCTGTTTCATTTTGAGTCAACCCAGGTCAAATTTTCTTTTGGCAAGAATTTACAATTAAGAATATTAAATCTAGCATCTCCACTAACCTAGAACTCTGATTATCAAATGTGAGCATATTCAATTATCTGAAAATAGAAAAATGACTTTGTTATTATTGGCTGGTTCAGTAGATACAATCTTACACAACACTGAGTACACAGAAGAAATAATAAAAAGTTCATTCGCGAAAAGAACTAGACAGCAATGATACATGAATTTCCTACTAAGGACAGAACACATTAATGACAAAGCTGTTCACAGACTCTGCTCTTCTCATTTCTATCCTAGTTATTTATTTATTTTTTTCCATTTAAACATTAGGGATATTATAGGAGAGTTAGCAAAACTGGTCTTTAAAGAACTCCTTAGAATACTTTCATTTATAAAGGACAGAAAATGAAGCTCCATCTTGCTTAACCAAGAAGTAAATGTGATGGCTCAGGCCATGAAGATGTTCAAGGTTGTGTAGCTATGGCTGAGTCTAGGACATACGCACCCACAAGCACTCATTCTTCCTCTGGATTTGCTATCTCGTTTTGCGGTTACTCTCGGGCAGATTTCCTAACATGGTGGGAAAGAGCCCCACTAGCCACATTCAGACCGACTGCTAGGGAAGAAAAAAGCGTACTTCTTTCATGAGAGCTCCAGATTTCAGGAGATTTCAGGACAACATGGATGGCGTAGGCCTGAGTCATAAACCCACTTTCAGAGCCTGGGAGTAGAAGCAGCCCTACTTGATTCAAGGAGAGACATTTTCCCAAAAAGATGCTAGGTTGGCCAACAGGATATGTCTATTAACAGGGAAACTATTGTTTACCACATGATCTTAAAAGACCTTCAATATCAAGATTGATCTAACTCTTTTCATTTAACATTATATTCTGTGAAAATTTTCCTGTTGATCAGAATGATATAGAAGCTCAAGTGGAAGGAAATTATATAGTTGAACCATAAAGGTTTATACTTCTTGAGACATATTACTTCAGTTAATTCTAAGTACATTTTTTCCGGTCTTTAATTTTAGGAAATGTATTATAGTCTTTAAAAAAAAACCTTGAAGTTTGACAAACTGCTTTTGCATTTCATATTATGATCTGGGCATTTATTCCTCTCTGTAAAATAAAGAATAAACTTTGAGATTCAATTTTGGTCTGTATTGATCACTCTGAACTCATTATCCTATGAAGATTCAAACTACTGCTTTAGCAACCAGAATATTCAAGACAATCATTTTCATCCGGGGTTAAGACAAGGTGGGTTAAATCTCATTTAATATCCTAGTAACATTTTCAAAGCAAAGACCAGGAACCATGTTGGATTTCATGTTTCAGTAAGCCAAATTTAAAAAATAGAGATTTAAACCTAACAATGAGAATTTCTCAATATTTCTCATTCTTCTGATTTTCTTGAAAATGTGCCTCCCCTGTTTGCATGGTGTTTTTAACCTTCAAACTGTCCTTTCTCCAACAGCCCTACTCCTTTAGAAGATACATGTTTACTTAGAGAAATCTAATTTGTGTTTTGTTAATGTGTGCTGTCTCTACTTGCTATATTACATTAAACGAGAAATAGAGTTACCAAAAATCATCTCACTTGAAATCATTCATAAGCTATCAACAAGGGAATCCATATACCAATTTCCTTTTTGCTTTATAACCATCTCCAGCACTAACTTGACCTTTACCTAAACAGGACTATAATTGCAGTTAAGATTATATAATTTACAATAACAACAAAAATTACTTTGTAGGAACTGCTACTGGGCACGAATGTCTCACAGCCATTAAGAGTACCATTCATCTTGAGAAGAAAATTATTCTTATCCACATCGACATTTTTAACATAAACTGTAGTACTCTCCATTGGCACCTTTTTACGTACCCATTAATCTCAATAGGAAAGCCTCAGTCTCACCCACCTAGTCTCTGAAGTTTGGATGTCACTACTGTGTACAATAAAAATTGTATATTCATGAACTCCATTTGTTTTATGTCCTTCTCTCTGTCAAAGCCTCCCAAGCAGCATATGCTTTGCTCTGTGGAGAATAAAATCAAATTTGTCTGTCTTGTCATATTGTCATCAAAGTGATAGTATCACAATTAGATTAACATTTTGTGAAAGAGCTGAAGGGAGGGAAATGTAATAGGAACACATTATAATAAAATCCACTTAACCCTTTCAGTCACAAAATCCCTTTTTCTCTAGCACCCGGAGGCAAAGAAGGCAATCAGACTCTAAAATAAGTGACACTGTCAAATTATTATGATCTATGTTGGAATCAAATAGGTCAGTTACTAGGCCTGCGAGGTACATTTTCATTTGAAAGGACCATTAAGATTTCGTGACAACAACAATCTTAAGAAGTAAGACACTTCCTGGGGTTCTTTAAACTAATCAGTTTGGGATTAAGTCAGCAAGAATTGGTCAGAGTGGTTGGTGACACTATTTGACCCTTAATATATTCTAACTCATTGAAGTCTTAGGTTCCAACTCAAGGAAAATGTCATATCCTGTACTGGCTTTTTCCTAGGAAATTTATTGAATTAAAATTCCTGTGGACAGCATAGAAATTTTATTTCCATTATTCTGATAGCTTAAAAAGACTGAGGTTCAAACAGCAATTTTTGTGAGCCGGAAGTGAGGCAGGAACAAGAATATATGGTTGAAATTGGATAACAACTCTAGTGTCAGTTATTCTTCAGACAAGTTTCTTCTCTTTCCCATTGTGTGGAGAACAATAGAACTCACATGTGCAAGAAAGGCAGTTCAGATGGAACCTACAGCTAGTCTTTTCCTTTGCAGGAAAAAGAGTGAGCTATCTTCACACCAGGCTGCCTTCACTAAAGGCTTCCTGGAGGGGCAGGAAAAGTCATCATCCCACTGCCCGCAATGGTGTCGGGTGAGAGTTTTCGAGTCCCTGGGGCTGCCATGGTCCTCATGACCTGCACTGATGTTGGAGCATGGTGACTTCTTTGTGACCTTTTTCCAGGGAGGAGGCATATTTAGAGGGTTAAGAGTCACAGGTTTTGGAGTATAGTCATATCCCAGCCAGCCTCTGACATAACCTTTCCTCATCCTTGAGCCTTCTCTTGCCTGCAACTTTTTTTTTTTTTAATTGGGGCATAGTTGCTTTACAATGTTGTGTTAGTTTCTGCTTTACAGTGAAGTGAATCAGCTATACATATACATATATCCCCTCTTTTTTGGATTTCCTTCCCATTTAGGTCACCACAGAGCATTGAGTAGAGTTCCCTGTGCTATGCAGCAGGTTTTCATTAGTTATCTATTTTATACATAGTAGTGTATATATGTCAATCCCAATCTCCCAATTCATCCCACCACCCCCTTCCCCCCATGGTGTCCACAGTCTTTAAAAAGTAATCTAGCACTAAATCATGTACTATGCGGTATTGTTCTCTCATTAATTTATATCAGTCAATCTTGCCTACCTCTCCAGCATCATTTCCTACAATTTCTCAGACAACCCTACAGGTCACACTATTTCCCTTATCTTGACAGTTTCCTCTTTCACACACCTCTTATCCCTTCACACACGTCTCTTCTTAGAATGCCCTCACATTCACTTGTCTTCAAGACAGCTAAAGTGTCACATCCTAAAGGAAATGTTGTATAAAACCCACATTTGGACCTTCATGGCCCCTGTCATAATTTCCCCATAAAATTGTAATGATGACCCATATTTCCTCAGACTTTAAGAAATCCAAAACAATAATTTACATCTATTTCTTTATCTCTAATATACAGGTCATTACCCAGCTCATAGAAAGTACTCATCAAACCAAAAGAAAGAAAGAATGAGTTCATGAAGAGCATCAAAACATTTATGAAAGACAGTGATGGTCCCTAGCATGCCAGATATTCACAGAGGAAAAGTCATGTGCGATGGAAATTTGTTTCATGTTTGGAATGGAGTTGTTTACTTATATTGGAAGACTACATGGTGTACCTTGGCTTGAGCAACACATGTGACAAGAACTCTTATCATTTTATTCCTGTGAGAAGAAGGAGATGGAGTGAGGCCTGGTCCAATCAAATGGATTTGTCACTGGCAAAACAAGTAAACTCGAGTAATTTTGATTATTGTTTCCGAGAAACAATTGGGCCAACCCAATAGTAGCACGTGTAGTGGTGTGTGGAGTTTGGCCTTGGTTTTGAGTTTGTCATTATCTTAAATCAATGTATTGAATAATAGTAATAATAATATTTTAAATGTTGAGAGTTTACTGTAAACTTTTCATGCATTAATTCACTCAAGACTCAGAAGAACCCTTTGGATCAGATATTATTATAATCCCCATTTTATAGATAAGGAAACTGGGTCACAGTATGCCTAATGATATTCTGATCATATCTTGAGATGACATAAAGCTGAAATAAGGAGTTATCTATTGGATCATAAAAGCAGGCTTTCAACAGAGCTCAGTAGACTGGAATAATGGATGAAAAATTCAATTACTATGGTATGGGGAGTCTTTGACAGAAGTTTGTTTGTTAAAAAAAAAAAGGGCTTTTATTAAAGGTTTACAAAAGATTCCAAATAATGGTGGTATTAGGAAAAATTTCGTAAGTTCATTTAGGCTCTTATTAAGTCCCCTGCCAATAAGAGTTAGGTAAATTTCCAATATCACTCCTTCTTGGAGATGGAACTCAATAATTTGACACCAGATGCATCAGACATTTCTGCACAAGGAATTACTGAAGCCAATCCAAGTGCTATTACAACATTTCATTACCATATTCCAGGATAACCTGCCAATTTCACCTCTTGTCCTTCAACTTTGTCATTTATCATCCTTAATGATGCCGTTTCCCAGTCTTGGAAGGAGCAGCTGTTAGGTGTCTATAGGATCCCCTCCTCAGTTAATTCTTCTCAGGTGGTATCTCCTCACTCAAAGTGTGTTAGGTAACGAAGGCAATTTACAGATATCTGAGTTCAATACCACTTTAGCATCATAATTTAAATCATTTAGACAGGAGTATTTGGAACCTTCAGGCACATTTTGCATGGAAATTTGTAGCAATTCTCTACTTCATTTTTCCTGAGTAGAAATGTCTACAAAATAAGCAATTTATAATAAATTGCACACCTGTTATCTCAGTCATTTCTTAGAATATGATCATTTTTACACATCCCTCCACATCTTCATATCTAGTGAGGCCTCCAGAAACCTTATGACAACACAGAAGTAAACTTATACCTCACAACTGATTTTAGGCATTAGGCAGATCTGAAAGTAGTGGTCTCAAGGTGTTCTCAAGGGTAGTGGTAAAACAGCCAAAACATGGAACATGGTTCTCTTAGAACCACTCTTCAAATCTATTTGGAGGAATAGAACAAAATGATAAATTGTTGCTTTGGTTTTCAAATGATTTAGTATTTATAAAATACGTCTATAATTTCTTTTAAATGCAATTTATTGTTATATTTCTGAATAAAAAGGTTAACTAAGTCTTTAAATGATTTTAGAAATAATACTCTACATTTTAAAAAATCTTTCCAACTCTGTGGCCTATAGCAAAATTGCTTCACTAAGAACTAAATGAAACATCCATCTAAATGGATGATATAGTCCGCTTTTCACTCACCCCCCAAATTTATCAAAGGGGATTCTAATATCTGTTGTAAGCCACAGCACCCTATATCAATTATAATATCTAAATAATGCTTAATTTAGATATAATAGCTATAACATCTAAAGGATATAGGTATTTATACAGATATATATTTACAGATATAAATATACCCATAGGATTATTTGTTTCTTCTCATAATTTTCTTCATAAGTTGTGATTTTCAAGGAGTTTATCCATTTCATCTAAGTTGACTAATTTATGGGCATAAAATTACTCATACTACTCCAATATTAAAATTTTACATCTGTATAGACTACTTCTAAAACGGCTCTGTGAGGACTTTGGCCAACTTTTTCTAAGTCAAGTAACTATTTAACTGGTGAAAATTACTTTTAAAAAATGTATAAAATGTCTGGAAATTGATCTAAGAACATGTAGTAAACAGAGAAATATTATTCAGGAAAATCTCCTACATCTCAGTAAGAACAAGAGTCTAGTGCATTTGAGCCCTGAGCTGCTCCTAACTTCCCTTCCCCCAGCTCTATGTTATGGAAGCCTTCTTCATCATTCAGCCTGTGGCTTTGGTTTTACCCTGATAGGAGCAGGGCACCAGTGTTTCTCATCCCTCCCTCCTGCCTCCCAGCTCTGTGTTGTAGAAGTCCTATTCTGGGTAGGCATAGCCCAGAGAACTGGGCTCCCTTTCCTCACCTAGCTCTTAGAGCAGAATCTCTATGCTAGTTTCAGCATGCCAATCAGTTATTGGGGCCTCATGTCCCCCTGTCCCATATCCCCCACCACAGCATGCTTGTAGGCCAGAGAGTCTGAGCCGGGAGGGCAAGCCTAGAAGATCAGAAGCTAGTATTCCCCTCTCCAGTGTCTGTAGAGGTGTCACTCCAGGAGAATTAGGCTACTGTTCCCTCCTAGCTGTGGTGCAGTGACCCTGAGGTCCTGCCCAGGGAGGAGACATAGACTATAAAGATGGCAAGCTCCAGAGCTCCACCTGAGAGGACTAACTAGGGGCATTTGTCTAGGGGCAATTGTTGTCAAAGACAATGTAGAATGTGGTGGTGAAGAGCGATTAAGAGGAGTCTTCTAGCTCTGTGAAACAAGAAAAATCACAGTGCAGCCAGAAATGGAAGAGAAATAGCCAAGAAGAGCTCTCTTGGGATCACAGTTAACTCTGGTCAGGAAGCCTATGTGCACATGCTAGGCTGCACCCTTATAGGACAAATCATTGAAGGACATGAGCAGACTTGAAAGTATGTTCCAAGCCACACACAGATCTGCAAAGGGTAGAAGCCTAACTGGATCAAGGGACTTCAGTGCAACCACTGACCAACTGCTGGATAAACAAGGAGCTACTTAAACTCAGAGGCAACAATAGGCTATTCTGACCCAGGGACATTAGAAATTCAGGCTTAAAAATAAATCGCACTCATCCGTGGTAGCCTGGAAGATTGGATGCATGCTCAAGGCTGTACTCTCTCAGAAATGACCAGAGAGAGCACCTCTGAGCTATTAGCTTCTGGATGAACAAAAGGCATAGTCAATGAACTCCCTGAACTATGACAGCAGTGTCCATGACACATGCATTCAATGGTAAAGAGTGAACATATAACTGGCTGAGGGAGCCTAAGCATAAACTTTGACCAATAAATGACTTATGTTGACCTGACGTGACCTCTAGATAGTTAAAGATTAAGTAAGGAGGAAAAGTCTGAGTAAGGACATCATAGGCTGAACACTGTATGGAAAATAGACACTGTAGGGAAAATAACCAGCCCCAGAAGGACAGGATCAGTATCTGAAGTTGTTACATACATTAAATAAAGTGTTTAGTTTCAGCAAAAAAAAAAAAGTGAGACATAAAAAGAATCAGGAAAGTGTGATTCATATCAACATTGGTTTATTGATAGTAACAAATGTACTTACTAAAGTCTGGTGTTAATAGAGAGGAAACAGAGTGTAGAAACTCACTGTCTTTACAATTTCTCTGTAAATCTTAAAATGTTCTAAAGTAAAGGTAACTAAAAACAAAACAAAACAAATGGAATTATAAAGTTGAAAAGTACAATAAGCAAAATGAAAAATTCACTAGAGGGGTTCAACAGTAGATTTGAGTTGGTAGAAGAATCAATGAACTTGTAGGTCAATAGAGATTATACAGTCTGAAAAACAGAAACAAAAGAGAATGAAGAGAAATGAACAGAGCCTCACAGAATTATAGTACACCATTAAGTGTACAAACACATACACAAAGAAGTACCAGAAGAGAAAGAAAAGGAGACATAAAAAATTTTAGAAAAATAATGCTTGGCAAGCCTCTTAGATAGCCTCATCCACCAGAGGGCAGACAGCAGAAGCAAGAAGAACTACAATCCTGCAGCCTGTGGAACGAAAACCACATTCACAGAAAGATAGACAAAATGAAATGGTGGAAGACTATGTACCAGATGAAGGAACAAGATAAAACCCCAGAAAAACAATTAAATGAAGTGGAGATAGACAACCTTCCAGAAAAAGAATTCAGAATAATGATAGTGAAGATGATCCAGGACCTCAGAAAAAGAATGGAGGCAAAGATTGAGAAGATGCAAGAAATGTTTAATAAAGAACTAGAAGAATTAAACAACAGACACATAGAAGAATTACAGAACAAACAAACAAAGATGAACAATACAGTAACTAAAATGAAAAATACACTAGAAGGAATCAATAGCAAAATAACTGAGGCAGAAGAATGGATAAGTGAACCTGGAAGACAGAATGGTGGAATTCACTGCTACAGAAAATATGAACAGACCAGTCACAAGCACTGAAATTGAAACTGTGATTAAATTCTTCCAACAAACAAAAGTCCAGGACCAGATGGCTTCACAGGTGAATTCTATCAAACATTTAGAGAAGAGCTAACACCCATCCTTCTCAAACTCTTCCAAAAAATTGCAGAGGAAGGAACACTCCCAAACTCATTCTATGAGGCCACCATCATGCTGATAACAAAACCAGACAAAGATACTACAAAAAAAAAAAAATTACAGACCAATATCACTGATGAATATAGATGCAAAAATCCTCAACAAAATACTAGCAAACAGAATCCAAAAACACATTAAAAGGATCATACACCATGATCAAGTGGGATTTATCCCAGGGATGCAAGGATTCTTCAATATATGCAAATCAATCAATGTGATACACCATATTAACAAACTGAAGAATAAAAACCATATGATCATCTCAATAGATGCAGAAAAAGCTTTTGACAAAATTCAACACCCATTTATGATAAAAACTCTCCAGAAAGTGGGCATACAGGGAACCTACCTCAACATAATAAAGGCCATATACGACAAACCCACAGCAAACATCATTCTCAATGGTGAAAAACTGAAAGCATTTCCTCTAAGATCAGGAACAAGACAAGGATGTCCACTCTCACCACTGTTTTTCAACATAGTTTTGGAAGTCCTAGCCATGGCAATCAGAGAAGAAAAAGAAATAAAAGGAATACAAATTGGAAAAGAAGAAGTAAAACTCACAGTTTGCAGATGACATGATACTATACATAGAGAATCCTAAAGATGCCACCAGAAAACTACTAGAGCTAATCAATGAATTTGGTAAAGTTGCAGGATACAAAATTAATGCACAGAAATCTCTTGCATTCCTATACACTAACAACAAAAGATCAGAAACAGAAATTAAGGAAACAATCCCATTTACCATTGCAACAAAAACAATAAAATACCTAGGAATAAACCTACCTAAGGAGGTAAAAGACCTGTACTCAGAAAACTATAAGACACTGATGAAAGAAATCAAAGATGACACAGACAGATGGAGAGATATACCATGTTCTTGGATTGGAAGAATCAATATTGTGAACATGACTATTCTACCCAAAGGAATCTACAGATTCAATGCCATCCCTATCAAATTACCAATGGCATTTTTTACAGAACTAGAACAAAAAATCTTAAAATTTGTATGGAGACACAAAAGACCCCAAATAGCCAAAGCAATCGAGGGAAAAAACGGAGCTGGAGGAATCAGACTCCCTGACTTCAGACTATACTACAAAGCTACAGTAATCAAGACAATATGGTACTGGCACAAAAACAGAAATATAGATCACTAGGGCAGGATAGAAAGCCCAGAGATAAACCCACGTACCTATGGTCAACTAATCTGGACAAAGGAGGCAAGCATATACAATGGAGAAAAGACAACCTCTTCAATAAGTGGTGCTGGGAAAACTGGACAGCTACATGTAAAAGAATGATATTAGAACACTCCTTAACACCATATACAAAAATAAACTCAAAATGGATTAAAGACCTAAATGTAAGACCAGACACTATAAAACTCTTAGAGGAAAACATAGGAACAACACTCTTTGACATAAATCACAGCAAGATCTTTTTTGACCCACCTCCTAGAGTAATGGAAGTAAAAACAAAAATAAACAAATGGGACCTAATGAAACTTAAAAGCTTTTGCACAGCAAAGGAAACTATAAACAAGCTGAAAAGACAACCCTTGGAATGGGAGAAAACATTTGCAAATGAATCAACGGACAAAGGATTAATCTCCAAAATATATAAACAGCTCGTGCAGCTCAATATTAAAAAAACAAACAACCCAATTAAAAAATGGGCAGAAGACCTAAATAGACATTTCTTCAAAGAAGACATACGGATGGCCAAGAGGCACATGAAAAGCTGCTCAACATCACTATTAGAGGAATGCAAACCAAAACTACAATGAGGTATCACCTCACACTGGTTAGAATGGGCATCATCAGAAAATCTGCAAACAACAAATGTTGGAGAGGGTGTGGAGAAAAGGGAACCCTCTTGCTCTGCTGGTGGGAATGTAAATTGATACAGTCACTATGGAGAACTTTATGGAGGTTCCTTAAAAAACTAAAACTATAATTACCATATGACCCAGCAATCCCATTCCTGGGCATATACCCAGAGAAAACCATAATTCAAAAAGACACATGCACCCCAATGTTCATTGCAGCACTATTTACAATAGCCAGGTCATGGAAGCAACCTAAATGCCCACTGACAGATGAATAGATAAAGAATGTGGTACATATATACAATGGAATATTACTCAGCCATAAAAAGGAATGAAATTGGGTCATTTGTAGAGATGTGGATGGACCTAGAGACTGTCATACAGAGTAAAGTAAGTCAGAAGGAGAAAAACAAATATATGTGGAACCTAGAAAAATGGTACAGATGAACCAGTTTGCAAGGCAAAAATAGAGACACAGATGTAGAGAACAAACATATGGACACCAAGGGGTAAAGCGGGGGGTGGTGGTGTTGGTGGTGGTGGGATGAACTGGGAGATTGGGATTGATATATATACACTAATATGTATAAAATATATAACTAATAAGAACCTGTTGTATAAAAAAATTAAATTTAAAAAAAAGAAGGCTTATTTTCATCATCATCCTGTAATGAGTCATTCAGCAATAAATTTTATAAGGAACAAGTTCTTTTTGAATCATACACAGGCACCCCAATGAATGTCTAACCTTTCTTTTTTGTTATATGTGCATGGCTGGAGAAACAGAAGCCCGTGAAACTAATAAAGCTCCTGCCCATCGTCTCTGCTTCTACGCTGCAGAGGAAACTGTAACTTCAGTTCTCATCTTTCTAAGCATCCTCAGTAACTATTTGTTGACCAGTTCCTAAAGTGAGGGTCTGGATATAAACAAGTCCTACCATCTAAAATCTTGGCTGCTGCAGAGTTTAGGGGAACATTTCGTACAACATCTGCACCCGCCTCATAGCAGAGGTAAATAGAGTCTGCATAGTGAACCGATGCTACTGCTTGTCGGATAGGCTGTCCTAATCACCCTCCTCAAGGTCCCTCTTACAGGAAAAAGAAAAAAAAAAGAAAAATAATGCTTGAAAGCCTCCTGAATTTGATAAAAACAAGCAAACAAACAAACAAACTAATCTACATGTTCAACAAGCTTAACAAGCTCCAGCAAAGATGAACTCAAGGAAATACACACATAGATACCTCATAGCCAAATTGTTGAAAACTAAAAACAAAGAGAAAATCTTAAAAGCAACAAAGGAAAAGTGGTTCATGGCATACAAGGAAACGGCAATAAGATTAACAGCTGACTTCTTGTCAGAAACAATAGGAGCCAAAAGGAAGTGAGACAACATATTCAAAATGTTGAAAACAAACAAACGAATAAAACCCTGCCAACCAATAATCCTATGTCCAGCAAATATTTTTCAAAGGTGAAATAAAGACATTCCCAGAAAACAAAAAAATAAGAGAATTTGTTGTTAGCAGACCTGCCCTAAAAGAAATACATGATGAAGGAAGTTCTTCCGGCTTCAAGGAAGCGACATCAGACAGTAATTCAAATCCACGTGAAAAAAACAGTGTTGATAAGGATAACTATATAGGTGATGATAAGTATAAACGCTTATTTATTTTTCTTTCTTCATTTATTATACATATATATTTGTGATCTTCTTTATTCTCCTAGCATCTCTAAACATATAAAATTATATAAAGTGATAATTATAACTATTCTTGGGTTTGTAACATATATGGCACATATATGCAATGTGTGTAACATATATGTTAATATATTAATAAAGTATATATTACACTCACATATCTATGCAATATGTTTAAATATATCTTAAAAAGGAGGAAGGACAGGGAGCTATATGGAAGTAATGTTTCTAGATCTTACTGGAGTTAAGTTAACATAAATCTGAAGTAAATTTTGTTATGATATTTTGTAATTTGTATATTTTGTATATTGTAAATTCTAGAGGGGTCACTAAACAATAACTTAAAAAAATTATGTCTGTGGAATATTTTAGTGATATCCCCTCTTTCATTCCCAATAGTGAATGAAGACTCTTTCCTCGAAGAATCTAACTAGAGGATTGTTATTCTTTTAAGATAACCAATTTTGCTCTGTTGATTTTCTTTTTGTCCTGTTTCATTGATTTGCATTCTTATCTTTATTGTTTTCTTTCTTCTACTTACTTTGGGTTTAAATTGAATTTTTCTGTAGCTTCTTAAGGTGGCAGCTTAGATAGTTAATTTTATGACTTTTATCTAATATAAACATTTTAATGTGATAAACCTCTTCTAAGCATTTCTTAAGTTGTTCCCATAAATTTTGAGATGTTGTGTTATCATTTGGTAAAACATTTTCTAAATTTTCTTTATTTTTTTTCTTTGACCTGTTGGTTATTTAGAAGCATGTGTTAGTTAATTCCAGATTTTGGAGAATTTTTATTATTAATGTTTAATTAGTATAGTTGAACACATAATTGATATAATTTAATTGAAACTTATTTCATGGCCCAGTGTACAATTTCTCTTGATGAATATTATATGAGCTCTTGAAAAGAAATGTATCCTGCAGTGGTTAGTTACAGTGTATTATAAATGTCACTTAGATCAAATAGATTAAGAATATTGTTCAAATGTTTATATATTTACTGATATGTGGTTTATTTGTTCTATCACTTACTGAAAAGAGGGTGTAAAAATCTTCAATTATGATGTACCTTTTATTATTTTTCCCTTTAGTTCTGTCAGCTTTGCTTTAAGTATTTTAAAGCTCTGTTATTAGATTCATACACATTTAAGTTTATGATGTTTTCTTGATCAATTGATTCTTTTATTATTATGAAATGACCTTCTTCTCTGTCAAGTCCTTTTCTTGAAATGTACTTTGTCTAATAATAATATAGCCACTCAAATTTCTTGTGATTAGTTTGGTGTGGTATAGCTTTTTCTATCCTTTTCTTTTTCAATCTGTTTGTGTCTCAATATTTGAAGTGTAGATGTTTTAAGTAGTATATAGTTGTATCTTTTTTTATTAAGTCTGATAATTTCTGTCTTTGAATTGGAATGTTTACTTCATTCATATTTAATGTATAATCGATATAATTTGATTTAAACTTATCATCTTGCCATTGCTTTTTACTCATCCACTCTGTTATTTCTTGCTTTTTTCCTCCTTTTTGAGTTCTCTTAGGTTAAGCAAATAATATTTTAGTATTACACTCTATCTACTGCATTGGCTTTTACTTGCACCTCTTTGTGTGTGTAGTTTATTTTTTTAGTGACTTCTCTAAAGATTCCAGTTTGCATCCTTAATCATAATTTACTTAGAATTAACATTACCCACTTGATATATAATGTAAGAATCTTATAACTATATTTTTATTTAGATTCCTTCTCATCCTTTGTATAATTGTATTATATATTTTACCTGTACATGTTTTAAACCTTACGCTACATTGTTGCTATTTTGTTTTAAACAGCAAACTAACTTTTTTTTTTTTTCAATTTTTATTATTTATTTTTTTTGGCTTTGTTGCATCTTCGTTGCTGTGCGCAGGCTTTCTCTAGTTGCAGCAAACAGGGGCTACTCTTCGTTGCAGTGCGCAGGCTTCTCACTGCAGTGGCTTCTCTTGTTGCGGAGCAGGGGCTCTAGGCCCGCAGGCTTCAGTAGTTGTGGCACACTGGCTCAGTAGTTGAGGCACGTGGGCCCTAGGCATGGGCTTCAGTAGTTGTGGGGCATGGGCTCAGTAGTTGTGGCTCACGGGCTCTAGAGCACAGGCTCAGTAGCTGTGGCGCACGGTTTAGTTGCTCCACGGCATGTGTGATCTTCCTGGACCAGGGATCAAACCGGTGTCCCCTGCATTGGCAGGCAGATTCTTAACCACTGCACCACCAGGGAAGTCCCAGATTCACTCTTTAAATGACCAGAAACTTTAACATAGGAATATTCGTGAGTTCCCAAGGCCAAATGCAATGGATCCTAGTATGTGCTGGATAAACTCTTATTAAATAACAGAATGAATGACTGTGTGAATGTATGAATTGCCAAGCATCACATTCACCATGTTTTAATGCCTCTAAAATGCTATGAATTGTAAGATGTACCATTATTTTATGGACCACTGACAAAGAAAAAACAGTTAATTAAACTATATATGCCACAGTCAGATGCATTCTGATTTCACAGGTATTAAAAGATGACCAAATATATGTCTTAGATTCTATGAAATAGAGAGTTAATCAGTGATAGATCAAGATCTCCTGATTCCTAGTCCAGTGCATTTTTTTTTTATTATATTATATTTATTTATTTATATTATATATTATTTATATTATATATTATTACCACACCATCTCATTCATTCAATAAAAACATTTTTTATTCTCAAAGATACCTTCATCTTCAAAAAACCATTCCCTTAAGTTATGTAGGCAAAGATTTTTCCTATTCAAATGAAAATACTCATAAACTTTAAATTCTGACTAGGTCACATCTAGAGATTTATTTTTTTCTTCAAATAATTTCCAGACCAAAACAAACAAATGACAACAACAACAGAAAACAGAAATGAAAGTCAAAAAACCTTCTGGATATGGAACACATAATAGGCAATTTTAAAAAAAAGAAAAGATACAGTCTGTATGTAGATGATGAGAAGCAGATAAAGGGAAATTAGGAAACTATAAGAAAAATATTCTGCCAACTTAATTTTTGTCCTGGTTGTTCTTGGTTACTGTAAGTTTTGTTTACCAGGCCCTGGGGGTGGGGGGAATTTTTTTGATGAAAGTTATTTAGTAGCCTAGAGAAACTGGTCCTGAAATTAAAATTCCTCCTTTTCTTGACTTTGATTATTATGAGCCAGCCATTTTCTTAACTAAAGTATAAGCCAAAAATATATCCACAGCTTTATGGATGCATGAAGGAGAGTTTACAACAGCAATGATTACAAAAGGCAGCAGACCAACATGAAAATACTGCTGAAGGGATGACTAGAGAAATTAAAGTAATAAAAAAATTTTGAGAGGAAAAATTCTATAGGCAAATAATCAAATCAAATTGTGTTTATTTCATTTTCATTTATTCATTTCATCCTGAAATCAACTTGTAGGACAGATCCAAAAGTGTCAGGCACAACACTCATCACTAGACAATCAAATGTCCCTCAAATGTGATTTAAGGCATGGTCATTGCCTGAGAAGCCCATTCTAGTAGGGGAGCCAGATGTGTAGACAAAAACACTTGTTCTGGGACACATGTTCCCAGAACACAAGAGGGATGGGCAAGAATAGACATTGCCCCTCACGTGTTATTGAAACAGAGAGGAAACAATTAATTCTGCATCTGTAGGAACTGGTGTGAAGATTGATGAATTTGGGTAAGGCTATATTCCAGGTGACTCTTGGAGGATGACTAAGCATTGGTTAAATGGACAAGTAGGGGAGTGCGAATCTGGTTTTCAGGTCAAAGTCTGCAAATAAAAATATGGAAAACAGAGCGTCTGCATCTTGATGCATTCTTGACAACTTTTCTTCGTTTTTACTCTCTTGCTATTTGTGGTATTCCTTCCTCTTAGAAAATGTTAAAGTGCTTTGGAAATAGCTCTTTACACTATGTTTGCTTGGTGTTCAGGGCATAAATATTTGTCTGTGCTCCTTCTGGGTCCTTGGACTCACTGACCTTCTTATAAAACAAGATTGCCATCTTGTTTTATAAGAAGAGTATCTAATGCCATCACATGGCTTCTCTAGCATCTTGTTTCTGCTATGAACCACTAACTCGATCTGCATGTGAAATGTTCAAGGACATGCTGATGACACAGTGGTGTCTAGAAGCCAGATAGACAGCTTCAGGCCAGAGAGCTGCTGTAGGAAACCGTCCACATCTACCTCAATTAGAACTGACAACCAGCCTGTATTCATAACACAAGATTCTTCAGTGTGGAACATCAGAACCCAGCTAGAAAAGGCAACAACACAAACTGAATTTTTCTGTTTCTTTGTTTTGCTTCGGGGCACCTCCTTTGTTGTCCTTTGTATAAATGTCTCTTTATTTTAAAGGAAAATATTTCTGATGTTCAAACGATTGATCAAAAGTGGTTATTCTGTTGTAATGTCCGAAGTGACCTGAATGTAGCCCATGGTTAGTGTCTGTGCTGTAGAAATAGAGAGGGCAAAGACTTCTGAAGTATAAGTTACCCTCCCACTGACTTGGTATATAGCTTTTGCTGTATAGAATTTACATTGTGGGAAAAAAGTTGGCTATTATAAACAAGTAGGACACATTTGTAAATTCTTATCTCTTAGTTTATTCTAATGATTGGTTGTTTTATCTTGGTACCATGACTTTTGACAGCTCTATGACTAGTAGTCTCCAAAGCAGGGTGCCTATATCCAGAGGGTTGTTGAAAATCGTGTAGGAAGAGTGAATAATAATAATACAACTTGTATTTATATTTATTTTCTGTCTAAATTATAAAAAGAGAAGTGAAGCTTTATTGATCTTTAACATAGGAGTGGAGACTGCCTACACCCTTGGTCCTCATGTGACATATAGAACCTAATACATCCTGAAAGAAGACTGTAAGAGCTATAAAGTGGAGGATTTGACAGTATATCCCTTACATCTTTACTTTGCAGCTGTAATATATTGCTGTTTACATGCTATAGGATGTTACCAATGTGCTTCATTTTATAAAAATGAGTCTTTTTAATAACTTAAAATTTTTTTAAACATATAATACCTGTATATTGTACAAAACACATAAGAGCATAAAGTAAGAAAAGTCATCCGACCTCTCTTATTTCTAATCATCATGACTCATCTTGGATAGGATCAGAGGTACCAGGTTCTCATGAATCCTTCCCGAGACACATTGTGCATATACAGCCAGCTGGCATACTTCCATGTTCCCTTTCCTATACCCTCTCTTTTACAATATTAATAGTGGTAACCCATACACATTTTGTCCCTTAGAGTTTTTCACTTGCTATATCATGGAAATACTTCCATATCAGTCCATAAAGAGTTTTCATGTTCTTTTTATGGCTGCACAATATTCCTTTTTATAGATATACCATGATTGACGTACCAGTCCCCAAGTGATAGATATTTACACTATTTCCAGTCCTTTGCTGTGGCAAACAATGCTACATTGGATAACCTTTCTTGTGTGTCACTTTAAACACATGCTTGGATGGCTGTCAGATAAATTTTTAAGAGGTTGAATATCTGAATCAAAAAGTGTGTGCATTTGTAATTTTGAAAGATACTGCCAAATTAACTTCATAAATGTTGCACTAATTTACACTCCCACCAGCAATGTATGAGAGTGTCTGTTTCCCCACAGTCCTGCCAACAGTAAATACTTTTGCATAATTGGAGCTTGGGATTGAAAAATGAGTATCATGATCCAGTAAGGTGAGCCAAGAATAAACGTCTCCCATTTGGATCTATCTTTCTTTGTAAAATACTTCTTTCCAAGCAATGGCATTCCTTAAAATTCTGTGCTAAAATTAAGACTTTAAAACCAGATCTTCAAATCACTGTATTACAAAGCATTAACTGAAAATTTTCAGAACTAATGAAGCATGTTCCACCACAGTTTGTATTACATGGTGCTTTTCATATCATCAATAAATAAAATAAAACTATTTTTAATATTATTGATTTTTTATTTATCTTAACCCTTCTAAAACTCTATTTTTTGCAGGTTATATATGCACACACGTATATATGTGTGTATATTTGTAATAAACATACTATTAGTATATCATAATATTGTGTAATTTTTGAGTAAAAACTTTTGTATCAGAGGGTTGCCCAATACATTTTTGCTGATGGGACCTGTGACAAAAACATTTTAAAGACCACTGACTGGTCCATATAATCAGGTACTCATAAAATAAATAAAATTTTAAATTAACAAGCATTTAAAACATGTAACATTTTCCTGTTTAACCTCTTTCCCCTGGCAACACAATTCTGGCTGGGAATCTGAGCACCAGTCTATTACTTATGATCTGTAAGGCCCCATCCAGAGTGCACTTTAAGTATCGGTAGATTTCCAGAAGAAAAATATTTTTTCTCTCCTCAGAGAGGATTATAATGAAAAGTCTACAGTCTTCACTCTGCCCTAAGATTACAAGTAGAGTAGAAAAAAAGAAAGCTGACCCTCTTCATTTGAATGATTCTACTCACGAGGAGGATGGAGAGGTTTGATGATCTTTCTACGTAAAGACTTCATGCATTGATCCCACAGCAGGCATTTCTCTGAAATGTTAAAGAAGTCTTCCAACAGCTGCTCTTGGAGGTTGTGTCTCTGGCCAAGGCTTCCTTCCCAGCAGCAAACGCTTCCCCTCCTGGTGCTACCAAGTCCAAGCTCATACTGCTCACTACATGACGGGCCAATAAATCAAGAGATGAGTTGTTGGGGCCAGGAATAGAGACTTCATTCGGAAAGCCAGCAGACTGAGAAGATGGTGGACTACTGTCCCCAAGAACCAACTTACCCTAGTTAGAATTCAAGCATCTTTTATACTAAAAGGGGAGGGGATGTGCTTGGTTGTTGCAAACTTCTTGGTGTCAGAATCCTTTGTTCTCGCAGCTGTCCAGTAAGTAAGTCTCGATGTTTCTGTAAACCTCCAACAAGGCACATGTTATTCTCTGTTCTGCAACTTTTTATCTCTATATGAATGGAAAAGTGTTATACCTTTAAAAGTCAGTGCCTTGAGAATGGACTATCCGGTATATTTCAGGCTTTAGGCAACATTCTTATCTTGTAACAAAAGCAATAGAATACAAAAGTTAAGGTGAAAGAAACAGATCCAATATGGAGTCAGATTTGTTCTTCCCTATTACACTGGCAGCAGCTCCTGACCACAGCTCCTATCAGAAACTAGTGTTTCTTCCTTGAACACCTTATGGATTCCTCAAGTCCTAGATGTCTAAGGGCAACCTCTGAGGCACAGCTTAGAGAACAGACCACTAAAAGCAGTTTTTTTATAGTCGTAACTATTTTAAAATATTTTTCCTGATTTGCAAACTTGGAAAACACAGAAAATGGTAAAGAAAAAATTAAAAGTAACCATAATGGAAAAAAATTTAACTTACCATAATACTGCAATATTGCTATTAACATTTTGTCATGATTCCTTCCTGTCTTTTATCAGTATAAAATATAGTATTTTGTATAATGGGATTATATAGCATATGCAGTTTGGCCTTCTAATTTTTGCTCTCTGTGAAATGCCATGAATATTTCCCATGCCATTAAAAGCACTTTCAAAATAACTTTTTAATAACTACTTAATAGATAATTGTATAGTTGAATCTTATTTAACTAACCCACCTGTGTTGGATGTTTGTGTCATATTCAATGTTATACTCTAATTGTATCTAAGGAACATCGTGGTACAATGAATCTTTGCTAACAATCTTAAGTCCAAATTTCAGGTTGAGTCCTTAAGATGAATTCTTGAAAATAGCCATGCTGTACTGATAGCTCTTGAGCCACAGTCACTGTATACGTTTCCAACAGGGGTCCTGTCTCACCACACCCACATTAATTAACTGCATATTCATGGATTTTGAATAAATAATGCTAATTTGACAGGGGGAAAATGGTAACTTGATGCTACTATAATTTATATTTCTTTAATCACCAGTTATACTGAAAAGTTTTTGTATATATTTCTTAAAGAATTTGTATAACAAAAGTAGTACAAACTCAGCATTGGAAATAGCAAAGTCGAAGAGTATAAACAAAAATCGTTTGTAATCACACAGCTAAGAGCTCATACATAATAATATTGCTTTTTATTGTTCAGATTTTATTCCAATGAGAATTTTTTGTATATATATTTTGTGTATATCTGGATCATATCATATATATAATTTAGAAGTCTGTTTTTCATTTATAGCATTTTTCCTGTCTCAAAAATAATTTGAAAATGTAACTTTAAAGAATTACATAACTTCAGTGTATAATCATTTACTTAAGCATTACCATTTTGTTAAACATCTAGTTATGAAGTTTTATTACAAATAACAGTATTTTCTTGTTTTTAATTGGTATTTATTTGATTACAAATAAAATTGAATTTCAAAATGCTTATTGGCTGCTGTACTTCTGCTTCTATGGATTATCAGTTTATATCCCTTCCCTCATTTTCTAACTGGAATTAATAGGTTTTTTAAAATTAATTTGTAACAGCTTTTTAGATTTTAAAGATATTGCCTCCTTCTCAGTTATACTCAGTTATATTTATAATAAGTAATTTTCCCATTTTGGTTGTTTGACTTTTATTTGTATTTATTTGACATGCAAAAGCTCTATATTTTTATTTGGTCAAATGTATTCATACTTTTATGTGAGCCTTTGTTTATTGCTTTCATGCATTCAAAAAAGTCTTCTTCAATTCAAGCTCAAATATTCAACAGTGTTCTTCTATTGGAGGGGGTTTAGTAGTTTTATATTTTACACTGAACTATTTAATTTATGTAGAAACTGTTTCAGAATATAGTAACTTTTTTTCAAATAACCAACTTTCCAGGTTTTTCTTTAGTTTGAGATCTTTGTTTCATACAGGGAAGTCATTATACATGGTGGAACTAATATATAAGCAAAATTACTCTTGAAAAATCCATTCTACAGCACCCAAAATATTATATGCAGATGCATAGTCTCTCTATAAGTTCAACACACAGCAACTATCTTCTCCAGTGTTGGAACAATTGGTATTTTTTAGTGTATGACACAATTTGAATATACTAGTTCAGGTTAGAGTTCTTTAAGCTCTAGAATAACGTGCAATGTGAGAGATTCTCTTACTATGGGAAGCTCAAAGGACCTGAGACTGAAGAAACACAAGATTCCTGTGTCTCTTTCACGCTCACTCACTCTAGAGCATGTGGTCAAAGAATGGAATGGAAGACACATGGAGAATCACCTGTTCTACATAAACTGTACACCCTCCCCAGTTCAGTCTATGTCTTTCTCTCTTTCTCTCCCTCCAATGTAAGTTAAAGCTGTGTATGATGTGTCGCCAGTGTATCTTCCCAGAAACCTGTTTCCATCCCTGTAGCTGTGGGCTAGCCTAAGCCTCATGGTATCACACTTCTCTACCTCCTTTTGCTTTTCCTGAGTTGGACTTCACTCTCCCCTTTCTCAAAGGTAAACCCTAGTGGTCCCTAAAATTATCCTCCAAACCATAAGGTTCCATGCTGGAATCCATCACCTCCCTAATTGTCACTGTCAGGTATCTGGAGCACTGTCCAGAGGAAATATCATGCAAGCCACATATTCAATTTTAAATTTCCTACTAGGCACATTTTTTTAAATAAAAAGAAATGTAAAATTAATTTAAATAATATATCTTATTTAACCCAATCATCTCAACATGTAAGCAACATAAAAATAATTAATGAGATATTTTACAACCTTTCAAAATCACTAAGTCCTCAAAATCTGGTGTGTATATGACACTTGCGGCGCATCTCAATTTGGATTAGCAATGTTTCAAGTGCTCAAGAGCCGCATGTGGCTAATGGCGACTGTACTGAGCAATGCAGATCTAAAGGGCTTGCTAACAATCCTAAATTCATCATGAAACTCATCAGCAGCTGTGTGTTTCATGTAAGGGTTCTGGATAGCCTATAGTTTTCAAGCCACATTGAAAAGCTAACTCCTCAAAGACCCATGCTACACCATTTAGAAAGTAAGTCAGAGTAAGAATGAGTGGTTGCTTATTTCTTTTTCTCATCTCCTCTTCTATGCAATCCATTTCTTTTCTCTGCATCCACACACTTTAAATTCCATGCTTTCCACCATCCTATCACTTTGTGTTGGTAACAAGCAGCCCTGGATCAAGGGAAATGAATGAATGACTAAGACTGAAGGAAGAGAGTTCTCAGTGACAAACGTGTCAGAAATAAGAAGACCTCTTCTTTCCTCGGTGGCTTACAATCTACTTCTCCTAATATGTACTCTTTCCTCCATGAGGATAACAGATATAATTTTATTTTTAACTGATATTCGTGAAAATCTGCATTTTCTGACTGTTACTTAAGTTTGTAAGCATTGGTAAATGCAGAATATATACTTTTAATGGTGGCTTTTTTTTTAAGGAGCATGCAAATGTGTTTGCTAGCATTGTTTTAAAGTGAACAGAAAGCTCTCAGTAAACTTTTACATTACTCCGCAACATGTTTTGTTAGAAAAGCCTGTGGTAGTATCTAAAATTATGTAAATCATCAGTTTTTAATCTGGCAGGAAGTAGATAGTGGCCCATTAAACTTCCATAATTAAATTTTCCCTGTACTCCCCCGTAGAACCATTATCTGAGTTTTCTAATTAACACAAGAGGAGGGAGTCAATTCAGATTGATGGGATCTAGAGCCATCCCCTTTCATTTTAATGACCTTTAATAAACTTTTATTACTATTGATATTGATAATTATAATACACCCTTTAATTCTGCAATGTGATTCTAAGGACCTTTTCAAAAATTACAAAATTCACCTTTAAAGCTAGAGTAGGCAGAATTATTATATTCCCAGATGCTGAGCATTTAAGGCAGTGACTTTAAGCAAGCTGGAGGGTAGATAGGCATCGTGTCAATGGCTTTTTCTTTCCTCCACCCACAGTGCAGGACCTCAATCTTTACACAGCTTCTGATTTTCAGAGCACAGCTCTCCTCCAAGACTGGCAATCAGGCTGAACTGGAAGGTATTTCATGATAAACAATCCACAGGGAACAAGGTGGAATTTACTAAATTTGTTTTATTTTCAATTGGAAAGGCACTGAGAGCAGGAGGCTAGATGCCCAAGAGGATAAGTCATTAGGCAAGCTAGGATGGTTTCCCAGAATGATTTCATGCCATTTTGCCAGAGTTTTATATAATTCTACATCCTCTCAGAACTGCCATTCCTGTCATTGGAACTGAAGCTTCCAGGTGAGAATATGAATTTGCCGACATGAACACATAAACACTGAGAAGAACACTTACATCTTTTCGCTTGCTTCGGAAACTGGAGTATTGGGAGGATAAGTTACAGGGGTCATGTGTGTAGTAAAGGATGGAGCTAGGATTTAGCTAATGCTGTTGCCCATCAAGCTATACTGTCTGCAGAATCATAATAGGTGACTTATGTTGGACTCTAGTGCCTTGGTTAATGAAATCAAAAGTTGTGAAGTTGAAATCAACCAAACTCATGGTACTTAAGGGAGACTGACTACAGTAGTCTCATAATCTCCTCATCTATAAAGCAGAAACTAAAATATATTTTATACCATAAAAATATTGTGGAGATTAAATGAGATAAGGTATATAACATACTTAGCATAGTGCCTGGTTCAACAAATATTCCTTCTCATTTTAAATATAAATATTGTTGTCATAGTACCTCACCTGTTTTTGGTTTTTTTTTTTTTTTCAATTTCACCTCATTTCTTCTTTTCAAATTTCAGGTGTTTGCTGTCCCAATATATGGGAAAAGAGTATATATCAAAAATAAAAGTCTAGACTTCCCTGAGAGAAGGGGTAGCAAGGATCTGCTCAAGATTACAAATATATGATGCAATCATTGGATGCAAAGGTCTATAATCTAGCTGTTGCAGTAATCTAATGATGAGGTTGTACTGACTTGTTCTTGTATGACAGAAGAAAGAGTAGAGAAGAAAGAAAAATCTCAGAGACTTTTAAATAGCAGTAATCACAACTATAAATTTTCAGGAAATTTAATTTAATTTAATTTTCAGGAAAAATAGACATGCTTTAAACTTCTTGTGGAAAAGCTCATTTCATGACATGTTGGACTAACTGGGACCAAACATACCCTCCCACTAGTTGTTTCTAGTGAAACAACAAGAAAAGTCTGTGTGTGGGGTGGGGGAAAGGGGGAGAATATATAAAGCAATATATTGGGAGAGTGCAGAACTATGGTTCATTAGAGAAGGGAAACAAATGAAGTCAGCCATATGACTGCCCTGATTTTCTGTCTGGAGGAACTTCCAGACCATGAAGCAGTGAGGAGATCCCAGAGAGAGCTTGGCAACTCACTCAGCTGAGAAGACGCAGATCCGAGTTTCAGAAGATTTAGGTGGTTAGAGAGGAGAGAGCTGTGTGGAGAAAGAGCTTCAGAAAATATCTGTAGTGAGTCTGTTGTTGAATACTAAACTATACATGTATAAAGTAAAAGTCCATGAAGCCAGGCAAACAATTCAAGAATTGTATGCTAAAGTTCTTAGAGCTCATGCAGGGCTGAGAGACACCTTCATTGGAGACTCCAAAGAGGTCACACTTTAGTAGTGATGCTAAACCAGTCCTAGAATGAAGGATACTCTAGATTGGAGATTGACAGAGAATGGTCCAAGGGCCAAATCCAGTCCACAACCTTTTATTGTATGGGCCCCCAGCTAAGAGTGCTTTTTATGTTCTTAAAAGGTTTTAAGAAAAAGAAGGTGAAGGAGGAGGAGGAGGAGAAGGAGGAAGAGAGGAGGATATAGAATACATAACATCGATTGGATGTGATCTGAAAAGGTTAAAATACTTACCACCTAGTCTTCATAGGAAAAGTTCAAAGACCCTGCTCTAGAACTACCTTAAAAAGTCTAAAAGGTAACCCTTGAAACAGTCAAACTGATGCTCAGTTAATTTAACTTCTAGCCAGAACGAAGTCCAACATACCTTAAATAGATACAATAAACTCCAGCACTTAACAGTGTAAAATTCACAGTCCTCAGCATCCAATAAAAAAAATTATTAGATGCACAAAAGAAGCAGGAAAATGCTACCCATAACCAGAAGAAAAATCACTCAACAGAAACTGACTCAGGAATGACAGAGATGATGGAATGAACAGACAAGGATTTTAAGCATCTATTATAAATGTGCCCAAGGATTTAAAAGAGAGCATTAACATAAAGAGGAGAGAATTAAGGGATATATTAATGAACAAAATAGAACTTCTAGAGATGAAAAGTACAATATCCTAAATGAGAAATTTACTATATGGGATTCATAGTAGATTAGATTCTGCAGAAGAAAAGATTGGTCAATTTGTTTACATATCAATAGAAGTTATCCAAACTGAGGTGCAAAAGAAAAAAAGTCTGAAAAAATGAGCAAAGTTTCAGTGGCTTATAGAACAATATAAAGTGGATTAATATAGGTATAATTAGAATCTCATAAAAGAAGGATGGAGAGAAAAATAGGTAAAGACATATGGGTAAAACTTTCCAAATTTGATGAGAACTATATAAACTTACTGATTCAAGAACCTCAATAAATCCCAAACAGGTTAAATACAAAGAAACTATTCCAAGACAAATCATAAGCAAATTGCTAAAAATTTGTAATAAGAGAAAATATTAACACTGTCAGAAAAAAGACCAATTACATATAGAATAACTAAAATAGGAATGACAGTGAACCTCTTGTCTCAAACTATGACGCCATATTCTGAAGAAAAAAAAAAAATCCTACAACTGTCAACCTAGAATTTTATATTCACTGAAAGTATCTCAAAAATGAAAATTTATGCCAGCAATAAACAAATGGAATTTGAAATTTAAAAAATGCCATTTACAATAACACCAAAAAAATTAAGTATTTAATACTTAGGTAAGTATTTTTTTAGGTAAGTCTAACAAAATATTTACAGGATATACATGCAGAAAATAACAAACTTTGATTAAAGAAATCAAAGAAATATAAATAAATGAAGGGATATTCTGTGGATTCATGGATTGGTAGACTTAATATTTTCATGATGTCATTTCTGCCCCACTTGACCTCTAGATCCAATGCAACAGCCATCAAAATCCCAGCAAGCTATTTTGTAAATACCAAAAAAATGATTATAAAGTTTATACATAAAGGCAGAAGTCCTAGAATAGCCAATACAACACTGAAGAAGAACAAATTTGGAGGAGTTACATGACCTGATTTCTAGCTATCAAGTTATGAAAAGACATGGATGAATTTTAAATACATATTTCTCAGTTAAAGAGGCCAATCTCAAAAGTCTGCATACTAGGATTCTGATTATATTCTGAAAAGTCAAAGCTATGGAGACAATGAAAAGATCATTGGTTGCCAGGGATTTGGCAGTAGAGGAGGGAAGGTGGGATAGATAAAGCATAGGGAAGTTTTTTAGAATGGTAAAACTATTCTGTATAACACTATAATTGTGGATACATGATGTTATGCAATTTTCAAAAGCCATTGAACTTTACAGCTCAAAGCGTGAACATAACATAGAAAAAAATTTTTAAACCACTTAGGAGGTTGGGAGAATACCAGGATAGAATGGAGAAAAACAAAGCCAGCTGCATTACAAACATATGAAACAATCTCACTGAAAAGGGTAGAAGGAAATGTGCTGACCTCAGTAAGTTTAGACATAAGCATAGTCTCTACAATCAGGGACTTCCCTGGTGGCACAGTGGTTAAGAGTCTGCCTGCCAATGTGGGGAACACGGGTTCGAGCCCTGGTCTGGGAAGATCCCTCATGCCATGGAGCAACTAAGCCCGAGAGCCACAACTACTGAAGCCGCGCACCTAGAGCCCATGCTCCGCAACAAGAGAAGCCACCGCAGTGAGAAGCCCACGCACCGCAAAGAAGAGTAGCCCCTGCTCGCCGCAACTAGAGAAAGCCTGCCTGCAGCAACGAAGACCCAACGCAGCCATAAAGCAATAAATTGATTAATTTTTTAAAAAAAACTAAAAAGAAATTGTACAGAAGGACTGTACTCTAGTTGATAAAGTTATACCTTACTGTTGGAGTGGGAGTTTACAGAACAGTAGGAAGAGGAGGCTAGAATAATCCATGTGGTAATGGAATAGAGTTAGAGATATCAGCATGAACTATTTTAGCTTAATATAGATACAAATCTTTACATACAGAAATACTCATAGGTATGTATTTATACATAGGTCAATATACACACACTAGTTTGCTTGCTCTGTCAGCTGAGAGGGCTTAGAAGCAATGATGTTGCCATAGCGAAAAGCATACTTAGTGTCCAGATTTTGATTTCTAATACCACTCTCCAATGAAAGGAACCAGGTTGCCTTTGGTGAAATGGCTCATTCTAGGACTGGAGCAGAGACATACCAGATGAGCCTGGAGCATGTTGTAGTGCCAGAAAATAAGGCGGTGTTTGAAACAAATAAACCAATTTCACAATGATAGGGGTGTGTCAAAGGGACAGAGGAGCATGATTTGAGCAACAAAGTTAATGACTAGTGTTGTCTTAAATCCATCAATATATACGCTATTCAAAAAATAGAGGAGGAACTCTTTCTAAGTCATTTTTTTCAGACAGCTTTATTTTGAAACCAAAACCAGATAAAGATACTACCAGGAAAAAAAAAAAAAAAAACCTATAGACCAAATCACTCATGAGTATAGATGCAAAAATTCTTAACAAAATATTATTAAATCAAATCAAACAATATGTAAAAAGGATGGGTGTGGTGGATTTGTATGGCAACAACTTAGCTAAGTTGGAACCGCGTTTTCCAGAATTCTTATCCTACCATAATTTTAAGTTAACATTGCCTTGAAGAGACATTTTCCGTGAGATTTGGTAGGGAAGTGGGGCTGCGACCTTTTTGCTTTTACGCGTGAAAGGCTGATATGAGCACACTCGGCACCATTGCAGCGCACATGTATTATAGCTGATCTGCTAGCTCACCTTACTGGGAACTCAGCTCCCTTAGTCCCCGCTAGATCACCTCTTATAACATTTCTGAGTCCAGGGCCAGAATATGCAGCTCCAGGAGCAGCAGCTGAGCCTGCAGCTTCCCCGGGTCCCTCCGGATTTCTTTCTTCAGGTTCTTTCAAACTTTGGTCTGCATGTGCAACTCCTGGGGTAGTGGACAAACCCACGACTCTTCCAACTGGTACTGAATTTCTTTCTTCAGGTTCTCCAACACTTGGGTCAGTTTCCGCACCTTTACAAATAGAAGTAATAGCCATATATAACATATTTTTAGTGTTATTTTATTTTATATTTAATTTTTATTTTATGTTGGAGTTTAGTTGATTTACAATCTTGTGTTAGTTTCGGGTGTACAGCAAAGTGATTCAGTTATACATGTACCTATATCCATTCTTTTCAGATTCTTTTCCCATATAGGTTATTACAGAGTATTGAGTAGAGTTCCCTATGCTATACAGTAGGTCTTTGTTGATTATCTATTTTATATATAGTAGTGTATCTAGGGTAACCCCCAAACTCCTAATTTATCCCTCTCCCTCACCTTTCCCCTTTGGTAATGATGTTTGTTTTCAAAGTCTGTGAGTCTGTTTCTGTTTTGTAAATAAGTTCATTTGTATCATTTTTAAAGATTCCACATATGTGATATCATATATTTGTCTTTGTCTGACTTACTTCACTTAGTATGATAATCTCTAGGTCCATCCATGTTGCTGCAAATGGCATTATTTCATTCTTTTTTATGGCTGAGTAATATTCTCATACATAAAATATTTAACTGGCCCCCATAATGTCATAAAGTCAAATTCCTATAATAAATCCCATATTCTAGATGATTTAGAGGGCTTCTTTTCCTCTGATCAAACCCTGACTGATAACAATAATACATCATGACTGAGTGGAATTTATCCCAGGAATGCAAGCTTTGTTCAATATTTAAAAATCTGTCAATGTAATTCACCATATAAATAGATAAATGTGAAACCATAATTATCTCAATAAATACAGAAAGAACTTTGATAAAATTTAACACCACTTTATGACAAAAATTATCATCACACTAGTTATAAAATGAACTCTCTCAACTTGATAAACAGTATCTACGAAAACTGTATAGCTAGCATCATATTTAATGGTAAAAGACTGAATGCTTTTTCCGTATTAGGAAGAAAGCAAGGATGTCTCATTTTACTACTTCTATTTATCATTGCACTGGAAGTCCTAGCCAGTGCAATCAAGCAAGAGAAAGATTTTTTTTAAAGCATGTGATCTGGAAAAGGAAGTGAAAACAGCCTTTATTCATTGATGACATGATCATGTAAATAGAAAGTCATAAGGAACATACAAAACAGATCCTAGAACTAATGAGCAAACTTAGCAAAGGTGCAGAATGTAAGATCAATAAATAAAAATCAGTTTTAGAGTGGCATCAAAACATAAAATATATACAGATGAATTTAATAAATTATGTATAAGATTTATACGATGAAAATTCTCTCAAATTAGTGCTAAGTTTAAAAAGATCTAAGTAATTGGAGAGACTTCCTGTGTGCATTGATTAGAAGATTTAATAGTGTGAAGAATATTCCCTAAATTAATCTATAGATCTAAGGCAATCTCAATCAAAATCTCAGCAGGACTTTATAGAAATTGACAAGCTAAGTCTAAAATTTATGATGAAAATGAAAAGGACCTAAAATAGCTATAGCAATTTTGAAAATAAAAGAGCAAAGCTGGAGGAACAGCATTACTCTGATGTCAAGACTTACTATAAAGCTGAGGTAATTATGACAGTGTGGTATTCATGTAAGGTTGGATGAAAAAAAATAGAGTCCAGAAATAGGTCCACACATATACAGGCAATTGATGTGTAACAAAGGTTCCAAGATAATTCAATGGGAAATGAATAGTCTTTTCAAAAAATGGTGCTGCCCAACCATGTGAAAAAAATTGACATCAATCCTTACTTCACACCATACACTGAAATTCACTTGAAATGGATCATATACCTAGACATAAAATGTCTAGAAGAAAACATAGGAGAAAAGGTTTTTTTTTTAACCTTGCAGTAGGACAAATTCTTCACTAGGATACAAAAACAGAAACAAAAGAAAAAAATAATAAAACAGATTTCATCAAAATAAAAAACATCTGCTGTTCAACTACACCATTAAAAAAAGGAAAGCCTCTAACTGGAAGAAAATATTCTGACAAAAGACTTGAATCCAGATTTTAAATTAGTCCTCCATCTGAGAAATTACTGGTATCCAGAATTTATGAGAAGTCTTACAACAATTCAACAATAAGGATGTATTTTTCCCTGGAGCCTTCGGAGGGACCATGGCCCTGCTGACATCTAGATTTTGGACCTCTAGCCTCCAGAAGTATAAGAGAACAAATTACTAGGTTTTTAAAGCCAGCTAGTAGTGTGGAAATGAATAACAGATTCTAAAATTTACAAGATAATGCAAAAAAGGATCAATATTAGTCATAACAATCTTGAAAAAAGAGAATGAAATTGGAGAACTTACATAACCAAAAGGTTTATAAATCTGTAGAAATTAAGACAGTGTGGTATTTCTATAAGAACAAACTGGAAAAAGGAACAAAATAAAGTCCAGGAACAAATTTACATATAGGAGGACAGGTAACACTCAGTACAGTGGGGAAAGGACAGTCAGATGGATAATCATATAGAAAAAAATCTTGACCCTCCACCTCAAAGAAAACACAAAATTAACTCCAGATGGATTTCCTAAATGTAAAAGGCAAAACAGTAAAGCTCCTAGAATTTAACATAGAAAATGTTTGCAGGACCTGAGGATAGGCAAAGACCTCTTAAACAGAATACAAAAAGCAATAGCCATGAAGAAAAAATTGAAAAAAATCAGCCTTATTGATTTTAAGAACTTCTATTTGCGTGATACCTATATCTGACAAATTACTTAAATCCAGAATGTAAAAGAATCCTTACAAATCAGCAAGAAAAATGTAAACATCCCAATAACAAAAGATTTAAACGAGGCATTTCAGAGTATATCCAATGGCTAATAAACATATGAAAAGGTGTTCAACATTATTAGTCATCAGAGGAATGCAAATTAAACCCCAGTGAGACACTACCTCATACACTCCAGAGTGATTAATTTTAAAAACAAACAAACAAAAGAAAACAGTACTAAGAGTTAGCAAGAAAGTAGAGAAACAAGCTCTCAGACACTGCTAATGAGAATATAAATTGGCACCATAACATAGAAAAACTGTTTGGCTGTATCCACCAAAGCTGAACATACATACACCCAGTGACTGATTCCACTTTTAGCTACACACCCATCAGAAAAATGTACATACATTCACCAAAAGACATGTTCATAGCAGCTCTTTCCGTAATAGCCCTAAAATGGAAATTACCCAAATGTCCACCAATAACAGTACAAATAAATTAATTATGGTACACTCATAAGATAGAATATTACACACCAATGAAAATGAAAGAATGCTACACATAAAACATGGATTGAAAAAAGGAGACTAAAGGGAAGGGGCTGATTCTTGAACCCATGTTAAGGATAAAGTTCATGCTGATCTCACATAGAATTAGAAAAAAAACAGATGAATCTCACAAACATGATGTCAAGCAAAAGAAGCAAGATGCCAAAAATTATACACTGTTTGATTACATTTGTATGAAGTCCATTAAAGGCAAAATATCATGAAAAAGTAAGATTCATGACTATCTTTGGGGTGGATAACGATTGGGAAAGGTCCAAAGAGGGCTTCTCATGCTGGTTACTCTAGTTCTAGTTGTAGGTGATAGGCAAGTATATTCACTTTCCAAAACATTCGTTAAGCTGCCACCTAGGAAGAATTCACTTTTCTGAACATATTTTATATTCTAATTAATTTTTTAGCTTTTATTATAACATTATTTTAAAGTGTATCACAAATTCATTAGAACAAGAGGAATGGGACAGAAGAATGGGGAAATATTAAAGAGAAATTTTAAACTTTTAGCTCAATATAATTGTCATCTCATTTTTAATGAGGAAAAATAAGTACTGCCAAGAAGCAGTCCCAAGTGTCCAAGATATTTTGAAAACTCTTCAGGATAGACTCACGGATTTGAAATCTAAAGCATTGTAGAAATGTTTCCTTTATTTTTTGATTAAAAAAGGAAATACATTAAGCCAGGTTAGAACAACCAAAGAAGAAATCTAGTTACTTTTTTGTCATCTATAAGCTTCATGAAGTCATCTGCTCCCTGAAATTGGAAAAAGATTTTAGTGAGATGACTATCTATCATAATGATCTGTTTGGTTCTATCTCTGTATTAGTTTCCTATTGCAGTTACAACAAATTTCTTCAAATGTAATGACCTAAAACAACACAATTTTATTATTATATTGAGCTCAGAAGTCTCATTGGGCTAGAATCAAAGTGTCAACAGGTCAGCTTTCCTTCCAGAGGCTCTAGGGGAAAATCAATTTTCTTACCTTTCCAGCTTCTCGAGGCCCATATTCATTGGCTTGTGGCCCTCTGTCATCTTCAAAACTAGTAACCCCATCATTTTGATCTCTGCTTCCATTCTACGTCTCATCCTCTGATTCTCCTACCTCCTTCTTCCCCTTATAAGGATACTTGTTGTCACATTGCATCCATGATGATAATGAGGGATCATCTCCCCATCTCACAATCCTTAATTGCATCTGCAATGTCCCTGTTGCCATGTAAGAAAACCTATCCACAGATTCTGGGGATTAGGATGTGGACATCCTTGGGAACCATTATTCTGCTTATCTTAGTGTCTGTACTCACATTTTCACTGCATTCAAAGAGCTTTGGAATCATTTCACCCAATTCAACTTAATCATTCCTATTATTCGATCTCCCCCCTTTTTTGAGTGTGTCTAAGCTAGAAGAAAATAATTAATGCAAATATACAGTAATGTAGACCTAAAGTATGCTGAATGTGATAAATTCATTACATTTATTCAACTGCATTCACTATAAGAACTCAGCTTTGCATTTTATGTTGCATGGGTGAACATAAGAAGACTGTGTATATGAGTGATTCTCCATCTTTACTCAATGAAAAACATAAAAATGTTAATTTTAAAATATAAATTTATTCTCTGCATTATTAATGGATTCTATTTTGATTCCTCCAAATGTTTACACGTGGATAAAGACACAGAAATTGGCCTAAAATAATATTATCTATGAAACTGAAATAGAAACGGGAAGTCAACTCTTCAATGTCCTCTATTTAACTTTTGCATGATGTGCGTTTCTGCTTTGGATTTTGTGTCTAAGGCCAAATAGTGTTAAAATTTTATTTATTCCAATATATTCTTTATGGAAATACTTGATCTTTCATATATGATTCTAATATCTTCTCCTTAGAAGAATGCCCCAAATAATTGCAGTGATAAAGAGTGAGTAAAAGATTTTTGCTATTGTTTCCACCAAATCCATGTCTATCATGCTAACCTCTGAGCACAGCACCTGTGTCCGCCCACTCACTGAAAGTTCCTAAGGAGAACTGCTTGTGCTTTCATAGCAAAAGTACACTTGAGAAGTCCCATCCCTCACAGGGGTTACTGGAGGAAAAACTGACCAACTGAGAAAATCATACTAATTCTTCATAACAAGCACTCCACCTAGAACAGTCCTTAATAATACCCTCTTTAAAAACTTAGGGCCTCTTCCTCATTTTTCGGGATGTCCTTTCAAATCCTTTTGAAAGTCATGTCTCTTGAAGGAAGAAGAAATATGTGCAAACTTATTACGCAATTTCCCCCCTTAGTATAATTTCAACAGGTATGTGGGCCCATTTTCATTTCACATGATACTCACCTTCTTGCTTCTTTCGATAATTGCCTGTTTCTATAATGATTTTACTTCTATTTCTGTTGATGGCTTTCAGACATAATGGGTTGATGCCTTCTATAATGGGCTCAATGGTTATAAACCTCAGTAAAGCAGAGATTTGTGTGCCTTGTGCTGAAAGTGAGAGTTAATTGCTTTTACAATTATGATACGATGAGAAATACATTTTAAAAAAATTGTTGGTACCCTGGGTTAAAGTGTTCCATAAAAGAGAGGAAATGCTTTTCCAAGGCCAGCAATGAGTTACTTTGCTCTTTTTCAGCATCATATCCAGATTTCTCAGCATATCTCTGCAGGAGGTGGGTCCTGTCCATTGATAGAGCCTCATCGCTCTACAGTATACCCACATTATTGCACTCCCCTGGGGCTGGGGACAGGGAGGCTGTCTTTTTCCACATCTTTACCTCTTCACATGCTGTCCCTTTTGCCTCTGCTTCTCTGGATAGCAGTCTCCCACTTTATAGTACAGTAAGTCCACTACATATGAACTTTCAAGTTGCGAACTTTCAAAGATGCGAACGTGCGTTCGTATGTCCAGTCGCGTAAGTTAGTTCACGTGTCTGGCGTACATTGTCACGTGCGTGCCTCCTCTCCAAGTGGTTGTGCTTTTGTGTACTTTACTGTACAGTACTGTACAGAGTACAGTAGTTACAGTAGTTCAAGCCCAGGATGTCCGAAGCAAGCATAAAAGCGGTGATGTAGCCAGTAGTGTACTATACTTTTTAAGGTACTGTTCTGTAAGATTAAAAATGTTTTCTTTATTTTTTTGTGTTTGTGTGTGTGTTTGTTATATATTATTTGTGTGAAAAGTATTATAAAGCTATTACAGTACAGTACGATATAGCTGATTGTGTTAGTTGGGGACCTAGGTTAACTTTGTTGGACTTAGGAACGTGCTCTCGGAAGGGAAGCCATTCGTATGTAGGGGACTTACTGAATTAACTCCTTCACCAAGCTCTTCCTGATAGGCTCATGAAAGCATAGCTCCCTGACTTTTAGCTTCAGAACGCCCTGTGCATACTCGTGTCACTTGTCACATAATCCTGGGATGGTCTCTTTACTTCTCTGGTCACTACTTTAGACACTGAGTTTCTGGAGCAGTGTTCTTAAACCCCGTTATCACAGAGCCCGCAGAAGGTCACAGTCGTGTTTGTTGAGTGAAGCAAGCAAGCAAGCAAGCAAAACATCAAGAACGTGACAAAATCAAGTGTATTTATTTAGTGTTTTAGTAGACTTGATTTCCTGCAACTTGTCTACTCCAGGGAGATGAATTGCCAGAGCCTGAACTTACAGGTTCATGCTGTTCATGTTTAGCCATCTTCATGCATCATGGCTGATTGGACACACAGAAACTCTCAATTAGTCTTGTTTTGCCACGGTGCACACAGCTCTATCCAGAAATGATAACAAAAACACCACACAGATGCCTGATATTGTAGAGGGAGAAGTACCATATCTGACCCTATAATCTCAACCTATGTAAGACTGTTATCATTTGAAGGACTCTAAACCTGACATATATCAGTTGGGAATACTCCCCTAGCTACTGTTGGAGGGGGCTAGGTCTCTGAGTGCTGCCTACTTGTAATTGTGCTTCAGCAGGTAGAAACTAGGAAGGGGTATCCAAGCTATGGTGGCCGGAAGTTAAAGGGCCAAAATGGAAACCTCAAGACAAAGTCCTTCAGAAATAACTAGGCTGACCTCTATATTAGCATCAATCAAAAACCCTAGAAAATCCTGTTCACTATAGCACTGAGTTATCCATTTGTGATGCCTTGGTAAGTTCACATCTAGCCCTGAAGGAAATTTAAAATCCAACAAACAAAAACAAGAATCTTGCCTTACACACCACTTCTACTCCCCACCCCAGAACTTCACTCTTGCTTAGCTAAACCCATTTCTCTATCTCTCAGAAGAAAGGGAGCTGGTTTTGTGGTACCTAAGGACATATGCGAAATTTTATTATTGAGAAGAAATTGGAGCTCAGAATAGGTAGAATAACCTAAAATACATAATAGTTGGCATTGAATCTCATGCCAACTGCATGATGCCACTTGGTAACATACCGGATATGAGAAAGAGGGTCAACCTCTGCTAAGGCAAAGGCTCAAGGCTTACTTGATATAATGTGTTGACCATATAGTGTCTAAAGGGAATGATCCAGAGAAAAACAAACGTGAAAGCAGAGTAAGATGCCACTGCCATTAAGTGACTCTCAGGGTCCATAGTGAGTTCTCACTGACACATTTAATTTGAGGTGAGTGGAAGTCCTAGGAAAGATTTGTGAATTAAGAATTAAATGTAGAAATAGTGGTAAACGTCAGGGTAGACATTTGATTGACTCTCCTACAATACTTCCACTGAGAATAAAATTTATGTAAGATGGAGTTGGAGGGGTTTTGAAAATTATCTGATTTGTGAGAGGCACACACTGGGGCTTACCATGGGGACTCAGGGAAACATACAGATACACAAATGAGGAAGTTTTGCAAGATCCATAAATAGGGACAAATATCTTTAGTCCAGGGTGATTAAAAGAAAAATCTTATTGAATTAAAAATAAAATGCTATTATTTGACACTTTGGATATTTATTAATGCTTGAAAATACATTTTGTAAGCAATATCAAAAATGCTATGAAAATACAAAGTCACCTATAACTAATATATTTTCATTTATATACATGTTTTTTTCATTTTGTCCCTCTAAATTTGAGTTTAAGTCATTAGTTAAATCAATAGCAGACAAAAGATAGTGGATAATAGAAAGAATGCTGTGTATTTCCATCACCTTTTTTTCAAGAGCCTAGGCATTTTTGTCATTAGAGTCGATGCATAGATGTGAAATTGTTTTTACAGAGTTATTGATGACTGTATCTACACAGAGTCTAAGTCAAATTATAGTGTATTATGGAAGCAATAGCTTCCTTCAATTTTTTTGCATTATTGTACTATAAGAGTCACCTAAGCCCATTACAAAGCTGCCATGAATATTGTGTCTGGACTATAAGTCATCTAGGTTTTAACCAAATTAAGTCTCCACTACATGACTCAGATTTAGTATCTTCTGAACATGGCAATGTAATCTGCAACCACGGAATTATTACAAGGAAAAAACTAAAACACAGTGCCTTATCCACAATGAGCATTCAATAAATATTTGTTGAACTGAAGGTATGACCTGGACCTACTACAAATCTCTCCTATTTTACTCTTATAAATGAATTAAGAGCTACCAATCTATAACACTTTTATCATGTCATCAGCCTTGATGTATGAAATGATATTCCTGAGGAGAATTTGGAACTCACATTAGACAGAATAGGATAGACTAACACACATCTTCTGAAAGAACAATGAATGCTTTTAATCCAGACCAGCAGGTAACCAGTTTCTTCGTGATAATCAATACAAGTTAGACATTCTTCTTAAAATCAACTTCACTGGCAAGGATTACTCCAAGAATATTCACAAATAGACTAAAGAATAAACATTTTTAAACAATAAGGTAAAAAGTGAATTCCATTAGTGTTTAGAAAATATATCATATGTTTAAAGGAGAAACGATCGTGTATTTTGAAGTCTAAACAATAAGCTCTCCTTTCTCTAAATGTCTAAATTTTTACGTGACAAGAGTCTCAGACTAATCAAACCAGTGGTATGTTTTGTACCATGAGCATCTAAGGGAATTAACTTCCATCCATGAATGCTTAGCTTAAGATAGACCTAACTATTTAATTTAAAAGTGCAGAAATAAATGCTCAGCTACAATTCATCTCCACTAAAAAGATAAAGAAGGAAGGGAGGAAATGGATTTCAGTAAAAGAACAAAGAAAAATAGGTTAGGCAACTTGAGTTTCTAGATGGATCATTCTATTTAGTGTTATTACTTAAAAGGCACTTGTAAGAAACACTTTTCTGGCAGAATTTAAAAACAAAATCTGTTCTGTCTCTGTGGGACTACAGCAAGGGGGTCTTAAAGGTAAGGATGAGAACAAACTTTATTTTTGTAATAATGAAAGTTTTGTAAGTGGGAACGGAGTTTGAGTTCAGATTTGTGATTAATGTTCTCCACAATCAATTAATCAGTTAGGTTATATAATTAAATTCTCATGGTTTTTAAGAAGGCCAAGATCACAAATGCATCTCTATTTTTAACTGTATATATTTAATCCTGTGGATATAAACATACAACCATAAGTTCCTGAAATAATCAAGGGGACTCAGTCAGAAAGGAAGGATTATATTTGGAAAGCCTTGGTTGTTTTTGTTTTGTTTTTTTTTCTGAAATAAGCACTTCTATTTGTGAATTTTTTTTCATTTTTAAAAATTCCCATAGGAACTAGGATATTCTGTCTCAAACTCACTAGCAGAGAGTACAGAATAGGATTTTCTCAAGAGATTCCCGTTGAATTTTCCAAATTCTAATGGTCAGAACATGTACCAGTCTCAATTACACTCTAAAGAAGTCAAGATATTTTCTGTTAAGCACGTATCCAACCCCACTGAGTAACTGGTCTGCAGAAGTGCGTGAAGAGTTAAATGCAAAGCACCAGAATTAAAGTTGAGCGGTAAAAGCAGTAAGTGTTTTACTTGTATCACATTTGGGACCTCCTGAGGGAAGAAACTAGTGAGCTCTGCAGACTTGAGCGGAAATAAAAAAAGAAATTGTCCCAATGCTATTCAGTAATCAATTGAGAAAAAAAAAAAAATCAGTCAGTATCAGGTAATAAAATATGGAATTAGGGTAGAGCATTTGCCTGAGGATATATCCTGTAGTAAAGGGTATTTTTCATGATTTATAAGGGTTTTTAAAGAAGCTTGCGGAATGCCACAGGAGAAATGAAGACTTCGCCAAGCTTTACATTGTTTGGCAAGTGCTCTCATAATCCTTGTTTATGTTTGAAGGTAGGGGGTGGGGAAGAAATTGTCCAGTGAGGTGGAACGGTTATTGACCAGATTGATCATGGGAACAAATCTGCCGGTGGTAACCTTGTTTAATGATATGTTGCTGGGCTCAGCACCTTGCTGAGGCTGTGATTCTTCACCGGCTGGGGCCGCATGATGGATCGCGGCAGGAAGCTGATGGTGCAATCACTCACCGGCCGTCACCGCCACCGCACCGCCTGACACCGGTCCCCCCAGTCTCCGCGGAACGCGGCGGCCGGGCTGCGCCGCCCACTGGGAGACACCAGGGCCCAGCAGACGAGCGCCCGGGGCGGGGGGCGGTTCTCGCCTCCCTGCACCTTCCTTTGTAGGGCATGTCTTTTAAGTTTGGGTTTGTGATTTTATTTTTTTTTTCCAAAATTTGAGCCCCCTTACAGCTTAGCCTTCTGAATACCCATCCTCATACCCACAGCTCATTAGGATTTATTTTATTTTACTTTATTATTTTATTTTTTACAATTTATTTTATTTAAGTGTATTTGATTTACAATGTTGTGTTAATTTCCTCAGTACAGCAAAGTGATTCAGTTATACGTGTATTTATGTATACATTCTTTTTCATATTCTTTTCCATGATGGTTTATCACAGGATATTGAATAGAGTTCCCTGTGCTCTGCAGTAGGACCTTATTGTTCATAAGGGTTTATTTTAATGCGGCCAAACAGAAGACCAAGCAAGGCCTATAAATCTGAAAAGATGTTCCCCTAAAGATAAATTCAGGGAGTGTAATTATTTTATACAAAAATATAAAATCATATTTTATCATTTTTTCTATTTTTAATGAATGCATTAGTGCAGTAAAATTATACTAAAGTTATTTGGCATGGTGTTACTTGGACCTATGTTGTTAGGCTAGGAACTCTCTAAGTGCAGGATCTTTCTTATCTTTTTATCCAGCATCTCACATGTAATTGTTTGCTTAAAAAAAAAAAAGGACACGTGGTTGGTGTGAGTAAAAACAAAGTAGTGTAAATGAATACTTCTATGCTGTGACTCCTTCACTCAACCAATCTATAATAATTCCCTATAGCTTATCCCATTAAACCTAAACTGGTTTCTTCTGTATGAGGTGACCCCAAACACCAAGCTTCACTCCTGTACTCTCCAACATGATTGCTTTGGTTTAGTCAGGGCCGATTCATTGTTCTTATTATTTGTACTCATTCCTGACATTATGCTTGCTTGTTCTTTTCCCCTACTTGGAGTCTTCTCTTTTTTTCCTCCACTTACCAGCTTTTCTAGAGCCAGCCTGTGCCACCTCTTACAAGAAGTACTCTTGGATTGCTCCAGCCTTTATTTACCCCTTATATTAGATCTTGGTTTTCTACCTCTGCATTTTCCACTCCCTACTTCTTAAGTCCCACATAATGTTTGGCAAGGATTGTGGTTCCAAGGATGGTTCCAAGGATGCAAACTTCAGGTCTAAAATTGGGACTGGAGACCTGGGAATTTAATTAGTTCATCGAATTGCCTTGGTGGCAAATTTGATTCAGGAATTGGCATACAAAATTTATTAAGGTTTTGCTAAAATGCTGGGACAAAGATGTTCTCTTTTCTTACTGCACAAACAAGCATGTAGGTCTAGGAGCTTCTGATAAACATCTTGGGACTGAGCAAGCTATGCTTAGGATGAAGCTGATACTGCTGAAGATAAGATGAAGAGGAAGAAATAAACAAGACATTTGGTGAATCACTGAGATGCTCAGGCCCCTCCGATGCCAGCCCAGAGACTACTCAGTTTTGTAAATTGAGTATTCTCTTTGAGTGTCAGCCAGTTTCTCAAGGATTCTGTTACTTGCAACTAAGAACACTGCCGTCTTCTTTGAACTCAGTTTACACTTATGATAAATAGACATTGCTTGCTTTGGCTTTCCTATTTTTTGAATGAGCAACCAACCTCTCTTTCACAAAGTCAAAAGCTTCTTGAGGGGTCCAACAGACTGCTTTGGTTCTTCTGTTTCTCTTCTTGACAGCTTGCGCTGTGCTGGTACAGAGGTGATGCTCAATGCTGCCTCATGGTTTAATTCCTCAATGACTAACCCATCCTTTCTTTAGGCCATGGTGCCGCATGTTTTACAGTTTGTTGGCTCCATTGGCGGGGGTGCTCCACTGGACTGCAGTACAGAAGTCACTGTCATCCCCTGTATCAAGAAGGAGATTTATAGACACTAGAAGTGGTTCAGAGCTCTCCAAGCAGATTTTCACCATACTTCTATTCAGCAAACATCTATTGGCCAAATCTAAGTTACATTACTTATTCTCCCATGGGCATCTCAGTCTTGATTGATTAGCTAAGGTGTTTCTCCAAAATGTCACTTGTTATTTTTGGCACACAACCACCACTGCCCAGACGATTTTTTTTTTTCTCCACTGTGTCTGCTGGTCTCCCACCTCCTTTGTGATCCAGGGTGGGAAGTGATACACACAAGAGAACCAGGCTTGTTATAGACCTTCAAAAACTGTAGCTGGTCAGTCAGAGCCTTTAGGGCTACTTATATTATCATTAAAAACAAAACAACCAAACAGCTACCCCATTTAGATCTAACTCCTTAACACACTTGTGCTTTATGCTATTAAAACTAATAGAGGAAAGTTTATACATTAGATATATAGGAAAGTTTATACGTTATACATAGAGGAAAGTTTCTACATTATCTCAACTTTAAGGACTTCAACTTAAGCAAATTCTATAGGGTGTCTATAAACTTAATTTAGACAGAAGTTCCGAATGTCTAAGACTTTCTAATTAGTCTCATTTCCTGTATAGGAAATATCTTCTGATATAAACATATTTAAGGTATAAACTATTTCCAGAAAATATATTTCTGAAAAAGACTGAAACATCTTGCTATGCTCCAAGATAGAGTCCTCAAACTTTATTATGCATAAGAATTACCTGTATGCCCGTTAAAGTACAGATTCCTGGGCCCTGCCCTTGAAGAATTGGATTCAGTAGGGCTGGAGTGGGACTCCGGGTGATGAGATGTGAGATGGTGCTGGTACTGTCCACGGTCCACACTTTGAGTAGCGCTGCTCCGCACAGCAATCTGCCTCAGAATAGCTGCAAGTTTACATTTTATCAGTTTTTCTGCCAATCTCGGTTATTACTGAGGCAAGTAGGTTGCAATTACGCAATTGGAAAGTCACATTTCCACCTATATGCCTTTGATTTTTTTCAGTTTCTCTACACAATTTAGAACTGTAGCTCTATTAATTTTTCTAAGTTACTTTTTAGCTAAAAAGTAAATTACAAGACTAATAGTCTGAGTTCATACATTGAGTTGAATTGATACCTGTAAGCTGATTTGGTTACATGTTTGTCTTCTTACACAGGCACTTGAGTCCTATCTATTTTGTACTCCCTATAGAGTATAGAATTATACTGCTGTCACTTGAGAAATACTCTGTGTATATTATTATTAATACTCCTACTAATAAAACACCATGCCAGTCTACCCCAAAAAGTTACATTAACAAGCTATGTGCACAATACCTTACAGGAAAAAGAAAGCTAGCCTTAGAAGCCGTGAAGAACGAAAAGCTACAAGACATTCAACCATAAAATGGCCTCACTGAGATCTACTGGGGGTTTGGAGGATGGAGAAAGGTGAGAATTATGGCTTTCCAGTTGCGATCTCACTTGTGGTATGGTTTCCTTCCTAACTCAGCTCACTTTGAGATGTATTTTTAAAGGCACTGTCCTAGCTTTCAACCAAAAAGTGATAACAGGGTTCTGCAGCCCTCAAGAAGCAAAAATTCAAACAAACAAAAATGGTCTGACATTATTCATGCTAACCAAAAACACTTTTAAGCTCTAGCTTTTTATATTTTTTTGTATTCTTTTTTATCCTTCCCTTTCACCAATGTGATGCTACAGTGTTATTCTTCGGAGAATGCCTCTGTGTGTGTATGTGTTTAGAGAGAAATATATCTATAGATGTTTTTATTCACGGAACAATATCCCCTATCATTTAGAAGTAAACCCTCTCCACATCTTTTCCTTCTGAGGTGGTCTCACCCCAAGCAGCTGCATAGACCATGAAAACATTCCCATGCTACAGCCTCTGGCTCTTTGGCTAACTCACCTAGTGGCCACATTGGCAGCTTCGGGTCTGTTTTTGAGTATAAAAGGCAAAAGGAGGTTAACTTGCCCCTTGTGTGGTGTCTCATTTTGGTTTAGCAGTCAATTTGGGTGTCTATGTCTATCCTTAAATAACACTGTCCAAAAACCAGTGTAAAAAGGACAGACACCTACTCAGACCTAATGCCAATCAAAGTTTCTTTTACCCTCTCACAAAGTTTCTGTTTCATTTAACCATAATTATCTTTCAATCTGCATCCATTTTTTTTGGAAGTCATAAACGTAATTCAATGCAAAACCAAAACTCACTGGTATTCAAGAAAACGGTAGGTTTCTCTCCATGTGTACGTAAAAATTATTTCTTTTGGAATAAGAACCTTAATACAGTGATATTGTAACATAAGGAAGAGGACACTTTTCACCTTATAATAATAAATGACATGCTAAAGGAGCATTCTGTATCATGAACACTTTATAACTACTGGTCTTGCATGATGGTTAACATAAAATAAAATGGGCAGAATCAACTATGAATCTATTATACAGCCTAATACTAATTGTAAAATAAATTATGTACATTTTAAACGTGTTTCTTTGGATTTTAGCATCTTAAAATGGACTGTTCTAATAGCTACAATATTTAAAGGCCATCCAAAAAATACTTAAAGTCTTGGGGGAGTTGTTTTTTAACATTGCTCCAAATGAAACTAATGTAAAACTTTTTTTAAAGACAGTGGTTGACGTTGTTTGTATTTATATGTGATGTATCCACAAATACAGCATTGTACTCATTTAGTAATATCCATTAATTTTCTAGTCATTGTAAGTTTACTAGAAAACATTTAAGATTTTATGCCCCTTTTCATCCCAGTTCTTATAAAAAAGAGAAAATGGCAACATAAATTACCTTTTATCAATCTAGCTTCATAAATATTCTTCTATAAACATTTTCCCCAAAGGATTGATTATTTGGGCCATCAGATTTTTAAACTGTTGTATTATACCAGATGGTTGCTATAATAGGAAGTACACAAAAATGTTTTCTAGAAAGGTATTTATCAGCTAAAATGTTTAATCCATATATATAATATGCCATTATATATATCATTTGCCAGTTAAGAAAAATACACAAAGCATAAATTGATGCTTGGTAACATAATTTAGTTGGCAAATTTTAGAAGAAATTTAATATTCTTTGCTACAATTATAAAATTCAGATGTATTGATGTAAAAGAATATTCTGGTGTCAAAAAAAGTGGAAACATTTTAAGGCTGTTTTATTTCCCACTCCTGTTCTCTCAGTTTAATCAGTCTATCAGGCTGTATGTAAAAAGCACAGGAAAAAATATTAAAGCATTGCAGTGGGTACATGAACATCTGTGGACAGCACTGAAAGCCACTTAATAATCCCAATGAAAGAAGTTTTACATTTTAAAATCTGAGACCTCCTTACGCAAATCATTTTGCCTTTAGCCATTTCAGAAAGAATTGAAGGACCTAGAGGATTTTATAGTTTTACATAGCACTGGTGAGATGGTTGTCAACGTTTATCTTACATTAATTAGTTAAGATCTTTACTGATCATAGCAAAAGCAAACTAAAAAATCTGATCCCCAGCTAAAATGAAGTATAGCCAGAGTCTATAATGCTAAAAATTTCTGCTTTACCTTATATTCTCTATGTTTAGTGTATTATTGAATGGCATACGATAACACAATTCATTATCTAGTAAAGTGATTCACGATAAGTACACTTTTTAACCTTATTGTTTAGACATTAAGCTCAGTATTAGGTGGTTGTGTACTTAAGCCATTGGGGTTATAAAACAAACACATTTTGAATTTTTTCTATTTAAAAAAATAACTTTACATACTTAGCATAATTAGGGGGGAATTAGGTGCTATACTCTATAACATGTCAACTTTAAATGAAGTCTATTGTGTTATGATTAGCTGTTTTGTTTTGTTTCATTTTTCCCCAGCATAAAGTTTATGCTAAAATAAAGCTTCAAGCTATAACTTTTAGAAAATATGACCTTTCTATTATACACAAGAAACTAAAATTTAAAACTCCCTAAACAGCCAATCCCTGCAAAGAATTTCCTTTTCCCTACAGGTAGTATGAAATGGAGCCCAAATGACAGGACCCCATCTGAGTCTCCCCAGCTCCCCCAGTCTGCACAAACCCACTCTATCAATCATGGCAGGATAACGCATAGTGGTTGCACCTGTGACAGGAAATGATTGAGTGCTGAACACAGGGCCTGCTTCGCCTGTCGCTTTGTGCATTTGTATTTCTCCAGGGCCAGTTTGAGAATTTTCAGAACTTGGGGGTGGGGAAGGAGGGATTCTCATTGTATTCTGAAAAAAGAATAATGCACTTTGATTATGAAGATGTAACACAAAAGAGAAATTAGGCAGCAAAATGCCCTGGTCCGCTCAGGTGTAGGGGAGCATCAGAGCAGCCCGGGATGCAATATTATCAAGCTGTAATTTAGTTTAGATAAGCAGAGGACGCTGATCAGAGCCATTCTTTTGGAGATGTCTCACTCACCCAGTTGCAAAACAGACATGTGTTCCTTTATGATCACATAAAAGAAAAAGAACAAAAAGTCAAGCCTCACCTATTGTCCAAAAAGACTGTATAATCTAACTTAGTTCAGGATAGCAGGGAAAAAATTCTTTTTTCATCTTTTAAACTCTTCCTGCACTTTTTTGGAAACCTCTGATGTAACGTCACAGTCCAGTTATTTAAATGGTTTAAGTGCCATCATCTGTTAAGAAATTGAAATTAAAGTATACACAGTTTGAATAATTTTCTGCTAATTCAGCCATTTATTGAAAATATATGTGGAAAAAACAAATGTTAAAGTGCCTCTTTTACAGCATTCAATATTTTGAGTTGATCCTTCAGTGTAGAACCACATGTGTTTCTATTATAGAAGAATAAAATATTGATAATATATTTTATTGTGTACGTTGCTCACATAATTCGAGCCTGAGCTTCTGAAATGACTAAATGAATACTTTTGTTAAAATAATACTATTACCTATTTTTAAAAATCCTGGAGGGCAGGAAATAAACTGAAAAACTCACTACCCATTGAAAACTCTCCCCACCAAAGAGGAGGGAAAACAGTGACAATAAACACAACAAATCTGGATATGTAAACTCAGTTTCTCAGGTTAGAATTCAATTTTTGCCTGAATCGCCATTCTCTGTGCTACAGGACCTCGCCCCAAGCTAAGACTTCTAAAAATATTTGTGTCAGAGAGTAGATGGTTTGCCGGGTGCCCTTTTATTTTTCTTATTCAGTATTATTACCTTCCACCTTCCTTAAATAGAGGCAAATACAATTACAGAGAAATGAAATGACCGCAGCGTTGACAGGGCTGGCTTGTTCTAGGACAATCGGATTTTACTGGATAATGTACAGGCAACACACGCGTCCCGTTTATTTCATTGTTTCCACTGCGGAGAATCTTTTTCACCGCTCTCCACGCCTTTGTTGACCCAAAGCCAGCGAAGTTGTGTGGCTATAAATAGATCGGGGCAGCGGATTAAGAAAGTGTGTGTGGGGGGGGGGAACCTGACTTTCTCTGGGTGTCTACGGATCGGATGGATCACTGCGAAGGGCGTAGTGGTTGAGGGGGGTGGAATAAAGTAAACTGCGTGGCACTTTGGCTCAGTGAAACCCAGTTTCTTCGCCCCAGAGCTGTAGTGGCCAGATGTGCGCGACTCTCTAGACCCGAAGCCTTTTTCGTCAGCCACGGGTCCTCGCCAAACCGATGAAACGGGGTGGGAGGTCTGGCGGGTCCGAAATGGGGAAGAAATGCGCGCTGATCAACGAGCCGGTGGGGCTCCGGGAACCGCCTAGAGTCTTGGGGGCGCTCCCCCTTGAGCCCCGCTGGTTCCGGCGGCGGGTGGCTCCTTCCTCCCCATCCCGTCGCGCACTTTCTCCGGCAGGGGGCCCGGGCCGAGTCCCGGTCCTCCGCGCGCTCGCCGGCCGGGGCCCCTCCCCCGCTGCCCAAAGCGCGCCAGCTTCCGTGCGCCCCAAGTGGGGGTGTCTCCTCCATCACCCCACCCGACTCCCCCCGCCAGCTTCGCTGCGGGACTTGTTCTGCGGCGAGAGGAAGGTTCGCTTCTCCCGCTACTGGGGCCTGGAGAGGCCAGGCCGCCGCGGGATGGGGGAGCGGGGGGAAGGAGGTCTTGCGGCCGCCGCTCGGACGCGCACCCTCCCCTCCTTCCGGGGGCTCCCCGATCTCGGCGGAGCGGGGACCCTGGCAGGTCCCCCAGGCCGCGCCCCCACCGGGACACGGAAGGCGAAGGCGTCCTGGGACGGCGCCCGGCCCGGGGCCCTCCACTGTCCCACCGCATCCTCTCCCCGCGTGGCATCCGCCTCCTCCGACAGCCTCCCGGGGTCCCTCCTCCGCACCCCTTGTAGTGTAACTGACCAGGAGCCTCACGCTAATTGCAGAGTTCAACAGAAATCACTAGGCTCACAGAAACCTCGCCTTCCTCCCACGAATCAGCTAGAAAGGGAGGCCGGGGAAACAAAAGACGTAAAGGAAGATTAAGCTACTTCTCGGTCGGCGCTGAACTTGGAGGTGGAGGAGCGGCGCGGGGCGCGCGGAGAAGGCGGCCGCGAGCAGGGCTTCCGAACGAAGCCCGAGCAGGGGGAGGTGGGGAGCGAGGGAGGAAGCCAGACAAACATCTGGGGATTGGACCATATGCTGAAGCTTTGTCTTGTCCTTCAAAGTTCGACTGCCCTTGAAGTGATTTGTCAGGCGGCCCACTGGTGACAGGGAGGCTGTTCGGCGTGGAGCGGGGGGGGGGGTGCTGGAGGCGCCGGGGGGCGGGGAGAGGAGAGGGCGGGAAAGGAGGGGAGGAAAGAGGGAGAAGCCGAGGAGAGGGGGAGCGAAGTGACCCCACTGCCCGAGGAAAAGGAGAATCCAGCGTCCGCGGAGGTGCGGAGCCAGAGACGGGGGAAGCGGGCGGTTCCAACAAGACAACGGAAAAAAGACGCAGGAGGCAAACAGAAGTCAGGGGGAAGGAAAGAAGCGGAGTAGAAAGAAAGAAAAAGTGGGAGGGTGGGGGAAGTGAGAAGGAGAAAAGAGGAAACAGACTGGGAGGTAAATTGAAGTCAGTAATTGAGGTGTCTTTAAAAAGGGTGCAAATCTATTTTAGGAAAAGTGGCTTTGAGCTACCCCCCTTTTTTCTGTCTTTTTTGCCCGCCAACCGCTGAACTGATTAGACTGTAATTAAGGCCATAAAGCCCTCAGATTATCCACCTGTTTATTCACTAAAGTCGGGGTCTCATCAAGCAAATTAGCTGCTTCCAGGCTACACATTGGGCCTCGAGCTTGCCTGATTAATGAAGTTTATTGGGAGCTGTTAAAAGCATTAACTGGAGAAAATCTCAGCAATTCGTCATATTTAAGGGATGGAAATTAAATCTTACTATGCAAATGAGAAAAAAAATTTTAAGCGTCTTTAGGGGTTACTATCAGCATATTATTTTTTTCTTGAAGATTCTATTCAGGAAATGGGCTTTAGAACAGGAAGCCTTGTTTGGACTTAGGTTCTCAAAAATATTCAGTCCCACTTTATTTGGCATTATGATGAGGAGTAAAAAAGAAAAAGTAAGACTACTCAGGTTCCCAATGCAAAGAGATTTTGAAGACATCCAATCATCCAATCAAAGCCAACCCTCAGAAGCAACCCAATTTTTAAATTAAAATTAATGTACCCATCTACAGGATGAGATTTGGGCGTATTCCTACAAGGGGCTTAATGTTCGATTTGGGAGAGGGTCTGTGATGAAATCCAAAGCTAACCGAGAGAGGAGGGGAGTTACGTAAGTGCCCTAAACAAGGAGCAAATGTAGAGTGAGCTGAAAAAGCACCACAAATAAATGAATATACTTATAAATTGGCCATAGAAAATGTTTCTGTACCCAGTGTTTGTCATCATAACCACTGTGGCTCTTGGTGTGATTAAGAAATTTAACAAGAGAAGTGGGAGAAGTATAACCGAGTGGAAAGAGGAGGTGTAGTGCAAATTGAGACCATAATCCAGAATTTGTAAAATACGAATTGACTTTAGGTGCTGCTTGGTGATATTGCCACACAAATGTTTATTAATGGTTGCAGTTATAGAAGTGAAGAGAGTGATTTCAAGATATTAGTTATTCTTGAAAAGGGGGAAATCTTTTCTCCAAGAGTGAGAAAAGTCCACATCTATGTCTTCTATTTCAACAAAATATGGAAAATAAACATGTGTAATGAGTAAATATTTTAGTCAATGAGAAGCTTATGGTAATGCAGTCTTTCAAGATTTATTTTTAAATCTCTTCTATTATGTTTTCTAGATGCATTTTAAGTTCAGTTTGAAATGTTTACTTAACTAGTACGTTATATATTTAAGGACAATGTTGTATGTTTTATAATTTCAGTGAAATATATATTAGAGTATATGAAATCTAAACACTATATGAGACAACAGGGACAGGCATAGCTGATGGAAAATTCGATAACTTTTAAGAATATTTATCTCACCATAATAGTCACCTTTTACAGATTCAATTCTAAAATAATGGATAGATTTTTATAGTTATTCTTACTAATATTGTCATTCAAAATTGATCTTCTAGATAATTCTAACATTTTTATTTTAAAAACTTAAAGTGTTGAGATTTATTAATTTCTCTCACCTTAGTGAAGTTATTTACAGTTGTCTAAGGAAAGTAACAGTAATCACTTATATTAATTTCTCTTTTAAAGGTCCAAAAAATTCCAATTTATGTATCCCTCCCCTTTGGTGAATATAATATAGCTTTGTGAAGAAAAATGTAAATTTGAAGTCTAGAAAATTCAATAACAACACCCAAAAGCATAGATAACCTTGAAAATCATCTTCGTTAGTCTTAATCTTTAAAAATCTTTAAATCATTTGTTTACTGTCTCTTCCAAATTTCAATACATTCTAAATATGAACCACAAAAATTCCTTTTTGTTTCCATCAATTCTACGTATCACATTATTTGGCTTATAATAGGATGATTTTGTAACAGATGAACTGTAAACCTTTTTATTTAATATTGGAAATAAAATAATCATTTAAGAGAGTTTTGAATAAGGACTAAAAATTCTTGATAAATGCATCTGATATTGTCCACTGAATTATTTAAAATGCATTTTATACTTATATTCTAATTATTAAGGAATCATTCAGTAAAAAAGCACATACGTAAATTTAGTTCATTATTGTTTATGTAAATACAGATTTAAGTAGACTTATTTCTCCTATAACTTTAAAGTAACTGGAAGAAAAACAATTATCCTTTGTTCTGAAAATTGGTCATTTATTAGGACTTGACTTAATATCTGACTTAAACACATACACGAGAGAAGAGAGACTAGTAAATTGTCTCAGGATATTTAAAAATACATTTGCTATAAACAAAATTTAGGAAATATTTTATGTCCCACTTTTTAATATTAAAACATCTTAAAATCATACTGATCTTAGAATCATGGTATGATGTGTTTAACAGTTCATTTAAAATATGGATTTTTTTGTACAAAGATAATTTGCCTTTAGAGGGTACAGTCATACAGAGTGGGCTTCTGAGCTACCAACTAATGGATGTCGATTATTGTCATTTGTATTTCTGATCTCTAGAGTGGTATGGATAAAGAAGGTCAAAATGGTCCCTGATGAAAGGAAACTTTTAAAAACGTTTGGAAAAGTTAATGAATTAGATTTCCCCTGCACTTGACGATATTAGGATTGGGAGATCAAGATTCCCATCAGCCAAATCAAGAATGTTCACAGTTGACAGGAAAACTCAAAGTTTCTTTTTTCCCCCACCAGAGAAATGCCCTCCCATCGCTAGAGGTGGTAATGCATAGAAACGATTATATTAGCTTAAAGAGTATGTTTCATAAGCAATAAACTTTAAATACACTGAACCGAATTATTGTTGTATTTATTTCATGAAGCTCTTCATAAGTGCTTGAAAATGCTTTTTGTAAAATATCCCTTTCACTTTATGAAACATGTTTTCTGCTGTGAATAAAATTACAGTCTTAATAAACCACAGCTATTGTTTTTTTCTCTTTGCAACAATAATGAAAGTTCAATGAAATGAACAAAGCTAGAAAAGATGTACAACAGTCCCTTTTTTTCTTTAACTGCCTTTAAATGATTTATGAAATAAAAATGCTGCTTCAGTTTGCCTTTAATAACTAGCACTTCCTTCACCAATAGGTCTCTTGTCTTCTTAAATATTCAAAATATTAGGATATAAAAGAAGCTCTCTCCATGTGCTCTCTAAGACCTACTGCGTTTTTAGCAAAGCCTCCAAAAAGTGGAAAGTGTTTCGATGCATAGTTAACCTGATCAATTGGTTTAAAAATATATCTTTATTTGTTTTTAATAGAATGGTATTTGGAATAAAGTAATATGGCATATACCTTTAAAGAGAAGCCAGCATGTCCGTAATATTCACCAAATACATTTAAAATGCTATATTTCATATTTTGGGTTCTTAGAACTGATAGCTTCTCTGTAGAGACACTGACTTAAATGTTAAAATTCAGTTTAAAACTGTGTTTTAGTCACTTTAATACTGTAGAATTCTTAATGGAAAAATAGGTACATGAGGATAATAAAGTTGATAGTATTTTCATTCTCAACTACGAAAATATTGCTCAAATGAAATATGTTTCATTATTTTATATTTCCAGGGCAACCTTTTGAGTCTGGAAAGGTCAGTACTGGGATTTTATTTCGATACATGATACGACCTAATTCTTTCATGTGTTGCAGAAATCCAGAAGGGGGTAGAGGGTGCCTCTCTCTTTTTTTCTTTTTTTTTTTTTTCTTTGATGTAAGTCTAAATTGCAACAGCTAAAATGCCTTCCCATAATTGTAACGAGATCAGTGGGTTTTAAGTATGGAATGAATCAATTATTGTAAGCAGAGCCCCTGTGTAAATCACTGGATGCCAAACCAAACTCAGGATTATAAAATGAATCTTTGACAAGTATTCAAGGTTTCAGCGTAGTCTCAATAATGAGGATTAAGTTCTTACTAACAAGTGAAAGCAAAAGTTTTATTCACTTACTAAGGAATATATGCATATTCATTAAAAGAAGTCAGATGAATGAGACTTTATAAAAATGGGGAGGCATCTAGCAGCACCGCTAAAGGTAAAAAATCCATGATAAATATGTCTAGTTTATTTAAAAAAAAAAATCCCCAAAGCATATTTCATGAAATGGCAATACATTTGTGATTGAGAAATAACTATGTTAGCAATGAAAAATAATAAAGTAGTTTTTTATATTTTTATTTTAATCAAACTTTAAAAATAAAAAAAAAATCAAGGGATTGTCTTAAAAGAAATCAAGACTGCTCGTCAGTTTTAGTAATTCTTAGAATTTGGTGTTTTTCAACTGGGAGGAACAATAGAATGTAAAGTTTTAGAAGGACTGAAGACAGAGAAAAACCCTGTTTTCTGATACACAGAGTCTAACAGGGTAGGGAGATTGGGTTTACATAAGATAGTTCCCTCGTGCACATGTCCTAGATGATTCTCTTTGCTTTTCCTTCTTTTCCTTTCCTTTCCTTTCCTTTCAGATAACTGTCTTCTGTTAATTCCCTGTAACTAGTTGTTTAGTAACTACACAATTTACTATTGTAAATGGCAAGTCAGAAGCATAAACTACAGCGACATATTTATGTGTGCTTACCAATTTACTACCGTACTTGAATGCTTATGCTTATGATAGGGTTTATGTGTTTTTTTAAAAAAATATTATGAATCATCAAAACAAGAAATGTTTTTTCCTGGTTTATCCTGTCCCAATTACACACTTCTTGAAATTAGTTAGGTTCTGCATCACATAGAATCAGAAATTAATTAAACCAGTAAACATTAAACGTTATTCTTAATATACATAAAAACTGTAACATCAATGTTCTTTGATTTTATTTATATATTGTTCCTTATATTTCTCTTTAAGCATTTCAGGCATTATACACAGAAATTAAAAGCATGATTCTTTAAAAACGTGGAATAAAGTCTTACAATAAATTAATTCAATATTCACAACACTTTATAACTCAGTGAAAGGATAAATGTATATTTTAAGAACTTTTATTTATTTGGGCCATAGTATATACAGATAAAAATATAGTACTCTGCTTAATTTTTGCCAGTTAAGATTATATTAAATTAAATATGCTAAATCAAATTGTGCTTATTTCTCTAACGAGAAAATGAGGAATTTTGGCATAGATGTAGATATTTGTGAGAAAATAACACCTATGTGATAGTAAAAATATAATACTTAAATAGTATTTTCCCACATTTTTTATCAAAAATAAACTATTTTAATAATCTTAATTTTTCATTTTTCGATATTTGTTTCAAATGTATTCCTATTGTTCTGGCATATATGTGTATCATTTTTTATTTTAAGACTAAGACATCTATTATTGATGTACATGTATAAACGTAAACTGTATCTCAAAATGAATACAAAACTCACAAGAGTGAACTGAAAGAGAATACTTACATAGAAACTGTAAAGGTATGCCTGAAACAGCTAAAATCAATGTCTACGAATTCATTTTCAAAGGCAAGTTTTTAAGTCGTATGCTGGACTTGAAAAGAGAAATGATTTGGGAATAGTGAACATTTACAGATAAGATAACGCTGTCTACTGTGCAATGAAGGAACTTAAATTTACAGTGAGAGTCTGACATCTGGTGGTGAGAAGGAGGAGTAGCAGAATAAAAGGGGGCTATTGTAAAGCACCTCCTGGCTTTTATACAGTAAAAACTCCATTAAAAATTGTAAGAAATTCTTTTATTTTTTCTATATCTTAGACATTTTCATAACATTTTTGCCTCCTCCTAATGAATTTACCAGGAGTCCTCTCTTATATTTACATTTCCTAAATATTGCTTGTGTTAAAGATGTATTTTCAATAGAGTGAAAATATTGGTAAGCAGTTATTTTTTAAAATAATAATAAATATGCGCTTAGAAATAGTTTGACTTATTAAATTAATTCATAGAAAGTTAGTTTTATATTACATTTTTGGGCTCAAAATGAACCTTCCCTAAATCTTCCCAATAAGCAAATAAAAAATTAAAAATTCACAAAGAAATTTAAAGTTATTTTTAACAAAGAGCAAGAATGGCAACAAAAACATTTTAAACATTCAATTGAAAGGTAATCTTTATTTACAATAGCCAGGACACGGACCAACCTAAATGTCCATCAGCAGATGAATGGATAAAGAAGATGTGGCACATATATACAATGGAACATTAGCCATAAAAAGAAACAAAATTGAGTTATTTGTAGTGATAACTAGAGTCTGTCATGCAGAGTGAAGTAAGTCAGAAAGAGAAAAATACTGTATGCTAACACATATATATGGAATCTAAAAAAAAAGAAAAAAAAGGGTACTGATGAACCTAGTGGCAGGGCAAGAATAAAGACATAGACGTAGAGAATGGACTTGAGGACAAGGGGAGGGGGAAGGGTAAGCTGGGATGAAGTGAGAGAGTGGCATGGACTTATATACACTACCAAAGGTGAAATAGATAGCTAGTGGGAAGCAGCTGCATAGCACAGGGAGATCAGCTTGGTGTTCTGGGATGACCTAGAGGGGTGGGATAGGGAGGGTGGGAGGGAGGCTCAAGAGGGAGGGGATATGGGGATATATGTATGCATACGGCTGGTTCACTTTGTTGTACAACAGAAACTAACAGTATTGTGAAGCAATTATACTCCAATAAAGACCTATTAAAAATAATAATTCATAGAACAAAACTATTGATAATAATATACTCCTAGCCCATAATACTATTTTTATTAAAATTATCCAAAAGAATCACAAAATTGGTACAGCAAACTATGTTCTAAGACTAACAACCTATTACAATGTAATATGTTTGTTATACAAAATTAATCCTGCTTAAATTTTGCAGTAAGTAAATTACAATAACAGCTAAAAATAAAACTAGCAATATTAATGTTTCATAAAGTAGATTTTTCTAAGTTATTTTATCTTATAATTTCAACATGTCCTTCAAATAATTTTTAAATGTATTGCTAAACCAGAATAACAAGCTTTTTTTTTTTTTTTAACCCTTACAAATCAAAATACAAAACTAGAAATTAATGCAGAATTGGCATCTTCTGGTGCGTATTCCAAGTCACATGAAGTAACCAGAGAGGAAAGCTTTTGCATAATTTATGTTCCTAAAAGATTTAACCAAACAGTGTGGAAAATGTTCATAATTAAAAAGAAAAAAACATATCTTGGTAATTGCCTCCAATTAATTGCCTCCAATCTCCATTTTGCTCAGTGTATGTAGGCAAAGTATTAGGACTACATTGGTTGTTTCTGGTGTGGCTCTTTGATGTCTTCATCTAAGAGGCTGTGTGACACTCAGAACAGAGAATGCCACTGATCTCCGAAAAGGTTCCGTCGTTGTAGCATTTCATAAATCCTTCTGTAGTGGCAGATAAGCAATAGTATCCTAAGAACAACATCTGTTTCTTCCTCATTTCTCCACAGCTTTAAATTGAATTGATGTATGGGGTGGATGGTCATACTGGCTTGGTTATTGGTCTTCCTCATTGATGCCCTTTATATCATGCAGGAGATTGAATTCATTATTTATTGTGAATCTGCTGAGTAAACTTTCAGGAGAACTTTTCGAATACTCAGGAACACTCAGCAATGTGAAAGGGAGGCATTCTCCTGTACCACTGTAATCAAAGACGTAAAAACATTTCTATTAATTTATCCGTGAAAGGTTGATATTCCCACAAATTGACGAGAATCTTGAAAGAATGTTTTAAAAGTAAGAATCAATTTTACCATTTACATAGACATTGCTCTGTAAAGCCCAGGTAATTTTAGGAATGCTAAATAATAGAAGCCATAGTGGTTTCTTTTTCCCCTTTGGAGATAATTCTTCTTATTCTTACATTAAATAGTTATTGATGCAATTACATTATGTATGAAAACTCTCCAAGTGCTTTGAAGATAGGATATCTTTCTTAGCAGAGACTTGTGAATAAGGAATGTAAAGAAATTTCAAAGCATTTTAGAATAAAAACAACTCTATGAATCCACTAATGAATGTTGGTGTTCATTTCTCCCGTAAAAATACTCAAATTTTTTCAGGGTTCTTTGAATGGGAAGCCCGTGTTCTGCCCTCATCACACCCTGTCTCCCCATGGTATGAACTCTCTGCTGTTTTCATAGCTCTGAGAAAAAAGGATGATATCAGTTATTTTCTGGCTTTTGATTTCTCAGTGCCTGGCACATGGTAGGATTTCAATGATTTTTTTTAATGAATAAATAAGTAATGAACGAATGCAAAAGTGCTTTTCTTTTTTTCCTCCAGTATCAGTAATTTTCGCCTAAAAGAGAACATAAAATTCCAATACGCATCTATCCATGCTTGAGAGAAAACAGCAAGATAAATTATTACAACACACAGTCACATTATGTGTGAAGGCTTTGAAAATTCTTTTCTTTGGACAAAAAAAAAGAAAAAGAAAGAAAGAGATGAGAACCTTTACAATTAAGCAATCCTTGGGGTCCGTGTTATAGAAGTAGGTACATGAAATAGACAACGTTTTAGCTGCTAATATCTGCATTGATAATGTTTATACAGTGTGATGCCATCTGCTATATGAACATTTGAACACATTAATGGGCCCTGAGCTTACAATGATATATTTTACATGCAGAAGCATGTCAGAAATTTGTAACAGATCAAATATGTGGGCCCGTAATAGGCATTCCATTATCATGTTAATCATAATCTGAGCATTTGGTTTTCTGATGATTTTACTATAAAATTATATATTTTTAGAGCCCTCTTAATTTCCACATCTTTCCTGATTGCTGCTGACCACATTATTTTTTCCATCTGATTATATCCTATAATATGTACTCTCTTTGTTTCTCATTTGCTATCAACAACCCAATTTAACTCTTCACTAATGACAGAATTGTCTTTCCCAAATGGTTGCAAGTTCCCCAGATCAGGGTGTGTGTCTCCCCTCTTTGGTTTCCACGTACTTCGCAGAACCAGCGTTTTCAGAGAGAGTGTTAACTTTTGAAGTGCCAGTACTAAATATGTCCTGGATATTTGTTTTTATAGAAATGCTACTAAAATAAGATTCTATGAAACATAATAATAAGATTAATAATAAGATTAATAATAATCAGATTCTATGAAACATAAAATGTTTTCTTGTTAGCTGGTTCAGCTAATGTTATCTGGAGGCAATCCCACTCTGTACATTAGCCTATTTTTTTCTCCATGGTGTCAATCACCTTCTAAAATTAACTTACTTTGTTATTTTTTTAAACTTTTTTATTATCTACCTCCCTCACTAGAATCTAAGCTCCATGAGGACAGGGACCTTTCTGCCTTATTCACAGCTCTATCCTCAATGGCTAGAACTACCTCTGTCTATAGCAGGTGCTTAGTAATTGTTATTTTTCCCCTAGACACTCCATTTGGAATTGACACCTTGCTAGGATTTGATTCATAGTGTTAGAAGGGAATTTAGAGTTCATTTAACCTCATTCTATAATACCTCTGAGAGGTACCCATGTGACTTCTGCTTGTATTTTCATGACAGGAGGCTCATCATATATGGCAGCAACCTGAGCCATTGTTGGAAAGCTCTTGTTTTTAAAAAGAACTTTCTTGTAATGACTCGAAACCTGTCTTGCTGATACATTCACACCAGATCTAGTTTTGTTCTATGAAACTACAAAAACAGGTCAGTTTCTACATAATTACTCTCATAACATGTACACACACACACACGCTCACACACACACACACACACCCCGAGTTACTGTACTCTTTGAATAAAATATTACTGACATTGTTCATTCACTCCGTAAGGTGAGCCAGACAGGAACAGTTCCTGTTTTCATGTCCACATAGTCAAATGGGAGAGACAGATAATTAAACATATTACGTTCACAACACATGTTAAGCATAATGCTTGAATAAGAAGTACAAGATCAAAAAGAACCAAAGTAAAATCAGGTTCAGAAGAGAGGCAGCCCCAGGTTCTGCTGTCTCAAACATGTACAATGTAACACCCTCCTGCATCCCTCCACAAGATGTACATTACACAGAAACACTTCTGAAACTGGATGAATGGGTTTTTTTCTAGCTATGATAACATAATAAGTATGGCTGCAACAGAGTCACAAGACGAGAGAAAAGCCTACCAAAAAAGAGCACACTACATTTGGTTTACTTATATGTAAGACTGAGCGTTACCATCATCTGCTGGAATTTCATTTTCTTCTAATTTTTTTTGTCTCTTGAAAAATTGGATTGGCTTTCCAAATACGGTTTCATATTTTTCCTAATAAAATAATGTGTGATTCTCACAAAGAAGTCTTCTATGTTTCTAAAACTTATTTCTAATATGCATTTTTAATTTCCTATTGCAAAAGGTTTTTTTTAATAAACATTTAGATCACTAAGCAAATGAGTAGCTTCTTAAACTAAATGATGCATGTCATCAACCATATCACACAAAGTTGTTGATCAAAAAAATTTGAATGGAGATGCTTAGATGTTATGATATATACTTATAACTAGATTTAATCAGTTTGCAGGGTGAAAATTAACTGCTCTTACAAGGGTTTGCTTTTAAAACTTTTTTCCCCAAGTTTGTTGCTTACCTTCAATCTTATTTTTTTTTAATTTTATTTTATTTACTTATTTATTTATTTTTGGCTGTGTTGGGTCTTCGTTTCTGTGCGAGGGCTTTCTCCAGTTGCGGCGAGCGGGGGCCACTCTTCATCACGGTGCACGGGCCTCTCACTATCGCGGCCTCTCTTGTTGCGGAGCACAGGCTCCAGACGCGCAGGCTCAGTAGTTGTGGCTCACGGGCCTAGTTGCTCTGCGGCATGTGGGATCTTCCCAGACCAGGGCTCGAACCCGTGTGCCCTGCATTGGCAGGCAGATTCTCAACCACTGCGCCACCAGGGAAGCCCTTAATATTTTTATTTTCAAAGCACCTGCCACTTCTTATCACTCATACTGAAACACACCAATCTCTTCGTATTCTCTTGACACAGACTCGTGCTCTTTTACACCATTATTCTCTTCCATTCTCTCACTTTCTGAACTTAGTCTGATCCTTGATATGGAATCCAAGTGGTCCTGGAATTGCATGGAAAGAAAGAATGAGTTCCTTAACTCCAAGGAACTTACAGCTTTGGTCATTCCACAGATTTTAGACAGCAAAATTAACACAAAAGAAAGAAGAAGAAAAAAAAAAAACAAGCCACACAGAAACGTCTTTAATGGTTATGGCAGGTTGTGTTTTCCAAAGATGGCCACCAAAATCTCTCTCAACCCATATGCTATTCTAGAATCTTGTCACTCCCCCATCAAGAGATGGAGTATAATTCTCTTCCCCTTGATTCTGGGAAGGCTTGTGTCTCTCTTGCAAAAGTAAAATAAAATGAAGCAAACATTAAGCTGTGTGACTTCTGGGCAAGATCATAAAAAGCAATGTAACTCCCATTTGGTTTGCTTCTCTCTAGAAAACTTCAGGCCTTGTGAGCAGCCTGGTTACCCTGAGGCTGCCATGTTGTGAGGAAGCCCAAACTACCCATGAGCAGAGGTCACATGAAGAGGCCCTTGGACCATATGAAGAGATCCCCTAGCTGACCGCTGCTCCAGCCCCACCCCGGCCACTGTTCCAGCTCCAGCCACCATCTGACTGCAATCAGAGTCCCACAGCCAGAATCAGCCAGCTCAGCCCTTCCCAAATTCCTGACCCACAGAAATCATGAGGAATAATAAAATGAATGTCATTGTACTAAGGCACTAAATTTGGGAGTCATTTGTTATGTAGCAATAGATAACTACAATGGCTTTCAGAAACTTGGTGCTGAAATGAAGGTAATGAAGAATAATCTTGTTCTGTGCACAGCTTTAAAAGCAGTGAAGGCTGAGATTCAGAATTCTTTGGTCCTCTAGAAAGGTCTCCCAGCTGTTGATATTTGTTCTTTGGTAGTACCTAAAATTATGCTTTATCATGATTTGTTAAATGTTATTGAATTTTATAAAATATGTATCACATTAGTATAATTTCTTTAAAAAACAGTATCCACCTTTCTGTTAAATATATCAAGAGATTTTATTATTATGCCCTGTAATGGTAGGTAGCCAAATGGAGGCCTTATAAACTCTTTTATATGTATTACTCAACAAATATGGTAACTCTTGGCATAAAACAGCATATATCAGTTACAATTATTTCATCAATGAATGATAGAAATCCTCAGCTTAAATTGATGTAAGCAAGACAGAAATTTATTATCTCAAGAAATCCAGAAGTCAGGGATCTTCCATGATGGCTTGGGCTCTGCTTCTTTGAGTCTCTTGGGTCAGCCTCACCTGTGGGTGGGCTTCACCCTTACACTGGTAACAAGATGGCTGCAGCAGTTCCGTGCAACACATCCAGACACAGCAATGGCCTGGAAAGAACAGTCTGTTCCAATGAATTCTTATTTTGAATGAAAAACTCTTTAACATTTAAAATCCATTCATTCAATAATCATTTATTCAACACTTGATAAATGCCTGCCAATAGTCTAAGTGCTTGAAATGCAGCTATAAGCAAAATAGTAGACCTCCACTTATATGTCACTGGACATAACTGGGTCACATGGCACCCTGTACCCATTCAATGGAAAGAGTTATAAGACCACTATGATTGATTGGAACCCAATCCAAGATATTTCAGGAAAAAGGATCCCTCTTCCCTAAATCATGTAGGAGAGGCACAATCACTTGAACAGATTGGGGCTTTTCTAGCAAGGATCCAGTGGGGGAAAATGATATTCAGTAGATCACTTAGCAGTGTCTGTAAACAGAATTTATAAGAATATATTGTTATTTAGTTTATGAAGATTATCTAATAATGTAGATATGTCTTGTTACATAATGTTAGGTTAAGTTACCAGGATTTTTAAAAGGTACATATAAAATGATCACAACTATATATGTTTAAATCTTGGCACATTCAAAAGGACCAAATAGCAATACTAAAATGCTAGTAACATATTGCCTGTTTACTTTTTGTGATAGAGCTATTTGTGTATTTGGTATATCCTGTTTCTACTTTTCCTGCTAAATTTTCTTTAATGAGCTTTTTCTTCTTTAAATAGTTCTTTAAATGAAAAATAATTTCTTGTCAACTGTGTCCAGCTACATTATCTACTGCCTAATCTAAATCAAATAAAACAAATTTATGGAACCTGAAGTTTCTTAGTCTCAGATCATAGCAATGACATCTTTTTTTTTTTTCCAGTACTTCCAGCTCAACCAAGAGACAAGCAATGTTAAATAAAGAAAAAGAACTCCCTTGCCAAGAATCTTCAGATCAATGATCAAGAATATATGATATTTTAGAGTTTAAATATTTGTCAAAGATTAAGATGATTATAAATTCACTAAATATATATTCTTACAGCTATACTAGGTTTTGGTTAATGTTAACGTATCTTATGTTTAAGGTAATTAATGATTTACCAGAAAATCTGCTTTATAGTATAAAGAGAAATAGAAACCTTTCCTCCAAGCATCCAGATGCCTGGAGGCTACTAAGGTCAAGCCCCAAAATAAATCATATATAGTTCACTCATCTCTCCTTCTCATTACTCTTTGGTTTCAGTTTTCATGGGGACTCATGTTTGAGGGGCTAATTATGACCACGTAGGCTGTTGGGAGACACACATTCTCTTGGGAAGAAAAGCTATGAGGTTGAAAAGCAGCAGGGCTTCTTTCTCCCACTGCAATCAGGATAATCCACAAAATACACTCAGTAAGAAGTGTTTGCTAGCTTAAAAAAAAAATGAGTATCGTAATTTCCCAGTTGCTCTAACACGCCTATGCTCATCAGCAGGGCTCAGTTGAAGATTTAGAAGAAGTAGTTTTGGGAGATGAAATATTCAGTAATTTGCCTTTTAAAGGTGACTACCTATGAAGCAAATCTTCATGGCTAATGTAAATTGATAACCTCTTGCCTGCATCTAAAGAACAGAAGCCTGTCTCTAGTCGTAGAGATGTGTTAACTGTTGACCTCTCAAAACTGCAAGAACATGGTGAGCACTGCTTTTCCCTATCAGTTTGACATCTAAACAGCTCAGAGCTGATAGGATTCTTCATCAATCACCTTGATCACAATGGCTGTATGGACAGGGAATTTAGGAGAGCTGATCTGCTCTGTCACTTTGGGCTACATTGTTCTTTTTTTCTTTCTTATTTTTCTTTAGGCCATCTCATCCATCAACTGAACTGCACAACAATTGAGACCTAAAACTAAAAACACATATAATGACACTTAGTTAAATGATTGGGCACTGCTAAACCCACAGGGAATCAGAGTAACCGTTCAGTTTGATTTAAAGAATCAGTCCACCAGTTGTGAGGTACTCATGCAAACAAATGAGTATTTGGCATTATGCATCCTGTATCTAATAGTCTCCGGTATTGCAAAGACTTTAAATATCCAATGTAATAGAATACATTTTCAAAATAAAATCAAAGATCAGATTTGTGGTTACCAGAGGCAGGGGGTAGAGGGAGTGAGAATTGGGTGAAGGTAGTTAAAAGGTACAAACTTCCAGTTGTAAGATAAATTAGTACTAGTGATGTAATGTACAACATAATAAATGAAATTAACACTATGATACATTTTTTATGAATGTTGTTAAGAGGGTAAATTCTAAGAGTTTTCATGACAAGGAAAAATATTTTTTTCTATTTGTTTAATTTTGTCTGTACATGAGATGATGGAGGTTCACTAAACTTACTGTGGTCATCATTTCATGATGTATGTAAGTCACATCATTACACTGTACACCTTACACTTACACAGTGCTGTATGTCAGTTATATCTCAGTAAAACTGGTAGAAAAAAATTAAATCACCAGATGTCGAAATCTTTGAATGAATACTATTCTGAATAAATCAAAAAGGACATTGTTAGAAAAGAAAAAAATGAATACCAAATATAATAGTTCTGGTAAATGATTTTCACGTGCAGGAGTTTGTAGCTTATAAGTTCAAGTATAAGCGGTGGGTAGATGTGTCAGCCCGGGATGTAGTGATGCATCGTGAGAAACACAAGGAGCACAGCTTCAGCTCTCCCCAGGGACAGCCAGGGAATCTCTGAAGCCTCTGATACCTTGGAGGTCACATCTCCCTCTGAATTTAAAGGTACCTTATTTTGTCTTTTACATCCGTGAATATGATTAAACTCCTGCTGTTGTGCTAAATTTCCAAGATTGTAAAAAGTCAGGGGAATTAAAAAGGTCACTGCAGCATTTCATTTCACTAGCAGACTAATGTTATAGGAGGACATAGGAAATTGTTTGAAAAGAGAACCTGTATCCAAATTCTGGAAAATCTGAGTGGGAAAACCTAGGTGGGAAAGAGAAGATCCTTTTAGGTGTGTAAGGACAATGTGAGACTCCTTACCAGAATGTCTTAGTCAAGAAAATTAAAATGTCATTTTAATAGTAAAAAGAGGCTAGAATCTGGTCACTTAACATGAAAATTTGCCAGGAGTTAGTTGCAATATCCATTTTTCTGTGGACCCCTGGACTTGTTTATAAATTTAGAATGTTGCTTTTATACCTTAGAGCTACAAAGTAACTACACAACATAACCCTTTCTGTTTTAGTACAATACCACTATTTTACACAACTAGGAGTAAAATGTTAGATGTAAATATAAAATTAAGAAATAGTGAAATCAACAAAGATAGAACATATACATGAATGACCAAGTCTGCATTCATTCAGGACAAAATGTAAAACAATTTGCTTACATCTATAAGATGAAAAAATACTCATGTTGGCCTATAATAAAAATAATTGCAATGCATGTTAATGCATATGTGCTTTGAAATCTGTTGACTCCTATGAGCAATATGATATTTTGTGATAGTTCAAAATTCAAGTTGTTTCAAGCACAGCTCCTAAGCAGATCCATCCAAAAGAACTGCCTCAAGTTTATCCCAGTTTAGTGTCTGCACAACATGAGTTATCAACCTGGAGCATCTTCAAAATAAGTTAACATTTGTGATGTTTCTGAGGTGCACATCAAAGAAATTATTTCAGTAAGCCCAGACTCTTGCATCTTCCCATACGTAGAAAAACACTAAATTCCTTAACTTGAGATGTGGCCTCCTGAGCTTGAAGTCCTCAAAATTCCTGATAACTCTCAACTTTTAGGTTGTGAATATTTTTAAGTCTACAGGTATAAAGCAGACACTTCCAAAGCAGAACAAAAGACAAATCTCAACATTGGGAACACTGACACGGGTGGCGGACACTCCCAGAAAGATCCACCTGACGGAGCAGTTAGAACGTTGTCACCCCTTTTTCCACAAGATTGTACAATCGACATTGACAGTGGGGAATTGTAACAGGAGAGAGCTAAATGGGACTCCACATTGGATCTGTTTCTTTGACTTTAACAAAAGTAACGAAACTTTAACCTTTGCTTTTCGTTACTTTTGTTATTATAATCATACGTAATGGCCTGCCTCAGGGAGCCCTGCCCACTTGTGAATGGCTGCAAGAAAAAAGAAACCAACACATCCCCTCACTGAGGCTGGTCGTTCCCGGAGATGTTTTGCAAGACTGATGGCCCTTTTACTTATTACTTCCTCACCGCCTTTCCCTCTCTGACTCTATAAAAGAAACTGGCATCCAGACCCAGATAAGATGGTTTTTCAGAGGCACTAGTCTCCCATCTTCTCATTCTACCAGATTTCTGAATAAAGTCGTATTCCTTGCCTCAAAAAAAAAAAAAAAAAAAAAAAAAATATATATATATATATATATATATATATATATTTGTGATGTTTGATTATGTAAAACGTTAAAAAATCTTATAATTCTTTAATATTTGAATTTTGGATAGGATTTTTTTTAGATTCTCCCAGGGTAAATGGTGTGCTTTATTAGTAAACATTTATTAAATTCATAAAATATGTCAGACAAGTGCTTTATAAGCATCATCTCATTTAATCTTCTCAAAAATCCTATGAGATAATATTATTAGGCCCATTTGACAGATTAGAAAACTGAGATACAGAGAAGCTAAGCAACTTGGATGAAGTATATGTTGGACCTGGAATATAAACCCACAGCCCAAGCTCTTACTCAGTGTACTAGTCTGTGTAGAAACAATTTAAGCCACAAACCACAGAGTATTTCCTTCAGTAAATTCTGGTATACTTATAACATCATTATGAAAATAGCTTCAAACTATTATATATAGAATGGATAAACAACAAGGTCCTCCTGTATAGCACAGGAACTATATTCAATATCCTGTGATAAACCATAATGGAAGAGAATATGAAAAAGAACATGTATATGTGTATAACTGAATCACGTTGCTGTACAGCAAAAATTAACACACATTGTAAATCAACTATACTTCAATAAAATAAAATTTAAAAAGAAGAAAACAGTTTGACAACATTCAAAGATGTTGGGTAACTAATGCCCTTTAAGTTGCAAAACTAAGTTCTTTTCAGACTCAGATAACTGTCTTGAATGGGAGCTGATGTGTTAACTGGAATTTGAGGTTAATTCATTTAATAGAGAAGCCATTTGACTTTCAAGAAGGACTTCCTATGTAAACAAATAGAAAGATCATTGAGAACCTCCTCATCTTTGTAGCCCAAACACCTAGTGTACTTCGCACATTCTATGTGCTCATTATCTCTTGATTACATTAGCTAATCAATTAATTTATTATTGAACATTCAATTAAGTGAATCTTGATCTTATAAGCAAACTCATATGTGTATTAGCGCTTGGGCTCTGTAGTTTGTGGCACACAGGCTCTCTAGTTGAGGAGCTCGGGCTCAGTAGTTGTGGTACATGGGCTTAGTTGTCCCATGGCATGTGGGATCTTAGTTCCCTGACCAGGGATTGAACCCACATCCCCTGCATTGGAAGGCGGATTCTTTACCACTGGACCACCGGGGAAGTCTCTGTATTACATACCTTAAAAGAGGTCTCATAAATACACAATGTTAACTTACCTCTGGTGATTTTCTGAATTTACTTGTTGGGTAAATCTATAGAAAATACAAAATACTATTCATACTCAAATCAAAAGTTTAAATAAAGGCATTGTCTTAGTTCAGGCTATAATAACAGAATATCATAGACTAGGTGGCTTAAGCAACATTTATTTCTCATAGTTCTGGAAGCTAAGAAGTCCAAGATCCAGCATCTGGTTAGGGCTTTCTTCCTGGTTTGCAGGTAGTCATCTCATTGTATCCTCACATGGCAGAAAGGAGAGAGAGAAGAGAGAGCTTTCTCTCTCTTGTCTCTTCTTACAAGGGCATTAATCTCATTCATGAGGGCTCGACCCTCATGACCTAATTATCTCCCAAAGACCCCACCTGCTAATACCATCACATTGGGGGGTTAGGATTTCAACATATGAATTTTGAGGGGGCACAAATATTCAGTCCGTAACAGACATTAAAATAATATCAAGTCTTAATAAATAATTCTTATTGTTCATTCTTTATTCTTTATATGCCTTCGTTCTGAGTTAAATTTCTGCTCTTTCCTTAACATTCCAATGTTCTGATTTGTGAATTTATTCATGCCTTTGTAAAAATATTACCAATCCACATAGTAACCTATGTATGATGTGTAATTCCCTCCTGAGTATGACTAATAATTAATCTAACTTGTAGGTGTCAGATAATATACCATAGTTACCTACTTGCCTAAAACTATACCAGAATTTTAGTCTGTGATCAACATATATAAAAATTTCTCTGTATAATTTCTAAATCTTTTTTTCAAAATGTGCTTGTGTACAACAGAAAGACAGCTTGGCAGTACAGATTTCTGGGCACGTTGAAGAGTGATCTATTCTCCATTTATTGCTTGAGACTGTTGGATTCCCTAGCATGCTGACTAACTGATTAAGGGTTTGGACTGCTCTTACTGCAAGGTAGTGATGGTATTACCATTGCATCATTTACTTCCATGAAACAAATGTCCTTAACAAAGTCCACTTTTTATGACCAGTAAAAGTTTATGAATAAATGGGGAAATATTATAGCTCACACATTCTTGAGGTAAAAGCATACCTAGTTGGAGGGGTATACTCAAAGCTCTGGCATCTCTCTTCACACCCTAAAAAACTGGAGGAAATAGAGACCATATAAAGTTCTAGGTGTGCATGTTCGCATACTCTCCAGACCCTGTATTTCAGACTACTTTAACCTGTTGAGGTTCCTGAGGACAAAAATAGAGAGCCGAGAGCCTGGTGAGTCCTTCCTTTCCATGTTAGGAGGAAGGATGAATTGCTGGGACTGTCGAGCTAGCATGCTGATTTGGAGATGAGAAATGAATATTAATATTCAAGTCTCTTAATGTCTTTCCTAAATTTCCACATCACAGCATCAGAATAACCAGTTTACAGGCTTTGTATTGAAAACTTGGGTACGAATTGGTGTCCTGCCTTTTTCTTAGGATTCCTTCCTCATTGTTTACATGAGCAGCCCTTGGGAAGCAGAAGCTAGACCATCACTTCCACTCCCCTCCTCCCATACAAAACTCCTTTCCTGTGTGGCTCGCAGATTCAACATTTGTGATTATTTACAATGTAACAGAAGCAAAGTGTTCCCCCTAAAGGACTGAATTATCTATTTAAATGATCTGTCTACAGACAGAACAGGCAATGGAAGGAAAAAACCCTACATTTTGAAGGCAGTCTTAATAAATGTTTTATTGAAATATAGTGGTGTTTCACAGAGACAGATATGCTCAAGTTTATCCTTTTTATCTTGAAACTTTTTTTCCATTGTTACACAAAGTGAAATAGTAGAAGAAAGTAGAAACATAACAGCAATCATTATAAATGTTTATAGGCATAAGTAAAGCCCTTATCTAAAGTTCATCCTGTTTAAGGACATGTTTTATGTTGTACAATTCCTCTTAGAATATCAATCTAATAAGCACCAAATGAGGCTGAAGACAATGCTGTTATAAAAAATGGAGAAAAATGATTAAAATATGATAATTATACTGACGGCTTATATGCTCAATCTAATCAACCAGGCTTCCAATTTGTCATAATGTACACTCACTCATACATTATTACTTAATTATAGCAACACTTCTATTTGGAAAGGTTGTCAATCAAGTGAACACCCAGCATTTTTTCTTTTTTTTTTCCCCTAAGAAGGGGCATATTTTCAGCAAGGATTTGAAGCCGCCATGCTATTGATTTAACCCTTGAAGTACTTTGCATGCAAAAACTATAGTTCCCATTGAATATTTTTCTTGATATACATATTAATATAAGTTTATACTATGTAACATTATTCTTTTATGTCAGAACTGATATACCACATTCTAAAAGAAAATTAAATATTGACAGAATTTGGTGATTTTATGGTTAAGATATCCATGTGCTTGCACTAAAAGACAAAAGATGTGCTGTTTTTAAGAGAGGGAAAATTTGACCATAGTGTTTCCCAGTTTGTCTGTGATCCATATTGAATAAGAAATGGCAGTGAGGGTGAAATTTAGATAGCTCTTGGACATGAATGCTTATGTAAACAGGCTTTACCCATAGCAAATTAAAGGTTTCCCTTACCTTTTACTTTATCTCTTCTGTCTCCATTACTCTGCCTTCCATTTGGTAAAAATGTTTAACATATTGCAAAAACAATCATGTAAGTGCATCTGCCAGGGTCACCTACTAAGATGTTAGTAACTTGATCATATAACCAAGTCTTCTCTAGCAAAATGAAGCAATAAATTGAAACAACTACTCATATTATTGAAATGACTAAAAATGTGTCTGAATTATTTTGAACATATTATTGACTTTGGAAGATACATTTCTGTATATATGCATACACATCTATATATATATAGATTAAATATGATTTCTGTATGTGTATATGACTTACATGTATACAGTATATACTCAATTTTTTAACCCAGATTATTTAATAGACCATTTTGTCAAGATGGTCAGATTATTAACTAAGAATTTAGAAATATATATTCTTACTGAGTGTGGACATTTTGTGTCCTTAAGTATCTGGATAATTGGTTCTATGACTCCATTCAACCAATATGGTAGATAAGTCCATGGGATCTATTTTTTTATAATTAGTGGGAGAGAGAGTGAGAGAGAGAGAGAGAGACTTTATTTCTCCTTTATTTCTTTAACTATTCTTCTTTGCAAGTGTAAAATAAAGAAGCAAATGTTCACATTTGCAAACCTCCATTATTCTTTACATCTAGTTTTGTGATGATGAGATACCTGATATGTACAATTGCAAACATGGAATATGAGCCCATATATCAACACTACTACATTTCTATCACTTTCATGAATTACTAACACAAACAATTATATCAAATGTTTTATTCTTTAAGGACTTAGATATAATACAAGTTACACCTAAGGACTTAAGGACATTTGGCACTTGCCTCACTATTTGCAAGGAATTTATTTACAAATTCATTACAAGTGTTAAAATTAAAAAATCTAAAAGCATAAATAAAATTGAATAATAGTTTCACATCACTTGGAAGTATAGTATTGTTTGTGGTCTTTAACAAGTTCTCTATCCTGGGATGCAATTGAGATTTGTACCATAGATCAGAATTCACATCCAGCTGGTTTCATTTCTTAGCTTAAATTCTTGTTTTACTATTTTTTCTTTCTAAAATAGAAATTCTTACCTAAAAATTACAGTCCATTGGAAATTGAAACGAATGACTCTATCAGATAGATCTGGATATTACCATTAAACGTGAACTAGCAAATTATGGAGTGAATTCTCAATGTAAATTATTTTTGATGCTCTGTCAGATGCTAAGTGAACATGCATATTGTATTAAAAACCTGGAAAGGTAGTGTTTCAACTTGAGAGATATCAGCCTATAAAATGTTAAACCTCTTTTTTTTTAAATAAATTTATTTTATTTTATTTATTTATTTTTGGCTGTGTTGGGTCTTCGTTGCAGCGCACAGGCTTCTCATTGTGGTGGCTTCTCTTGTTGCGGAGCACAGGCTCTAGGCGTGCAGGCTTCAGTAGTTGTGTGGCACGCAGGCTTAGTTGCTCCGTGGCATGTGGGATATTCCCAGATGAGGGCTCGAACCCGTGTCTCCTCCATTGGCAGGCAGATTCTTAACAACTGCGTCACCAGGGAAACCCTTAAACCTCCTTTTGGTTGCATTCAGGTCTGGAAAAAATGTTTTCATGGTTTGCTCCAGCACCTACCATATGCATTTAAAATAAGCCCAAGATGGCAACAGGTACAAACATCTACAGCTTACTTTGCAATGCATCCAAAAAAGAAAATGCAGGTACAGTAAAATGTTAAATGTAAAATTTAGGTGGTAAACATATGATTTTTTTCATTACACAATTCTTTAAGCTTATCTGTATGTTTGAATACATTCAAATTGTTTTTGTAATGAAAGGTTGGTAAATAAATTCAATAATATATCATTAATTTCTTTCTCTCCTAGGAGAAAAAAATCAATGTTGGGAAAAAGCTAAAATCTTTGGCACCTGATTTGTTTTTCCCACTGTTTGGGCTCCCTATAGAAACTGTAATAGTTCAGCCCTATAGTAATAAGTTCAGGCAATTCAAGATACTCTACATTTCATGGTAATAAACTATTTGAGTAGGCCATTTGAAATCATAAGTAAGACTTAATGATATCAGTGGTATCCTGAAGAAAAATTTTTCTATCATTCCATATTTCCAAATCTCATAGAGGACACCTTTCCCTCCAGAGCCCACATATGTTTATATGGGAAAGGTTGTTTTTGAGGGGGAGGGGGTGTCTGCTGGGAAGAGAATAAAAAAACTAAGGTGGTTTTGTGCTACTCTTTGACAACATTTAAATGCGTTTTCCATTGGTCATTCGTGCAATAAAATCGAATTTTATAAAATTTATCATTATACATTTTTGTTGGGGGAGCTGCTTGGGTGAAGGTGCTATGGTCACAGATTCACTTGATCCAGCAAATGAATATTCACAGTCACTATTCATACTGGAGTCTGATAACGATGCTTATGATATTATTCTTAGTGTTAGTATTTATATGCCTTTTTTTTTTTTAATACTCCTTAGCATCCAAAGATCTCTTTTAAGTCATTCATCTCTTTTTATAAACTGTGGATAAAATACATCATCATTGTTATAATTATCGTTAGCTAACATTTATTGAGAGAATAAACATGCCAGGCACCATTCTTGGCTCCTTAGATGTTTTACTTCATTTCTCCTTTGTAACAACCATGGGATTGGTATTATTGTTCATTATTTTCAGTTGAGGAAATTGAGGCACAGAAAGATGAAGTAACTTGCCGGAATTATTTACTAAATATTAGAAAATTTTCAAACTGGAGTCCTTATCTGAGTTTTCTGAGAATGTCAACAATAATAACAATGAGAAATTTGGGGGGAAAGTCAAGGCTTATGCTCCTTGCCTTAACTGCAGCCTCACCTCCTCTGCTGCCTTTTTGCCCCATTGTGTGGTGGCCCTCTCTGCAGTTTCCTTTCCTCCTGGCCCCAGGGAGCTGCTTCTCTGGGCTTGGTTCCCTCACTTCCTGATGACTCTCCATTTTGATACTTGGCTGACTGCTCCAGGGAGGGATCCCGGTTCATCCCTGTACCCTATCTTAAACCCTGGAACTCCACCATTAATTAACCTAGTTGCATTCTGCTGATATCATATGTTCATGCAAAAGTGGATCCAAACATCCTAAGGAGAATTTGTAGGTTGTATAAATATGTCAACCAAATAACATACCTGAAAATGTAAGGAGGGGAGATGAGTTTGGGTTTGAAACTATCCAAAGAATGGATATGTTTTCATTTCTTTCATACAGTAACATAGCTGAAAGCAATCTTCCTTTACTGTGAAAGAAGGCAGGAAAGAGTCAGGAGAGTATTACACTATTAAACTCCAAGGAGGGTAAGAATGAAAAGTACCTGAATTCTGCAGAGTTAGATTGAGAGCTCTTCGCTGTAACACTCAGGATCCCCTGAGCCCTGATCCTGAGCGCATACTCAACAGAGACCAGAACAAACAACAATATTTTAATAATCAAGTAGTGTATCATGAAGAATGTAGGTTAGACATAAGGAAGAACAATCTGACATGGAGAATATTTGACCATGACACTAAAATCCCTAATAAATTTAGATCAAATTTCAGCCAATTGGATTAAGAAGAAAAAAATCCAACCAGGACATATATGTGGCATTATGAGAGCTATAAGGCCTATTAATGATGGGCTGAATTCTTTACTGGCCTGATTAAATTTACCACACAGTTTGCTATCAACATGGGTGTCATTAGGTACTAAAGATAATCTATAATCTCATTTCATGGAGATGTTGAAAAATTTAACTGCCTTCTTGTCTCAAGGAAAGAGGCTAACTCTTTCTAAAGAGAAAAGGGGACTTCCCTGGCAGTGCAGTGGTTAGGACCCCACGCTGCCAATGCAGGGGGCACCAGTTCGATCCCTGGTCGGGGAACTAAGATCCCACATGCTGCGTGGCCAAAAAGATAAAGAAAATTAAAAAATAAAGAGAAAAGAATAAACAAGTTCATGAATTCAAGAATTTTTCTAGGGCTTCCCTGGTGGCGCAGTGGTTGAGAATCTGCCTGCCAATGCAGGGGACACGGGTTCGAGCCCTGGTCTGGGAGGATCCCGCATGCCGCGGAGCGGCTGGGCCCGTGAGCCACAGTTGCTGAGCCTGCGCGTCTGGAGCCTGTGCTCCACAACAAGAGAGGCCGCGATGGTGAGAGGCCCGCGCACCGCGATGAAGAGTGGCCCCCACTTGCCGCAACTGGAGAAAGCCCCAGCACAGAAACGAAGGCCCAGCACAGCCATAAATAAATTAATAAATAAAATTTAAAAAATTAAAAAAAAAAAAAAAAAAGAATTTTTCTAGTTCTTCTAATCAGTAACTAAGCATATAGAGATGTAAAAATCATACAAATCATATAAATTTCAGGTTAAGGGAAGCATATATATTGAACATTTTTTCTCCTGTAGTATAACAATTAAAAAATTCAACACACATTTATTGCTATGGGTCTGGTGTTGTAAATAAGCACTTCCATGTCCTCTATCTTATTTAACATTGTTATTAAACAGTCATTTTCATTTTCCTTGTAAAAAAGAAATTCTAATCCCTCTGTAGCCTGAGGGAAACCACTAAACCTTTATTCTTCAATTTTATTTAAAATTGAGATGATAATATTTAGCTCCCTAGGTACTATGAAAACTAATTAATTAGCGTTGGCAAAAGATCTTGAAGACCAAAAAATATGAAAATCCTAAACCTAATATTATTATGTTTTTATTCTTCACAGTGCCCTCAATATTAGTTTCCTTTTTTTACTCCATTCCCCATCAGTAAATAACATTTAACTTGAAACAATTTGACATGAGCTAAAACCTACCAGCTGTTATCAAGATCTCTTGGCTAAAGATGGTATTTATGCAAATGTTTGTAGTACATACCAAAACATATGTGCTTGTTCACTAAAGATAGGAAAGTTTGAGTGAAAATAATATGATGAAATTCTTTTAACTGGCTCCCATGCGATTTCAGAATGGAATATGATGCTTTGTTTTTCATATTACTGGTGATATGAGATAATCTGAAGCAGCTTCGATGTCAAGTAAACAAATGTAAAGTACAGTCACCTGCCTTTTGACTTTGCTAATGGACATCACTTTCTTTTAGGGTAGTCCCATATCACTGACTATGTTTTGGAAATACTCAGAATAGTATTCTTCTTAGCCTTCTGAAGCTTATTTCACAATAATTAAGCAGCAATTTTGTATTCTTAACCCAAGAGCCAAGCTCTTGGAATAACTACCATTGAATTATGGTACTTATTAAAATTCTCTGAAAATAAACCTTATAATATTAAGGTTTTCAAATATGACATATTTTATATGGAATTCATTTGAATCAAACCACTGTTTGATTCCTACCACCTGTAGCAATGAAAGGACCTCAGGAATCCTGAAACAAAAAGGAATGAGTTTGCAAGTAAATAGAATGGGCAAATCCGTGAATTCTTAGTGTGCTTTTTTTAGGCACTATTATGTGTTATATTTTAAAAGGAAAAAAAGAAAAAACTCACTTAATTTCAAGGTCAATGATAATCTCAGTCTCTCCTCTTCCCTTTCTTTTCTATTTCCAGCCCAAATACCTATGAATTGTGAGGTGATTCTGAAAACGAATTATCTTCCAATCTAGGGCAACATATTTGCTTTAATTTCTTCTATATTCTGAAATTTAAAGAATTAAATGGAAAATATTTCATAATCAATAAATGATTGATTAACTCCCTGTCTTGTCAGACTCGAAGCAATTCTATCACCACTGTTAATACAACACAATATTTTATGTATAAATTTTTATAAACTGTCCAAGGTGCAATATAAAACTAACACAACAGACAAAATCTGTGAGGGGTTCGCAATCTATCTTAAAGTTATATGGAAAATAAATACTCTTCGAATCAAAAATGGGTTGATGTATTGTAGCACAAGATCAAAATTAGGGCAAAAGAGGTAGGTTTATGGGACCTTGGACAATTGATTCAGCCATCTTAAATTATGTATGTAATGATATCATGTAAATGATAGTATATTAGGAATCAAAAATGAGAACAGAAGTGAAATCATTTTAAACTTCTATACAAATGGCAGATATTATTGTAATTATATAAATTAATATGAACACAGAGAAAAACATATATGTTGAACTACTCCATGTTTTGAAAGGATGGGATATAGGGAAATGATACAACTCTGTTTCAGGTGGACAAGTTTTCATAGGGTGACATTACAATGCTTTAGACCTAGTAAATTACATGCTTAATGTACATGCTTAGGAATATCCCATGCTTTCAAGGCAAGGTCTCCAGAATGAGAATAGAAGGACCAACCACAGAGGAAACTGGGGATCTTGGAAATGAGGGAAGTCATGTTTATGAATGAGAGGTGGAGGTTTGTTACCCAAGTGTGTGCTGCCTCATTGCTCCAATTTCTGGGGCCACCCTTGCCTATGACTTTAAAACAAACAAGCACTTTTGGACAATGATATTTAGTCAATTAAGATGTGGCAGAGAATATAGTCAAACTCATAAGAGCAGAGAGTAAGTTGGTGGTTACGAGGGGATAAAGGGAGGGAGAAATAGGGAGGTGATGGTCAAAGGGTATGAAGTTTCAGTTACACAATAAATGGGTTCTGGAGATGTACTATACAGCATAGAGCCTATATAGCTAACCATGCTGCATTCTATATTTAAAATCTGCTAAGGGGGTAAATCTTATGTTAAGTGCTCTTACAACCCACAGTACCCCACACAACACACACTAATCATAAAGGGCAGGAGGAAACTTTGGGACATGATGAATACGTCTGTGGCCTTGATGGTGGTGATGGATTCTTGTGTTTAACCATCAAGTTTAGACATTGAATATATATAGTGTTTTATATGTCAATCATAACTCTATAAAATGGTTTTTTTTAAAGAAATGTATACTTGCTTTGGGTTGTCTGGAATGATGATCACTTAATATAATCTGATTATTATATCTGAGTGGTGAGACATTTTTTAGCAATAATTATTTTTACCTTTGTAACTGGCTTTCTTATACTAGGCATGTATATTTTTTTGAAAAAATCATTATTCTGCAAAACAATTTGGGAAACTAAGTACATGGTAAAAGAAAGCTTCACTAGTAATAAAATGAGTGAAAACTTTTTAAATGAGCTGTCATTCTACACTTCTATAATTAAAAATAGTAAAATCTGATAATATTATTAAACGTTAAGGAAGGTTCAATGAGACAGGTATCTTCATATACTGCCAGTAAAAGTGTACTTTGATATGACTTATCTGAAAAGCAAGTGGGCAATATGAATTTCTAAAAGGGCACAGCATTTGACCCAACAGTATAACTTCTGGTGTCCTATCCTAAAGGAAAAAAAAAAAAAATCAGAGATACATACAAAGATACAAAGACATATTATTCATAACAGCAAAATTTTGGAAACAACTAAAAATTCAACAATAAGGAAATGACTAATGAATAATCGTATATCCATTAAAAATCATATTTAGGAGACTAATGACCTGAAAAAATGATTACTCAATGTGAAATGAAGAAAAGCAGAACTCGATTCTTATACACGATAAGGTTTCAGTTTTACAAACCATGTATGGGGGGAGGGGACTCACATAGGGAAAAGACCACTGGAGTAAACATACTACAATGCTACTAGTGTTTATGTTTCTAGTTTGTAGGATTGTACATAATTATTATTTTCATCTTCATAACTTTCTGTATTTTCAAGATATTCTACAACTAGAATGGGTTAAAAATCTCTCTGCTTTATCATTTAGGAAAGAAACACCCTTTCTCAAAATTTATTCTAAGAAATAATATTCAATTTGGGGGGAAAATTATACACAAAGGAATTTATCACAGAATTATTCATAATCTTAAAAACTGAAAAAAACCTGTAATGCCCATTAATAGAAAGGATAACTAACTTCTGCAACATCTCTCTAAAGAGTGTACCACATTAATTTATACCAATGACTAGGATGATTATGTAAAAACAAGGAGAATGCTTAAATGAAAAAACAAAGTCATCGAATGGTATGCAAAGTTTCATTTAAATTGTTGAATAAAAACAAATATACGTGCACATAAAACACTGAAAGAAAACTTGCAAACTCTCACAGCTGTTATGCTATATCTGGGTTCCCCAGTGAGTGAACATTTTATTTACCTTTCTTTTCAAGCTTTTGTGTATTATGCCTATTTCCTCCTTTATGATAAAACCGATTTATAACACAAACCATAATGTCTGAATCAGAGAAGAACAACTAGTACAGTCATTCATTCCAATTCTATTTATTCTTCTTTCTTAATTTCTAACCATTTGTATGAACTTGAATCTTTCAGCTGCATATTAAGCATTAGTGTTTGTCAGTGAAGCTTTATGGACTTTAAGACTGAGTTTATAAGGTATTGCGTTAATGTGACTCATTTACTTCACATTTCAGGATGTGTACATGAAGAGCATCCTTCTAATGTTTACTTGTCCTTTTGGGTCAAGGATGCAGGAACTCCACATGTCTGTGATGTTTGCCTTTTGTAGGCATCCTCTGAATGAGAGACCATTTTTTTTTTAAATGCCATTTATTAAGTAGACTAAAAATGAGAGGTGGGGTGGGAAGAAAAGCAGGAGTTGAGGACACAAGTTGAGTCTAGGATGACTCTCAGTTTCCTTTTTGACAGTTTAAAAAAACAAACAATTCCTTCTCTACTTTGTAACAATTCCTTCTCTACTTTGTATTGCCTGAGAACCACTATGGTTTTGTAAAGTCTGTAACAGTAATGACATCTAATCACCCACGAGTACATTTGTTTTGAGCCTATAAATATTATGTTAGTAATACTAAACTGTCTCCATTGGCTTATTTGTAAAAAGAAAAATATGTATTTATATTCTTATAAAGTTAACAAGGAGGGCAGAGAAAAGGGAATGGGAAGCAGTGTTTAATCACAGTTTCTCTGGACAGAAAAACCAGACTGGGGTCTTACTCAAGCTAGCTGGTCAAGCAGTATCTGAGGAAGAGTCACAGGAGACAGAGATGATGGAACTGCCACTTTTAAGGATGACACACATTGGGTTATATAGGATCAGATAAATGTGCTTTAAAAATCTCAATCTTTTATAACAACACCTCATATATGTTAACATAATGAGACACAGCTTCAATATTTTATGAGATCGTTTTCTACTACTGATAGGTTCTCATTTAAGTTATTAAACCACCAGCCTTCACAATAAAGGTAAATATATGTACTAACCATTTTTCCCTGCTATGAAATTTAGGCTCTATAGAATAAGTAAGGTGACTTCCTTTTGGAAAGATTTTGTCTGACACTAAGTTTTATTTCTTCACTTAAGATAATAAAATTGTTTTGAAATTGTTTGTTTCATCGGTGGAGGGTGGGTGGTTAGGTTGAGAAAGAAAATAAAAGTAAAGAGCGAACACATATTATGGGAATTTTCCTCAGTGAGGTGAACAAAGGCTCCATGCGGTGGGTGAGTTTCCCTAGCATATGGTCTTGGGACTATGCCCTTTCTTTGCCAGTATTGATACACATTCTCCATTTCACTTTACCCAGTGTCAAAAAGTGGGGAAAGGAGATAATGACAAATTGAAAAAGAAATATACATATATATGTAATCTCATTGGATGAAATATATAAATAGTTGGAAACGTCATTTTAATTACTACCTTGTGAATACAAAAGTATTTGACTCCACACTAATGATCTTGATTCTGGCACTGAACCATAACTAATGTCAAAAATTTGCAGAATTTCAAAGAAGAATATCACCTATAATATCAATGTGTCCTAACATCAAGGTCATTCTCTAATGATGAGGATTTTACTCACTTACATAATTTATGTGTAAATGAAGAATACGGATACTTTATGTTTCTGAAAGAAAAAAAAAAAAAAACTTCTACCAATTCCAAGTTTCTGATCCCAGGTAGTGCTCTTATTAATATAATTCCAAATGATATCACATTTCCCAAAAAATCTCTTGAGAGGGACTTGAGAGCTGCACCACTGTCTCTAAGAATTACCAATTACTGTCTTTCACACTTCCTCCTGAGCTGGATAAAAAGTATCCATCTCAAATTTATCAGCAAATACAGGATAGTTCTGGGGCCGAGAGTAAAAGAAGCTTTTCCTTAAATTGGCAGCCCTAGGAAGACTGGCCTTTCCTAAAGGTTGGAAGATTGAGCCCCCATTACCATGGCCTTTGTCAGTTTGAAGACTTTATCTGAAGAAGCAGTCCATCTTCTGTCCTCTTTACCTTGGGTTACAGGGTCAGTTAACTGTTTTCAATCCAGGGAAAATATGTGTCTTTCAAACTGGTGTCAAGATACCCAAATGGGATAATGGGAGAGTGTTCAGTGGAGTCTCCTAGACTATACACACTGCAGAGCTTCAGATGCCTTCTCAGTGCAGATGGGCGATCCTGAGACGAGGCTTGTGAATTTCACAAGCAGGCCTCATCTGCTTCTGCCTTCATTCTGTCTGGTGTTTTAGGATCCACTGCAAAGCTGTCACAGCCCTAATTGACAATAACACCAAGTGCAAGGGGGAAAAGCCCACTTGTTAAATTACTAGGATAAAGGAAGTGTAGTAAGTTCGATGTGCTGAGATGCCTCCTATAGGGTAGGTACACACGGCCTCACTTGTTAATTTCTGCTACCATATCCTAGAATGAAAAATGTATTTATCCCTATTATGAAGATGAGAAAACTGAAGCTCAGAGAGGTTGACTATCTTACTCCAGGTCACAAAGCCTCTGAGTGGCAGAGACAGGATTAAAACCTGGGTTGATTTGTTACCAGGACCCCTGCTTTTTTTTTTTTTTTTAACCACCTCCCTAAGAAGGAGTGATATCCCAGCATGTGAAATTGTGTGTTCTCCCTGGGAGGACAGAGAATAAAGAAATCATTGAACCCCGGAATTCAGAAGCTCCAACAGGGTCATTACTGTGAAGAACGGAGGAAGTTATATCCTGCAATGAATAGTTCTGCACACATTGTGGTTTTCTAATGGAAGGCACACAGGCAGAGCAGAGATGAGATACAGGGGCTGGGGGTGGGAATAATGATCAGGTCCAAAAGAAGCAGAAGGTAAGTAATACAGTCATTCAGTGGTGGGAGAGCAGCCTAGAACGTACTATACCCAGGTCAGTGCAGACCAGCTCAGCTCCAAACTGTGTTTTCAGTCCTTTTGGAAGCAACCGGTTTCAGGCTGCAGGTAGTAATGGCCAAGTTTTCACCTTCACATTTACACCCAGCTCTTCCCCCAGAAGATCATTCTCTGAGCTGAAAGAAATAGGAGTCAGGAGCCGTGCAGTGGTGCGTGCCTGCTCAGCTTATTAAAACATGGGAAGAAGGCAATATTTCACCCCCCAGAAATAAAAAAAGATAGACAAGTGAGAGCAGCTAATCCATCAGAAGAAATTAGCAAGCAGAGTATGTAGCTGTTTGAAATGATGAACGAGGCTGAAATAGCTACACAGGCTAACATCCAGTGGGATAATTACTCCAAGCTCTCAGGCTAAAATCTGTCTTGGAGGAACTGGGAGGCTTTGATGACTCAATTTCAATGGGCATGCTTATGAAATACGTAGTAAAAGCTATTAAAATTGAAATTGTTCTTGGTAAGTATTCTCTGACCAGGCTGCTGACCCTCTCAGGCGGCTTTTAATAAGGTACACACTATTTTTATTCTCAAAAGTGGCACGTACTTTAGCTGCCCACAGACTCAGCTTTAACGCTATAGTCACTTGCCCTGTGATTTTTCCATAGACGTGTGCTGCGTTTACTTGTATCCTTGTTATGTAAAATGGTGAGTTTCCAAATCAGTGTAGACATTGTTCGCTTTTGCTATAAGAGAAGCTGCTTTCCTTGATTCTGTCAACCAGTGTTCCAGCTTCAGAGACAAGGATTTGTTGACAGGACTGATCATAATTGATGTCTATGGAGCAAATGTCTTCATAATACATACTTGCTGATCTAAAACAGCCTTGTTTTCCCACTGGTGCTGATTATGTTCAGCCATGACCATCATGACGTTATTCCTGTGGAATACATCCAAGTATAATCTAAAATAATCCCCACATTTTAAAACGAATTAAAACTAAGTAGATCCTCCTCTACATACCTGGGCATAATTGTTTTAAGAAAATCCTCAAAGGTAGGAAAGAAGCTAGAGGATGCTAGGGCCATACTACTCCAAGTGTGGTCTCCAGAGCAACAACATAGGCATCTGGGACCTTTTTAGAGATGCAGTGTCTCAGGCTTCCCCTCAGACCTACAGAATTAGAATCTGCATTTTAACAGTATCCCCCAGGTAATATCCGTACACAGTAAAGTTTGAAAAGCCCTGTTCTCGTACACAACTGGTTTTAGATTTCTATCATCATTCACCAACTAAGCAACTTTGCACTCAGCCAAATCTTTCTCAAAACATATTTGGAGGGAAAACAGCTACAAAGAATCAGAGGAAATCCACTCAAACTCCCTCTATTTATAAAACCATGCCTTCATTCAAAAGTACTGAGAGTCAAAGCAACTCAAAGATTTGAGGAAATCTAACAGTATAAACAGATGCTAAAGGAAACATGTAATTCAGGGAATAGAAGAGAACGTTTACAAATTTCCAATTAGCATCTTCAGAGAGAGCTGAGGCAATGCCGCGAATTATGAAAGAACAAGCTTCTTTGAGAAAGGACCACTGAAAGAAAATGAATGAGCTCCTGTGAATTAAAAATATGATGACTGAAATCAAAATATAATTAGAAAACTGGAGGTTGAGGTTAAAAAAAAGTCCAGAATGTAGAGCATAGAGACAAAGGAGGGAAAAATTATTTCATTCACTCATGCACGGAACAAGTATTTATCATGCAGCTGCTCGGAGTCAAGCAAGGGCTGGGGATGTTGCCATGAACACAACAAAATATCTGTGCTCTCGGAGCTGATGAGGTGAAAATGATGTAAATAAAAGTTAAGAGCTATGGAACTTCCCTGGTGGTGCAATGGTTGGGACTTCACCTTCCAATGGGGGTGGGGGGTGCAGTTTCCATGCCTGGACAGGGAGGTGGGATCCCACATGCCTCGTGGTCAAAAAAAAAAACAAAAAAAAAACAAAACATAAAACAGAAGCAATATTGTAACAAATTCAATAAAGATTAAAAAAAAAAAAAGTTAAGAGCTGTGGAAAAGCAGCCAAGGAAGTCTGCGACTCATTCAAAAGGAGGTTCAAAAAAGAAAACAGAAAATAGGACAGATAGAAAAAACTAAATAACAAATGAATAAGGAAGTAAAATTTTCCAGGTGTTGAAGAAAAACATGATTTTCACATTGAAAAAGTCCATCAAATACCTAACGGGGGATAACTATATATATGTATGTACATATATATTGTTTTATATACATATATTTACACACACATATGAAATTTCATAATATCCACCAAAAAGTGGATTATCTACAAAGAAACAAGAATTGAATTAGCAACAGAGTTTTTATTAGCAATATTGTATTTAGATAGAAAACATTGGAAAAATACTTCAAATTCTAAGGAAAAGGCTTTTCAGTCTAGAATTCTATTCTCAGCCAAAGCTGACCAAAGGTAAGGACCACCTGAGAGACCTGAAATAGATTTCGCAGGCATACTTCTATAAAATAAACTTGGGCAATATAAAAGTCAGGGTAAGCTGGGAGAGGTTGAGAGGTGGGGGTGGGAAAGTGAGGTGAAGGATCGTGCAGGAGCAGGGTTTCCTTCACCTTCGTTCATAAAAAGTCAAAAAATACTATCCAAACCTGACACAATAAAAAAAAAGGGAGTTTATTATTTAAAGTAGAAAGAGTAACCGATAGCAGTACCAAAAAGTATAGTCTAAAATCAGAAGAGAGGAAAGATGAAAATTATGGAATTATATTTCTTATCTGTCAGGATGGGGCATCAGAAGATGCTCTTGCCAGTTGTTAAATCAAGAATCAAGACCAGATACTATAAAACTCTTAGAGGAAAACATTGGCAGAATACTCTTTGACATAAATTGCAGCAGTATCTTTTTCAATGTCTCCCAGAGCAATGGAAATAAAAACAAAAATAAACAAATGGGACCTAATTAAACTCAAACCTTTTGCACAGCAGAGGAAACCACAAACAAAACAAAAAGACAACCCACAGAATGGGAGAAAATATTCACAAACAATGCAATTGACAGGGATTAGTCTCCAAAATTTACAAACAGCTCATGTGGCTCAATGTCCAAAAAACAAACAACCCAATCAAATAATGGGCAAAAGACCTAAATAGACATCTCTCCAAAGAAGACATACAGACGGCCAAGAGGCACATGAAAATCTGCTCAACATCACTAATTATTAGAGAAATGCAAATCAAAACTACAATGAGGTATCACCTCACACCGGTTAGAATGGGCATCATCAGAAAATGTACAAACAACAAATGCTGGAGAAGGTGTGGAGAAAAGGGAACCCTCTTGCACTGTTGGTGGGAATGTAAAGTGATACAGCCACTATGGAGAACAGTATGGAGGTTCCTTAAAGAACTAAAAATAGAGCTACCATATGATCCAGCAACCCCACTCCTGGTCATAAATGTGGAGAAAACCATGGTTCAAAAGAATACATACACCCCAATGTTCATTGCAGCACTGTTTACAATAGCCAAGACATGAAAGCAACCTAAAGTCCATCGAAAGATGAATGGATAAAGGAGATGTGATACATATATACAGTGGAATATTACTCAGCCATGAAAAAGAATGAAATAATGCCATTTGCAACAACATGGATGGACCTGGAGATTATCATACTAAGTGAAGTAAGTCAGACATGGAAAGACAGATATACGATATCACTCATATGTGAAATCTAAGAAAACAATGATACAAATGAACTAATTTACAAAACAGAAACAGACTCACAGACTTAGAGAATGAATTTATGGTTAGCGTGGGGAAGGGTAGGGGAGAGGAATAGATTGGGAGTTTGGGACTGACGTGTACACACTGCTATATTTATAATAGGTAACCAACAAGGACCTACTGCAAAAAATAAAAAATACAATTAAAAAAAGGAATTAAGGCTCATACAGTTAAAAGCCTTTGAAGAATCAGGGTGGGGTGAGGCAAGGCAATGTATACTCCAACGATGATTATATTTACAGCTGAAGATGATGGGGCATCCTGTCAAAGACCATCTCCCAATCCTCTCCTTCCTCCTCACACCCCATTCACTGGCCCCATCCTCTTTCCGGAGTCTCTGTTTCCCCTCACTCTTCTCCTACAGTGACATTTCAGCCCCCATTTCACTAATTTCTTTACTTGCTCTTTCTTCTATTATCTAGCCTGCAGTTTATATTCTGAACAATAAGCCCACTGAGGACACAGACTTCTCCCTCATTGGTGTACCCAGAAGACGGTGTCTTTTTACTCTAAAGGTAAAGACAAAAGCATTAGATTTAGAACCCGGGATTGCTGCATATAAAGGAAGCTTGCTTTTGCTATCCAAGAAATGTCCATTCTTCTGAGTAGTGAGAGGTGGACTTGAGTCAGGTTGTGCACAACAGGAAGCTGCTCTTTTCCAATTAAGAGAGAGTTATGTACAAAAAAGAAGCAGACTCACAGAAGTTATATTCCACTATATATATATATATTATATATACCACATCTTTATCCATTCATCTGTCGATGGACACTTAGGTTGCTTCCATGTCTTGGCTATTATGAACAGAGCTGCTATGAACGTTGGGGTCTAATTTTTTCCTGTCCATGGTCAATCTACTCCCATTCCCCTCGACATATTTTCAAACCTTCAACACCACCCTCAAACTCTCTTTTCAACTCCTGTCTCCTTCCAGTCTTCAAGAGATAATTATGCCTCTTATTTTATACATAAAATTAAGGCATTATCTCTCAACTGCTACTCCCTGCTTACTGGTTTCTTTCCACCCACGCTCATTCCTAACTTCCTCTCTTTCAGTTTTCGAGAAAAGATGATCTCCCCCTATTCAAACCCAATCTGTGCCCTTAATTCCTCCTTCTACCAACACCGTGATTTTGCTCGCTTAGTCACCTCCTCTGTTACTCTCTCTTGCATCTTCCTCTCCTCTTCCTCCCTCTCTTCTAGCTTATTGTCCTCAACTCATAAGCATAGTCAAGCTTCCCCCAGACAAAAAAGAAAGAACTGACCTTTACCTCAGAGCTCTCTATCTTCAGTCCAACCTTCCTTTCACATCAAAATTCCTCTCCAGTGTAGTTTTAATTTCACATTCTCAATGCATATCAACCAACTGCCTGTATGACTTCTATCCCCAGGTTGCACTTGCTAAAATGCCAGTCACCTTCTTATTCTCAAAACCAAGTTGCCATCTTATTATATTCCTCTATGGCGTTTGATACCTACTTCTATTTTCTCAGCATCCAAACTCTTCATTCTGCCGCTGTCCTCCCATCTCTGGCCATTTCTTCCTCATACTCACCATGTCCTCTTCCTTCTCCTACCTTTAAATACTGGTGTTCCTACATGTATCCCAAGGCTTAACTGACTTGTTATATTTTATCCTGAGCAATCAGGTTTACCCACTTGTCATGGTTTCAGTAACTATTTGTATGCAAATGACTAACAGAGTCACACTTTTAGACGTAACTCTCTTTAGGGTCCAGATCGTTTATTCAAGCCCCCTTTTGTATATTTCATCTAGCTACCACTCAAGCACCTAAAACTCATTATGTCCAATATGAGCCTAATCCTTCCCCAGAACTGTGCCTTCTCCTGTGTTCCCAATTTTCATGGTACCACCATCCAAAAGACACCAAAGTTAGAACTTTGCTTTCTCGCCAAAGAGTTGATTAGAAAGGGCCAGTGATATAAACTTCCTAAATACTTCTGGGCTCAAATTCTTATTTGTTCTTCCTACTAGTTCAGGCAATTATTGTGTCTGATGAGGATTACTACAACCTCCTGCTTTTAGTCTTTTTTTTTTAACTTTTTATTATTTTTTTAAATATTTATTTATTTATTTAGGCTGCACAGCGTCTTAGTTGCAGCACACGGGATCTTCATTGTGGCATGTTTTAGTTTCTTTATGTAGGATCTTTAGTTGTGGCACATGGGCTTAGTTTCTCCGCGGCATGTGGGATCTTCCCGGACCAGGGATTGAACCCGTGTCCCCTGCATTGGCAGGTGGATTCTTAACCACTGTGCCACCAGGGAAATCCCCTGCTTTTAGTCTTGATTTCTCAAATTCAACTTCCACACAGACATCAGAGTCCACATATTCATTAATTGGACTAGGTGAGAATGGCAGCAATATATAATTCCATACTATATGGCAGGGGTCAACCGCTTGTTTTTTTGTACAGTCCATGAGCTGGGAACGAATTTTATATTTTTATGTGGTTAAAAAAGAAGAAAAGTCTTTCATGACACAAGAATATTACATGAAATTCAAATTCAGTATGCCAAAATAAAGTTTTATTGGAACACAGCCATGCTCATTCATTTATGTATTTTCTGTGATTGCTTTCAAGCTAAAAAAGAAGAGTTGATTAGTTGTGATAGAGACTATCTGGCCAGATCATCTGAAAATTCACATATCTGAAAATATGTACTATCTGGCCCTTTACAGAAAAAGCTTACTGACACCTGCAATATAGTATTTTTAAAAATTTCATCATATAGTGCCAAAATAATTGGGTGGAAAATGGTTTAGAGGTGCTTATATTTTATAGACTCCAAAAAGCCTATTTAAATTTATGTATCTTCAAGTAATACTTTTGGTTTAATAGACATTATACATAAAAATTACTCCTCTGGTGAGTCCAATAAACATTTGTTGAGTACCTACGCATCAAGTATTTTTCTAGGCACTGGGCATACAAAGGTGATAAATATAGGCCAGTGGGTTAGAAGAATAGAAAATTTTCATAAAATTAATCAGAGCCTTGAAAAGGTTTACGAAGGGTAATAGGTTATAAAAGACAGAAGAGGGACCATCAGCCAAGCAGGGAGGTTCAGGAAGGTGTTCCTGGTAGAAAGGACCATTCAGCTAGAACTGAAAACAGCATGTTCTTACACTCTTCTGTTGATAAAAGTAATTCATCTGTTACATTCATTTTTCTTATATTCTAAGTGATAAGAATTGTTCATGTATTTTTTCAAGTGAAAAATAATAGTTTAAATTCTCTATTAATACTGCGTTGCAACCAGATGAATCTAAAAGCTTTCGTTCCCACACAACTGCTTGCATACCAGTATCTTCACCAGGTTAATGACCACTGCCATTTGAGCCTACAATCATAATGAACATGGAAAATAACATAAATCTGATGGATGGCGCCTAGTGCAAATATCTTATACTTGTTAGCTGGGTATGTATGTCAGATAATTGTACATTTACTACTCTGGGATCTCAATTAATACATTCAAGATGATTGGATATTCGTGAAAATAAAAAAATGCAAACACCATAACATTACCTGAAACTGTACTTCATTACCTGGAGAATGTAGGAGACATTTCTCTCATTACTGTCTTCTACTAAATTAGGCTTTTATGTTGTTAGAGTATTTGTGGCTTAGTCAAAGCTCATAAAATAGACAGCCAATAATGGAGAGGAATGATTTATTGGCAAAGAGCCAAGTCTCGAAGTCTTTTTTTTACAGTCAAGTAGACTGAAACTACTAAGACACATCTTTTCATATTTCCTTCAGGAAAAAAAGGAGAGAAGAGATTTTTTTTTTAAGTCAGGGACTTTTTAAAAAAGAACAGATGTAAATTTAAAGACCTTCAGCATTTTATACTGGCCACTAAAATTTCATTTGTACTGATCCAAGTACCAGCTGGAGATATAGAAGTAACTTGATTTTTAAGAGTCATTTTCAGGTGTTCCTTCTGTTATATTTGCCAGCTCTACCATCTAGATAAGGAAATAATTTAAGATGGGCTGAATTACTGACTTGAGGGCGTATTAGCAAACAAGATCAGACCTGGAAGTTAGTTTTCATAACTCATCCAAGATACTGTGCTATTATCGCCCTATATCCCTAGTGGACAACAGCTGCACGTGTATCTGAGCCTATGAATATTTTTGTAGGTTTCGTTGACTTCTACCAGCCCTACCAGCCTCAAACACTGAAGCACTGCCTGTGCAGCATAGATGTGTTCTATAAATGGGCGGAGTAACTCCCCTCGAAATCAAAATAATTTGAGTTTGGAATAGATAAAAAGGTTGAGGAGGAGTGAGTGATCGAGAATGAGAGTGAATAATATAGGGAACAAACTAGTGGTTACTGGTGGGGAGAGGGAAGGGGGGAGGGGCAAGATAGGTGCGGGGCGGTGGGGGGGGAGAAAAGAAAGGGTGATTATGGGATTATATGAAATCATGTGTGTGAAACTTTTGAAAAGTGTAAAGCACTACAGAATTTTAAGAACCTTTTATTCCATATAAAAAAGAATGACTGTGAAAGCCTGAGAGATCATTTACACTCGGTAAAGATTTGTTTTATAACTTCTACTGCAGTTTTGGAGGATTTGTCTAAAGCCACAATATTTAATGGATGTTAGGATTGCAAAGCCCTTTTTCTTAGGGCTTTCTTTATTTTTACAGACCAGTTTATTTAAATTTTATTACAAAATGATACTCATTTTAAATATAATATAATTTAAATATAATGAGATGCAAAAGTATATTGTCATTCAAAAACACATTTTTAAAACAACTTCATGTCTTAGAAATAATATTAAGTAGCATATGCCTTTGGAATAATAGTAGCTAGCATATGTATCATTTAGCAAAGAATTTCATAGAATGAGATAACATTTGTAACAAAATATTTTTAATTAAAGAATTTAGACAATATTGGCCTCAACTCATGTGATTTAAGTTGCAAACTAGATTTTTAATTTTAAAATGTCTAAGATCTTGGAAGTATCCAGTGGAAGTATCATTCTTTGAATCAAAAATATTTATTCAATGCCTATTATATATAAAATACTTTGCTAGGTAACTGAATATATAGAAGTGTTCTCAAACTACTTATTATCCAGTGTTGGAGACCACAATTCAAATAGGATATATCAGGCCAAATATAACAATAAACTAGGTTTTTCTCTGGTGGAATAATAGAGCTTATTGCATGAGATTTGTTTAATTTTATGTTGTCTTACAATTAATTTCTCATGCAGTCCATTATCAAATATATTTACAATCTAAAAAATACCTGTTCACTTCATAAGAGAATTTGCTAAGTTGATATTCTATGATACTATGATTTTGAAGGTTTAACAAAATATAAAAGCCAAGAAAGTACCTTTGTAAATAAAATTCTGTTACTTCAGCTGATGTAACTCCTATGTGTTTTTTTGTGCTTTAGTGACGAAATGACTTTCTGATGACATCAGTAGCAGAAGTCTTCACAACATATAAATCAACTATATTTCAATAAAAATTTAAAAAAATCAGAAGTCTTTTCCAATACCTCCTATGACTTTTTCTGTCTATTCCTTTAGCCTGCCTTTCCTTTCTTCATAGCAGCTTTGGCATTCAAAATCTTTCCTGCCTTCTCCTTTTTTCACATAATGAAAGTTTACTCAGTTCTTTGGAACCTACCGGCAGAAATACTGTAGCCCTTCTCCTTCTATGTATGTAAATAAAAGATTGCCTGACTCAACCACCTGTGTACACAATCCAAAATCTTAAAATTTTAGGACTTAGATACTCAGTGGATGCTTCACTAATACCTTATAGTCAAAGTCTACAAAAATAAACATTATTTGTAATTTTTGTTAATGTTCAGTCATAATTTGGCTTAATAAAATCCCCAAGTAAGAAAGTTTTCCAAAGAGAACTTTGTCAGAAATTCCAATTTAGTTTGCTGGCAAAGTAATGTTTAGAATGTCTGTATCAATAATATAGGAAAATGATGTTCGCCTTTTTCTCTTAGCTAATAAAAATGTTATATTTTCAGTTTAAATGAATTTTCCTTTCTACTTATGGATTTTTTTTCAGACTTTTAGGGACCAAATTTAACGTTCCTGCCATTAACCTGTTTCATAACAAATTGTTTCCTAGGTCAGCATTATTTCTTGGTACAAATAAGAGAGTGCCATTAAATGAATCCTGTGTTCAGACTTCAAAGCGATCAAACTTGTCCATAGCTGATCTTACAGTAGTAGGTGATAATGGACACCATTCAATGGACTTTTAATTTCCCTATATTTTAAGGAGTTATAAGGAATAAAACATGGAAGGTAAAGAAGTATAATATTCCAGAATTTAGAAAAAATGCATTATTAAGTGTGAAATATTCAATTATAAGAAAGAGTAGAATTAAATTTTCTACTGAATTTGCTAACTATAAATTGTTTCATTCAACACTTCAATATAAATTTCTGAAGCTTTTTAGAGTAAGATATTTCTTTGCCTTTATTTCTTAAACCTATATATATCGGAGGAATTTAACAACATTTAAGGCAACAATCTATGGTAAAACATAATTTCAGATCTTTTTTGAAGAAGTTGTAATGAAAAACCCAGCTGATCATCAGATAAGCTCCACTAAAAGACTATTAGATATAACAAGATAATTCAGAAAGTTGACTAGTTGCAAAATAAATATCAAAATCAGTAACATTTCCAGAGAAGAGCAGTAATCAGAAAAACAATGGAAAAATTATTCTTCCATTCACATTAACAACAAATATATATAAAAGAGTCAGAAATTAATACAACAAGCAAGATACAAGCTTTTGTGAAGAAAAGCACAAAAATTTCCTATGGGATATGAAAGAAGATTAGAAAATAATTGACTTATTTCTAGCTAGTGAGATCTAATAGTATTTCTTTAATTAATTTGTGGGTTGATACAATTTCTATAAACTTCAACAGGATTTTATTTTGCGTCTTTACAAAATGATTTTAAGTTTACCATGAGGAAGAATGAGCTAGCAAAACCTCTGTGTGTGCATGCTCATGTGTGCACGTGTGTGTGTGTGTGTGTGTGTATAGAGATAGAGAATGATGGGGGAGAATTGATCTTTATGTATTCAAGATTATGTCTTATAAAGCTAAAACAATTAACAAAATATACTAGTTGGATGTTATAGAGATTGAACAATGAATGCATTAGAAACCCCCTATCTATCTACCTTATGTAAGAATTTAATATATAATAAAGATGGTATTTCAAATTAGGAAATGGCAAACTACTCAGTAAATTGTACTAGCACAATTGAAGGAGGTTATCATTATCCTCATTTTACAAATGAGGAAACTGAAGCACAGAGAAGTTATGTAAGTTGCTTAAAGTCACACAGCTAGCATACAATAGGTTTAGGACTCAAACTCAGGCAGATTTACTCGGGAGCCCAAGCTTTTACTATTACACCATCTCTTCCTAATACTTGATTTTTCCAACAACCTTATTTTACGAATAAGAAAACTGAACAACAGAAAAGTAAAGTAACCTCCTAAGATGACGTATCTGAAGTATTCCAGAAACAGTTCTGGAATTTGAATTCAGGCCATCAGGGTAGCTATTTAATTTTTCAAAATATCTTGTACTTATTAGGACTTCCCTGGCGGTCCAGTGGTTAAGACTCCACGCTTCCACTGCAGGGGGTGCGGGATCTATCCCTGGTAAGGAGCTAAGATCCCACATGCTGCGCAACTCAGCCAAAATAAATAAACAAATAAAATACTAAAAAACATGTATATATTTTGTACTTACTAAATCGAAATTTATAAAAATCTAGGTCTTCTAAAGTGGTCAGATCATTTTTCTAAAATACAATTACTAACACACAATTTTAGTAATACCACTAAAATACAATTCACCAATTACTATAAGCTCTCAGATATAGTGTTATTTCTAGTGTCGGATAAGAAACTGTGAGAAAGAGGAGATGTCTCACGTCAACTATGGCCTTCCAAATTTAATAGAGACACAGATCAAGAATTATTTTTATATTGCATAAACTTCTCCAAAATAGGCCCAGTTCAGATTTCACCTTCTCTGAGGATACTTGGGTGACTTTATCTCACTCTCATCCCAAACTTACGACAAAACTAAATTGTTCCCTCCTCGTTGTGCTGTTTCCCTTCCCCGCCCACCTCTAGTTGAGCACAGACCACACACTGCATTATAGTTATCTGTAAAAATGCTTGTTGTGCCAAGATGTCAACAGCAAAGCAAGAACTATTTGTATTCTCACTGCGTGCTACGGTGTCTGGCACATAATAGAAGCTCAATAAATATTCTGCCTTGTCCTGAATCTGCTCATCTGTACTTACAGAGCATCCTTCTATATGGTACAAAACTGAAGGCTCTCGGGAAACAGACAAGAACTTCTAATCCATAATCTCTGAAGCACTAAGGGAGCAAGTAAAATGCCAGAAATAAGATTTTAAAAATCTGGCTTCAAATCTTGACTCTGCAGCTTTTTGACTATTGACCTCTGAGTTTTAATCTTTCTATAAAATGGGAATTATAATATTTACCTCCCAGGGTTTTTGTGAGCAATAAATGAGAGAAATTTAGTAGAAGGGCCAATTATACCGTCTACTATGTACTACCAGTCAACAATATTTATCCTATTAACATTAATATAGCCATTTTTAAGTTATCGCAACGTCACCTCTTCCGCCAGCCATTTTATATATCATCTAATCCTCATGACAGTGCTTTCATTCAGCAATGATACCTTCACTTTACAGGTAAGGAAAGATTCAGAGAGGTTAAATGGGTTGCCGGTGATCACACAGCTAGGAAGTAGGAAAGCTAGAACACCAACTCAGAAGTTGCTGATTACATTTCCTGCTCTGAGCCACTATAATTTTTTTTTTTAAATAAAGCAATATCTTAAAGAATTGCAGATCACTCTACACTAAGAAAGCTGTTTTCTAAAACATAGACACTAAATAGATAAAGATTTGGGGAAAAACAATTTAAAAAAATACAGACTTCCTAGATGACTTAAGTTTCACAAAACATTCTGGAGCTGAAGTAGTACAGTCAGGATTTAGAGAATGCTAGGTGACTTCCAATCTCCCTCTCTATTCCAAATTTTGATTTTAATCTACAAACTACCGAATATTTTTACTTGAATGTCTCAGAGACTTTTTAAAGTCAAAGATCCAAAATTAAATTAATCCATTCTTTTCTTTCTACCACGACTTTTGTACTATTTTCCTCCTTACTAAAAAATTTCTTTCTCTGTGTTACTATATCTGTGGACTACAACTCCATCCCCCCCCCTTTTTTTTTTTTTAATTTTATTTATTTATTTTTGGCTGTGTTGGGTCTTCGGTTCTGCGCGAGGGCCCTCCCTAGTTGCGGCAAGCGGGGGCCGCTCTTCATCGCAGTGCGCGGGCCTCTCACTATCACGGCCTCTCTTGTTGTGGAGCACAGGCTCCAGACGCGCAGGCTCAGTAGTTGTGGCTCACGGGGCCTAGTTGCTCCGCGGCATGTGGGATCTTCCCAGACCAGGGCTCGAACCCGTGTCCCCTGCACTGGCAGGCAGACTCTCAACCACTGCGCCACCAGGGAAGCCCCCCATCCCCTCTTAATTGCCCATCTCAGAAATCTGGAAATCCTTCTTGAACCTCTTTCTTTCATAACTACCTTCTCAAATCCCTCCATTTCTTCTGCTTCCCATCTTTACCACCATTTCACCACGAACATACCTGGCAAAATTCTTGCCAAGACTAATGTGCGTATTGAGCATGTTAAGCACGCTAAGAGCTGAGACAGCTTCCCGAAACGTGTGAAGGAAAATGATCAGAAAAAGAAGGAGGCCAAAGAGAAAGGTACTTGGGTTCAGCTGAAGCTCCAGCCTGCTGCACCCAGAGAAGCACACTTCGTGAGAACCAATGCAAAGGAGCCTGAACTGTTGGATGGAGCCCATTCCCTATGAATTCGTAGCATGATGGGTGTAAAGAAAATAAAAGACCAGGACTGTTAAAAAAAAAAAAAAAAAAAAAAAGGAAAGAAAAAATAAGCGCAAGTCATCTACTTGACTTGTATTAAAATTATGTTTACAGGGACTTCCCTAGTGGTCTAGTGGTTAAGACTCTGCACTTCCAATGCAGGGGGTGCAGGTTCCATCCCTGGTCAGGGAACTAAGATCCCACATCCACATGCCACGTGGTGCGGCCGATAAATTTAAAAAAATTATGTTTACTGTCCATTTCCAAATAAAGAAGATTGTGAATGCACTGATGGCAGAAAGTTTGTCTTCCTCAAATTCTACCCTATGCTTTGCAGTAGCTAGCCTAGTGCTTGGCTCCTAATGAAAAAAAAATTCTATTTGTCTGTGTATGTATGTATGCATCTATCTGTCTATATATCTATCTACCTACTTAACTACATACCTATCTTTATCGGTAGATTGTACACAAAACGAATATCTAACCAATTTAAAGAGAATGAATCCTTCAACTATGGGTAAAGTGTTCTGTTTCTCATGATCTAGTTTTAGTTAATATATAGCTCACATCAAATAAATATCCCAACCTTCTACCTAAATGCTGGTTAATTTTTAATACTGAATAACTTTTTAAGTTCAAATAGAATGTTCTGGCAAAACACGCTCCTTTCATTTCAGTCCATTCTCTATTTAAACATAGCATTTACTTCTAAAACACTACAGAATTTTGGTATGACCACATGGGAAAAAACTTCCATAATGTAACTGTTTTTGCTTTCTCCAAAGGGTTAAATATCTTGAATTCAAATTCTCAGCCAGAAGTTAATTGTTTTTAAAGCTAAGTACATATATTTATGTCTATCTAACAGAAAGATTTTGAGGACCATATCCCAGGCACGTTGCTAGGTCCTAAGGATAAGCAAAGATTTATGAAGCAAGATCCCTGATCATGAGAAGCCCACAGTGTACAAAGACTGATGATATTCACAGTCAATGAGAGAGCATGTGAGAATATCTAGTTCAGTGTTTGCTGCATACAAGGTGCTCAATTAATGTGTTAAAAGAAATAATCAGACTATGATACAGTAATGACTATCTTACTGGTTTATACAAAAATTACATTCAGCATCCTCCTTGTAGCTGAAATTATTTTCCAGAACACAGAATTCCAAGAGATTAACCAAAGATGTTTTGATTTCAAAAAATAATATCTCTTTGTCTACATGCATCTGATACATATATCAATTTTAATAAACCGTAACACATTTAGGGGACAAAAAACTATTAATGCCATATTAAATAAAAGGCAGCTGATTGATAGAAGCAAATTCACAACCCAAGTAACTGCAATTATTTTAGCTATTTCATTTTTGTCCTAATGCTAACATGTCCCTGAATTGTTTTCAATGGTTTTAAAGCAGCGAGGTGATTGTTTTGCCACAGATTCAGGAAATCATGGTTTATCGGCCAAGCCACTGACCTTCCAAGATCCTGAGCTAAAATCCCATTAGCACAAGTTGTTTTAATGTGAACTTGATGCAGCAACTCAGAACCTGAGAGAGGAGATCTGAAAGGCACCTTTCTAAAAAACAATTGATTTGCTTCATTTCATTGAAATGGCTAATGCTTTGATGGTTCATATTTACAATGGCTTGTCCTGCTCTTCAATAGAGTTGATATGTTGGAGTCTTTAACACCATAAACTTGATCAGAACTTCCTCAGTAATAAACAGACTGGATGGAAGGGGAGTGCCCCTCCTCACCGGGCCTCTGGAACCTATTTGCTTACCAATTTGTAGCTGAAGACATTGAGAATGGTGTTCTTCATGCTCAACTGCTCCAGGTAGTTGAAAAGAGTTCTGGGAAACTCAATATGCAAACTGGTTTGGGAGCCTGAAAGATTTCAAAGGGAAGAACATTTGACCTTCCTTAGGAAGAGCATGTTGCTCAGTTACATTCACTTTTTTTTTCTTAATTAATTAATTAATTAATTTGTTTTTGGCTCTGTTGGGTCTTCGTTGTGGTGCTCGGGCTTCTCACTGCAGTGGCTTCTTTTGTTGTGGAGCACGGGCTCTAGGAGGGTGGGCTTCAGTAGTTGCGGCAGGCAGGCTCAGTAGTTGTGGCACACGGGCTTAGTTGCTCCGCGGCATGTGGGATCTTCCCGGACCAGGGCTCGAACCCGTGTCCCCTGCATTGGCAGGCGGACTCCCAACCACTGTGCCACCAGGGAAGCCCACATTCACTTTTAAGTATGGAATTTTGGTAGCATTCATAAAACCCACGAAGAAAATCTATTTCCCTTGTAAGTCGCTTCCTAAACAACTCAGAAAACTAACAAGCTGGGATTCTAGTTTGTACATTTTTTTCTAAATGCCAAAGATGTGTCAAACTTCACAGCGACTTACGTTGAATCCCATGATTGTTAAAGACAAGAGACACACACCTCTTCTCCACATTAGGGCACAGAGAAAGCTGAGACTGAAACTTAGCAGCCACTAAAGGGCCTGAGTGTGTTGCTTTGTTTTTTCTTTTCAATTCCACTCTTTCGGAGGTGTCAGGGTCAGTGGAATTTTTTTTCTTTACTTTTGAACAGCAAGTCCAATTTAATTGTGATTGCGTTAAAATCAAGCCATTCAATCAGCACAAAATGCAGGTTTAACCTGCCCTCCCACCTTTTCCTTTTTTTAATATCAGAAGGTTTTCTTTGAATCTCTCCCAGGTTACTTGCTTATAAGTTTGCGAAGTGATTTTGCCATAGCAATACTTGGGTAGGTGTGATGAGGTCAGGGTTAACTTAACAGTCATCAACAAAAATTCCTACCCAAACCCTAAAAGATAAAAGAATTCTGTTGGGGTCATACCTCAGTACCCAGAGATAGGAAATTTACCCTCTGCAGGTCTGTAGAAAATCCTTGACAACTAATCCTATCCCAACCTCTCCACACTCCTGCCAACAAGAAGAATTATATGAATTCCTTATGGAAAATCTCAGGCCAAAAATTAAAACATCTTTTTATGCCTCATAGTTGATTCCTACTCAACTTCTCACCTGCATTTCAACAAAATCCCTCCATGACTCTCAGCACCACTTTTAGTGTATTTCTCTGGCATTTAACCTACTTCTTTTCATGTTGAAAAATAACTGACTCATAAGTTCTTCATAAAAATGATGGTGAGGGACCTCCCTGGCAGTCCAGTGGTTAAGACTGCACGCTTCCACTACAGGGGGCACGGGTTTGATCTCTGGTCAGGGATCGAACTAAGATCCTGCATGCCCCGTGGCCAAGAAAGAAAAAAAAAAATGATGGCGATCATAGAAATACCATGATTAATAGTAAAAGTCATTTGTGCAGGAGACAAAAGACAAGATAAAATAATTTTATGTCAGAATTTCTTTACTTTTAATTTAAATAAAAATAAGCAGCTAGAGATTGTTTAAATCATTTGGAAAACAAATTCAAACTTGTAAGATGGATCAGAAAGCTATTGTATGAAGCTGTTCATTACCGAGGGAAATGAAGAGTTACCAAAGAAGAGTTGGATCTATTAAAAAGCAAGATCACGGTTTCAATAAAATTAAACCATGAAATTAGAAATTCATTTTATTATTTCAATGTATATTATGTATGTATACATGGCGTGTATGTATATATTTGAGAATAGCATGTGCTGCTTTCCTATGTATCTGATATCTAAACTGTCCAGCAATTTATAGAAGCAAAAAATTAAAAATCTCCTTATTTTTAAATATTTTAATATGTATTGTTATATGTATTGAAGAAAATGTGAAAATAATTTTCCCCTCAGTTTTCTTCTTTGGGAGCTTAGTTGCCAATTAAATGAGAGAATATATAAATAAACAAAAAATTAAAAGTATAATTAATTAAAGCTAAAGTATCTATAGTGATTAAGTAATCCAAGTATTTCAGATTATGTAGTTAAGATAAATAATATCAATAAGGATGAAAAATTAATCTGAGGTCTCCAACTATTTACATATTTGTATGTATATGTGTATTTATCTACTTTGTCTCTCTCAACTTGATAAGTGATAGCCTGGCAGAAAAAATCATGGAAATTCTTTTTCATTTCAACAATGATTCCTCATCTCAGCAAAAATACTCAAGAAAATTCTAAATCCATTCTTATTTCGCTGGCTTGCTAGCTCACACTTCAGAAGTTACTTATTTCTCTTGAGTCTGTCTCAACTAAAAAATTAGGCTAAAATCCGTCCTTCTCCAGAGATAACTTATATAAAATGCTCAAATTAAAAGTTACCTATCAAGTACAAAAGAATGCCAGTTCTCTTATTTCTTTGAAGAAGAGTCCATATGAAACACAATCTGCACAGTTGTGAATGAAAGGTGGAAATTAAAAGGGAGTAGTAATAGATAGCTGTGAAATCCCAAAGCCTATGAAATCCAATCAGAAAAGGGAAGGGTTAAAATAGGAGAACTCCCCAAAGCTTAGATGACTTTGGAAACACAGATCAAAAACAAAGACAGATAGTATAATTAACTCCATTACTGCTCAGTCAAATGAAAACAGTCATGACATCCTTACTTATTTATGACACCAGCAAATAGCTCAATTCCACCCCTGGATATTGCTGTAGGACAGCACTGGTTCCACAGCAGGTGAAACAGAAACAAGCTGGTAAAATTTATGTCACTAGGTCATGTTATAGATATAAGATTTATGCAGAAGTCCCATAAAAAATAAGTAGCTTTTATACCTTCTTATAACAATTCTTGTTCTCGAGCAAACCAAAGTCTATACACAGAAAGCTGTAATTTTCTCAAGTGCGTTTAGAATTGTGAAAAGCCTATTTACTTAAGTATATATTTTGCCTCAGGTATTGGAATTTACCAACAACAATAATAAAATCTTTGCATGATCAAGCCATCTATTAACATTTATGAAATATTTTCATTTCTGAGTTGTCTTCCTTAGCAAATTGGAAAATTAAGCAATGTGGTATATAATCTCCACTGTACAGAAGGTTCAGAAGGAGGAAGAATAAAGGGAATATTCAGGTCACTCACAACATTTCTTCCTGAGATGTTGTCTGATTCCTCTCCACCTCTGTTCTTACCTTTCTGACCAAATCTCACTTTCCTGATCCCTTTGGTATTCCTACTGCCTAGGGCAGTACATGGCATGTAGTAGGTATTTGTCTGCAAAGAATTTCACTGTGCATATATATTCTACTCAGACTCTCTTGTATATCTTTGTATCTATCTTCAACGTCAAGGACAAGTACCTTATTTACAATTGATGTATAATATTTAGTTGGTTGACCGATTTCCTGAGTTAGATAAATAGTTTTACAATGGTCTTAAATCTTTTCTTCACTGCTGGTGGGAATATGAATGGTTACAACCATTTGGATGGCAATCTGTTTTTTACACTTTTGGTCAAGAATATTCAATGACAAGCTGCAGAACACAGTTTGTAAGAACAAAGAAAAGTAGAATGGGTAAATAGTGGTTTATTCATAGGAGGCAATATTGTAGACTAGTGAAAAAGTATCAACTATCCCTATACAGGTTACCAAGGAGACTCTCCCAAATAGGATGTAGAGGGAAAAAAAAAAAAAAAAAAACTAAATTGTACATCATTTATATAAAGTTTTAAAGCATGAAAGCAATATTGTCTATTTTATTATACACTACACATTGAAATTATGTTTTTAAATGCATGGCAATGAGAAACATTACATTCAGTGGAGTGGTTGCCTTGGGGTAAGAAAAGGATATTGCAGTCAAGAAGAGTACACAGGAACACAGAACACTGGGGAAGCCAAATGTATTGGTAATGTTTTACTTTTTAAGCTGGATGTTGAGAACGTGAGATTTTTTAATTGTTATCATTCTCTTCACCTTTCTGTAAATCTGAAATAGTTTTTAAAGGAATAAGAAAATAACATTAACAAGGTAGTAGTTAATCTACCGTGGGATAAATATCCTAATTAGATTCTTTTTCTCTTTTCCATCTCAAAATTGTTAAGGAAAACAGTGCCCTGAATAGAAATGATACGTTGACATGAGGGGCACCATCTAAATCAAGCATGGCAAAGGGACATGAACCCCAGAGCCCACAAGAATAGATATGAAACTTTAAAAAGCAAAGGAAACATACTCTCTTTAGCCACTCAGTAAAATATGATGACACAGTGGCCAGGAAGCCATCAAACACCTCCTTCTGCCAGCAATCTCAAAAGGCTGCTCAAATTCTTTCTATAAATTGGGCGAACACCTAAGTTATCTTCCAAGTAACACAGTTTTAAAAGCAAACACGGGCACTATTAAAAACTATACTGGAACAAAAAATGTAAACCAGGACTGTCCCACCGAACCAGACTGACTATAGACTACAATTGCTGGATGCGCCACTGCAGTAACAGGTTTATCGAATTTAGTGGATTTTATGGAGGCAAATATGAATACAGAAGTGTACATGTTGCACTCCATTTGAAATACTATTTTTAGATGAACTGGGAAATCAAAGAACTGGAAAATAAACTGACAAAAATCAGGTAGACATAGGAGAGGAGTGAAATCCTCTTCTTTTATAGTGGTCTATCTGGAGATTTTGTCTAAAATCGACATTTGTGACTGTCAGATGTAGGCATTTAACTCAGTCATAGTGGCAATTTAAAAAGTCTTAAGTGGTTCTCTCTGGGAAGTGGAATAGCAGTTGGAGGAGGAGTGATTATGTCAATATCCTTCCATGTGGTTGGAGACATTCTTTACCATAAGCATGGATTCTTTTTATAATTAAAATATGTTAAAAATTTATAAAAATGATAATAGACAGTACTCACAAGTGCACAGGGTAAATAATGGTAATACCTCATATTTTTATTGAGCGTTTATTATGTGCCATGTACTTTGTTAAATGATGAACATGAGTTATCTCATTTAATCTCTTCACAACAATCCCATAAGTTATTATGCCCACACTCTAGATAAGAAAACTGAGATATTGGGTGGGTGTCACAACTTGTCGAAAGTCAGACACAGTTCACATGTGCGGGACCTGAAACTTGTACCCAGGCAATCTAACTCCAAAGCTGCCCCCTCAAGTCATTCTTCTCTTCTGTCTCCTATTTGAACATGATGCTCCAGGGAGTATACATTGGTACAAGTTTTCATATAGTATTTTGACAACATGTATCAAAACTTTTAGTGTGTACACTCTGTGACTCAGAAATTCTGTTCCTATGTATTTATGCTAAGAAATAATGGTAAATACACCCCAAGGGATATTTTAAAGGAAGTCCATCCTTGCAATGCATATGAAAGCAAAAAAAAAAAAATCAATATTCATCAATAGAGGATTGATTTTCTTAAATTATGATATATTCATACAATATAATACATTCAACCTATACTTATTTACATGGAAGATTAACAGGCTTATATTGAAAAGGCAAGTTGCAAAACAATATGCATATATGATCTTGTTTTTGTCAAAAATAAAAATGCATAAACAGAGCCATAGAATACAGTTTGGAAGGCCATACTCTACAATACTGCTTCCCAGGAGAGATCATTTCTAATAGCTTGACGTAAGTAGTACCTTCCCCGTTGATTTGCCATCATGATTCTCTGCTCTCAGCCGTCATAAAAATAATATACATTCATTTGCTTTCTTGCCTATTTTTTGTATCTTTCACCAATTTTATGCTAACTAAGGGCAGGAACCACATCTGTAATAGCAATCCCTATTTACCAAGGCCCAAGTGGTACAGAATATGTGCTTCAGAAATACTTGTTGAACTAATGCCAATCAAATTTATTTCCAGGTGATTTTCACTTTCAACTTTCTACCTTAATCCATTGTTTCAGCTTTTACAAAGAGAAGGGTGGGTATTGCTGGTATAATTATGGAGAAAAAAAAACCCAGTAAAGCTATTTTTATTATGGTAAAGCCAATCAATCAATCAATCTAGCAATGCAGAGGCAGTGCTGACGAAATTAAAAACCACACTAGATTTGCAGCCACAAGACTTAGTCTGCAGCCTGCCTTCCAGCTCAGGCACTTACTAGCTGGGTCATCAGTCTCTTAAACTTCACCCATCTTCTCTTCTTTCCTTCTTACTCTCACTGAAAACATTTATTCCCATATTTATTTGCAGAGCAAAGAACTGGGCTACCTGCCTCAAGGAGGCTACAGAATCTTCCAGCCCTCAGGGCCCTATGTGGACCAGGAAGAACCCAGGGGCAGAGACTACAGAGGAAGAGCTGCTGAGGATTTGGTTTGGGGGTTTTTTGGTTTGTTTTGATTTTGGAGTGCCATCAGGAGGTGGAGGCCATAACTTAAAGGGTTGCAAAGCCTGCTTTCTCTCTCATTCTTCTCAAAGAAAATAGGCTGACCTAGCCCCAGCCTCACACTGTCAAAGGTATAGTCACTCCATAAATATTTGTTACAAAAAAGAATGAATGAACATGTAGAACATTCTTTTTCATTGGTCTTGCTGTGGCAGTAAAAGCCCTAAAAATCGTAACTGGAAAAATGTAAGATTTGATAAATATTGAGTTTAGGGAAGAAAGAAATGTAAGTATAAATTAATTTGTTTTCAGTGTAAGACCTTGTATGTAAGGTTCCAACACAATGAATTTTTACAGTGAAGCTATAAACTCTAAAATGGGGATTATGAACGTGGACACTATAATTTATAATACTTGCATAGCTTTCAATTATTCAGGTGCTCAAAGCCCAACAAATTGAATAATGAACAGGGGTAATGAATTGAACGCTGAGAAGATGGTAACAGAAAACACTGGGTAGTCACCACGGAGAAATTCACATACAGAAGTAGCCCTGAAAGAAACACACTTGTTTTGAAGGACACATTTTCTTTTCTTTCAAGCCAAACATTTACGGAACAGTAATGCAAGTAGGAATTGCTTTCAAGAAATACCTGTTAAAGGCAGAAAGCTGCTAAAATAGTATATTTTAGATGACCAAACAGAGAATTAGAATTGTAAATTGGCCTGTAACATTCTCGGAGAGCGCAGTTCTCTATTCCATTATCTTTAACCACATGGAGAAGGGGGATATGGGTTCATATAAATTATTAAGCACCATTGCTTTAGATTTAGGCTGGGAAATGTGTTGATATTCCACCGATCCTAAAGCACGGGGTTCTTCACAGTATTTCATACAACACTGCAGATCAGAAATTTAAATAATGAGATGGCTTCTGAACTCGCTGTTCAGACCCGGGTTGGATGATGCACGCTCGTGTCTGCCAGTGAAGGTTCTGGAGGAAGGATGCCTACTTAGCCTGGTACCCACATCTCTGCTGTCAGTGATACTGCAGACCCAGACAGGCACAACATGCAGTTGGCCAAAATCGTTGAACGATTCGAATTAAATGCAATTAACTAAAGTCAATAAAAATTAATGATCCGCGCGCCTCTAACCTCCACCACCATCATACACACTACTCAGTCTGCACACCCATCATTTTCCACATAAAGGGTATTTATCAAAGCAACTTAAAAATCATTTGTCTTCTAGACTATTGTAAGCCACGAGGTAATACTGTATAGTGATTAGCGTATTGTCCGTGAGGTCAATACATCTGGCTTCGGATCTCAGCTTTACTGTTTTCTAGATGTATTTTAGGCAAACTATTTAACCTTCTAATATTCAGTTTCTTTATCTGTATAATGGGGATAATAACAGTACCTCCCTCTTCAGATTATTGGGAGTATTAAATAAGATAATATATGCAAAACTTTCAGTATAGTCATAGTTAGCACTCAGTAAGCATCAATATTAGCTATTCTTACTGGCTAAAGCTGCATTGGCAAAGGCTGTTTCAATGTATCTGAAACACTGGGACCTGGCACTCATAAACACGAGTTGTGCCATTCACAAGAACCATTTAAATGATCATCTGGGGCTCGAGGCTTTCAGGGGCAGCTATTGCTATTATACCCTTAGAAACGGTTTTCCAGCATCAACATGGAAAAGTTCACATGGAAAATGAGTGCCTATTTACCTCTGACAGTTATTTTGATGGGTAGACCAAAGGGACTCATCAGTTTGATATGAATTATAAAATATGTGTAACAATTGTTAAGCTGTTGTACCTGTATAATTTGAGTTTGATTGTTCTGATCCTAAAATATTGTTCTACCCAGTGGAAATCACCATAATTATCCCAAATCTGCGCTGGAACTACAAGATCGACAGTGCAGAACTCTAAAACCAGTTATTTTACTGGGAGAATTTCATAGAAAATTTTCAGTGATATTTCACCACTCAAAAAATAATTTAAAACTATTGAGGTACTTCAGGACTTCTCTCAGATGCAAATGTAAACCTACTAGAACATCTGGACTATTTTGCCTTTTGTTTTTAGTCACTCCCTAATCAAGGAAAGTGGAAATTTGTAGGAACCTTAAAGATCATCTAATCTGACCACTTTATACTAGAAATGAGGCAATAAGGATGAAGAGAGGAAGCTATGTTTCAAAGAGCCAAGATTCAAATGGAATTTTTTCGTGGGCCATAAACATATTTTCAGTGATGTTGGTGGCTGCTGAAACGCCCAGGAAACTTTATACATGGACATTATAGAACACAAAATATATATTGCTATTTATCACTTTTACTTTATAATCCCAATAGTAAATTAATGGCTCTCTAAATATTAATACAAACACGTGGTCTTTAGTTTCTTTAAGATAAAGCATAGGACACCTACTCCGTAGAATTCTCTTTATGCACAGCATTTACACGCATACATCAAGGATTTCATTTTTTTTTTTTACCTACCTAAGAATTTCATTTTTCCTCTTGCTATTTATATTTCTTAAGTCTCCAATTCAATTGTAAGATATGAGGTGCAGAAACCTCTTTCCCCTTTTTTAATCACCTATAACATGTGGGGCATGTTCATGATAGGTTCCCATGATTCACCGCCGATGAATGAGTTCTAAAGGGAAGCATTTAAACTATTAAAGCTGATGGACTATGAACTCTGAACTCTTAGAAACCTTGGGAAAAAAATTTTTGTTTAAGGGTGACCTGAACAACCAAAGGACAATAATTCACACTATGACCTTGGATAAGTCAATTAACCTCTTTGGTCCTGGGTTTCTTCACCTGTAAAGCAAAGGGGTTGGCCAGAATGATGTCTAAAGAGCCTTCCAGATCTCCACATTCTACGATGCTGTGTTACTTCATTACCTTGGTCTCTCTGTACAGTGTTAGGTTATAGCCGTCACCCCTTCTAATAGCCATTCAATCTTACTTCTAAAAGCCAGGTCCCGCCGGTGTCGCTGGTAGCGGAGGCTGCATTGCTTGTTTCTAACGCGCAGTGGAGAATTCAGTGGTGGGGAACAGATGAGGATCGATGTCGCTGTTGTGGCCACAGCTGGGACGCAATCTCAACCTTTGTGCAGAGGGGCCCTTTGCTTTGGGGTTGGGAGTATTCGAGAAGGCAGGAAGGAAAACGACCACTGGCAGGACAATCCCAGCAGGACAGCTTCATGTTTGGGGATGTCTTTGGTCAGCATATCACTCCCCTCCAGTGAGCATTTGGTCTGGAAAAAACAAAAAAACAAAAAAATGTGTATCTGTTGATCTGATAGCATTGGGAGGCTTCCTTCCTGTTCAGCAAAGTACAGAAATGGGTCCTGTGAAATCACAGACAAGTAGACAATCTCCCCTTTGCCCCCCATCCTTAGCTTTTCACTCCAACTGAGATACACGGCCAGTATCAGCAGTCTTTGCTCTACCCTCTGGAGACCTTCAGAGGGTAAAAGAGACTTAAAAAGAAAAACTCCCCCCCCCCTCAAATCATAAAACTGGCATGAATAGAACATCTCCACAGCAGGAAAGCAAAAAGGAGGGAAGAAAGTTGGTTTAGGTGAGAGTAATATGAATATTCAACTCAAATAAATCTTATTAGGTGAGGATATAGCAAAAGAAACAGCCAGAGGCAAGAATAACAGAGAGACCCTACAGCTGTATTAAAGAAGGAAAATGCTGTCCACTTTTTCAGTTGAAGGTAAGTTCATTGACAAAGTAGGGTTACAGGGACTTCCCTGGAGATCCAGTGGTTAAGATTCCATGCTCCCAATACAGGGGGCATGGGCTCGATCCCTGGTTGGGAAATTAAGATCCTGCATGCTGCATGGCCAAAAAAAAAAAAAGAAAGAAAAAAAAAAAGGCCTAGTTAAAAAAAATATATATATATATATGTATATATATATATATATACATATATATATATGTACATGTATATAAAATAGAATAAAAAATAAAAAACAGCATTTAAAAAAAAATGTAGGGTTACAAATAGCAGTCGTCTCCTTTGACAAAGCTAATGACTCATCTAAAAGCCTGGAGAAAGAATACAAGTAGAAAATTACCAAAAATTACAATCTCTTCCTCACCACCATAACCCTCTTTATCGTGTCATTTCCTAAACTGCCCAAAACTTCCCCATTAAGACATTAGTAATGCTGACCAATAAGCTGTAAGAATAAGCAAGCCCTGTCAGACAGGCCTCCTGGCTCGTCTGTCTTAGCGTTTGCTACTCCCCTGCCCCCAGCCTTTTTCCCTGGGTATTTCCATGACTCTGTCTTTCCCAGCCTCAATGTCATCAACTCAGAAAAGCTTTCCCTGGCCACACAATTAAAGTAGCCTTTGCGCCCCACCATCTATCGCCCAGTTACTTTCTATTTCCTCATCTGCTTTTTTTCTCCAATAAAATTTATCAAAAATTTGAAATTAAAAAAAAAAAAGAATAAGCAATCCCTTAGAAAAGTATGCCTATTTGAGAGAAAAGGATAAAAAAATCTCTTAGTGATGGCAATTTCAAAATTGAACAATTCCAAATTATTCCACCTGTTTCTTCCGAAGACCACCAATTTTGCTTGGAAAGGTTTCTTTTTGTGTGTGTTTTTTAATTTAATAATAGGTTAGAAATCTTGTTGCTCATATCCTAAACATTTTCTACCCCATTATCTTCATGATTTTTCATTCACTTTCTCATTCTCACAATAAAAACTTGAGGAGACAAAAATAATAATTAACATAGGATTCCTATCTTTAGATTTATCAAGTCCATATCTGACTCAGATAGCAGAAGGTTAGAATACTGGCTCTTCTTATAAGCCAGTTATGGGCAAGCAAACTCTTCAAGCTTCAGTTCCTTCATCTGTAAATTAAAAATAAGAACAGATTTCTAATAGAGTGTTGTACATAAAATACCTGGAATAGTCCTTGGAACATAGTGGGAGCTCAGTCAATAACAAGAATTATCTTTACCCTCATTATTTTCTTGTGTGTTGTTAGCTACCTTCCAATTATGTACAGAGAGCTCTACTTCAATGAAGTTTCAAGCACAAGGCAATAGATTATATTACATACATAATAAATCATAATGCTTTTCTTATCAATTTCAAATCTGCAAAATCATAGGAACAGGGGGTGTCATACTCAGCCAAAACTATTCAAGTAGTATGTCACCAACAGGAACATTAAAGGCAAATTGTCAGTGACGGTGATAATTGTTACCATTTATTGAGCTCTTACTATATATAAGGCCCATGATAAGGAATTTATATGGATTGTTTCCTTTCATCCTTTATAAAACCTTATAAATCCTCTTATGGAATTGGTATTTTTATCCCCACTTTCCAGATGAAGAACAGGGATGTTGTAGGGAGTTGCTTGGAAAGACTGCATTACTTGTCCAAATTTACGCAGCTAGTAGGCAAATAAACCAAGACATGAAACCAGGTCCCTCTTATGACAAAGTTTTATGCTTTTACACAGTATCGAGGGTCTAGTATTCTTCTGAAGAATTATAGCATTTTAGAAATTTAAAGGAGGAAGAAATTTGGGGGTTTTTAGCACAAGACCATCTTTTGAGAAAAAGCGTTCTCCCTTCTTAGTAAAATCCCTGTGTATGGAGCCTAAGACATATATACTTCAAAATTCCCCAGAGTGATTTTGATGATTTTTTTGAAAACCATTGCCTATCCCAAATCCATCATTTATAGTTCTAACATAAATAAATTTGTTTACATTCTTTCTTGGTCAGTTTTTATTTTATGCCAGTACTTCCTTATCAACTACTGAATCCCAAACATTAATTATGAGATAAGTGAAGTTCTAAATCATAGTTTTAAAAAAGTTTCTTGAAATGTATTTAGATTTAAAATTAATAACCATTTAAAACTAATAATCATTAATACTTTGGTGCCTAGACATTTTGATATATTTCTGAAATCCTGGGACTATGCTGTAAATACAGTTTTGCAATTTACCTTTTTTTTCACTTAATAACATACTGTGAACGTCTTTACATGGCTATAAACATTCCCAAGACTGTTGTATTAGTGGCTGTAGCATATTCCACTGTATGGATGTATTATAATTTATTTAATCAATACCAATATTCACATTAAAAAGTAGCTGCAATTTTATTTGGGACTCTAAACCATATATACAAATCAAATCAATCATCAGACTTTAACAGAAAAACTGTCATATTAAATTTAATAAACATCTTCAATTTATAGATGTCTTACTGAAAACTAAAAGTATAGACCTAGGAGGACCTTCAAGATGGCGGAGGATTAAGACGTGGAGATCACCTTCCTCCACACAGATACATCAGAAATACATCTACATGTGGAACAACTCCTACAGAACACGTACTGAACGCTGGCAGAAGACCTCAGACTTCCCAAAATGCAGGAAACTCCCCACGTACATGGGTAGGGCAAAAGAAAAAAGAAAAAACAGAGACAAAAGAATAGGGACGGGACCTGCCCCTCTGGGAGGGAGCTGTGAAGGAGGAAAGGTTTCCACACACTAGAAGCCCCTTCGCAGGTGGAGACTGCGGGTGGCAGAGGGGGGAAGCTTCAGAGCCACGGAGGAGAGCACAGCAACAGGGGTGCGGAGGGCAAAGCGGAGAGATTACCGCACAGAGGAGCGGTGCCGACCAGCACTCACCAGCCCGAGAGGCTTGTCTGCTCACACGGGGGGCGGGCGGGGGCTGGGAGCTGAGGCTCGGGCTTCGGAGGTCGGATCCCAGGGAGAGGACTGGGGTTGGCAGTGTGAACACAGCCTGAAGGGGCTAGCGCGCCATGGCTAGCCAGGAGGGACTCTGGGAAAAAGTGTGGAACTGCCTAAGAGTCAAGAGACCAGTGTTTCAGGGTGCATGAGGAGAGGGGATTCAGAGCACCGCCGAAATGAGCTTCAGAGTCGGGCGTGAGCCGCGGCTATCAGTGCAGACCCCAGAGATGGGCATGAAATGCTAACGCTGCTGCGGCTGCCACCAAGAAGCCTGTGGGCAAGCACAGGTCACTATCCACACATCCCCTCTTGGGAGCCTGTGCAACCCACCACTGTCAGGGTCCCGTGATCCAGGGACAACTTCCCCAGGAGAACACATGGCGCGCCTCAGGCTGGTGCAACGTCACGCCGGCCTCTGCAGCTGCAGGCTTGCCCTGCATTCTGTACCCTCCCTGCCCCTGGCCTGAGTGAGCCAGAGCCCCCTAATCAGAGCTCCTTTAACCCCGTCCTGTCTGGGCAAAGAACAGACACCCTCAGGTGACCTACACGCAGAGGCGGGTCCAAATCGAAAGCTGAACCCCAGGAGCTGGGCGAACAAAGAAGAGAAAGGGAAATCTCTCCCAGCAGACTCAGGAGCAGCAGATTAAATCTCCACAGTCAACCTGATGTGCCCTGCATCTGTGGAATACCTGAATAGACAATGTACATCCCAAAATTGAGGCGGTGGACTTTGGGAGCAACTGTAGACTTGGGGTTTGCTGTATGCAAATGACTAGTTTCTGATTTTTTTGTTTATCTTAGTATAGTTTTTAGCGCTTTTTATCATTGGTGGATTTGTTTATTGGTTTGGTTGCTTTCTTCTTTTATTTATTTTTTAAATTTTATTTATTTTTTCTTTCTTTTTTTTTCTCCCTTTTCTTCTGAGCCATGTGGCTGACAGGGTCTTGGTGCTCCGGCTGGGTGTCAGGCCTGAGCCTCTGAGGTGGAAGAGCCGAGTTCAGAACATTGGACCACCAGAGACCTCCTGGTCCCACATAATCAACTGACGAGAGCTCTCCCAGACATCTCCATCTCAACGCTAAGACCCAGCTCCACTCAATGACCAGCAAGCTCCAGTGCTGGACACCCCATGCAAAACAGCTAGCAAGACAAGAACACAACCCCACCCATTAGCAGAGAGGCTGCCTAAAATCATAATAAGTTCACAGACACCCTAAAACACACCACCAGACGTGGTCCTGCCCACAGGAAAAACAAGATCCAGCCTCATCCACCAGAACACAGGCACCAGTCCCCTCCACCAGGAAGCCTACACAACCCACTGAACCAACCTTACCGACTGGGGGCAGACAACAAAACAATGGGAACTATGAACATGCAGCCTGCAAAAAGGAGACCCCAAACACAGTAAGCTAAGAAAAATGAGAAGACACAGAAACACACAGCAGATGAGGTAGCAAAGTAAAAAACCCACCAGACCTAACAAATGAAGAGGAAATACTCAGTCTACCTGAAAAGGAATTCACAGTAATGATAGTAAAGATGATCCAAAATCTTGGAAATAGAATGGAGAAAATACAAGAAACGTTTAACAAGGACCTAGAACAACTAAAGAGCAAACAAATAATGATGAACAACACAATAAATGAAATTAACAATTCTCTAGAAGGAATCAATAGCAGAATAACTGAGGCAGAAGAACGGATAAGTGACCTGGAAGATAAAATAGTGGAAATAACTACCACAGAGCAGAATAAAGAAAAAAGAATGAAAAGAATTGAGGACAGTCTCAGAGAGCTCTGGGACAACATTAAATGCACTAACATTCTAATTATAGGGGTTCCAGAAGAAGAAGAGATAAAGAAAGGGATTGAGAAAATATTTGAAGAGATTATAGTTGAGAAAGGAAATAATCAATCAAGTCCAGGAAGCACAGACAGTCCCATACAGGATAAATCCAAGGAGAAACATGCCAAGACACATATTAATTAAACTATCAAAAATTAAATACAATGAAAAAATATTAAAGCAGGAAGGGAAAAGCAACAAATAATACACAGGGAATCCCCATAAAGTTAACAGCTGATCTTTCACAAAAAACTCTGCAAGACAGAAGGGAGTGGCAGGACATATTAAAAGTGATGAAAGGGAAAAACCTACAACCAAGATTACTCTACCCAGCAAGGATCTCATTCAGAATTGATGGAGAAATTAAAAACTTTACAGACAAGGAAAAGCTAAGAGAATTCAGCACCAACAAACCAGCTCTACAACAAATGCTAAAGGAACTTCTCTAGGCAGGAAACACAAGAGAAGAAAAAGACCTACAAAAACAAACCCAAAACAATTAAGAAAATGGTAATAGGAACATACATATCAATATTTACCATAAATGTAAATGGATTAAATGCTCCCACCAAAAGACATAGACTGGCTAAATGGATACAAAAACACGACCCGTATATATGCTGTCTACAAGAGACCCACTTCAGACCCAGGGACACATACAGACTGAAAGTGAGGGGATGGAAAAAGATATTCCATGCAAATGGAAATCAAAAGAAAGCTGGGGTAGCAATTCTCATATCAGACAAAATAGATTTTAAAATAAAAACGATTACAAGAGACAAAGAAGGACACTACATAATGATCAAGGGATCAATCCAAGAAGAAGACATAACAATTATACATATATATGCACCCAACATAGGAGCACCTTGATACATAAGGCAAATGCTAAGAGCCATAAAAGGGGAACTCGACAGTAACACAATCATAGTAGGGGACTTTTAACACCCCACTTTCACCAATGGACAGATCATCCAAAATGAAAATAAATAAGGAAACACAAGCTTTAAATGACACATTAAACAAGACGGACTTAATTGATATTTATAGGACATTCCATCCAAAAACAACAGAATACACTTTCTTCTCAAGTGCTCATGGAACATACTCCAGGATAGATCACATTTTGGGTCACAAATCAAGCCTTGGTAAACTTAAGAAAATTGAAATCGTATCAAGTATCTTTTCTGACCACAACACTATGAGACTAGATATCAATTACAGGAAAAAACTGTAAGAAATACAAACACATGGAAGCTAAACAATACACTACTAAATAAGCAAGAGATCACTGAAGAAATCAAAGAGGAAATAAAAAAATTACCTAGAGACAAATGACAATGAAAACACATTGACCCAAAACCTATGGGATGCAACAAAAGCAGTTATCAGAGGGAAGTTTATAGCAATACCATCCTACCTCAAGAAACAAGAAAAATCTCAAATAAACAACCTAAACTTACACCTAAAGCACTTAGAGATAGAAGAACAAAAGAACCCCAAAGTTAGCAGAAGGAAAGAAATCATAAAGATCAGATCAGAAATAAATGAAAAAGAAATGAAGAAACTGATAGCAAAGATCAATAAAACTAAAAGATGGTTCTTTGAGAAGATAAAATTGATGAACCATTAGCCAGATTCATCAAGAAAAAAAGGGAGAAGACTCAAATCAACAGAATTAGAAATGAAAAAGGAGAAGTAACAATTGACACTGAAGAAATACAAAGGACCATGAGAGATTACTACAAGCAACTATATGCCAATAAAATGGACAACCTAGAAGAAATGGACAAATTCTTAGAAAAGCACAACCTTCCAAGACTGAACCAGGAAGAAATAGGAAATATGAACAGACCAATCACAAGCACTGAAATTGAAACTGTGATTAAAAATCTTCCAACAAACAAAAGCCCAGGACTAGATGGCTTCACAGGCGAATTCTATCAAACATTTAGAGAAGAGCTAACACCTATCCTTCTCGAACTCTTTCAAAATATAGCAGAGGGAGGAACACTCCCAAACTCATTCAATGAGGCTACCATCACTCTGATACCAAAACCACACAAAGGTGTCACAAGGAAAGAAAACTACAGGTCAATATCACTGATGAACATAGATGCAAAAATCCTCAACAAAATACTAGCAAACAGAATCCAACAGCACATTAAAAGGATCATACAGCATGATCAAGTGGGGTTTATCCCAGGAATGCAAGGATTCTCCAACATATGCAAATCAATTAATGTGATACACCATATTAACAAATTGAAGGATAAAAACCATATGATCATCTCAATGGATGCAGAAAAAGCTTTTGACAAAATTCAACACCCATTTATGATAAAAACCCGCCAGAAAGTAGGCATAGAGGGAACCAACCTCAACATAATAAAGACCATATATGACAAACCCACAGCCAACATCGTTCTCAATGGTGAAAAATTGAAACCATTTCCTCTAAGATTAGGAACAAGACAAGGTTGCCCACTCTCGCTACTGTTATTCAACATAGTTTTGGAAGTTTTAGCCACAGCAATCACAGAAGAAAAAGAAATTAAAGGAATCCAAATCGGAAAAGAAGAAGTAAAACTCACTGTTTGCAGATGACATGATACTATACATAGAGAATCCTAAAGATGCTACCAGAAAACTACTAGAGCTAATCAATGAATCTGGTAGAGGAGCAGGATACAAAATTAATGCACAGAAATCTCTTGCATTCCTATACACTAATGATGAAAAATCTGAAAGAGAAATTAAAGAAACACTCCCATTTACCATTGCAACAAAAAGAATAAAATACCTAGGAATAAACCTACCTAAAGAGACAGAAGACCCGTATGCAGAAAACTATAAGACACTGCTGAAAGAAATTAAAGATGATAAAAACCGATGGGGAGATATACCATGTTCTTGGATCAGAAGAATCAACATTGTGAAAATGACGATACTACCCAAAGTACTCTACAGATTCAATGCAATCCCTATCAAACTACCACTGGCATTTTTCACAGAACTAGAACAAAAAATTTCACAATTTGTATGGGAACACAAAAGACCCTGAATAGCCAAAGCAATCTTAAGGAAGAAAAACAGAGCTGGAGGAATCAGGCTCCCTGACTTCAGACTATAGTACAAAGCTAGAGTAATCAAGACAGTATGGTACTGGCACAAAAACAGAGACATAGATCAATGGAACAGGATAGAAAGCCCAGAGATAAACCCACGCACATATGGTCACCTTATCTTTAATAAGGGAGGCAAGAATACACAATGGAGAAAAGACAGCCTCTTCAATAAGTGGTGCTGGGAAAACTGGACAGCTACATGTTAAAGAATGAAATTAGAACACTCCCTAACACCATACACAAAAATAAACTCAAAATGGATTAAGGACCTAAATGTAAGGCCAGACACTATAAAAGTCTTAGAGGAAAACATAGGCAGAACACTCTGTGACGTAAATCACAGCAAGATCCTTTTTGACCCACCTCCTAGAGAAATGGAAATAAAAACAAAAATAAACAAATGGGACCTAATGAAACTTAAAAGCTTTTGCACACTAAGGAAACCATAAACAGGACGAAAAGACAACCCTCAGAATGGGAGAAAATATTTGCAAACAAAGCAACTGACAAAGGATTAATCTCCAAAATATACAAGCAGCTCATGCAGCTCAATATCAAAAAAACAAACAACCTAATACAAAAATGGGCAGAAGACCTAAGTAGACATTTCTCCAAAGAAGATATAGAGATTGTCAGCAAACACATGAAAGGATGCTCAACATCACTAATCATTAGAGAAATCCAAATCAAAACTACAATGAGGTATCATCTCACACCAGTCATAATGGGCATCATCAAAAAATCTACAAGCAATAAATGCTGGAGAGGGTGTGGAGAAAAGGGAACCCTCTTGCACTGTTGGTGGGAATGTAAATTGATACAGCCACTATGGAGAACAGTATGGAGGTTCCTTAAAAAACTAAACATAGAACTACCATACGACCCAGCAATCCCACTACTGGGCATATACCCTGAGAAAACCATAATTCAAAAAGAGTCATGTACCACAATGTTCATTGCAGCACTATTTACAATAGCCAGAACATGGAAGCAACCTAAGTGTCCATCGACAGATGAATGGATAAAGAAGATGTGGCACATAGATGCAATGGAATATTACTCAGCGAAAGAAAGAAACAAAATTGAGTTATTTGTAGTGAAGTGGATGGACCTAGAGTCTGTCATACAGAATGAAGTAAGTCAGAAAGAGAAAAACAAATATCGTTAGCTAACACATATATATGGAATCTAAAAAATAGTGGTTCTGAAGAACCTAGGGGCAGGACAGGAATAAAGACACAGACGTAGACAATGGACTTGAGGACACGGGGAGGGGGAAGGGTAAGCTGGGACGAAGTGAGAGAGTGGCATGGACATATATACACTACCAAATGTAAAATAGATAGCTAGTGGGAAGCAGCCGCATAGCACAGGGAGATCAGCTTGGTGCTTTGTGACCACCTAGAGGGGTGGGATACGGAGGGTGGGAGGGAGGGAGACGCAAGAGGGAGGAGATATGGGGATATATGTTTACGTATAGCTGATTCACTTTGTTATACAGCAGAAACTAACACAACATTGTAAAGCAATTATACTACAATGAAGATGTTAAATAAATAAATAAATAAATACAAATAAAAATATACACCTAATGATTAAACACACATTTGGCTTGTATCTTAGCAGTGCCCAAGTCCCTGGCTGAGAATGTTTGTTGACAAAAGAAGTTTATTGATACAATTGCACTAATGGCACTCATGTTGCTCTGGAAAAAACAAATCAACCTGGCTTTGTCTCAGAGGGAGGCGCTGCAGGCACTATGAGGAAATCAGGTCTATTTTTTTACGTCTGGACTTGTAGAAAAACATGTTTTCCAAAGCTGATTTATAGCTTGTAGGCAAGTAGACTTGGATTGAAAGAGAGATACTGGTCTGTTGAAGCAACTTGATCCAAGCCAAGAGAAAGCTGGAGAAAAGTCTCCCTGCTCTGAGAAAGAAACCCATGACCGACAAAGCCAGCCTGATCAGGAGTATCTGTGTTTTTAGTAAGCCTCTTCTTCAAGCCTGACTAAATCACAAGGGCACCCTAACAATTCTCCAGAGAGAAAACCAGAAGCAAGAGGCCAAAACAACTCAACAAAAAGCTCTCAGGAGTTTACAGAGATGAGATTTAGAGCCCTGGCACTGACAACACACCAGACACTTATTGAGGACTCGCTGTGGGTCAGGCACTGTATTCCTTGCTTTGCACACATCCAATTCATTCAGTTCTCACAACAACCCCAAGAGGTAGGGATTGATATTATCCCCATTTTTCAGAGGAAGAAACTGAAGTTGAAAGCTGTTAGGTCACGTGCCTTCGGTACCTTAGGTGTAAGAGGTCCCTGGAAGCCTGGAGCCTGAATTGATGCATGTAACGTCTACTATCCTAACTCTAGATCATGAGCCATTCTCCAAGGTAACGCTTCCATTTCCCTGCCCCTTGGTCCCTGGACTGAATTACCATGTACTTCATATGCACCCTTTCCTGGAGATGTGGTGAATGTTGTTCAAAACTGCCTATATGTGTTGAACCCACACTTTATGCATATTTGTTCTATCATATGTCAGTACTGTTTCAAACTTTTCCTCCAGGGAAATTTTTGCTCTTTATTTGAAGGAAACATTAACAATAAAATTGTGATGGAAAATCGTGTCCTGAGTGTGCATTGATTCATTCATTTAGGAGATATTTATTGCAGTATAATGTAGTGATCGAAAGTGCAGGCTCTACACCAGACTGCTCGTGTCTTAATATCAGTGTGACCATTCTCTAGCTGGGTGATCTTAGGTATATAACCTCTTTGTGCCTTGGTATCCATCTTCCACATAGGGGTTATAAGATAATGATAGTATATATTTCATGGAATTATGAGGATTAAAAATTAATATATATAGAATGTTTAGAACAGTGTCTGGCAAGAATAAATGCTTAACAAATGTTAGCTGTTGTCATAGTCAGTTTGGGCTACTATAACAAAATACCATAGACAGAGTGGCTTAAACAACAAACATTTCTCACAGTTCTGGAGGCCGCGGAGTCCAAGGTCAAGGGCAGATTTGGTGTTTGGTAAGTGCTTTCTTCCTGGTTTGCAGACTTCTTGCTGTACCCTCACATGGTGAGGAGAGGGCTTTGTTCTCTTCCTCTTCTTATAAGTGCACTAATCCCATCACGAGGTTCCCACCTTCATGACCTCATCGAAGGCTAATTATCTCCCAAAGGCCCCACCTCCAAATTCCATCAATTGGGGATTAGAGCTTCAATATATGAATTTGGGGGAAGACAAACATTCAGTCCATAGCAACTGTGGATGTGATTATGATTATTTATTGGGTGTCTTAGCTCTGTGCCAAAGATTGTGCTAAAAGCTTGGGTTGCAGAAATGGATGCCAGTGGATGGCTAGCTTGCACAGTTTTTTACATAACTATCTCAGGTAAAAGAAAAATGTGTAGTTGGTAAGTAGAAAGGGCTCCATTGCCTCTAGGTCCCTGTTTCAAAATGCTTTCCCATGGAGAAGAGATAGAACTCATCTTTAGCAGTTTGTTGAAAGGCTGTAGGAAATCAGCTTCAGTTCTTTGTGACTAAGTCCACCCAAGGCCATAGAACCTTAGGTGACATCTTCCTAAACTGATGCATCCGTAACTTCCATTGAACTAGTGAGACTTCCTCAGTTGCAATATAAAATATGTAATAATTAACAGCTTAGATATGTCAAGCACTTTTCAAGGCCTTTTAAAATTATTAATTCATTAATTTTCAGAATAACTCCATGAATTAAGTGCTATTATTATTCCATTTTAAAGATGAAGAAACAGGCACAGAATGGTGAGTACCTAGGGACATACAGCTTGTAGGTAACAGAGCCCAGTTTGGCTCCAGCATCTTTGCTCTTAAATGCTGTATCATAGTGCCTTTTTATACTTAAGGAAGACTGCCTCCGTCTCTGATAATTCAATGGTTATTCATATAAACTATGATTGATGAGGATATACAGAGAGCTCTGGATAGCATAGTTCAGCAATTCGGTGTCACATTCATGAGCATTTCTTCAATAAGAAATAACAGTTCCTGGATCTCTGTCTCACCAAGGACTAGAAACTTCATGGCACCAAACAGCTGCACCTCCAGTCTAATTACTCAAATACATCAGCTCATTGGGTTTACACAGAACAAGCAACTTGCCGATTTACTGGTCTTTTCACACATCAGTGAATCGTTTGGTGTTATGAAAACATAACATGATTCAAATGCATTGATAGAGCTTGTTTGGGGAGGCACAGATAGCTTCTATTTGGTGGGTAAAATATGTATAGGTAGTCTAAGTCTCAATTTGACATTTCAGCAAGCATTACATTTATAGAAGGAAGTCTAAGCAAGCAGAGGTCTTTCTAAACAGAGTAACTTAGAGGGGTGGCAGGTAGATTTCCATTTGGTGTAGCATCCTATACACAGGTGAGCAAATTAAGGTTGTAGTCCTTTTGTCAATAGGGTGAAACTGTTTTCTTTCTTTTTTCATAACTCTTTCAATTATACCCTCTATAGACTCACTTTTAGAAGTTATCAATGAGGACCATGCCCCAAGTACTCCTGAGGTAGATGGGAATTTTCCCAGAAGCCAGAGAAACTTCCTTGGGCTTTTCCCCAAACATTCATGTTTCCATTACCCCATACAGCCTGCCTTTTGGTAGCATCCAAACACACAAGGGGGAATTCTATGAATGCCTCAAATCAAATGCCTAATTTGGGTCATTCAGTCACTTGTCTACAAATTTTTTTTTGTTTATTCTTTTTTAGGGATGGATCTATGCTTCAATTCTCTACTGCATTCTTAAGTTATGCAGAGAACATGAACAAAAATTCAGTGGAGTTTTACTTTCAAACTTTAAGTCTCTAGTTGCCTCAGGGTAGGTTAGTTCTTCACTTGAGTTCATCCTTGTCTTCTGTGTTGAGACTGCATGAGGATAAATGCAAATGATGCATAGGCAGAATGGTGATCATCAAGGTTTGAAATGAGAATAGAGGATCCAGGATGGAATGCATTCACTTTATCCATTCACCCTCAATTCATCCTCGTAAAAACTGGTATAAATGCCTTTCAACAATCTGGAACTTCAGCAGGGGGAAGGTCTATCAAGTTGCTGGGGAGAATTGGTCTTCTGCCATCTACAGAGCTTAGGTACTTCGGGCGAGCTAAGATTTCTCCTCCTAGTCATTCTCTTACTCATCAGAGCTCCATTTTAGGGGACTTTGTGATCAGTTACCTATTGAAACCACTCTCAGTTCATATCCATGAAAACAGATAATTAGCATGTAGCGATACCTGCTCTATATTTTCTATAGCAGGAGAATATACATCTTGATGAACTCTGTCCAATAGAAATAAAATGGGAGCCACATATGTAACTTAAAATTTTCCGATAGCCATGTTGAAAAGAACAAAGAGAAGCAGGTGAAATTCATTTTAATATCATATTTTATTTAACCCACATATCCCAAGTATTAACGTTTCATTACATAATCAATATACCAATTATTAATGAGATTTTTTGTCTTTGGTACTAAGTCTCCATCCTGATTAGTCACACTTCAAGTCCCCAATAAACACATGTAGCCAGTGGCTACCTTACTGGGCAGTGAAGCTCTAGATCATCAAAAAGAGGTGGCAAATCATTAAGTAAAGTTAAAATAAAGTGCCTCCAGACCATTTTATTTGACTCAAAATTGTTAGTTTCTACCGAGACACCATAATTATATACGATTGTATACAATTAGCTTAAAGATAAAGGTTCTATGTAAACAGGAATGTATTCTCAGCTGATAGAATCAAACTGTAATAAATTTCTTTTCACAAGATCAAAGGTCAAGGATATTTCTATAGTTCACAGATGTTCTCAAAATTTTTGTACTATAATTAACAAAATGCTCCATAAAAAGTTAAAAGTGAGTAACGTGGATTAAGCTTATTTGTTGCTGACTACAGATCTTAATGACCAAAATTATTGCCATCTACATAGCTTGATTACATAGAAGTTTCATTAATGTAAAAAGAGATATACATTTGACAAAATAATAGGTAGCCTCTTCCATACGATTCATCTTAATTTGATTAATCATTTGTGTTTATGTTTTTTCCCTTATTTTCTCTAACAACCAAAATCCCAAAAAACAAGTCCACATTTACCTAAACCCGAAATAAAAGCGGTAATCTGTTGATATGGAATGAGAGGGGGACCATTCTGTCAAACCACCAAAGAGAAAATTTCTACATCTACAGACAGAAGAAAATCACAATTAAAATTCTAAACAACCTCACATTATACTTTGCATTGAATAGTATTCATTATATCCTTTTATCTTTTTATGCTGAAGGGAGTAGATGCAGGTCCATTGACAACTACATCAAAAGTGAAGATACTGGCAGTTTCTCCTCAAGTTAAAGATACAAGTATTATAATGATCCAGCAGTGCTACTCTTGGATATTTAGTCAATAGTAATAAAAACGTGTTCAAAAAATTATTTTAAAATGTTCATGGCTTACTTAATAATAGTAAACAGCTAGAAACAACCCAAACATCCATCAACAGGTGAATGGATAAACAGTTGTGATGTACTCACACAATGGAGTGTGAACACGGCCATAAAGAGGAACAAGCTAGTGATAGGAGCAAAATCTTGAATACTGTGTAGCTCAAAAATAATGTGACAAGCAAAAGAAGTATGTCCCCATTATAATTACATCTACATGATGCTCTAAAACAAGCAAAACTAAGTTATGGTGACAGAGTTCAAAACAGCTGGGCAGCTGACTAGAAAGAGGCATGAGGAAGTGTGAGTGGTAATTGAATTGTTCCATAGCTTGATTGAGGTGGTGGTCATATTGCTGTATACTTTTGTCAAATGTCATTGGACTGAGCACTTAAAACCTATGCATATATAAATAATAAAATAAATTTGAAATTAAATTAAAAAACTTTAAAAATGAATAAAAGGACAATGGTCGCTTTTATTCAGACTACTTACACCATGTTCTTGCGTGATAGCTTTCAGTCTCTTCAACCTATTTTACAGATATTTTAACTCCCCCTTCTCCCTCCCAATTCGCACTAAGAATGAACAATGAAGAGTCTCCTGATGATCGTTTTCACTGAAGAAAGAGCTAATATTAAGTGAAAATATGGATGGGGATTTGCAGTCTACTCACACTTCGCCATCATTTCTACAATAGTTGTATTATTTTTTGGCAGATATTCAATGGTGACAAGTGATTTTTCGAAATGTAAACAATTAGTATATAAGATTCAGCACATTAAACAGATTTCATGGTTTCTTTATTCATCTTGAACTTGATAATTTCTGGAAATTTTGAATCAAGGGGTTTCTGGTTACTTTCCAATGACGTTTAACAGTTAGACTTAAAAATACAGAAAAAAGCATTATAAGTTTTATCCAAAATGATTATGGCCATCATTTGAATAAAATACAGATTTTGCAAGCTGTAAAGCATATCATTACTACATATGGGCCTAAGTAAGGTTTGGTTCACAAACTACAGAGCTCTAACCAAGTCATTAAATCTATCGAAAAGGGCCTCATTTGAGAAGCAATAAAATTTTTAATCATTTTATTATTAAAAAAGTGTTTAATATGTAGCTAATTAAATGCCAAAGGCAGGTTATCTGAGTTTAACCTTCAAAAAGAAAATGATGTATCAAAGTCTGCCGTTGGCATCATGGGATAGAAATGTCATCCTCATAATCATTGCGTGACAACTAGCTGGTGGCCTTTTCTAGAGCTATAGTTAAATTACCTGATTAAATTAATAGCCATTTAGATGTTTTAGGAACTGCACAGACCTATACTAAATGAAAATTAGGTCCATTACATTTTCTGAGTGGGCTAGATAGACCCTAAAATAAAACACGTATGCCATTGCCCACATTACTTAGATTAAACAATTAAAAGCTCTTTCTAAAAAGCGACTAATTCCCTGTAAAGTACAGACAACTGGATTTACACTAATGACCAGAGGTAAGTTTTTTTTTTTTCTGCTTATTTTTCCCTATCCTCAAATTCTGTTTGTTTATTTTAAAATAAAATATTAAAATTTGAACACACCTAAATATGTAGCTAGATAGCTATTTGTAAGTATATTTCTGTAAGACAATGAACAGTGATTATGTGTAAGTAAAACCTATATTAAAAAGTAAAATTAAAAAATCATCCTAATTGGGAATTCACCAAACCATTATTGAAGCATTCTAGGTAACAGCTTTTAAACTATTCAGTCTCGAATGTTTGGAAAGAATACAAAAATAATTCATGCCTTTTTTCCTTGCTAGGTTGATTCTTTCATATGAAATCCAGATCATCATGTAATTAAATATGTCAGAAAATGCAAACAGCATATTTATTAACTTAATTAAGAAGCAAACTACTATTCTCTCCATATACCTCCAGTTGCAAATGAATACAGATTGCACGTGTAAGTTTTAAGGACAAAAGGTATGGTCACTGCTACATGCCTAGTACCTAGAATAGCATCTAACACATAATAGGTATTCCATAAATATCTGTTGGATTGAAGGCAAGGCTGAAATGTTTTCTCAGTTTCAATTAATAATATTTATTTAAAAGTCATATTGACATATCAAATTCCCTTGATTTGACAGCATCTTGTAAAACTAAATATTCAGCAAGGAATTTTTAGTCCAGTGCCATTTGATAGGTAACTAATAAAAAATGAACTGCATCAGTGTGGGGACTTTATTTATAATTAAGATTTTGCCTAACTTCATTTCATTTCATACTTATCAAGGATACAATGTTGTATCCTATTCAGGGACTTTAAAGGGTTCAAGATAGATACAAACTCTTAACAAAATTTCTTAAGACTCCTTCTTGTGGCTATAAAGCTTAGATCTACTATAACATCTGGTACTAGTTACAGATAAATTTCACCTGTGACATGTTCATGATGTTTTAAACATAAAGCAGAAAGAACCAAGGCAGCATTGATAAGACTGTGTAAACAAATCACTCTTTGGGAATCAACAGTGCTTACATCATAACTTGGTTGCATGTGAGTAGGTCTTTATTTGTTGAATCCTCATTATTGGGAGGCTTATGGTGTGCCTGCATTGCATTAGACACTTTGTAGAAATACAAAGAGTAATAAAACAGCCGATGTTTTAACTCTTGTGTAAATGAATAACCAACACTGAATACGAAAGAGTAATCAAAAATGTGCATGAGCCAAATTAGAAAAGTGGAAAAGTACAATCGCCATAGTGAGACAGAAGTGATGAACTGTCTCGTGGATGGTGAAGGCAAGCTGGGAAAGAAGTTAAAAAAAGAGTGTTCAGAATTGTTACATGACAAAATGAAGATGGAAACTTGTACATGAGGATGTCAAATCCAAAAAAAATCCTAAAAACCATGTGTGAGAAACTAGATTTAATTGAATACAGATCCTTCTTAGAAAATGTCAGAATCTGATACAATGGATTGCATTTTTTAGGTTGTTTTATTGGTATGTCAAAAAAAATCTCTAAGTACTTTGTGATTTTTTTCAAAGTTACCATGGAAAAAATTCCTACAGAGGAACATCATAGGATATTTCCATAATAGAGAAGATAGAGGAATGTTGTTATATTTACCGGAAAGCACAGAAATAAAAATTTAAGACTTTCATGGACCATGGGCCTTAGAATGTATTCTATAGATAGCATGCTGTGTCCCACTGACCCAAAGCCTAATTGTCCTGGTAAGGGAGTTGTGAGGAGAACACCCAAATTCAGCTCATGGTAAGGGAGGAAAGAGTGGGAAGAAATAACCAGGTAATCATAACAGAGATGGATCTAAGACAGAACATATTGGAAAATCAACCTTGACAAACAATTTTAAATTATATTTCCAGCTTATGCCTGTCTTAAGTTTTAGTTGTTTTGCCTGTCAAGAGGCTGGCTATTTGACAAACAGTAACATTGACAGGAAATTCCTTTATACACTCATAGAAGCCTGTCTCAACCTAGATCCATTTTGGATGTCACTAGAGCTAATTGAGAATGGTATTCAAGCTGTACAATGGATTATGTACATCTCCAGGGAGATCTTGGAGTTCATTCATAAGGGCTAGAAAAATATTTAGTCTATTCACCGCACATACACACTGGTTCTTTTTTATGTAAGATCTAGTATTGTAGGTAATGGTAATAACCATGATTTCCTACCCACCTGCTATGCTCTGTACTTACTAGGATTTTTCAACCTTCACACTATGGATACTTGGGCCAGATAATTCTCTGTCGTGGGGCCTGTCTTGTGCTTTATAGGGTGCCCAGCAATATCCTTGGCCTCTGAACACTAGATACCAGTAATACCCCTTCTCTAGTTGTGATAACCAAAAATGTCGCTAGACTTTGCCAAATGTCCCCTGGGGTGGAAGAGAGGAAAGAGGACACAAAATCATCTCCTATTGAGAACCACTATTATAAATGACCATTTACTTGTTGCCTATTTTTTTTATAACAATCCTGCATGGTAGGAATTATTATGCCTATTTTAAAAATGAGAAAACTAAGATTTATAGGAGGATTTAAACCTGGGTCTTTTAACCACAATCTTTATTCTGCACACCATGCTGTATTATCTCCACCTTTAAAGATTTTTTACTCTGAATTTTCTAAAAGATTTAACATTAACCCCAGAAACATCCTTGTGATACACGTCTAGAATTGACTGTCCTTAACATACTCAACCACATTGAGTATGTGGTTCAGGATTTTCTTTTAGGGTTGCTTTGTCTTATCTACAAAGCCTACTTCTAATCTACTGTTCTATCTTGTTACAGCCTCACGGTCATTTTTGGATGGCAAGCAAGGAAATCAAAACCTTTGGGTGACTTTGATTGTTTGCTGATCTTCAGAAATGTTTTGTATGTGTTTTATGGCGAAAAGAGAAGGAACTCTTAAATAAATCTCTGTAGTTCATAAAAATATTGTTTGATGTTCATACTGAACAGTAAAACGTTCTCTCTCATCTTATCATTGTGACTCTGTTTGCATATTTGTGAATCTGTCAAAAGATTTAGGGATTCCTAGTGGTTTTACAAGTTGAATTGATTAGGGCAATGATGAAGGAATTGCGTTATCTCTTTTTCCTGCTACCAATTTCCATAATTACTCCATATCGCGCTCTAAGTTGCTTTTTTTTTTTTTTCTTTTTTTTTTTTTCTAAGTTGCTTTTGAAAAGTTCTGCCTAATGGAAGAGTTTCCTCCCTCAGTTCAACAAAAGCAACTGTTTGGTGTTACATCATATATTTTTTTACCTGATTACCCAGCACAGAAGTCGAGGTTGAAAAATGTCTGTTGAATGAATAATAAATAACGAACTAATGTCAGATCCATAAATAATCGGCAGATTCTTGAATTCGGCTACACATAAAAGATGTTTTATGGCTATTAGCTGCAGTGAGTCACCTGCAGAACTGGAAGAGAATATTAGAGATGATCATTTCTTTAATTTCTAAAACTCACTCCTCCCCTCTCCTCCACCACTACCAATTTATGTGGTGGGAAGTCAGGGAAAAGGTAGTGTCGGTTCTTTTTAAAGGAAGAATTAGGTACTTGTGAAGTTTGGGCTTTCACACTTAAAACATTCATTAATATGGAGGAAAAAAATGTAGAGTATGAAGAAAGAAGAAACTCTTATTTTTGCCAGTTCTTCTGAAATAATAGTCTAAAGTTTTCCTTTGAATGTTATAGTATGGCTCTTTAGACTGTAGAAATCACCCATATCTACGATAATTCAATTTTTTTAAAAAAAGAGCTGTGTATACAGATTATCAGACAAAATAGAACAAGGCAAGCAAAATCTTCACTTTACAATTGATTGTATTGATCAAGAATTTCGAATCTTTCTATAATTTTGAAATGTTAGCATGAGTGTTATTATTTGATTTACTGGCATTCTCATCCTTCCTTACACAAGTGTATTATGATTTTTAAGAATTATAGAATGCCACATTTTGAAGCTAAAAGTGACCTAATGTTATCTGTTCCAATCCACATTCCCCTCTTAAAACAAACAAACAACAAAACCAAAAAAACAGCTGAAGAAAAAAAAAACAATGAAACTTAAGAAATTACCTTATATCAGACCATGCCTTCCTTTTTCAATTAAGTAAAAATGTAATTGAAATTTTTAAGTTTTAATTTGAAATTGTGAAATAGGTCATTATTTTGACCCTTTAAGCTCCAGGGAGCATTCCCAGCATTATCAGAACTTATAGTAAAGAGTCTTTCTCTAAATCTGTTGTTCAGATGACATGGGTTGAGATTTCTGCCAGTTTTAAGCAGGAGGTCTTGTGTTAGCTTCTTAACCATTCTTTGCCTCAGTCTCCTCTCATAGGAAATAAGCGCTTCAGCTTTGATCTCTGAAGTTTCTTCTCTGACTATAGCTCCTATTGGATTTTCCTTCTACAAAAAGCAGACTTCTTTTCTTAGCCTTAAGAGGGGTGAGGGTTAAAACCATTTTCAGTATTTATTTTGGAAGTGTTCCATCCACTGAGCTGCCATTTGATTAATCAAAATTTCTAGGAATATCGCTCTTTAAAGTAATTTTTGAAGTGGAGGGTTAGAATCTGTAATGGACACCAGGAATGAGCAAGTTTCATAACCTCAAAGGGTCAGGTCATGACAACCTAAAACGATCATGACACACATACTAGTAGTAAATTTCCCAGTAAAATGCCACAAACAGCAAACATTTACTGGGAACCTACTCTGTGCTCAAATCTCATTTCCCTTTACTTAATCTCTGCAGTGATCTCATCTACATCTGGACTTTAAATTACCATGTGTATCCTTAATTCATCACACAACATCTTCCTTCTGAGCCCTGGACCCATGTATATTGGAAATAATTTCCACATGTTTGTCCCACAGGCACCTCAAATACATTAAGTGCAAACAGTCCTTTCTATCCACCTTCTAATCTCTTCCAACACTTCTCACCCATGTGAATAGGGCTACTACGCCCTTCGTTTTCTAATGCAATAAATGTGACGGACCCTGAGGGCAAATAAGAAAAATGCGATTAGTAAAGAGGAGGTGAACTCTGAAGATGGAGAAACAGAAGGCGGGAAGACAGGCAAAAGATTGTTATGATTGACCAACCAGACATGGTAGGATAAAAAGGTTTGGAATGGGAAATAGGCATGACCACTTCATAAATGAATGAATGAATGGCTGTGTGCATGTAATTTGTGTGTGTATGGTTTATTAAGAAAAATAATAAGACAAAGAAGAGTTGCTGAAGGGAACCACATTGATGCACTAACTCTTAAGTCATCTAAAAGGCATGTTATCATTAGTTCTTACTTCTTTGTTGACAAGTTCATAGAAAGGGCAGGCTCACTTTTATTGAAAGCGTGAGGAGAAGGCAAAATCTGAAAATTGCAACCATTTTCAAACTAACTGTGGCTTGGCTCAATGTGTTTTGAAGCAAGGAATGACAATGAAACATCATTCAGTGGGGACTCTTCACTCTGAGTTCTTCCTTGGAGAAGGTGAGCAACGTCTTCCTCACTTATGGAGTTCGTGATAACTTTATCAAAAGCCTTGGCACATTGTACTCAGTCCTTTTTCCTGTCTCAAAAGTGTGCTATGTCCAAAAATGTGATGTCAGCAGGCTGATCATTTTCTAGAGAATCCAATATATTTTCACGCCAGTTGATCTTTAGACACGAACTTTAAGTTGCATTTTGTACTGTTATCAAACACTACCACTTAGATTTTTAACTTACAAAGATATATTAAAGCTTGTCCAGCAAAAGTAAGCAGCTCATTTGTGCCTTTGTGGATGGGGAAAAGCAGGGCATCAAATATGTGTCTGTCACTCCCACAGTCATGATTCTCCAAATGATGAGTAGAGAGAAACCCATCTCTTTCACACATTGAGGGTTGCTAGTTTTATGTTCCTTACTTGATTATAATCTCCAGGAAAGCAAAGGCTGTGCCTCACTCATAATCGATGAGCTAAAGTTAGAGCAAAACCAATGCGTTCCTGCTCCAAGAAGTTTATCATAGAATACATGGAGGAACATATGTATAAATGAACCATAATGCAAGTATTATGTCAGTGGGTCTCAAACTTGGCCATGCGTGAGAATCACCTGGAAGGTGTGTTAATCCACATATTACTGGACCACACCACCAGAGTCATTAATACAGTAGATGTTAGGTTGTAATAGGGAAGAACTTTTATATTCTGTTAAGCTAACTTTTGTATTCAAGTTAAGCACTAAAGGGATGTTTCCTATAAGCTTAAATTATACATAATGGCCCACCTCCGGGAACCCTGCCTCCCAGGTAATGAGTGTTAAGTTAAAATACCTTGTTTAGCTCACAGGAAACATCCTGCCCAGGCCCACCGTGAATGGCTGCAGGAAAAACGAAATTAACACATCTCCGGAATCTGGCTAAAACAAGGACTGCATCCCCCTCCCCTTTTAGTATAAAAGAAGCCTGAATTCTAACGAGGGGAGGATGGTTCTTTGGGACACTAGTCCACCATCTTCTCAGTCTGCTGGTTTTCCAAATAAAGTCACTATGCCTTACCCCAACACTCTTCTCTTGATTTATTGGCCTGTCATGTGGTGAGCACTACGAGCTTGGACTTAGTAACAGGGTGATGCTAAGCCTTTGTATTTTTAATGAGTGATGCTGATTCTGCTGGTCTGGGGACCACACTTTGAGAAGACTAAAATATGGTGTCAGTGGTGATCATATAATCATTATTATATGATCCCAAATAATCATAAGATGGCGGGGCTGACTTAATATTTTAGACTTGAAAGGGAATTCTGAGATCTTCCAATTTAATCTCCCAAATATTATGTAACACGAGTGAATAGTGGTGGGTCCATATTCCTGACACACCTTTTCTCCACCTTCTTTTCTGCTTCCCAAATGAGGTTTCCCAGATCTAGTAAAATCCCCGAAAGCCATCCTGTATTTGTGTCTCCCATATAAAATAGCTGTGGAAATCAATAACATTTCCGTGTGTATAGCAATCTCAGAGGTTGCTTATGGGTTTTATTCCACCAGTAGAAATAACAGAAAAAATACACATGCATTAGATTGATTTTGGTCCCTTTGCTCTACTTTCAGAGGAAAAAATGAATATGAAAATATATGTTATTTCTGTGATTTTTCTCCCAGGAATTTCCCTTTTTATTTCTCAGGCAAAGATGGCTGCCATCTGAATAGGAATATAAGGCTCCCTGGTCCTTTTCACCCACCATTATGCAGAGTCAGTTTTCCAGCATTTAGAATTTAGTGCATCTTTGGTGAAGCCTGACAGGTACATGGAGGGTTGGTGGAGAGAGGTTGGAGGAAGGTAAGAGGGCTAAGAAAGCAGCCATATAATTTATAATCTTCATGACCATAAAAGCACAGCAAGCAGGTAAGGTCGAGCACACTGTCACGGGGGCACTAGCCAGGCCTCCACAAGCTACAGGGTCTTATTTCATTGTCCTGTGACCTGTATCACAGTGCACAAAAGTCCCACTCTAGGGCCATAGCTAATCTACTCTGACAGAATAGGAAAACAACTGCATAAGTCTGCAGCTTCCCTTTCCCATAACCAGGAGGCCAAATGCAAGCAACAGAACTACTTTCCTTTGGAGAACCCTTGTGACAAGTTAGAGCATCCAGAACTTATGATCAGGCTTTGACTCTGTGCTTTCATAGCTGTTACTGCAATGCTGCCTAGATGGTAAGTGTGTGGGTTTGGAGTTCACATTTTGGTTCTGCCATTTGTGAGCTGGATAACCTTAGCTTCTACTTCAATAAGTTGCATCTTCCTTAACTATAAGATGGTGATCAGAATAAAGCCAAACACTGAGGGTTGTTAAGAGAAATGAAAAAACTAATCCATGTAAGATGCAGAGTACAGGACACGTCCCATAGGAAGCATTTTTTTTTTTTTAACTTTGGGTTTATTTATTTATTTATTTATGGCTGTGTTGGGTCTTCGTTTCTGTGCGAGGGCTTTCTCTAGTTGTGGCAAGCGGGGGCCACTCTTCATCGCGGTGCGCGGGCCTCTCATTATCGTGGCCTCTCTTCTTGCGGAGCACAGGCTCCAGACGCGCAGGCTCAGCAATTGTGGCTCACGGGCCTAGTTGCTCCGCGGCATGTGGGATCCTCCCAGACCAGGGCTCGAACCTGTGTCCCCTGCATCGGCAGGCAGATTCTCAACCACTGCGCCACCAGGGAAGCCCCCATAGGAAGCATTTTTTATTATGACAGATACCTCATCAGTCTCTGTGTGATATGTCAGGCTAATTTATTTAGACCTGCTTATACATTTCTTGGCTCTTTGTCTTTATCTATTAAAGAGACTGTCCTCAATTTCTACAGGCTAGGCTGATCAACTAGGCAAGTCACAACAATGAAAAACTCACACCTTGACCACATCGTGACAATTACCTGAATAACCAAGGAAACAGTTACAAATGTGTTCTGCAAAGGAGAGCTTCACAAAATGTTAAGCCTGCATGGTTTTCTTATAATCAGTTCTTTTTTTTTTATTATTATTTTAGTATAGTTGATTTACAATGTTGTGCTAATTTCTGCTGTACAGCAAAGTGACTCAATTATACACATATATACATCCTTATTTTATATTCTTTTCCATTATGGTTTATCCCAGGAGATTGGATATAGTTCCCTGTGCTCTACAGTAGGACCTTGTTTTTTATCCATTCTAAATGTAATAGCTTGCATCTACTAACGCCAAACTCCCCCAAACCCCAAACTCTTATAATCAGTTCTTATCCTTCCCTTGACACAGTTCACCTCAGAATAATGTAATAATCACAATAAAGATACAACTAAAGCAAAGTAATTAATTTCATGTGCTGTTTTGCAATCGATGAAACATGATAACGCCTCCAGCAGGTCACAAATAATATCTTACAATAAAAAGCTCCACTAACGTTAAAGAAATGCTGTACATGGACTCTGAAAACTGAACTCCTTCAGATTAGCCTCTGTATCAATGAGTCCTTTTGTTAGTGGACAAGGAAATAAAGGAGGTAGCAGTCAGCATGCAAGCTTTACTTTTTAGATTTGAAAAGAAGATGATCCATGGGGATGTTTCTGATCTACAGTGAAACATAATATTCTGCTCAGGAGTTAACATTAGTATCACTATATTGGCGAAGGTGGGGCAGGGGGACAGAGGAGACGCTGCATATTTTTTGCTTGTTTCCTCTCTCATCAACTGGAAACATGACAGTGTTAGTAGCAAGTGTTCTATCCGGTGTACAAAAACCGAGCACTTAGGCATTTTTGAGTGATAATTCAATAGGATTAAATTACACTCATGTGACAGCTCAACTTCACTAATGAGGTACATTTCAGTAAACTGTTGACAGAACTGTCTGGAAGGTTTCTTTAATTTAACAACACGTAACAACATGGAAAAAGCATTAGTCAACTAGATGAAGATGAATAAGCAGTGAGGTCTAGGGGTATTTTACATTAATACCTGACAACCTGAAAGGGTTTTTCACCTGTTCTATTTAGCCCAAGGCAGGCACAGAATCACTGGTACCTGTTAGTGTGATTGACTTACCAAAGCAATGAAGGGAATTACCTAGAAGAAGGCTGAGTGGAAAATGTGCCAGAAAAATTTCTTTTCCTTCCAGTTAACAGGAAGCATGTTCCTTGCAAAGTGGGGGATGGTTGCCCTAAAGTTGAAAGAATGTTTCAAAGCTTTTCAGATGGCTACACCAACATTTTCATTTTCAAATTCTTTGAGTTTGTCTTTACAGATGAAAAAATCTGTCTGTATAGATTTCTAGCCAGATGTCGATTGGGGATAGTGTAAGGTGCTCAACTAAATAATTTATTCCAAGCCAAGAAAAGAAAGAAAATATAGGAAACAAGGAAGAACAGTAAATAGGAGACAAGGAAATATGCTTATGAAGGCATCAAATGCTTATTGAAAAGATGCTCTAGCTAAGATTATACTAGCCAATAAGAAGGCCATGAAATCATTTGCATCCTTTGAAAAATGTCCCCAAACTACTGTTCTTCTAGTGTCTGGCAAGTAGTATGTTTGAAGAGAAAAAGCCGACTCTAAGTGGATAAACATGGCAACAATTAGGGGGCGCTACAGATTCCAAAATAGATATTTATGTACCAAAGTCTACCTGTTTCACTAGACTCACAGACATAGAACACAAACTTATGGTTACCAAAGGGGAAAGGGTGGGGGGGATAAATTAGGAATTTGGGATTAAAATACACACACTACTGTACATAAAATTGATAACCGACAAGGACCTACTTACTATATAGCACAGGGAACCATACTGAATATCTTGTAATAACCTATAATGGAAAAGAATCTAAAAAAGAATAGATATATAGGTATATGTATAACTGAATCACTTTGCTGTACACCTGAAACTAACACAACATTGTAAATCAACTATATTTCAATGAAAATTTAAAAAACAAAATATAATATAGTAAAAAAATAGTTATTCTCCATACCTAATCATCCTAAAAATGTTAATGTATTGATATATTCTCAAGGGAAGGTGTGCCACAAAGAAGAGGCAGAAGCAAAGATGGAAATACTTTCTTACTACATCTGTTGGCCAGAAATTACTCGAAACCACTGAGTATTTTAGAAGAATTAGGAGAAAAAAAGAATCAGTGACACCTTTAACTCTTGAGTATCAAACACATTAGAGAGGATCGTCGGTTTAACTAACCCAAACTATCAGCTAATCCATAAACCACATCTGTTTAGCTCTGAGAGAATAAAGTTTATAGGGTTTCTTTGCAGCAAGTTACCTTTCTCATTTCATCTTGATATGGCGATTATTCCAGTGGTTTTGCATACCCAGAACACACGGTGATTCGTCGGAGGCCCTTGGGAGACAGGCTAGGAGGGAGATGATGGAAAAATCTAAAAGACAAGAAACCGACTTTTCATAGTTTCAGCTGTGTCAGCTAAAAGTATACTACCTGAGTGGTAACAAAGGTGAGAAAATCATTCAGCAGTATTGTCAATACACACACATACATATAAATGTCAAGCTGGATCTTGGAGTAAGACAGAAGTTCTGCCAATAGAAAAGCTCTAGGAGGTCTGAAAATACTGATGAAGGGTATGCTGGACAGAATGGAAAGTATTACAAAAGGGCCAGCTAATTCCAGAAATGACTCCTTTTGCTGGCCTCAGACACTATCTCTGACTCTCTGAACATTATTTCCAGTCTCAATGACAATCATAATAACAATAATTGCTAAAATTTTCCCCATGTTCTGTTATTCACAAAAACTTCCATCGCCTCATTTGCTCCTGTGAGGTAGGTAGGGTCAGTATTTTTATAAAACTTGACAGACGAAGAAGCTGACTTCAGCAACTGCCCACTCAGGCTGCAAAAGCAGCCAAATAAGACACAAACTCAGGTCCTCTGACTTCAAATCCAAGTACTTCATTTTCACTGTGCTGAAATGTCATGGAACGTCTAGAGGCAAACTTGCAGATTTTGAGCAGGGCTCGTACAATCCAAGTGGGAATTAAATATCTTGGCAGGTTTTTGATCAGAGTGACCCTCATAGAGAATTCGAGAGGAAGGATTCCATCTTTCCACAGTCAGGCTAGGCATCTGGAAGACCAGCAACTTGATTCTATCTTTCCTTTACTTTTCTCTAACTATATAAAAAACACGGACCTGGCAGCTTCCAAAGTAGTGAAGGCCAAGCCTTCTTTCTGAGTTCTTTTTTTTTTCTTACTCTATTACTTTTTTATTAGTGGAAGCAATAGAACACAAATATGAGGAACAGTATTTGTAGATTTTTCCAAATATCTCTGTTACATAAATTTCTAGAAGTAGAATCACTGGGTTCAAAAATATGCACATGTAATATTTGATTTATATAGCTAAACTGCTTTCCATTGAATTCTACTTTGTTTTAGTTGAAGTATAGTTGATTTCCAATATTGTGTTAGTTTCGGGGTACAGCAAAGTGATTCGGTTCTATACACACACACACACACAAATGTATACACATATACAAACACACACATATATATATATTCTTTTTTCTATTCTTTTCCATTATAGATTATTACAAGGTATTGAATATAGTTCCTTTGCTATACAGTAAATCCTTGTTGTTAATCTATTTTATATATGTTAGTATGTATCTGTTAATCCCATACTTGAGTCCTTTCACATTACAGAACAATATAAAATTAATAATAAAAGCAAACTAGTAACAGAGAAGGAAAATAAGACATCGTGCCTATAAAATATTTTAGTATAAGGTCTCAGTTGAAAACACTTATCTGCACAGTAATACTTTTCTCACCCAACAGTGTGCATATAGTAGTTGCTAAAGCTTGGACCATATCTACTTATAAGACAGTTCTAAACAATGTTAGGTCAAAAGAATTGTCTGGCTGTATTCTGACCAAGTAAAAATTGTCAAGTAATAGCTTGATGTAAACAGTTTTAAATTAAAAATGAACAATCAAATTTTGTCTGGGATTGACTCAGCTATCTAGTCGATTATTTTGTAAAGTTTAAACAATATTCATAGCCCACAATAGTTAAGATTTTTTGACTGCTTACTGTGAGCCAGAAACTGTGCATTTACAAGCATTATGTAATTTCATACTGCTACAGTTATATGAATGTCGGTGCTGTTATTAGCCACGTAGAGAAGAATGCAAAAAACAGACTTAGAGCCTAGGTAACTTGCCCACATTATACAGCTAGTAATCAGTCGAGCTACCACTTGAATCCAGGTCTGTGTTATTTCAGAGTCTAAACCCTTTACTATGTCCACTTGACTCTACCTTGGCCAGATACTCTCCATTACCTTCCCAATGTTCTGCTATATTCCTAATTCTGGTTATCAAACCCAGAGATAGCTTACTTTAGAAAGATGGAATGAAGTTAAATCAACTGAGTGCAAAATAGAACACACTTTAATAGGAAAGCCTGCTTTCTGTAATGGGGTAGTTTGGCGCCAAGCTGAGTAACCAGTGCATGGCCAGGAATAGTATCAGAAATGATTCTTCTCAAATAAGAAATTAATCTTCCAGATATACTTGAATTCAAATATAAAAATGTATTACAAAGATTTTAAAATTGTGTGTAATAGGAAAAGACACAAAATTTAGATGGAACCAGAAGAATAAATAAATTATGACAAATACATACAATAGAGTACTGTGCAACCTTAAAAGAAATTAAATAGATTAATGTGTGCTAATACAGATCAGTCACCAAGACATACTGTTACATGAAAAATCAAGGCTCTGACTAGTATGACCAGTAAGTTACCAAACAGATCTTAAAAGATAGACATACAAATTCATGCAAAATAGAGTATCACTGGAGAGATCTACAAGATCCTGGTATTGTCTCTGGAGAGGGTTAACTGTGATTCAGAGAAAAGAGAAAGTCTACTTTTTACTACATAATTATTTGTATTGTTCTATCTTTTATCATGTACATAAATTACTTAAAAGTATTTTAACATTAATAAATAATAATAGGTGTGCAATCTATGTTTGTGGATCTGAACAATGATTGGAACACATGGGTCATGCCAACCTAGAAGCATTGGACTTGGAAACAGACAAAAAAAAATTTAATTTGGCTCTGTCACCAACTAGCAGGGCAGGGTTTGTGTAAGGGACCTGAATCTTTTAGCTACAAGTTCATGTATGGGAAATTGGTATAACAGTATCTCATAGATTCTCAAGGATGAGATGAGATAATATACAGCAAAGCATTCTCTGAAGTGTAAAAATGCAAGGAATTATTATTGTTTATTGTTGCTGAAGCAGGCTCTGGTTCAGATTAGGAAGCCATGTCTTCAGAAAGGGAGGACTTACCACGTATAGCCTGACTTGCCACGTCAAGCAGATCAACCAAATATCTGCCAAATATCCACTTCACTTTGTACCATATTCCCATTCTTTTGCAACTAGATGTGAAAATATTTATGATTTCTCCTTTAGAAAGGGGAAAATGTTTGTTTGCAGAAATGGTTGTTTCTTTGGGGTAGAAGGTAAACATGAGAGGGACCTCGGCAAGATGGAGAGAAACAATCTTGTTCCTTTAAAGAAGAAGGTGAAGAGGAGAGAGGAATGGATAAAGGCTGAGACCAGCGAAAGATAGGGCGCTCAGCAATGTGACCTAACCAGACCGCTTGTCATTAGAATCACAGAATGGCGGACATGAGTAGCGTTTAGAAGAAGCTACCTAAAAAGCTGAGGACAACACACACAGGGTCTCTCAAGACAATAGAGACAGGGAGAATGAGAGTGAGGTTAAGAGAGAGATGCACAGGAAGTAAAAACCAGGACCTCTCCGAAATATAAGGAAGAATCTTGGACTGTCACAGACATGGATTGGGATCCAGGTTTACCCTAGAAGTCCGAGGGGCAGGGGCCCCAGCTGACTGCAGGGTAACGTACTGTTTCCCCAAATACATGCTTGGCCAGCAGTACGCCAGAGTATTAGACCGAGTTTACAGAATGCAACTCCTGGACAGCCAGCCCAGTGGATTGATTGTCCACAATCAGCAGGAACATTCCTGGGTGAAGCGCAAATTGCTTTCCCTGGTGCTTGACCCTTCCAAAGCGTAATGATAATTGCTGCTGTGTGGCAAGCTGGGCTTATGCACAACACAGGGGTTAGTGCCCTCCCCTCAGGAAGGCTACCAAGGAGTAGGGACTACACACATCACATCTGATTGTGACAAATGCCTAGTTTACCTGCTAATCAGTGCACAGTAGTAGGTATTTTGTAATCTCACCAAAGCAGAAAACCCCACACATCTCAGCTCAAAACAATCAAATCAGATCTACTGCTTTTATATATTTCTGGTAAGAAATGAAATACATTCAGTCTTAATCACATGAGCAGTCAATCAAATATCAAATTGAAAACAATGAACTACAAAGAGCCACCTCGAAGTCACTTAGCATTGATAAATTAGTAATGTATTATTAAATTATTCATATCTTTTTTTCTTCCTTCGGACTATAATGATATACTGTACACAGCACTGATCATTTACTTGGGCTGAGTCCATTCATTTAATTATGCTGCTAAACTTGGTAGGCCAATTGGTCATCATGAGAGTTTCCAGGCAAGCTTATCACAAATATATAGAACATGTTCCTTATTGTCCCCAGTGGCTAAGTGCTAAAATGCTATTTAGTGCTCAGAAGGTTAATGTCCTGCTTATGTAAATTGTCCAATTTAACATTCAGCAGCGGTATCATAAATTCTGGCTCCAGGATTTCATTAAACGTATGTTCAAACTAGTTGACCTTAAAGGTTAACAAGCACAAGTTGAACAGGACAATTATTTAACTCACTTCTTATCAAGAGACTGAAGTGTACTAGCCAGTTAATAGCTCCGCAGACTTCACAGTTAGAATTCTTAGAAGGTCTCTGATAAAACGGCAGGTCATGAATTTTCATAAGGATGTCAGATAATAACTATTTATCTGCACTTGTTTTTTCTTTCTTATAAACTTAAACTTTGATCTTAACATTCAATTAGAAATGAGTCCACAGAGAAGGACTAGGTAACTCAGGTTGCTAGGGTTCACCTTCATTTGGGTCTGCACGGGGATTTAAAACATCATTTATGCATCGTCATTCATGGAAATTAACATGAAAGTCAGGGACTCACCATTAAGTGTGCAGAGCTCAAATGAAGCATGGGGCCCAACACTGAGTTACAACATCTCTTTTACGGGTTTGGGACATTAGACTAAACATTTGATTCTTTTCTTAAAAGACCCCCAAATGCCTATTAACCTCTTGGAAAAAAAAATGCATTCTCCTTTGCTTTTATATTATGATGCGTTTTAATATAACAGAAAGTTAGATGATTCAAGACATCCTTTTCCTCGCCAGTCTGGTTTCTTCTCCTGCTGTCCTTGGGCATTTTTTGTGAAACGGGAGCGAATCTCTGGAAGTGATCGCTAAGGCCGTGTTACCTACGCTGGGGGAAGCTTGGAGCGAAGCCCGTGGGCTGACGTTTGCACGTGCTTCTCTCTGCGGGAGGATCAGGCAGTGGCTTCCGGGATGCATTAAATTGGTGATCACACACCAGCAATCTCAACAGTTGGTGGCCACTGTCCACCAGGAAAAGGTACAGAAACCTTCTTTCCTTGCAGGTTGAACTGTTTAGACTGCAGGCTCTTTGGAGAATAAAGCAGCACATAAGAGCAAATAGGACTTTATTAATAAATCATGAACTGAATTTCTGTTAGGAGCTGAAATGAAGCAAAATGGGTCCAGTTTGCCTGTAGGTACATTGGGGGTGTGATAAGTAATTTTTAAAATTTGGTAATGTGCGTTAAAGGTAATTAGATAGAAAAGGGAGAGATGGATAGATACATGGATAGATGGATAAATAGGTGTTAAATATATCTATGCTTGGCCCAGTTCCTCTTTCTGCCTTCCTCATTCCCCCAGAGGTTACTTATTTTTAGGAGCTGTTAAAAAAAATAATAATATAAGGAAGAAATATTTTCTAGCATGAAAAGATGTGACAGTGTTTTATACCCTCCTGTGTTGCTCTTCATCCAAACTTCATCTTTTGAATATTGGCTTCAAATCCTGCCTGAAAGGGGACATAAATAAAGCGAAATGGCTAATGGACTAAAAACACTTATGATCAGCTTTTCATAACTAACATTATTGATAGCTTCTACCGCGCAGGCACCTGCACACAGTGCAATATCCATTTCTAAAGTAAGATTTAGAGCCCTATTTGCAATAAAAAGACTAGCACATGCAAATAAAGAATTCGAGAGTGAGGCCGGCAATAGCCTCCCCCTAGAGAGGGAGGAAAGACCTCTTTCCGTAGCAGAACTGACCACAGGGGACACAGAACACTTTTTCAGATTTCAGACGTGGCTGTGCATTTCACAGCATCCTGGGAGGGTCTTCAGGGCCAGAAAATTGTTAAGTCCTTAATTTGGAAACAACCACTTCTTTCTACTCAATGGCTTAGTATTTGCACTTGGTCAGGCAAAGAAATTTGCATTTCTGTACATTGAAACAATAACAAAATCATTTTGCAGGAAATGTAACACGATACAAATAAGGAAGCAGGCAAGACGGGAATATTTTCATGGAGTCTGGTGCTTTCCATGTCCATTTTAAGGTGATTTTCCTGTTGTTGTTGTTTTTTTTTCCTGTAAAGATTTCTATTTTAGCAGACAGTTGAAGAAAAGCCTTTGTGATGACTAGAAATTTATTTTGTGTTCAAAAATTTTCTTATCAATAACCCTCTCTTTAAAAATATTTTAGCTGTAGTAAAAATAAGAAGATGCTAGCAAAACAGAAAGTCTTTTATCTGCTTCTTGTTATTGAGATAGCGTTTGGAAGACATAATTTTCTTCTCTTTTAGTTCTTACTATTCCCATCTATCTCAGCAAAAAAAATTTTTTTTTCCTTCAAACTCTGAACTTTATTATTCTAAAAAACTTAAGTTCAGATTACATAGGAAACTGGAAATTATGGCTTTATTAAATTAAATTAATTCAAAAGAGCATTGGATTTGTGGGACTTGTATAGTTACTCATATCTACAGCTTCTATTATGGTAGGATCCCCTCCTTCAATTATATTGAAAATATGAAAATATGAATCCCAGTATACAGTCCCCCTTGGAACTGCGCATTAATGTTAGAGATTGTCACCTCTGTACTCTAAAGAACAGTGATAGTTTCCAAGTTATATAGCAATCAACAGCAAAACATTTCTCCCTCCCTTCAGAATCTCATGGTATTGCAAAGTATTACTGAGAGAGAAAAATGTTTTATACGGGAAGTTGCAACAAAGATTTCACACATAACAGTATCAGTGTTTAGTTGTGAGTCCCTATTTTTGTCCTTTCTTTTGTCCGAATTTGAGTGTAACAGAGAACAAAGAAAGACATGAAAAGGAGGATGCAAAATGACTGCAAACTCTTCATAAATGGCAAACTCATTGCTCAGAGACAAGCTGAGGCCTCGTTGCTGATGACAGACACAGCCCGGATGCCCGGATGCAAGCAATGCTACCTGGGAGGGAGCTGGGAACGATGAGACAAGTGTGTCGCTGCTCCCCCCATCCCCCCACCCCACCCACTCCCACCTCCAGAGCAAAGAAAGGGCCAGCAGTCCAAATCACAAATCCAGCCTGCTGCAGGCGAACACCGACCCAGACAGTGTCCACTATGTGAGAGACAGCTCAAAGGGATGCTCAAGTCTTGTGACAGCTAGGGTTGTGACATATCAGGAATGAGTGGCAGCTGGGTGAAGACAAGTGGAAGACACCCTAGCATAAGAGAGGGAAGGAGGTTGCCATGAGTTGAATTGTCTCCCCCAGAAAGATATGCTGAAGTCCTCATCTTTGGTCCCTGTAATATGAGCTTATTTGGCAGATGCAATCAAGTTAAGATGAGGTTGTACTGTATTAGAGTGCACCCTAAATCTAATAACTGGTGTCCTTATAAAGAGAGAGAGATTCAGAGACAGAGAGAGAACGCCATATAATAAGGCAGGCAGAGACTGGAGTGATGTATATTCAAGTCAGGGAACTCCAAGGATAGCGGGCAACCACCAGAAGCTAGGAGAGGGGCATGGAACAGCTGTCTCCCTCAGAGTATACAGAAGGAACCAACCCTGCTAAAACCTTGATTTCAAATTTCTAGTCTCCAGTATGATGAAAGAATAAATTTCTGCTATTTTAAGCCAACTGGTATGTGGTACTTTGTGGCAGCCCTAGGAAACTAATACAGAGGTGAATAGGAACTTGACCTACTTCCTTCTTCCCATTTTCTCCTAGCAGTTCCTGAACCAGAATCTGTTCTGGTATCTTTCATACTCTCCTGAACGGACTCTCAGACTGACTGGCACTGATTACACTAAATGCAGAGAATCACCATGCAGAAGTCTTGATGTCCTATCTCAAATTGGACCTGCCTCTTGGTCAATGATGTCAGTAGCCAGTAAGTGCGTCTTGATTATGCTCTAGTTCCTCAGAATTGATTTTGATTTTGAACTTCTATTAATTCCTCCTTACATTCTCAAATTAAAAAAAAAAAAAAAAAAAAAAAGGTCCTCAGCTCTCTTCTTCCATATTTTCCTCTAAAAACCATCATGGCTTGGGCCTAGCTCCCTTTCACCTTCTCAAAGTTTACCAAGTATCACACTTACATGGTCATGCGCTTTATGGCAGGCAGGAACAGGCAAACGTAACTGCTAGATTGCATTTAGAGCTTAGGTTTGGGGCTTAAACTCCTTTGATGGAGGGAGAATAATTCTGGCAGCCTCTGAAAGCCTATCCTCAGATACTATGTCATGGTCTTCCTGCAGTGTTGATGCCTAAGAGCTTTTCAGACAAGACTGCCTGGCAGTAGTTCTCAGTTTAAGGTTAGATAATCATAACGATGTCAAGTTTGGCCACATGTACAATCGCCACCATCTGTAACATCCACAACTCACAACCGTGGCTCCAAAAAAGAAAGGTTTGGAGTTATGAATGGCAGACCATTTTGTATCAGGTTTCCAATGCTCATGACCTGTCCAGGGTTGGATTAATATGACACAAATGCCAGGACTAATTTTCACCCTCAGTATATAATTATTCAAAATGAGTTACTAATGACACAGCACGTATATGTGTGTATGTATGTGTGTATATCTTCTTGACGCCATTACAATTACTCATATACTCTATACAAAGCTCCCATAAGATCTTCCCCAAAAGAACTCTTTAAAAATTTAAAAAAAGTTTTTTTACACAATTTTAAAAGTTACTTTCCATGTACAGTTATTACAAAATATTGGCTATATTCCCCATGTTGTACAATACATCCTGCAGCCTATCTTACACCCAGTAGTTTATACTTCCCCCTCCACTGCCCCCCCAACTGGTAACCACTAGTTTGTTCTTTATATCTGTGAGTCTGCTTCTTTTTTTGTTTTATTCACTAGTTTGTTGTATTTTTTAGATTCCATATATAAGTGATATCATACAGTATTTGTCTTTCTCTGTCTGACTTACTTCAGTTAGTATAATGCCCTCTAAGTCCATCCATGTTGCTGTAAATGGCAAAATGTTGTGCTTTTTTATGGCTGAGTAATATTCCAGTGTGTGTGTATGTGTGTGTGTGTGTGTGTGTGTGTGTGTGTGTGTATGAACCACATCTTCTTTATCCATTCATCTAATAATGGACACTTAGGTTGCTACCATATCTTGGCAATTGTAAATAATGCTGCTATGAACATTGGGGTGCATATATCTTTTTGAATTAGTGTTTTTTTTCCAAAAGAACACGTATTCAACAATTTAAGGGAAAAAAACCCACCTTGTTGTATAATTTCCCCTTCACTAACTTTCCTGGCCCTACTTCCAAAAGTCAACTATAGTTAACACCCAAGGCATATCATGGGATTTATGAAACCATCAAAACCTTCACAACTAACAGGAGAGATTTCATTTACTTAAATTTATGTCTATAGTTGTGAAAATGAAACATAATTTTAAAGGACTCCTTCTGCTGTGGAAGTTTTCCTCTGTTATAACTTCCGTGTAAAATTGAATACTCTTTGCCATTAACAGGGGTGCCAAAGGGATTCATTAAAGCACTAGCCTGTTATTCCAGGGGCTTCTAACTAGCTGAAGGGAGAGAGAGAAACAATGAATCATGAGCATCCCTTTTGCTTTGCCTGCATGTCTCTTTCCCCTTTCCTCTTATATGTCTCCTTCTTATACCTCAAGGATTAAACACCTAGTAGACAAACGGACATTAAGTAAGGGCAGACATGAAACCATTTCAAGGATCTGATGTGGAAGAATGAGTATGAATTTGGAAGGCAGGGAATCCTAGTGCATCACTTACTAAGCTGTGACCTTTGGCAAGGAAGTTCACTCATTCACTCAACAAATATATAATGACCACCCACTCTGAGCTGGCCACTTGAGTTACAACAATAAACAAGGCAGATATGGGTCCTTCACTCAAAATATTTCATTCTATTTAACTGTCTTCTCCAAAGCTCAGCTTCCTCCTCTGTTAATTTGGCATAATTATAACATCAAATTCATGCGGAAAGTGTGAGGGAAGGAATGAGATACAATACATGTGAAGGAATTGTGAAGCCCAGTAAAATTAGCTATTATTTCCACTGGATAGGAAATACCTTAAGAGTAAAAACGGTTTGCTATTTGCCTTTAGCATGCCCTGCACCTTGCACAATGCTCGGCGTTTAGTAGATACTCAGTGAAAATTTATTGTATGATTACGAACACCAGTAGAGATCAGATTAGTCACTTCCTCATCTGCTTTTCACAATTGGTAGAGCACTTTGGACAATACACGATGTGAGAGCATGTTATGTTCATCTTGGTATTCTTCGCGCCCTTCTTTACCTGACACAATCGCTGGAGCATAGATGGTGCTTGGAATTTATTTGAGTAAAATGTCTGTCAGTTAATAATGATTTCAAATAGAAAACTGAAGCGGGGAAGGATCAGCACTCAGCCGTGTCTGCTCCATGCCCTGCAGAACCGGTGTCCATCACAGCCCTCTCTCACCGGCCAGCTGCCAATACTGAGGATTTCATGATCAGCTCCACCCAGGTTTGGAAACGACCCTGAATATGCTTGTTAGTGTATAAGAGACTGGGTGGATGTTGGACAAGGTTTCCCTGTGGAAGGGACTCAAAATAACGTTTAGGTCATGAGAGGGTAGAGTTGTAGGAGAGGGACTATATCCTTCAGCGAAAATAACATACACGAGGGACTGAAAATGGGAGATAAGATGGAAATTTTGTGAAACAAAGAAATCCACCATGCCTGAAGCATAAGTCAGGAGGAGAGTGGTCCAAGATGAGGGGTGGGCAGGGGCTAGGGCTGGGCTGGCAACCTCCGCACTATTGACATTTGGGGCCAGAAAATTCTTTGATGTGGAGTTCTGTCCTGTGCCTTGTGGATGGCTGGCAGCACAATCACCATATGCCAACAATACGCCCCAGTGAGATGCCCAAAAATGTCTCCAGATACTGCCAAAGGCCCCTTGGGGGAAATACTTCTGAGATTGAGAACCACTGGGCTGCTAGGCCATTGCAGGGCCTTGCAGGTCACATAAAGAAGTATAGGAGATCACTGTGACCTGACTTGCAGTTTGAAGAAATCATTTCCTGCTGAATCCATGCAGGGAGACCAACTGGGAGGCCATGGCAAGAAGTCCATTGGAGGGAAAATGGAGGTTTTGACCAAGATAGTGGCAGTAGGATGGACAGAACCTGGTAGATTCAAGAGATATTAGGAAGTAGAATGCGAGTGGTATTCATAATCTTGCCAGGCATCTTTTTTCTGACCTTTTTCACTGTTCTATTTGACCTTACTCAAGGCCTGGGGAAGAACCAGCAGAGCAGGTCTTCTTGTTAATACCCATCTGATTTCAATTGGTTACATCTTTTTTTCTGATTCAGGAGAACTCTTTGCTTATTACGTATTGCTTATCAATATAATTTCTAACTCTTTAATTTTTTTTTTTAATTTTTTTAATTAATTAATTAATTAATTTATTTATGGCTGTGTTGGGTCTCCGTTTCTGTGCGAGGGCTTTCTCCAGTTGCGGCAAGCGGGGACCACTCTTCATCGCGGTGCGTGGGCCTCTCATTATCGCGGCCTCTCTTATTGCGGAGCACAGGCCCCAGACACGCAGGCTCAGTAGCTGTGGCTCACGGGCCCAGTTGCTCCACGGCATGTGGGATCTTCCCAGACCAGGGCTCGAACCCGTGTCCCCTGCATTGGCAGGCGGACTCTCAACCACTGTGCCACCAGGGAAGCCCAAACTCTTTACTTTTTATTAAGGTTGACATTGGAACTGTCTGTGAAGGACATTGTTTGCATTTCCTTTGGAAGAGAAGCTCAGGCCACACAGGCCCATTTTGATTATCTACCTGTTTTTCCTGGAGGCAGGAAATTACTAGAAGCTTGTCAAAGCAGTTCCCATCCTTCCACTGATCCCCATTTTACAAGGAAACTCAGGGAGGAATCCCAAGTATAAAGGACAAAAAAATAGCATTGATGAGTCTACCACAATCTGAGCACTTGCTGAAGTCAGCAAAATGGTCTTCTGGTTTATCTCACAGAAAAATCAACAGTAGTCAGAATATATTTATTACCCTACTTAGTGGATTTCAGGAACCATCTCATCATGACCCCCCTTGCACAGTATAAGGCCTTTTCCCTTAGTAAAAGGAGGAACCAAAGGTCATAGCTTCCCTGCAACTTCTGTCCACTAATTAGAGAGATCCTTTACTAGGTGAGGCTGAACATAATTGGGCCATTACCTAATCCCATTACAAAATAAAAAATATACGATTTCATTTTTGTTGGTTTTCCTGTGAGTGAGACACAGATCATCAATGGATAGTCAAAGTGTAACAAGAATATTACTGATGGGTTTTCTAAATGTGAGATTCCAGCTCCAGGGATTCTATTAATATTCCTCACATTAAAGAACCTGAATGGACAGGCAGCCATTTGGGCCCTACTTCTGATCCAAAGCCATTCTAAATATCTAGTTTTACCATTGTGAGCTGTATTCAATGGCAAGCTCAGGAAATAATATTGACACTGAGAGGAAAACTCTCTTCTTCAGTAAAGACACCAAGGTTTCCTTAAAGCCAACAATATTCCAGGAGCAATTTATTAAAAATCTTCCCCCAAAGATCTGTGGGTAAATATACATAGAGGCAAAGCCATGGTACGCATTTCAACCTAGAGCCGTATGCACACATCTGGATTAGGACCTCGAAATCTGGTCTCAGGTCACTGGAGGACCTCTAGCTTCATGGAGACACCTTCTCTGGAGGTGAAGCTAGCTACAAATTCTATTGCAAACCTCCACATTCTCCACCCATTTCTCTTGTCTCCTGTGCAAAGACAAGGTCCTAGTGCGCTGAGTTTGATGCTGTTGTTGTTGCCAAATGTTGTCTAGTTTCCATCTTAAGAAAATTAATTTCATGTTTTCTACTTTCATATGAATGAGTCCATTGGAAATGACAAAATGAACAAAGCTTGAAAGAAAATTAGAAAAGCAAGTAGGCAATGTGCTCTAGCTTACCTTGAAGTCCTTGTGGTAATAATGGTCATTTTTCATTTGTTGTGATAGTGGCTAAAATTAGGCTTCATCAACCACATGACTATCCCCAATTTTTTTTAAAAGGAAAGTTCTGTGTAGCTAATACCACAACAACTCCCCAAGGTAGTGGAGTCCAAAATGCTGGAAAGTTAATATTTCAATAGAGCCTGAAAAGGACAACCTCGTTTTCCATGGAGAGGCAACGTGATGCCGAAGAAAGAACACAGAGCTGGGAGTCAGGCCAGTGAGTGTTGGACAGTTCCTCCTCCTGTGTGGCCTTGGGCATATCGGTCTCAACCCACCTGCTCTCATACATCTAAGGCCTTGTCAGGCATTAAAATTCTATGATTAAAGAAAAAGGGGCACATATCCAGAGAAAACTATAATTCAAAAAGATTCATGCTATGTTCATAGCAGCACTATTCACAATAGCCAAGACATGGAAACACCCTAAATGTCCACCGACAGATGAATGGATAAAGAAGATGTGGTATGTATATACAATGGAATATTACTCAGCCATAAAAATGAATGAAATAATGCCATCTGCAGCAACATGGATGCAACTAGAGATTATCATACCAAGTGAAGTAAGTCAGAAAGAGAAAGACAAATACCATATGATATCACTTGTATGTGGAATCTAAAATATGACACAAATGAACCTATCTATGAAACAGAAACAGAATCATGGACATAGAGAACAGATTCGTGGTTGCCAAGGGGGAGGGGGTTGGGGGAGGGATGGAGTGGGAGGTTGGGGTTAGCAGATGTAAGCTTTTATATACAGAATGGATAAACGAGGTCCTACTGTATAGCACAGAGAACTACATTCAATATCCTGTGATAAACCATAATGGAAAAGAATACAAAAAAAAGAATGTATATATATGTATAACTGAATCACACTGCTGTACAGCACTAATTAACACAACATTGTAAATCAACTATACTTCAATAAAAAAAAAACAGAAAAAAAATAAAAAGAATCCACAAGATCACATGCTTTCTTTTAATCCTCCATGACTTCATATGACCATGAGATGCAACAGAAAAACAAATTTCCTTGCTAAGAAAGGGGAGGTTGTCTTTTGGCGCTTCATCCCTAATCTTTCTCAACTTGAGAGCTCACTCTCCAGACTCACTGCATATTGGGATCCTTTACTGCCCAGGTCCAGGATCATTCTGAAAATAGAAATGTTTTTCTCACACAGCTGGGCAGCAAGTGTTCAGAACAAGAGTGAAAGGCTAGACAAATCTCTCCATTGTCTAAATGTCAAGATTCTTGTTATCACCCATCTGTGAATCAGAGATTCAGAAAACAGAATCCCTGCTTTCTAAGACAAAGAAGCCTGAGGTCTGAGTGGTGCATTGTGCCACATGCGGAGCCCATATTTTGAACCCAGCAAGTGTAACCAATACCCCTAAATTCAATAAGAAATAAACACTGAAAAACTGTAGGGTAACAGCATCAGTCCTCTGTGCTTAGCATCCCTTCCAGGCACTGAGAGGAAAGCATATTCAGTGCTGGTGGTAGTTAGTGCAGTGAAACAGCAGAGAATCTGGTGACAAAAATCCTTATGGCATAATATTTAGTGGAAAAGTAGTATATACAACTCTGATCCAAATTATATTTAAACATAAATGTAAATTGTTTTTTCTTTGTATGCATCTTTTCCAAAGTTCTTACAGTAAAATTTGATTAATTTTGTTGTAAAAAATACAACCAATTCCATTTTGAAACTATAGAAATATTTAGCAAATCTATGTGAGTTAAGAAGTCACCACAGTTTTAACTTGTATTTTTCTCAAAATTTTATCCATGTATTGATGACTTTGGCTTGTTATGCCAAAAATTTACATGCTTTTTGCTAAGCACAGGAGAGGTGGATATTATATTACAGTATTCAAATGCTCTCTTATTCTTTTGTGTGTGTGACCCTGCAGGGCAAGTTGGAAGATTAGGAGTAGCAACCATAAAATTCCTACCATCAATCTCATAGCACTTGGCACTATATGAATATTTGCCTGCAGTGCTTTATTGTGCAATAACAAAAATGGGGGGTGGTGGCTTTAAAATAGCTAGTTTACAAACATTATATCTTTACAGATAAAGCTGAATATGGTCATCTTTCCTGAATCAGTGGGGTGGTGCTAATGAAATTACAATTAGAGGATCAATAAAAATAGACAGAACTTAAATACAAAAGACTATGCACTGTACAATTCTATTTATACAAAACTGTAGAAAAGGCAAAACTAGAGTGTCAGAAAGGAGCTCAATTGTTGTTAGGGGGCTGGTGGTAGATTGAAAGGGTCTAATACAAAGGGACACGAGAGCACTTTAGGGTGAGGAGATGATGCCGTATCTTAATTATTGTGGTGACGTGATTCTGTACAAGCACTTGTCAAACTACACTTTTAAAATTGGCCAATTTTAGTGCATGTACGTAATACCTTAATAGACATAAAAGAGGAGGAAATGGGCAAGACTTGCCTAGACCTACTCATTTGAGGCAACACCTAAAGTTCTAGAAAGGGGACAAATTGCAGCACTTACCATACATGGTAAGAGTTCCATCAAAGATCCACAAGAGGATCTTTAGCTGACATTTTCCTTGTTTATTTCTTGACTGGTTGATGGGATTTTTGTTCACTCAGTCCCATAAGAATATAATCTCCATAAGAAGAAATGTCCTAGTTTGTCTTGTTCTTAGCTGTATCTTAAGCACCTACGATAGTGTCTGGCATATAAATATTTTTTGACTGAATAAAATAAACAAATACATAAGAAAATTTCAGATCCCAGTAGGTGCTATGAGGATGCCTTATAGTAAGGAAGGTTGACAATTAAATTTGCCTGAATGAAATATTTTCTGTATGGTGAATCCGGATAATAATTTTGAGACATTAAATTTTTCTCTCTAGACTCCTCCTTTCTTTTTAGTTGCAAGCAGATAACCAGGCCTTTGTAATTTATTGAACCTGAGACTTGTAGGGTGATAAACAAGCTGTTTGAAATCTGTTACTCTTCAAGTCTTTGTAAAATCATGAATTCAGTCTAAGAGATTATATATCCCAGGGCTGTTGGGAAGGGAGGGAACACCTTTAAGTAACAAAGGAGAGAAGGGAAATATCCTGTGGACTGGGAACGGGGAGTTACTCCAGCAACAAAGGAATGCCATGACTGTGAAAAAGGGTCACCTTCAAGCCAGCGGACCACTTTTCCCAGGTGAGATCACCCCTTGCCTAGATTGCTACAGGATTTCATAGTTGCTCAGCGAGCCCACAGACAGATACCAAAGAAAGACCCTGAGCTGTATCTGAATTTTGCTCCTTTCACTGCTGACAATCAGATGAACTCCATCATTACTGCATTTCCCTTTTTCCCCCAATTCACCATCTGAAACCTCTGGATCATCCATTTTCACCCAGACACTTGTCCTGTGCTGCTTGGAAAATCTCCGATCCGATCCACCCCCTCTCCTCTCAAACCCTTCTACTCTGCCCTACATCAACCAAAACCTGTCATCAGCAAATTCCCTACATCTTCAACCTCTTCCCTCAGGATTCCTTTCATATCCTGTTCAACTGAAACTTGACTGACCTTAGAAATCTCTCATAGGGAGGCTGCTTTTTTTTTTTTCCTGTTGCACGTGAAATAGCCAAAGTATTCTTCCTGTTCCTCTTTGCCAATCTTGCTTCTCCTTTTTTTTTTTTTTTTAATTATTAGCACTTTTAATTATTATTTATTTATTTATTTTTTGGCTGTGTTGGGTCTTCGTTTCTGTGCGAGGGCTTTCTCTAGTTGTGGCAAGCGGGGGCCACTCTTCATCACGGTCCACGGGCCTCTCACCATCGCGGCCTCTCTTGTTGCGGAGCACAGGCTCCAGAAGCGCAGGCTCAGCAGTTGTGGCTCACGGGCCCAGTTGCTCCGCGGCATGTGGGATCTTCCCAGACCAGGGCTCGAACCCGTGTCCCCTGCATTGGCAGGCAGATTCTCAACCACTGCGCCACCAGGGAGGCCCCTTGCTTCTCCTTTTTTAAAACCACATCTTCCTGAAACGTCTGCTCCCACTCAACTTGTTTTGTCATCCTCCAATCTCAGCACCTTATTCATTACGGATTTTAGCACCTGTTATCATCCTTGGTGACCTCAGCAGCCACGTAGACTCACGGCTCTCACCTTCACTGTGTATCAGAATGAACTGGAATGCTTGTTGAAAATACCAAGGCTGATGTCCTATCCCCAGAGATTTGGATTTAGTTATTCTGGAATAGGACTTATCTCTCAGTAGGAAGTGGACCTCCCACCTCAGTCCACTCCTATCTGCCCCACGGAAGGAGGCAATAGTGCACCAGTCTTCCTGCCCAGTGGTGTCCAAAGAACAGGGAGCTGATTTTCTTCCCACTGCCTGATGGAAGTAGGCAGGGCTTTGATGCCTGCCAAGAGGTGTCAGAGGCTGAGTGAGGAACTGCCTTTCGTCCTCCACTCTGCCAAGTGGTGCTCTGGTTCCCTCACCAGGATAGTGTCAGCAGAGCCCAGCAGACAGCTGCACCTCCACCCCCATCTGGCAGCAAAGAGGCAGAACAAGGCATAATGAGGTGGGAGGAGGTGGAGCGTAGTGTCAGTAGGGCCCCGCAGCCACAAAGCTCATGTCAGATCTTCACTCCTCCCTTCCCTGGTATCAGCAGTGCCCAACAGAGAGCTGAGCTGACACCTGCATTTGGAAACTACTAAGCAACATGAATGAGTTCTACTTTTCTTGGTTGTTACTATAGTTTTTTAAATACAATCACTTGTTATAGTAACAACCAGGAAAATATGCACCTTAAATGCAACAAGACAATCAATCAACTCTGAGACCACGATGAATCAGATGTTAAAACTATGACAAAGATTTTAAAAAGAGTCATCTTAAAATGCCTCAACAGTAACTATGAATTTCTTGAAACAAATGAAAAACTAGAAAATCTCAGGAAACAACTGTAAGTTATTTTTTAAAAGGACAGAATGGTATTTATAAAACTGGAAAATACAATTGCCAAAATAAAAACCTGGCTGGATAGGTTCAATAGTAGAGTGGATATGATGGAAGATATGACAGAAGAAGAAGAAAGACTGTATTAATATCAGATAAAGTGGACTTCAGAGCAAAGAAAATCACTAGAGGCAAACAGACATTACGTAATGATAAGAGGATTAATCCACCAGGAAGACATTAACAATCCTGCATGTGTACATACCAAGTAACAGAGACTCAAAATACATAATAACTGATAGAGCTGAAATCTTGATTCTGGGTATTTCACATGATCTTTTTGAGTCACAGTGTCCTCATCTGTAAAATGGGGCTCTTAAACACCTGTTACGTTGCCTGGTACATAACAAGTGCTCAGTAAACAGAGCACTGGAAATCTTAGCCTCCCATGGCCATGTGAGAAACCTGACCAAATGGTCCAGGCCACCTGATCTGTTTTACTCAAAGGAAGCCTCTCCTCTCACCACAAAGCAGCTCAGGATTCAGGCTGCAGCTCACCAGAGAACTCAGGGCTGCTCGAGCCGAGGGCTGCACGGGGCTCCGCAAAGCTGGGTTTCAAGCTCCTGGCACAGCCAAGCAAAGAGAGCGCTCTTTATAAGCCAGAGGAGACATGGGTGCCCAGCTGGCTGCTGGCCTTGGTGGCAAAGCCTCTGGTCATGTCAGTGTAGACTTCAAAGACTGTCACGTCTGCCAAATAGGACCAGTAGAGGAGCCTCAGTCTGCGAATAGGAAGGATGACAGACCACTAGTGCTGACCAGACTCAGGACAGGTGCCCTACCCAGTGTCCTCTGGGAGTAAGCAGGTCTTAGTAAGCGCTGGGGAATCCCAGGGAAGAGGAGGTGTGGCGGGGGGAGGGGTGTGAGGACCGTGGTTTGTATTTGGCTGAGCCTCCCTGAACCTCAGCATTGGCTCTCCTCTGTGGAAGCGTCACCATCCCTCCCTCTCAGCCTGAATGAGATGATGAAAATGTTCCCCTGTGCGGCGTTCCCACCGTGACCACTCACAAACTTCTAAGATAGATGAGATCAGAGTGGAGATTTCTACTTTGAAAACACCCTATGAATACAATCTTATCCACACCTATCTTGACCTCACAATAGTATTTAACAAAGATGATGCTTGCCTCCTTTTTGAAACACTTCTCTCTTGCTTTCTTAATTTCCTAATTCTTTCTACTTTCTGGCTATCCATTTTCATGCACTGTCTACTCAGCTCTAAATATTGGAGTTCCTGCCACCTGGACTGTAGCCTCCTTTTTCTCTTCTGCCTGGAAAACCTGCTCCAGGTTTTAATACCTGGGTGTTAAAACCCACCAAAATGATGTCATATGCTATCAAATTTTATATCTTGTATCTCTACCCCTGGCTTCTCTCTTGAGATCCAACTACTTATTCAACATCTTGATTTAGATGTTAAGATCTTAAACCTAATAAGTCAAAGTAGAAACAATAGATTTTCCCCACTAAGCTGTTCTTCCCAGCCTTCCCCATATCAGCAAATGGCACCATGATCCACCTAGCCATTAAATAAAAAATCTAGGCATAATTTCTAATTCTTTTTCTCTCACCTCCTATATCCAAACCATTAACAACTCTTTCCATGTCTAACATATACCCTTAATATGTCAATTTTTATTTATCTCCACCCCAGTCTGAGCCACCATGATCACTCACACAGAATTTTACAGTAGCCTCCTAACTGGTCTGTGCATTGACACTCTGACCCACATGTTCTCCAAAAGAACTAAAAGGGTCTTTCAGAAATGAGTTCTGATCCTGTTATTACTCTGTTTAAAATAGTACCATGGCTCCCCATTTCTCTTGGCACAAAGTTGAATGTCCTTGCCATGACCTACAAGGACATATTTAACCTGGCCCTTCTTAACCCTCTTATCTCAGCATGTCCTACACCTTCCCTGCTCACTATGCTTTATTCATGCTGGCTTTTGTTCCTCAAAGGAACCTGTCTTCTCCTGAAAAATTTCCTCCCAGATTGTCACATGGCCATCTCAGTCGCACCATTCATATCTCAGCTCAAATGTCATCCTTTGGAGTTTCTCTGACCTCTATCTAAGGTACCCCACTCCAGCCATCACCCTATTCCAAATCATTCTCTATTACATGACCCTATTTTATTACCTTTCTAACACTATTATCTGCAGCTATTCATTTTATTTTTATTTACTTATTTATTGTTGTCTCACTCACATAGAATGTAAGCCTCAATAAGAACAAGGACCTTGTCTGTTTTGTTAGAATCCCTAGTGCCTAAAACAGTACCTGGCACATAGTAAGGGCTCATTAAATATTTGATGAATGAATGAGTGAATGAATGAATGGATGGCATGTCTAGGAAGGCTGGACCCTGGGACCTTACCACTGGACAAATAATCTCTTGCCTTGCATGATGAAGACATTCAATTTCAGAAGGATGAAATAAGAAGGCCGAGCTCTTAAGGCCTCTTCCATCTGTATCGCTGGTCTATTAAGGACACACAGATTGGGTTCAACTGCCACCATGGGAAGGAAGTGGCAGTTCCTTGTATACAATTCGGGATGCACTTTATACTAGTAGAAATGAGAATCTGAAAGTCTGGAAGGATCGAGGTAGCCCACTTTTCTCTTTTGGTTGCTTGATCATTCAAAAATCCAGGGCAAATCTTGCCATGGCTGATGAATACTGCCTAAGAGACGGTTAACTCCCATAGGGAGGTGAGTGTTTAATGGAAAGGCATTATGCAAGGTGGAATATGTCTTCTTGATGCATGATAGTACCCGTGTCACTAATGAAGGCTCTGAGACCAGGAGTCCAAGAGTAATTTGTTCAAATGAAATAAAGCCTGTTAGTCTTGCCAGTATTCTCCTGCTTCGTTGCTTAACACCAATCGGATGATGTAATCTGTCCCTTTCTTGTTTACAGGGATGTTTCTAAAGAGGCAGTCAAACATTGCCTCAGTCTGGTTAGGAATAATGAGGCCACTGCCTGGGTCTTAATTATATCACCAGCAGAAGTCCAGTGCTAGAGGAGAGTAAAGATAAAGAGGAAAGCTATCCCCTTTTTAGGGATGTTCCGAAAGATTCAGAAACATGTGTCCTTAAAATAAAGATGATAAGATTCAGAAACAGCCATATGAACAGGAGTCTGAAATGCTGGGGTTTTGGTGGTAGTTCCACTTTTCCTTTAGAGAGCAAAGTTACCTGGTTGGAGAGGGAATGGAGTTCTAGTTAGCTGCTCCTTAACGGATTTCAAAAGCCTTAAGGTGACTCACATGAAAGATCATTCCTAGGAATTTCTAGTCAATCTCCAGAGGAGACACAGAGCCATTCACTCATTGGCATCTAAATTCTGCGAGTCCTCTTTTCCCATGAAGGAAGTTTCTCTACTTTGCTGTGTTCAGAGCCTTTCTACACAGGAGAATTTATGTTCATCTTTATATTCTTTCCACTCTGTTACTACTTTAAAAAAACACAGAGTTCAGAGCCAAACATTATCACCGTCATCATCAACATCATCATCACCATCATCATTATTCTTGTTACTATTAATTTTAGATTACTGCTATTAAATAACTTAGGAAAAGTTTGCATATCAGTCTTGAATCTTAGATTTTGAACGAAGGGGGGATGGTTTGGGAAAACAATGTCTACCTGGAAATGTATTCTATAATGGCATAGAAATGTAAACTGAAAAGATTTTTAGAGTTTATGTAGTCCAGCTCCCTTATTTTTAATATGAGGAAACGGAAACACCTTTATCTTTTTGAAGGTAAAGCAACTTGACCAAGGTCATGTAGTGTATCCAGTGCAATGTTTTTTGTATGTAAAGAACAGAAAACCCGACTTATTATGAACTGACCTAAACAATGATCCAATTTATCTTACTAAAAGGAAGGACATGTATAGGGCGGGAGTATTAGTTTTCTAGGGCTGCTGTAGCAAAATACCACAGACTGGGTGGCTTAAATAACATATGCTTATCTTCTCATAGTTCTAGAGGCTTCAAGGTGCCAGCAGGGGTGGTTTCTCCTGAGGCTTCTCTCTTTGGCTTATAAGTGGCCACCTTTTCTGTGTATATGCATCATTGGTATCTTTTCCTCTTCTTTTAATGACACCAGTCTTATTGGATTGAGGCCCACCCATAGGCCCTGATTTAACTTCAGTTATCTCTTTGAAGACTCTATCTCCAAATATAATCACATTGGCAGTTAGAGTTTCAACTTATGAACTTTGGGGACACAATTCAGTCCCTAACAGTGAATGCAGTTGGGTCTGGTGTTTTCTGTTTGGGGTGGTTATTAATTATTTATTCCATTTATTTAAGAGATACAGGCCTATTCAGATTGTCTATCTTTTCTTGTGTGAATCTGGGGAAAATGTATCTTTTAAGAAATTGGTCCATTTAATCTAGGTTATCAAATTTGTGGGCATAGAGTTGTTCATAGTACTCCTTTATTATACTTTTTACATCCATAGGATCTGTAGTGATGTCCTCTCTTTTGTTTCTAATATTTGTAATTTTTGAACTTCTTGAAGTTCTTTTATTCTTAGCCTGGCTAGAGGCTTATCCATTTTATTGATCTTTTCAAAGAAGCAGCTTTTGGTTTCATCGATTTTCTCTATTGAGATCCTCCTTTCAATTTTATTGATTTCTGCTCTAATGCTTATTATTTCTTTTCTTCTGCTTACTTTGATTTAATTTGCTTTTCTCCTTCTAGTTTCCTAAAGTAGAAACTTAGATTATTGATTTTAGATCTTTCTTCTTTATACATATATCAGTATATATATATATATATATATATAATCAGTATATATATATAGAAATCAGTATATATATACATATATATATAGAATCAGTATATAAATAAGTATATATATATATGTGTGTGTGTGTTTTTATTTCCTGACTTTCTATTTTGTTCAGTTGATCTACTTGTCTACTTGATGGCCATACTATACCGTTTTAATAACTGTAGGCTTATAATGTCTTGAAATTATGTAGTGCTAACTCTTCAACTTTGTCCTTCTTTTTCATTTGTTTTTTAGCTATTCTGGGTTTTTTGAATTTTCATATGAATTTTAGAATCGGATTTTCAATTTCTACAAAAAATGTCTGTTGGAATTTTGATTGGGATTTCATTGAATCTATAGATCAATTTGGGAAGAATTGATAATAATGTTGCATCTTCTGATCCATGAACATGGTAGATCTCTCCATTTATTTGGATCTTCTTTAATTTTGGCTCAGCAATGCTTTGTAGTCTTCAGCATATAGGTCTTTCACATCTTTTACCCCGAAGTATTTTGTGGTTTTTGATGCTATTGTAAATAGCTCAAGCTCCTCTCCTGTAAGTCAACCCATTGCATTTGCAAATGTTATCTAGCTCTTTTTTAGTCACTCTGTGGTGGGGCTCGGAGAATTGTCTAAAAAATTGCTGATACTCTTGCTACTGCTATTGCTCTGAATAATAAATAAACTGTCCTTCCTCTCTTACCCAGAAGTCTTGTGTCTTCTACCAGCATTCATGAAATTTTGGAAGGCTTCTTGTTACCTTGCAAATAAGATAAAATCTCATACCTTTAAGTTTTTGACAGATACTCTAACCAATACCCTGTGAGTTGTGAGACTTTGCCAGTCTGGCTGGTTGGAATAGGCACTATTCCCAGTCCCATGGGTGCATAAGTAGCTGTTGACTCTAATTCTTTTGGGTAGTTCTTGGGTAGTTTCTCACATGTATGTGTTGATCAGTACTGACCTAAATCCCTGAGGGAGCCTCTTCACAGATCTCCTGAGTTGTCTCTCTTCTCTCTGGTACTCTATCCTGCTAACTCTAGTTGCCTTGGTCTTCCCTGACTCTCAGCTGTATCTTTCCAACTTGAAAAGTCTTCCAGGCTCAGCTTCGATCCCCTCTCTCTGTGCCCAGGTCTGGAAACTTTCTCCAAGCAGTATGCTGAGGAGATCATGGGATCACCTAGTTTGTTTCCCATCTCTCATTGGTCATTATCCTTCATTATCTAATGTCTGGTTCTTGAAAACTGTTGCTCTATTTATTTTGTCTATTTTTTGTTTCAGGTGGGAGGATAAATTTGCTCCCTGTTACTCCACCTTGACCAGATGTGAAAGTCATATGAATTCTTTATGTAGTCATCTCAAACTTGATTTTCTGTTTTATTCACATTCTATTTACCTTTATATTTTGGTCATTTTCTTAGATACACAGTTTTTGGTTTTTATATAATTAGATCTATTGTTCTCTTTTTCAGAATTACTTCCATCGATTTTAAACTTGGGAAGTTGTTCCTACAATCCAATAAATCAGACATTCACTTCTTCTTTTTTCCTTACATTTATTTCATATTTAATTCTGGAATTAGTTTTAGGGTAAGATGTGAGCCTCTAATTTCTTTTCTCACTAAACAGTTAACTTTACTAAAATAAGTTTTGCAGAATTTTTCTCTTCTCTCTTTTCCTCGTGATAGTTCCTGCATAATATTTTAAGTTTTTACATATTCTAGAATTTGGTTCATTATCACTTATTTTTTCTTTTGATCTGTACATTTTAATTATTGTAGCTTTATGTATAGTATATTCTAATATCTGAACAGGCAAGCTTTGTCTCAATATTCCTCTTTTAAAAAAATATTACCATTTACTTATTTTGAACCTTAGAATTATTTTATTAAGACTTTGCTCTTTTCTTTTCTCCTCCCCAAACTTTCCAATGGCACTTTTGTTGGAATAAATAAATAGCTTTAGAAAATTTGATTTGTCTTTCAGGAATATAGTACATCATTTCTTTTTTTTTCTTTTTTTAAGTTTTCCTTTACATCTCTTGTTAAAGTGACAAATCAATTAAATATTTATGATTTCTTTTCCTGTGAGTCCACATTTGATGACAATCACTTCTTTTGGGGAATGTGTCCCACTAATGTTTAGAGACCTAGCACTGCTCTTCTCGTAACTCTCTATCCTGATCCCTCTTTCTTGTGCCTTCCCACATAGCAACCCTGATGATATTCCCTATGATCCTGAGATATCTTCTTTCTCTTTACACTCTCCTTTTATAGGTTCCTTTCTCTGTAGAGAACCCAAGAATTATTACTTAACCCAGAATATCTTTCCAGAGCATGCAGACCTTGCAGACCCAGCACCCCCTGCTCTGGATACACTGTGCAATTACCTCTTCCTCTTATCTGTTCCATGTCCAGTAGTCCAAAGCTCTTCAATGCACTCACATCAGCCAAGCTGCAACAAATCATCCAGAAGAAATTATTTTATCTGTTATCGTCCTATAAATATTTGCATTTTAACAAGCAACTCTACTCTGAATACCCCCACCCTTCTAAAAATGACTAAACCTTAAGGGAACGGTTTAACGGTGCTGCAGGCTGGTAGGGACAGTATTTGGGTACTGATAATATTTCCATCACAACACTGATCTTTGTATCAGTTAAGGCCAATCAGGAGATGGAAACCACTTAGTAATTTGATTCGGAAAGTTTAATATACAGAATTGTTAACTTTAACAGAGAATTGGAATAACAAGGGATTGGCTAGTAAGACATGAAGAGAACTCTAAAGAAGATAGTAATAGCAGATAAAAGGAGCAGAGAGAGAACAGCGCCCAAAGAAGTGTGCCCCCTCCCCCTTTAGAAATTGTGGGTATTAAAGAAAAACAAGAAATGCTCTTCCAGGAAAATGCTAAGCTTAGGGAAAGCCTTTAGAATACGCCTGGCCGATGGAACACGATGTCAGAGTTTGCTACATTATCTGTTTGACTCATTAACTTTGTGAATGGTTGTATTCTGTCATTCATTCATTCATTCATTTCTTCCAAAAATATGTTTGGGTTCCTACCACGGTCCAGGCTCCGTTGCTGGCCTCGGGGGTAGGGTAGTGAATGATATATGGTCCTTATTTTCCAGGAGCCGACAAGTTAGGGAAAGGAAATAGGGGCAGCTTGTGGGAGCAGCTTCGAGGGAAAGCGGGGCTGGGAAAGCTGGTGTCAAAGGCTGACCTCAGGGAGAAGCTGGCCCCGGGAGGGAGGCAGGAGCAGCTCGCGCAGTGCAAAGCTGCTGTTTTCCCGGTCTGCACCGCGCGGTCGGGCGCCTTGAGCGGGCGGGGCGGAGCTAGGTGGGAGGGAGGGGTGGGGGCCGGAACCCTTCACACCCGCGACCCAAGGGAAGAAAGCGAGATTCTATTCGGTTTGCAATTGGAAGCCACTCAGGGGTTAATCAGAGGGAGATTATCGGATCAAAGTTTTAAGAAAGATCTGGAGTTGCTGGCGGTGATCAGAGGAGAGCGGAGGACATTCTCATATTCTAACTATCGACCCCTCACGCGATTGTCCTCGCTTCCTCCCTTCTAGTGCGTTTAGTAGGCACGTTCGGGACGTTAGTCCAACACCATAAACCAACACGAAATAAGGCAGCAGATACGGAAACAGCCGTGGGGAGGAAATGAAAGTGGACCGGGTCGGGTTGGGGTCAGAGTGGGGCGGCGGACCAGGACAAGGGCGAGCTGGCAGAGGAGTCGGCTGAGAACGTATATTCACTGATTTTTATTATTATTATTGTTTTTTACTGGAGCAGATAGCACGTAAAGACAACCAATCAGTCCTCTTTCCAATCCATATTCTGAGCCTCCAGCCCGAGAACTCCCGGCTAAACTGCACCGCCCCGGAACCTTGTATCGCCGGAACTAGATGCCGAAATCCCTTGTGTTACCGCCGGACGCAACGCTCACGGGACGCTTCCGGTTAGGAATCATGGCAGCGGCCGTTCGAGAGTCACGTGTGAGTGCGGGGAAAAAGCTGAAAAATTCACTAAAGAAGAAGGGGAAGATGAAAATGGTATCCCCGGCTGCAGCATCGGAGCTGGAAGATAAGGACAAAGATGCTGCCGATAGTGAAGGTAACGTACTAGGGCTGAGTTTGGCTGCTCAGAGGAAAGGCCGGCATGAGTTTGCGGGAAGCAGGGGATGCGAATGCATTTGCCGCTAGCCGCCCGAATTTCGTCTCCTCAGCACGGCGAAGGGGCGACTTTGGCTCCTTGAGAAGTCTTGGGAAAGTGGTGTTCAGGGAAGGGTCCCTGTTGCGTGTTAAAGCTTCCAGGTTCTTTTATTGGACATTTTTATCGTCACTGTAATTAATTAAAACAGATGAAACTGCTGCTGCTTATAGCAGCAAAAAGAAGCTTACAGTAGCGAGGGACGAACGGAAGGGGGATATTTGAAATTACAAGAATGAGTTAGTTCTCATATGGAGCAAAGAGCAAAAGGCCGAAAGAGGAAGACGGATGGTATACTTGAATATTCTTGTGCGGTAGGTGCGTGCATCTGTTGGGGAGTTAGAAATGAGATAGTAAAAGAAGAGTGGGTGGTTGAAGTAGAATAAATAAAAGTAGCAGTTGATAACTCTCTCTCTCAGAGACGTTTGCTATTGAAAGGAAGGAAATATATTTTAAGGCTTTCAACCATGATGTGTCCATGCTCCTACTCTACCATCGTTCTTGGCACTAGCTTCTTAGGTTAAAGGGGTCGCAGACGACCCCTGACTTACTACTGCCCAGTGATTGATCCTTTGTGCTACCTAGAACTTTGTAACAGCCAGACCTATTCTTTTATAATGTACCTCAGATCATGTCAGTTATCTGCTCAAGATGGTCCAGTGGCTACCCATCTCAGAATAACATCCTTAGCCTGTGTATGATCTAGTTCAGGCATCTCTCTCATCATCTGCCACTCTGCTCTGCCCCTTACTAGCCACATTGATATCCTGTGGTTTGTTTTACATGTTAAACATAACTCTCACACCCTGGGTTCTGCACTTGCTGGTTTCACTGCCTGGAATACTTTTCAGATGCTTGCATGGCTCTCTCTCGCTCACTCCTTCAGTCTCTGATTCAATGCCTTGTCTGCGAGACTTGTCCCTGACCGCCCTATCTAATGTACACCACTACTCTTCTCCGTGTCTCCCTGCCTTCACTTTTTGACTTATTACCCTGCTTTATTTTTCTCAGCATTTCTCAAACCCTCTGACATATTGTATTTGCTGTGTGTCTCTCCCAGCTGGAATGTAAGTTCCATAAGAGGAGAGACTGCTCTGTCCCCAGTGCCTAAGACAGTGCCTGCTGTGTTGTGGATCCTTCGCAGATATTTAAGTAAATGAGTGAATAAACCTCGACTTCCAGGACTAAGAAGAAGAAACTGTCATATACTACTGCAGTCCCTAGGTAATTGGAATCCTTATCTCCTGCCAAAGGAGTTAAGGAAAACAGACTATTCGTTGAGCAGGGATTGGAACACCTCCCAATATTTTTTGAACTCAATAGACTAGTTCCTGTGAGGTTGTCAGAGAAAGAAATACTACTACATTTGGAGCAGAATATCAGTATTGCTTACAGATTTAGGTGGAAAGTAGATTTCTCTATTCAAGTACTGGATAATTTCAAGTTAGAGCTGTCCTGACTTCTCAGTGCATTATTATAAATATGATTAGGGTCTAGGGTTCTCTTGCTATTATAGTTCAATTACATTTTGGGTTAAGAAGGCTTTTGGCTAATATAGAGACCTTATTATTCAATTCAGTTCAATGAACAATTGTGTTCTTCTGTATTCTGGTCACCCTCTGGGTGTTGAGGATACAAAGGATGAGTAAATTCCTGCCCTAGAATTACAGTCTCAGGGAAGATAGATATTAAACACAGGACTGTAATACAATGTATTGAGTATTATTAAGAGGTCGTTATAAAGGTTATAGTTACCATGATCCTGGTCCAGTTAAAAATGGTAAAGATGGAGACAGAGAAATCCATATCCTATAGAACCCAGCCTAGGCATTGCTTCCTTCTGTCTTATACATATTACTCATAATATACTGTATTAGCTTCCTTCTATCTTATACATATTACTCATAATACACTGTATTATTATTTTATTTTAACGTGTCTCTCTCCTTTTGAATATAAGTTCAAGTGCTGGAACGATGTCTTACATATCTTTATTTTCATAGGGCCTTCCTTACACATTTTGGTACTAAGTACGTTTTCCTGCTGAATAAATATTGATAAGTAAGGTGTCATTTCATCGAAGCCTTAGTTTTCTAAGTCTGGGGGTGGAGAGGACAGTTTTCTCAGACATAGGAAAAGCACATACAGTGGCATGCAGCTTCTTAAAACGCATGGCTGGTTAGGTTGAGATGAATTGTTGGCTATGGCTCTAGCTCTTCAGAGGAGTCACTGAGACTAGGAACAGAGGATAAAGCCAGATTGTAAAGGACCTTGTTTGCCATATGAAGGAAATAGGATTCTCTATTTGTAGGCAGTATGGAGCGCTTGAGACCTTTTAAGCAAGAGGGTGACACATCTTTATAAACATCACTGCTAACTGTATGGTGACTGCCACAGAGAGCCAGAACAATCAGGCAATTGCAAAACTCTTTTAGGGATTGTACTAGGAAAGTACAGGGAAGACAGAGAGAAGGTCCCCACTTGAAATGTGTTTCAGAAGGAAAGCATTCAATTTTCCAGATAACCAACTTCCAACTAAACTTGTAGCACCATAAATTTTGGGTGTACTATACTGTTAGAGGAATTAGGTTAATAACAACAATAATATTAGCTTAGGTACTGTTCTAAGCTCCCTACGTATCACTTTAATTCTGACAACAACCCTGTGAGACAGGGTTATTATTATCCTCATTTTACTTATAAGCAACTGAGACACAGAGAGGTTTTATCTTGCTCCGCCAATGCATAAGCTGATAAACAAGTTGGTAAATGACACAACCATTATTGAAGTTTGCTCTAGAGCCTTTACTCTGACCCCTGACTCCCCTGATACGATTGAGGAACCAGGAGGATAGAGATGATCAAAAAAAAAAAGCTCCCCGGAAAGTAAAAGAGCAGGGGCATAGAATCCTAAGAAAGATTGAGTATGAGGAAACCTTGGTGTTGAGACAGATTTTTCTTCCACTCAAGAAGGTTCCATCACTAAGGGGTGTTATTGTGGTCAGATTTCTGTAGCATTCCTTCCGCTGTTTACAACTGTGTAGTCTTCGTTCCTTCCTCACTTCTTCCAACCTTCCTTCTTTTCTCCTAATATCCATGTATTATCTCTAGAAATGAATGATCACTTTTACTCAGTTGTATGAGGCACCTTTGTTTGTACTGCTTATTTACTATGACCTGCCTCAGTTTCCTGATCCTTAAAATGGAGGTGATAAGTGTCTCCTCAGGATTGTTGCAAAGATTCAGTGAGCTCATATATGTAAAGCATTTAATGTTTGGCACAAGGCACCTACTCATAAATACTTGGATTAATGATCATGACATTTTTTCTGATCTAACAAAACTGCTAGTCCCATCTCTTGACCACCCAATAAGCCTTCCAGCCCTTGATAACCGTGATGTTTATAAGCTGGAGCTTTCTCCAGAAAGAAGGTTAGAATTTCCTCTGGTAACCCTGCAAGGTAGCTGATGGCGTTTCTGTTTGACAGATGAGGAGACAGAGGCTTGGAGATACTGTTTCCATTATGCCTCCCAGTGGAAAAGTGTTCAGTCCATAGTTGCAGGATGTTGTCTCTTAATTCTGTCCTTCTTACTCCATAATCTAATCATTTAGTCATGTATTTGTGGTAAAATTCAGGATTAATAATAGTGATTTTGACAACTATGGGTTGTCTATGCTTAGTTGTTCCATAGATACCTCACACTTAATATTTGCAAGGCTGAATTCATAATTTCATTTTCCCAAATACAGAATCCAGTGAATAAGGAGGATGGACTGTATCATTGTGAACTGGTGATAGTCTGCATACCCAGCCTCCACAATCTGACGGCTGCTTACTCCTCAAGGCTCACACCTTGTCGCCACCCCCCATCCCCCGGCTTGCTAGTGTCACAGTTTCTGAACTCCTTGTTCCGTGAACACATTTGCTCTCCTCCCTCCTAGCCATGCTTATGCTATCCTACTAGCTGCTCTTTTTTCTTCACTTTCTCGTAACCAGCTTCTCTGTGTCCTTTAGATTTCTACTTAGTTGTCTCCCTCTGCTGTTTCTTTCAGGATTTAGAATGTGTCTCTTCAATAGACATAAATAATAAAGGGCCTTTTATTTAATAAATTCAGTAATGTAGGTCCTTTGGATGGGACATTTTCCTTTGGTTTAACTCAGAATTTGCTATTTAATATAAGAAATTGATTTTTTTCCGCTTGTGAAATCAGATATTTCTGGAAAAAGTGACCCATGGAAACAGCTTTTCTAGTTCAGATATTTGTGTACATGTGACCTTGGCAGAACTATTAAGTTATCAAAAATTTACAGAGAATGGATTCTGAGAGATTATAAAGGCAGACGATTGAAGCTGACTTCAGACACATGAGGAATCAGCAAATTATAGGCTTATTATTAAAGTGTACCAGCTCATTTTATCAGGAAATTGAATTAGAGACTTATCTTTGAATTTTAATTGGTTCATAAAAATTGATAGGGATGTGCCTTATATCAACATTTGAAAACAACTTCCTTTAGCAAGATGCTACTTAAATTCCATAGGAAACACACAGGTATAACCCATGTGTTGTTTTAACTTTATTTTTTATCTTCTGGCTTTAACTTCTTTTGACACATTGTATAAGAAAGGTAGAAAATTGTGCTTTTATGAGTGTAAAACTCTTAAGTATTATTTGTCAGACTTTGCAGAAGTTTCCTAGTTCTGTGGGGAGAGACCTTGAAAGCTTTGGTTACAGCTGTGTCTCAGAACTTGGCATAAATCCTGAAACATGGTGTAGTACTCAATATCCATTTATTATAAATTGGAAACCTCTCTTAATGTGATTTTTACAGTCTTTTCTCATGTACCAGGTATTTTTAACTGAAGTTAAAAATTAACAGAAGTTGTATGTAATATAAGCTTGAATGACAGCAAAATGATTCAGGGTGAAGTTTTGGTAAATTGTAATACTCTTCAGTAGGGTTTGAAATTTGGTCATAGTAAAATTGCAGACGATCGCGAATCAGAGGTATGTGAAAGGTAAAATGCTATAGTCAGCGTTGGAGTAACACATAAATGTCAAGCATTATAAAGGAGAGGATGTCACCCCTAAGTGAGTTAACCTGGAACCACTCAGATTTATTGAATTGATACCTTGTTGGAGGTTTAGATACAATGTATACTTGGCTCTTAAGTTTGTAGTCTAAATAAAAAACACAGGCACACCCAGCCTTCCCAGTCAGTAAATCAACTCAGGTGAAAAAAATGAGAACACTGGTGATGATATCAAGTATTATAAAGAGGAGTATGATAACCTCTACCTCTGAGTTATCATTGACCTACTCAGATTTATGGAATTTATGCACTGTTGGAGGTTTATACACAATACCTACTTGCTTTTTTTTAAATTTTTTTTTTTTAAACTTTGGGTTTATTTATTTATTTATTTATTTTTGGCTGTGTTGGGTCTTCGTTTCTGTGTGAGGGCTTTCTCTAGTTGTGGCAAGCGGGGGCCACTCTTCATCGTGGTGCGCGGGCCTCTCACTATCTCAGCCTCTCTTGTTGCGGAGCACAGGCTTCAGACGCGCGGGCTCAGTAGTTGTGGCTCACGGGCCTAGTTGCTCCGCGGCGTGTGGGATCTTCCCAGACCAGGGCTCGAACCCATGTCCCCTGCATTGGCAGGCAGACTCTCAACCACTGCGCCACCAGGGAATCCCCCCTTCATTTTTGATAAACTACAAAACAGTATTCAAGATGTAATAACCTAGCAGATAAATGGGCTTTTCATCAAACTGTAGCTTATAGCCTCCTTCATCATTTAAGTTACTTAAATAGCAAAGGAACATGCCTAAGAAATGAAGTATATCGTAGTCCTACTTGAGTGGTTTAGCAATTTGTAGGACAGACTCAGGAAACAGACTACTTCCAGGCTCTGTCTGCTCTGCCTTGCCCAGATAGCACACAGTAATCACATCCAATAGTTTGTCCTGTGGTAGAACTTTCATTTTATTTTTGGTTATTTGTATGGAAACCTGGGGTAACTTCATTTTTTTTTTTAAGAGGTAAATGCTTTTTAAAAAAGTTTTCAAGTATCAATTTTGAATATTCTAAATTAAGTACTAATGGGCAGGAAAGATCATGTGACATGATCGGAACAGATGATTTACACCTGGAGTGGGGGGCAGTGGTTTTGTAGAGCTCTGCATAACTAGGGGCGAAATGAGAATGGGTGCGAGCAATGGCTCTTCTGTTAACTGTGGCCTAGAGAGAAATTCCTTTTTAATTCAAGCTTTATTAAGCTATTTTGTGAATACCTTCTGCATTAGTTCAGTATACATTAGTCTGAGCTGAATCTTTGATTCAAAGCTTTGTAGTGCCTTAGAAATCAACAGCCCTATCATCCTACCTTATTAACTTTGTGACTTTGGACATTTTTTTTAACTTTTCTAAGCTTGAGAACCGTTCCCTTTGGAAATAGAATAATAATAGCAACTCAAAGAGTATTGTGAGGATTAAATGATAACGCATAAAAAGTGTTTTAAATAGCACCTAGCCCTAAACACCTGTTTTAGAGTGCTCGGAAAGCTGTAGGATGGAGACATCGACCACTTCGGAAATAGAGTCAGAGGTGGCTTCTCACCATGAACGCCTGGTGCAGGGGTTATAGGCGATAGCCAAGACTGGGGGTAGAATTACAGTGGAAGGACAATTTATTCCCCCTTCCCCCCCTGTTTTTTGGCATCCTTTTGAAAGCTTTTGGGATTCCCCCCTGCTCTGGCTCCCAGGTTCTTAGTATCCTTGTCTGTCTTCTGGTTACTGTCATCTGTTTAGTGCCTGCTATGTGCCAGGGCTGTGCTAAGTGCTTTTCCTGTGTTATTTAATCATCATAACAACCCACTGAGGTAGGTACTGTTTTTATTCCCGTTTTACAGAGACACAGGGATTAGGTAACCTGCCCAAGATTATGCTGGTAGGAAGTAACGGAAACAGGACATAGCGCCAAGTCTGCCTAATTTTATAATCTGAGCTCTTAACCCCTGTGCTGTAACTGATCATCTAAAGCTTCCCATTCAGCACCTCACATGTCCTGTAGATTCCAGCCACCAGCGTTATTTCTTCTTTGTTCCTCTCTTCTCCACAGCCACATTGTTTGTGTTGTGTGTGTTGTGTAATTGACATGTAAACATTTACTGTGGGCTAGGCACTCTTTAAGAACTTTGTATATATTAACTCATTTAATTATCACAAAACCCGATGAAGTAGATACTATTTTATTGCCATTTGTACAGACAAGGAAATTAAGGTTGAGAACATAAAAACCTTCAGAAAAGTCACATAGATTTGTGTCTGGAGTTAAGATTGAATCAGGCAGCCTGAGTTCTGTGTCTTTACTCTTTAACCACCACTGCTAGCTGATCTCAGTCAAATTTTTATCAGAGTTCTATTTGATTTAGAGTAAATTCTAATGGTGTGAAGTAATATCAAGGTTAACCAATAGCCTTAATGCTTCCAGATGATATTTGTATTTTAAAAGAACAACCTTCTTAATCCAATAGAGAAACTTTTTTAGAAGTAAGAACTTGAGGTAGGTGGTAAGAGAAAAAAGCACTAGCAGTTTGGCCACTTAGTGGAAGTACACACCTATAGTGCAGAACTTGGGGCTTGATGTATATTTTATTTCTTGGATGGTAAATCAGACCAGCTTATTTATGTAAACCAGCCAGCTTTTCATACCCAATTCTTACCGTCCAATCCCCAAATCTCCAGTTTCAGCCAGTGTGAACTTCTTGTTATTTTATAAATATCTTACCTTCTTCAACATTCCCATGCTTTTGGACATGCTGGTTTCTTCTGCCTGGAATGTCAATAATAATGATGATTACAATAATAGTTTTAATTTTAATACAGAGCATTGACTCAAATCTAGGATGTTTTTGGTTCTAGATTCAGTGATCTTGCCCCCTGCCTCTTTCAGTTGCCCTCATTGTAGAAACTTATTTCTTTGGCCTTTTTCCTTCTCTTGTCATTCAAACTCTTGCTTTACTTTTAAGAAACAACTTGAAATCATCTTTGTAGAAGATACCCCTAAACAATCACCCTTTTCTTCGTTGTTTTTCTTTTAGAAGAACACTTACAAATTTTACAGATTGTAAAACCAAATTTTACAATTGGTTTTAACTGATTTACATATCCTGCTAAACATTTGACTTCTTCAAGGAGAATTTGATTTTTCATTTTCCCCTTCCTTCATCTTCATCCACGATTACTTGGTAAATATTGAAGGACTGCGAGTCTTCTTTAAAAACTTTATCCCAAAAAAAAAACAAAAACAAAAACAAAAACTTTATTCCAGTTCCAAAGGCTAAGGTAAATAGCTCACTTTTCTGCCAGCAGCTAACCATATATCTGGGATCAGGGACAGATGGCAAGTTTGAAAGGCTGGTGGAAGTTTGGGGAAAAGGCAGCAAGAGATGGAGAAATGCCTGTGTCTACCTCATTATCTCAGAGGTCTAACCCTGCCCTGTCCAATATGATAGCCACTAGTCACTTTAAATTTAAAGTAACTAAAATTAAATAAAGTTAAAAATTCAGTGACTCAGCTGTACTAGCCACATTTGAAGTACTCAGTAGGCTCTTGTGGCTGGTGACTAGTGGGCAGCTCTGATAATAGAACATGTCCACGAATGCAGAAAGTTCTGTTGGAACCTCGAGTTATTACTTCCAGTAAGCATTCTCTGTAGCCCTTCCTTAATTTCCAGATTTTTAAAATAGAATGCAGAATTAGAGTTAATGTTTAAAATAACACATACGACTGAAAAGGAATTTTTTGCTTATCTACATCCACTTAACTTCTTCTAAATATCAGTTCATGGTCAATTCAAAGAATCTCGTCCTCATAGGCTATAGTAAGTTTTTAAGGACCAGTTCTATTTTCTGATTTGCATAGTGATTATCTTTGGTATCCTAGAAGTAAATCCTGTTTTTTAGTATGCTGGAAGACCTCATTACATTGGCATTTTAAATTTATATAAAATATCATCATTTCCATTGGCAGTGAATGCGTGACTAAAAACTTCTGAGATAGAGCTTCTTAAAAAAAATAATAAAATAAAAACTATGACTTCAGTAAATTATTCTGGGATTTTTTTTTTTTTTAATTGGTGGGGTAAGTGCAGGTTGTATGCAATGGTGTTATAAAACGTCATGGATTTATTGTGTCCATAACATGCATGTTGTGGTAGTCAGGCTGGGTAAGAAACACACCAAAGAAAAATAGCCAGGGTTTAGAAATGGAGAATTGGAGTGCCTTACACAACCATAAAGCCTTTGGCTGCATTTACAGTGTAGGTGAAACTGTGAAATTCGCTGCAATTTGTGTGTGAATTCATCAGGACAAAACACTAGATGTCAGTGTTGTAGTTTTGACATTTTACCAGGAGCTAGTAAAGACTTCTGCTTTTAATCACTCAGAGATTCTTCATTGACACAAACTTTTAAGCTGCTGTGCCTCTTTACATTTGGATAAATGCTTACTTAGAAGAAGTAATTTTCAAAGAATTATTTATTTTGTTATTAGTACCTGTCTAGTGCTGCTGACTGAGGAATAAACATATGCAATATTAACATGTTTTTCAGCTAACTACATTCTCCAAACTTTGTTTCTCAACCTACTTTCCAGGGAACACTGATCCTAGGAGATGCTTCTGGGGGAAAAATAATGTGACTCTGGAATCTGGTATATAGCAGAAACTCAGATTTTCATTGAATGATAGTGCTTTCAGCTTTTGTTTGGCAAAATTTAGACACTTTTTCTTATATTGCAGGCAGTAAGATTTCTTATATCACCTTAGATTTGCATGTCAAATCCTAGTCATGTTCTCAGATTTCTTAAACTTGCCCAGCGTACAGGATACAGAGGAGGCTTCAAATTAAATACGTGGCAAATTAATTTCTCTTTAAAAAAATTCTTTCTCTTTATTAAGAAATATGCAGCACATTAGGGCAGTAGAATTATTAGTGATTCTTGCTTCTTTATCGTTTCCTTTAACATTTTTTGATACCATTAACATACTTTATGTTTTAAGATCATGCTTTTTAAAAATGTAAAGTATTATTTTGCTCTCTGTGTTCAACTCTAGTTTATGTATTGTTCTGTTAATTTTTTGAAGATACTTCATTTTTTACTCCTATGCTTGAGGCTCATTTTTATATGTGTATAAAATGTTTTGTTTTATATATTTTTATTTGCTTTTTTCTAATATGTTACAAGTTTAGTTTCAATATGTTAAATGTTTAGTTTTCCATCCTTTTATTTCATGAATTCTCAACAATTAAAAAATAAAGGTATTATGCAAAAGTAATACCAAAAAGCAAATATAATGACGACTAGCTAAAAGTCAGGTCTTTTCAGCAGTCCTCTTAATTCATGGCTTAAAGTCAAGAGTTTAGGGAGGATCACTCAGAATTGAAGAGCTGACTACACATTCAGTTCCTTTCACTTTGATCGTAGCCATAAGCTGATATAAAACTACTTTTGAAGTATTTCCTAATAGTTCCATAGGTTTCTGAAGAACAAAGCAGAAGCTTTTCAGAAGGCTCTGGATCATATAGTTACCCACACACCGTGCAGGCGCTTGTGTTCTTGTTGTTAAAGTACAGTGAGCTTCAGAATTTGAGATAGGCTGCAAAACTTAAAAGTACCCAGAGCTTCTTGGCAAGTTGATTTTCGAGTAAGGTCACCAACTGGATTGTTGTTTAGGCCACTCCTCTGATCCCAGCCATTTGAATCTTACATGATGACATAGTTTGCTGGTAACCTGCACATGCTTGTTTTGGTGGTTCTGCATGAGAAAATTCAACAGTATACGAATTTGTATCCTCAACCCAGAACTTGATATTTTCACTCAGTCACCCAGCAGTGCAGTCAAACCCTGGGCACATATCACTTCATTAGATTATTTTTAAAAAATGTTGAAACACCCCCAATTGATTAATGTCATATGCAGATTCTATAAAAGGAAGTTGGTTTTTAGATTTTTCTGCACACAAATTCAGAATTTTAAACATCTGGGCCAAAGCCCTCAGAGAACTTAATCTGACTTCTCTGTGCCATGGGAGCACTATACCATTTTCTTGACAGATTAAAGTTTTTGTTGTTATTTGTTTTTAAAGTAGCCTTCATTAGTCTCTACAAGTAGTTTAATGACACAAAGCCTGGGGATTTGAACACACTCTGCACTGGCACCATGTCAGCGTCTGTCACCACCTTGATGACAAGACGTGGTGGGGCTGTTGGATTTTTTTCTACTCCCTGGGTCCTGGGTGCTGAAGCCACTGTGGGCTCCCCGTCGACATGGCTGGGCCAGGTCTTTGGGGGAGGATGGCAGTAGGATGGAGGGTCCTGCCATTCTCTGCTATTACTGCAGCTGTGGGACTCGGAAGAGTCTCCTCTTGCAAGAATGGAGACTGATGGAGAACCGTTAGCCTTAGGAAGGGCCCCCGGGGTCTTACCATGGCCTTGCCAAGGTCTGCCTCTGGTTTTAAAGTTTAATTTGTTTCTACTCTTAGGTTCTGTAGGAAGCTGTGGATCGGAAAAGGATCACTTTTCCTCTGGTGAAGAAGCAATAGAAGCTGACAATGAGGATGAAGCTGAGCCCTGTGGTGATGGCAGTGAAGATGCCGTAGAAGCTAATGTTGGAACTAACGTGGGCTGGGCAGATGCCATGGCTAAAATCCTTAGCAAGAAGACTCCTAAAAGTAAACCCACCATTCTGGTCAAAAACAAAGAGCTGGAAAAGGAAAAAGAGAAGTCGAAGCAAGAGAGACTAGAGAAAAGAAAACAGGTGTGTCCTACCAGTTGTTCTGTAGATTAGCTTGTCTAGTCTAGTTCTTATCTGCACCAGATTGTTCCCTGCAGTGTTTGTCCAGTTAACATTACAGTTTGTAACTTGCGTTTTATGTGAGGGTGCATAACCAAGGTTGTGTTCAGAGGTCTAGTCTGAATCATTCTGTTGAGCAAGCTCACTTGTTGTTCATCTAAGCAAAGCAATAGAAATGTAAACGCCAAGGAAATGTATCCTTTTAAAATCAAGCAGTTATACATGTGACAATGACTCCTGGGTTTGAATATCTTATTCAACTTAGCCGTCCAGATACTAACTTTATTAATTCTGAACTAATAGAATCATGTTAGTTACTTTTTGCTCAGAATCTGTTTTATGGTATAAATCTTTGATGATGTCATTGTCAGGGGTTGGTTGCAGTTCTGAAAACAAACTATTTCACTGTTGGATAAACTTGAATTCCTGGTACCTTTTGTTAAACCACTGGTGGAAGAAGTTAGACTAGTGCCGCCTACTAATGAAAGGGAAAGGCCAAAAGTTGGACTTAAGTTTGCTGTTGTGTATTACAGAGATAGAGAAACAATAATAAGGTTTTATATCCCCTGATGAGGTATTTCTATGTCTAAAAATATTTGGTTACTGAAATAGGTATTATTTTTTAATGAGAGAAAAATAACTTTCTACAATCGTACTGACAATATAAAAGTACTCATTTCCAAGAGTTATGTTATAGGTAAAAATGAAAGAAAAATAGATTTCAATGGCATTTATTTCCTTTTAAGTTCACCATCCCCTTATCTTGTTTCAAGATGAATGTTTTCTTTGTTCCTAATACTGGCTGGCTCTGTAAGAGGCTGTATAAAGATGGAGCTTTTCAAGTGCTGCTCTTAGAAACCACGTGCTCTTTTATTAATTCGATATTCTCATTGTACTTTATTTAAGATCAGTTTTATCTCTAAATCTTACTGGTAGCTTTTCAACTGAAAATTTGAATCTTTGTTTTTTATCTGGCAAAAGCTAGAAGAGGCTTTAATCCTTAATTACCTGTGGTCCTAGTGTTCCAGTGAGAGGACAGCCTTTTGAAGCCAACAGAAACGAGTCTGTAACTCTGCTCTAGGCCAGAGCTTTGAGTGCTAGAGACGGTACTGTCCACATAATGCATGAAAGCACGCGTGTGGATACCAGAAACACAACACAGCAGCCACAAGCACTCTGAGTGTATATTTCTGGGTAGAGTCTATGTAAATTATCATCGTTTTTTAATGTTATATATTACTGGTTTCCAGAATATTGGCTACTTATTTCTAATCATAAATATAAAAGTACACATTTCAAAGTTAAAAAATATTTTGGGATCCTGCATGCCTGTTATCCCCTGGGTACAGTAGAAAATTAAGAATCAACTGTTTTAAAAGTAAGATTTTTTTATTTCTGGCATAGTCTGATAATGAATTTCATGATAGTTAAATTACATGATTTGGGGAAGAAACTACTCCTTTAAAAAGGAATCAGAGTAATCTTGATAGCAAGAGCAAAGATTTGGTTTTAACCGTGTTCAGATGTTTTTATTAATACAAAATGAGAGATTAAATGAATGGAGAAAAGGAAAAGATAAAAGGAGACTTTTTTCCACTGGTTCTTACTGGTTTTGATGTTCATCAGCTTCTTGGTGATTAATTCATCATATTCAGTATATTTGATACTGGTGATAGGTTGGCCCGAGGAGGGGACCTGGAGAAGCCGTGTATCAAATCAGGTACCTGAGACCAGGATACCCCCGGAAAACAGTTTTGAATTAGATTATGTTGTCTTTGGGACTTCCTTATCTCCTGATCCCTTTCTATTTCTGCATTATAGCAAAGAATCAATTTGCTGTAGTTTGTGACCGATGTGCCATATATGGCAAGGATATTGGTCAGATGTGCCATAAGAGAAAAGAAAAATAGTCACTGTATAAACAGGGTATATCTGGATATGACGCTATTCTTTTCAAAGCTGATACAAATTCTTAATAATTCTGACTGCTGAGGAAGTCAGTTTCTAAAAATAAAGAGAAACGGTATTTAAACTTGTGGTTACGGAAGAGGGTGGTTTGGAGCCCCGCTGATGCTCCCCTCTGAGGATCTGCTGATGGCAGGCGGGAACGCGGCTCCCCCCCCCCCCCCCCCCCCCCGCCTCGTCCTGCCTGGCGCTTCGCGCTGGCGGCTCTCCAGGCCCCTGCTGTCGGAGAGCCTGCCGTCAGCGCACTTGGTGCCTCTCACGTGACACCCGGAGTGCTAACCACAGGCTCCCTGAGCCGGACCCCTGAAAGTGTGGGCTTTTGAAAGTCCCCGTGACAAACTAAGCCAGAATGATTTATTACCTTTGTCCTTTCACAGAGTATCATATCAAAGTATGCTGCACTTTCAAAAATGCCTAATATTCTTTCACATAACAATATTTATAACACAGCTTGATAAGAAGCGGGAATGGGAAATGATGTGCAGAGTAAAGCCAGATGTTGTCAAAGACAAAGAAACAGAGAGAAATCTTCAGAGAATCGCAACGAGGTAAGACAGTGTTCTTGCCCTTTAAAAAATAAGTACTCTAAAGCTGTGTAGTGATCCATTTCTGACTAGGTTTGCTTCTTAAGGTCTGCCTTCTCAGAGCCAAGTGATTTATATCTCAGCCTGCCTATTTAATACTGGATTCAACCACAGATTTTGGAGGTCTCATGAGGCAAGAATATAATGTGCTAAGTGGATATTTGGTATGAACCTGTTTCATATCATCTTGTATTTTATGGTCACAAGAACGGTATAATCAGACCTCTTACTGCATTTCTCTTAGGATGCTTGTCTTAAATTATGGCACTAGGTGATTATTTTTGTTATTTTGCCCTATATGACGTAACAGATTACACACGATAGCAGCTTCGTGCTGTCCTTGCGCTCCGCATTTTGTTTACCGTTGGCACCAAACATTCCTTTGTTGCCCTCTGTGCTCAAAGATAAATAGAATCTGGTGGCTGCTGCGGGGCCTTTGCCCGCTTCTCTACGGGCGTTCTGGTCTCCTTGTAAATAAGGTGCGTCTCATGTGTTGGGAACATGCGACGGGAGGCTGTAGCGGAGTTGCGGCAGGCTCCGCGGTGGAGGTAGCGGTCGGGTTGCTGCTTAGCGGGTATAGCAGCTACATTTAGTGGGATTCCCGTAAGTGTCCTGTTTGCCTACAACAGCCCGTCTGGCTGTTGTGCAGTAAGACAGTGAGGCTGGATGGGTCAGAGAGTGAGCGGTAGAGCCAGACTACTGACCTGTGCCAGCACGCCGACTGACGAGCTGGGTGTCCCTGGGCATTTACTTACTTTCTCTCTGTCTCAGTTTATTTTTCCTTAGAAAAAGGAGAGAATATTATACCTACCCTATAGGATTTCTCTGAGAATTAAATAATTAATACGCATGCAGAGCTTAGAAGAGTGCAGGATTAGTGCCAGAGAATAAGTGCCTCCTTAAATTTTATACCCTGGGCATCTCACTCTCCTCACTTTGGTCCCAGCCCTGCTGTGAAGGGTATGGAATTTTACCCTCCTCATAAACAAATAAGCCAGCTTGGTAAAGTTTCTTCGATGCTGGCAGGAGACAAGAGGCTTGTGGGCCAGAGACAAAGGACTTTGTTACTCACGGCAAAAGCAGTAGCCAGAGCTTCACATTCCCACTGGTTCCCTGTGTCCCACGGGACCAGCGCAGGTGCCCTAGATGCATGCCTGTGCCTGTGGTGGGTTGTGTTACAGGAGAGGAACTCTGTACCTGGGAATCTGTTGCTTTTATGGTAAGTGGTAACAAGCCTGCTCTTTGTCCGGGGGGAGACATTACCTCATCTTTCAAGGTTGCGTACTGCAAACACAACCCTGAGAAATGGCCTGGGTAAAGAGCGGTCGGGGCCTTGCGTTCTCGAAGAACCCAGCAAGAACGTGCAGGGATGCTCAGGGCCTGTGGCGGATTGCCTCTGCCAGTGATGATTAGAGCAGGAAGATTAATAGGTTATAGAATTTTAGAGCCGGAAGGGATGTTAATGGTCTAAATCAATGCTGTCCAGTAGAAATATGTGATCCACGTGTGTAATTTAAAATTTTCTTATAGCCACATTGAAAAAAGTAAAAAGAAAGAGGTGACATTAATTTAAATAATAAATTTTATTTAACTCAGTATATTCAAATTATTATTTCAGCATGTAATCAATATAAAACAATTATTAAAGAGATTTTAAAATTCTCTTCTTCATACTGAGTCTTCAAAATCCAGTGTGTATTTTAAACTTGGAGCACATTGCAGTTCATACTGGCCATATTTTGTGTGTTCGCTAGCTACATGTGGCTCGTGGCTACTGTAATGGACACAACAGTTCTTAATCTTCAGGGTTTATCTTTCAGTGAGTTTAACTATAGCACAAAGTACTTCAAAAAAATTTTTTTTAAATTAGTCTTATTAGAGTTGCAGATAATATAGATGAATACTTTTTAAGCTTCTTGGGTATTGTTTTTCCCATTTACAGATGAAATTGAGATCCAGAAAATCTTTCCTAGCATCAAATGATTAGACAGCTAACTGTAAAGGCTGTGCTCATTCCATTTACACTGTAAAGCTTTTATATTTTGAGAAGTAGATGTTTGTGTTAAAACATCTTAGTTCTGATTCTTAGTTCTAGTGGTACAAAAGTTGATTTAGAAAGACTAAAGCTGAAAAAAAATCACAAATCAATCCACATATATTTATTCTCTATTCAGAAATTTGTATTCATTCATTGAAATGTATGTTCACTTTTCAGATTTATTCAACGCTTTTCACTTGAGTGCCTATTAAATTAGTGCCTCTTTTCTGAGCAGTGAAAATACATTGTTTCTGTCCTCAGAGTTTGTGTTCTAGTGTAATTGTTATTTAACTACATTGCTCTGGTCATTTATGTTCTATAGGGGTGTGGTGCAATTATTTAATGCTGTTCAAAAGCATCAAAAGAACGTTGATGAAAAGGTTAAAGAAGCTGGAGGCTCTATTAGAAAGCGTGCTAAGCTGATATCAACTGTTTCCAAGAAAGATTTCATCAGTGTTCTCAGAGGGATGGATGGAAGCACAAATGAGAAAAGTTTGACTGGGAAGAACTCGAAAGCCAAACAGGTAAGACCGTTAGATAGGATTCAGTGCATCCGATGTCAGCTCTTAGAGTTTTGAGGTGAAAAAGCATACTATAGAATTATAGGGTTGTTTTTTTTTTTTTTTTTTTCCAGATTTTATTAAAATTTCTACATGCCCACAGCCTAATTTAAAAGTTTGTATTCTTAAATTTCATGATGACTTATTCAGTATGGAAGTTGCCAGTTACAGATGTTGTTAGAACTCAGGAACCAGTAGATTCAGGTACATTTTTTAGAGACAGAGCAGTCTCTCTCCTATCTGAAATCCTGCATTTTGTGCATTTTGTAGAAGACTAAGTGAGGGATACAGCTTCAATTGAGACTGTTACCCACAGTGGTAATTGTGATGGTGTGTAACTTCTATAATGAAGAATTGGAGCTTTTGGGTGAGAATTCATCCTTGTGCTGAGGCAGCTTTGATGATACTTGGCTGTTTGGGAGATGAAGAACATAAATACTTTTCATGATCTTTGGCGTGAATCTCTGCTTCTCCAGCCCTTTGACCTATGAACCCCACTAGCTTTCTTTTTACTGTACCAGGTGAAAGGTTCTGAAATGTGCTTTACTCCCAGAAGGGCTGTGGGTTTTTTTGTTTTTTTTTTTAATTAAAGCAAAGTACATAGTTGCATTTGATGGCTTGGTTTCTATCACCAACAAAGAGTACTTCAATCAGGAAACTAGAGTTTCTTTCGTAAGTTTTTTGTTTGTATTTTGGGAAGACAATAGGAACTCTGGCAAGAAGAGCATTTAGGAATTTCATGCTAGCCTAGTGTTGAAGTATTTTTCAAGTTTCTTGACTAAGTTGCCATTTTACCTAATTTTGACAAAAGTTTTCTAAGCTGTTTATACTTTGCTGATCTCTTGAATATCAAAGGACTCAAATTTTGTATATTTATGTAAATGTGGTGCTCACTAGTGCTGCCTTTTTAAAGTGTTTGTCAGAAGTAATTATGAACACATGAATACTGTGTTTGGGGATTTGTACTTTTTAGTTAAAAAGTCTTACAGGCTGTGTTCTCACTTGTGATGTAATGCTATTTTACTGTAAGAACTGGAGAAAGATCCAGCAGCATTGGATGAGAAAGAGCTAACGGGGCAATGGAAAAGGAAAGACTTTTTTTCCCTTTTCCTCGTTGGTTTCAAAGTAAGTTTTAACAGAAGCATTTTTTTTTTGCTTTGGGATTAGTTTTTTCATGAGTTATGAAAGTACATGAAGGGTTCTTTTCAGTGGAATTATTGCATTTTCTTTGTTACCATTTGCTCTTTTGCCCTTGACCTTCTTTTTTTCTACTTCAGTGATCACAGGCATGGTATTAATCTGAGACACGGTCAAAAATTCCTTGAGATTTAAACCAAAATGGCTTTGCTTTAAAAGTAATTTGTTTCTAGAACTACCTATCCCACACCAGTGCTACCCTGGCACATTTTTTCCTTTTAAAAATGTTTGTTTTCATTTTGATTTTATACTTATGGAAAAACGTAAAGTACCTATTTGTACCAGGTGCCATCCTTGTATCTTTTAAAGGCTTACAATTCAGACAGACACATGATCTCAAGTAAATAAGTAAACGAGATTAACATGACAACATACAAATTCTCAATTAGTATGTCTAGACTATTATCATCAATTACACTAGGTACAATAGACTATAAATTAAGTGGCTATTCCCATTTGTGGGGAGAATTTCAAAGTAACCTATATTATTCATTTAGGACATAGATCAGTTAAGTCTATGTAGGTTACTTGAAATAGGTGGACTTTTAAGGCAATTGAAGAGAAGGAGGGAAGGCCAAGGTGGGAATAGGTTTGGTGTGCCAAAACACTATTCGGAAATGAGTCATATATTAATGGACTGGATAAAGAAGGACGTTAATTAAGTGGAGAATAAGATTTCCCCCTTTTCTCTTATTTCACCTTATCCTAGCACCACTGCTGCTACATTTGCCTAATAAGTGCCCCTTCTCTCCTCATACAGTCTGACAGAAGAGATTTTACGGAAGTTGCTCTTTGTCGTCTCTTTTCTGAGCATAACGGTATTCAGAACACTGGCTTTTAATCTCTTATTTCTAATATTGTGAAATCTTTAGAGTCCGTCCACATATAAACTGGATTCACTGGCAGCTATCTGTCAGGATACCAATCTGGAAAGACCTTCATGTCTTCAGCCCCTTTACCCGGTGGTTGTGACATTAAAGTTAAAAACAAACAAGAGCCAGTCGTGTTATATTAAGCAAAGCTGGGTAGAGTGGTAATAATCTAACATAGAGGTCAGGTCCATTACTGTCAGTATACCTCAGGAGTGCTCTTGGTGTTGTGTGTGGTTGGTTGGTTTATTTGTTTGTCTGTTTGTCTGTTTTTGAATCCTTAGGAAGACTTGTGACTTGGGAATTTAAGAACCCTGTTTCAAGAATTTCCATACTCCTGCAAGATATTAGAAACTTTGAGACATTGTGACAAATGTTTCTTAGCTGTGTTACGGCCCTGAACAAGTTACTTTTCTCAGAACCTTTTCTTTTTCGCTGCATTAAATTTTTTTTTTTTAATTTTATTTTCAACGCAAGAGGAACACCGCTCCAAAAGGGAACTATGACCAAATAAAATAGCCAGTACCCTTCCCCATCCCCCTCTACCCCTTGTCTTGTCCCTTCGCCCCAAGGTAATAGATCTTTCTTCTAGTGTTTACCTCCATATATTAAATAATATTTATACTGTTTCGTTATCAATATTAGATATTATCTTTTATGGAAGATAAAGAATTGGCATTCTTAACATTCCTTCGACCCCATACATCTCATACTCGGTCCTTCCAATATAGCATATTCATGTTTTTGGCTAAATCAGTATTCAATGTAAACATTGTTCACTGCTAAGCCAAGTAATATATGATAATATTATTTTCTTTCTTTATTTCCTTACAGTTTTTGTTTTCCTGGAATTAACATTTGCTTTGTTTTATGCACCAAAGGCTTGCTACAGTCTTCAAAAGAACTCTTAAACCCTTCTCAGTACTATTTTCTTCATGGTCACCCTGCTACAATCCAGACTGATTGTTTTTTACCTGCTATGCACTGTCTGTTTTTGACTTTGCTTTGTCACTGTCCTGGGAATTCCCTTTGCCTCTTCCCTGTGCAGTAGTCTCTGTTTCTTGGACTAAATGTCTTACGTTCTCTTGGCTTTCTCCCTCATTTTGATGAGGTTACATTTACCAGTAGCTTTCTGGGAACAGATTTGGGTATCCTCATTTTTAATTGATGTATTGGCTAGATATATGTAGTGGGTTGAATGGTGGCCCCCAAAATAAGTCCACGTCCTGATGCCTGGAAGCTGTGATGTACCTTATTTGGAAAAAGGGTCTTTGCAGATGTAATTAAGTTAAGGATGTTGAGATGAAGAGATCATACTGAATTATCTGCATGGGCCCTAAGTCCAGTGACAAGTGTCCTCGTAAGAGACACGTGGGAGATCTGACAGGCAGAAGCAGAAGGGGCAGTGTCACAACGGAGGCAGAGGCTGGAGTGATAGCCACGAGGCAGAGTGCCGACAGCCCACAGGAGCTGGAGGAGGCACAGAAGCGATTCTCTCCCACAGCCCTCGGGAAGGGGGCCTGGCCACGTTCTGAACTGTGGCACGCTAGATGGCTGTTGTTTGAAGCCACCCAGTTGGTGGTAGTAATATTATGGCAGACATGGGAAACTAATATAGTATAGATGTGTGTGTTAGAAATAATCTTCCCTCAGAAATTTGAAGTTATTGTTTCATTTTCTTTCTTTTTTTTTTTTTTGCCAGTGAGAGGCCCAGTGCTGTTTTGATTTCTGGTTCTTTACTCCTTGGAACCTTTGGGGTCGTCTCTTTATCTCTGCTGTTCTGAAACTTTGCAGTGAAATGCCCTGGGCGGCTTGCTCACTTCTTGTGCTGAACCCGTGGTGGCTCTCTCATCCCAGTGAGAAACTCATGTTCCTCCCTTCTAGACACGTTGTTCGGTTCCTTTGATTTAATATCTGATTATTTGTGTGCCTTTTTTTTTTTCTGTGTTCTCTTTCTGGAATTTCTGCTAATTGGTTGTTAGATCTTCTGGATTGATCCTCTTATTTTCATAACTTTTTTCCCTCTTATTTTCTCTCTCTCTGGCACCTTACTGAGGGAAGTTCTTTGATTTCTAGCCCTTAAATTGAGTTTTAAAAATATATGACTTCATATTTTTTAATTTTGAAGAACACTTTTTGTTCTTTTGTTTTATTCTTGGGATCCTATTATCGTTTCACAAATGCACTATCTGTTCTCTTTGGGGAATTAATCATAGGCATCTTAAATTTTTCTTCTACTCTGCGTTGTTTTAGTCTCTTCTGAGCTCATTTTTGCTGTTTGTTTTGGCCTCGGTCTTTCCAGTTGGAGGCCTTCCTTAGTACATGGTGATCCTTACTGTCCATTCATATTTAAGAGTAAAGTACTAGAGAATGGATTGAACATCCCCGCGTGAGCCCAGAGCTTACTGGTTGGTGAGCTCAGCTATAGAGGAATCAAGAGAGTCGGTGCTTTTGTTGGGGAATGTCCAACTGTCAGTTTCTATAGGACTTTCTTCTGGAACTTTATATCTTTTCTAGAGAAGACTCTTAATAATCCTCTGCCTATGTATGGGGTAAGAACTTGCTGCCAATATTCTTGGAGCAGAATGTAGGAGCAGTCTTTGGGGCTCCAGCGTTCAGTGTGTACACTTATCCAGTACAAGCTCTTTGTGTTAGCCAGTGTTCCAGAGTCCAGGACCTCTCTGGTTTAATATTTTCAGGGAGTAAACTACTGTCCATGTTAGTGTCAGTCACCTGCCTCCATAAGCTGGCGAGGAGACCCAGAGGTCTAGTAACTGCTTCTTACACGGACTATCAGCCATTCTTCTGTTTTTATCACACCCATTACCCCTACCTCCGCCCACTGCCCGCAGTTCCTGAGCATGATCCACTGTTTGTCACTTAAACATCAGCTTATTTTTCTCTGTTAATTGGTTGCTACTACTCTATCTAGTTTTCATCCCCCCAAAATCTGTTGGCATATTGTGTCTCCTATTGTTTTCCCTTCTGTATTGTTTCCTTGTATGTTTATAACTTTTATACCTTTATTTTAATTTTTGTAGGCTTTCTGTAAGAATTGGAGATAAATGCATGTCTGGGGTTTAATTGGAAGACCTTTTTATTTTAAAAGCAAAAAGGTTCATCTATCGTAGCTTCCTATTGCTTTAATGGAATTACTGGAGTCTTAAGTTGATTATAAAGTATTTCACCAACAATAAACTTTTAAATTTTGACATTTTTAATGTTTTGAAGTGAATTGTTTGAAAAATACATTATAGGCATACTTCCTAAAATTTTAGCCATATAAAGAGGGAAACGTCCACGTGAAGCAGATATATTCACCTCTATTTCTATGGGTTTGCGTATTCTTTGGAAACAATCGTTGTGATTATCTCTCTTCCTTTGAGAGTGTTTAGATATTTAGATTCATGCTCTGGCACATGTGTGTTTAGCATTGTTTTTTAGAAAATAAAGAAAAGAGAGTATATGCTTTTTAAAAAATTTGACTAGTCTGTTAATTTTTGTTATGTACTCTGATAGATAACGGGAATTACTAATTCATTTCTTTACAAGTCACATATCTATGATTTATAAGTCTGTTTTAAGGGTAATATGTATTTGTGCACTATACATCTACATTTGACTTACTTCATTTTATGTTTTTATATTTACTGCTTTTGTGGGCTACAACTTCACCTGTTTAAAGTCTGCTTATTTCATTTAAAACCATGATCCTCTTCAAGGCTTTTGGTTCCTAGATTGGAGTACTTTTTGATATGTTCCAAAGACTGCCTTTCATATCATTAGCTGTTTATCAAGACATTTTTCCTCCTCTGATCCTGCTGACTTGGATAATGCTGTTGCCCTTAGAAGTTTTTAAATCTTTTTCTTTCCTAATTTTCTTGTAGGTAGTCATTATTTCTAGAGCAAAGTACTTGGGAACTCATATGTTAGAAAGCCCTCCTTAGGGCAAAAAAGGTGTAATTGCTTTTTAAAGATCGTTTTTAGTTAAAGAGATTTTGAAATGACTTACAAGTATTTTGAAAGATGTCACACTGATATATTAAATTACATTTGAGTCACCAATTACTGTACTTTACTCCTTGGAGCTGAGCTTGGGTACTGTGAAGTAAGACAAAAAGGTACTTGATGGGCTTGTTTCAGAAGAAATAACAGCTAATATTTGTAAATCAAGAAAAGCCTTCACTCTAGTGCCTAGGGCAGTTATTATTCTGAGTATTTTTCATCTCTAAAAAAATGAGCTGTTTCTTCAGTTACATATGTATGGTTTAATTTTTTTTTTTCTTAATAAATAATTGTGTATTTCTTTCATCATGTTAAGCCAGGTCATCTGTACAGAGGATATACATCACGTTAATAAATGTAAACACATTACACCTTGGCATTCACAAATTTAACACTGTGTTTTTTTGTTTTTTCCTTTTTTAAAAAGTTCCTCATATTGTAAAGCTTATATGCAGAAGTATGTCACTTACTGGTGAGTTCACTACCCAGTATCCACTTTTATGCCCATTGTTTTCTCTATTCCCTATCATATCATGTCACAGTAAATCTTGCTAAATCAATACAGGGGACTTAGTTTATTTTTATTTTTTATTTTATTTATATTTTGTGAGATAGGGCTATGAAAGGGAACATTGTTAGTAGAAGTGAGAAAGCCTAAGAAAAGAGTGATTCTTAGCCAAAAAATAAAAATTTGGGGTAAAGTATTGAATGTCACATTCAGTGGAGGTTGGTTCTTTGAATGAATCAGTCCATCAAATATTTCATATAGAAACGAGAAGAGAAACCATTTGAAAAATTGTTTTAGTATGTGTTCCAGGTGGTACAGATGTTAGCTCATGAAATTAGAAAGTTTTACAGTTGGAAAAATTATGATGTGAGAATGTTCATAGAAAATGTGACTCTCAAGAGGAACGTGCTTTGGAAGAATATAAGAACCTTAGCTTTGGTTTTAAAATGTCATGAAGCAAACGTAGTGGTGGCACTAGTTCATCCATTGGACCAACCTAGCCTGTACGTAAAGGTGCTTTGAGTAACTGAAGAAGCATTTTTCATTGTTTAATGGTGAATTCAGATGATAACAGGGAAGGAGGCAGCAGTGAGTGATACTTCTGATGAAGTGTTTACCTTCAAGCTAAAGAATTTCATAAAGAAAGTCAGAAATTGGAACAAGTGTTCAGTGTTGCTGAAACCAGCCTGTACTGAGACAGTCTTTGAAAACACTTAAATGAAATAAGCATCAGAGAATGAAGCCATAATCAGTAGACATTTTCACTAGTAATAATTCAAGGAAAAAGAGACAGTGCATCTCATTTTTACTTTTCAAGGTACACTTAAGCAGTTGGTTAGGAGGAAAAGAACTGCCAATCTTTGTACTACTATAAGGGAAAAAAGCCTAACAGTTTTCCAGTTTTTCACATTCTTTATAATTTTCTTTCTTTTCTCTTTTCTTCTTCCATAGGGGTTGGAATATAGGGTGTTTGCTGATGGGTGGGGAGCTAGAAAAGGGGATTCTGAGTAAGTTGGGATCAGATTTTTTAGTCTCCTACCTTCAGTTAAGGAATTTGGACTTTATCCTTTAGGCATTTGGGAGCCAGTTGTAATTTTTCGTCAGGTAAGTGATGTGATCAGGTTTGATTATTTTTAAGAAAAAGAAGGCTGGAGGATGTAAAGCCTGTGTCAGAAGACCAGCCAGTGGGAGGTTACTGTGGTAATCAGAGCAGGAGGGGAGAACTAAAAGGGGGTGAGCTAAGGTTGCATGGGGGTGAGAAGAAAAGAGGAGTGTCAGATTTGAGAGGCAGTTTTGAGGTTGACTGGGTCTGGGACTCACCTGATTCAGAGGGATGAAGGAGAGGGAGGGACTGTGGGTGACCGTGAGGTTGACAGCTTGGGAGATTCAGAAATGGTGACAGCTTTCACCAAGTCAAGACTGTAAAAGGTGGAACATGTCTGAGAGGTAAAGACTTTTGGAGGCAATGTCTGCTCCAGGTTGTAATGAGAAATGAGACAGATGACAGTAAATCAGGTCAAAAACGTCAAGCGCGGGGCAGAGGCCCTGGGTTAGTGTGGGAAGCCTGACACAAAGGAACGGGCGGCCCGAAGAGCAGTGTGTGTGTGTGGAGACCGCTTACTGCAGGAGCTCACGAGTCTGTCTCTGCAGCGTCCCGGACACGCGGAGGACAGTTAGTCTGTTTACCCAGTCGGGGAAGGTGAATAGTGTACTTTAGAAACGTAAACGTTTCTAGGTTTAAAGAATTAATTGTCACCTATTTGTAGGGAATTCTCTAATCCAGAATCTGTAAATCCCTCCCTTGGACCAAATAAATGCAGCCCTGAATGTACCAGCCACATACCAACATGTGGCAGGGCACATTGGCTGCTTTCTTGATGTTGACCCTGAGTGAATTTTTTTTTTTTTAAAGATCAAATTGTATTTAGGACACTCTGTTTAAGGAAGCAACAAAAACTTACATTTTGTATAAGAAAAGTGTTCATTAGAGATTAGTTCTAATCCTTAAGGGAGTAGTACCTTCCTTCCCCCATTCAGAACACATAGCAGTCTAGAGTGATGTTTTCCCAATATGTTGAATAATCAAGATTTTAATAATTAGAGCTGCTAATTTTTTTCCTTACCTTTCAAAGTTGTGATTATTCCTTTTGCTCTTTTCTTGAAAAGTTGACTAAAATTCAGTCAGATTTCTTGGAACTTAGGCGCCTGTTTCCTTAAAGGTGGCACAGAAGCAAAGGTGATGCAATTTAAATCTGTTAGGTCTCTAAGGAGAGTATATTGGCTGCTGTTAGGAGATCATTGACCGTATGTTACTTAACACTCTTGAATTACAGACTTTCTGCAATGTTTTCATTTATTTGAAATTGTCAATATATCAATTTGGGCTTTTGTTATAATGAAACCGCAATAATAATTTTGTAGTAAGAGAAAGTGCTGGCTAGTTTCTGTTAGAAAGTAATTTCCTTACTGATTGCAGGACAACAAATTTCAGTCAGAATCAAGGGGAAAAGTTACTGGAAGAGACTAGGTATTTACTTTTTTCTGATTTTGTGATATGAGTGCTTTAAGTGTCAAACATAGAGATAAGTTAGGGGGCTCTGTTTCTCATACATTTCTCATAAATGACAACCATGTGATTTCTTCACAGCTAGGTATTTAGTGGTGGGGATACTTTTGCAATACCTGGCCTCTTTGGTATCTTGGTAACTTAGACCTAGACTCTGAATTGCTGTGTACTTTTAAAATTGTGCATTCCTGCTGATTCATAGACCTACTGAATTCTCCTCCCAAAGGAGAAAGCCTAGGAATGGAGGGACTCCTCACACAGGTCCCTAGGTGGTCCCCCGGCCATTTTCAGGCCTCAGTTTTTACAAGGAGTTGGGGGTGTGGAAGGCAGGCAAGAGGGTGGAGAAAGATGCTGTCCTTAAGTTGCCCCTACATTGCAGGGCAACACTGTTTTACTCTCACATAAAAGCGGCTCTAACAGGAATGTGTGGAATGCTCACTTTGTAAATAATTCAGCTTAATGTTTGTTTACTGAAAATGCCTAAATAGATTAGAGTTTAGACAAAAGAGAGACTCCAAGTTTGAAATAAGAATGAGCATGATTGTACACTTTGCTGTTGATGGGAACAGTCTAAAGCCAGTTTCTCTTTGTACTCACTTTTAAAATATGCTGTTTAATTTTAACATAGGGTGGTTTCTGAGTTGAACGGCAGTTTTAATCAAAGTGAACTTATGTTTGGCAGTGTGGTAACATGCAGCATTTGACATGGGGGAAATATGGGTATAAGTGAAAAATATAATTATGGAGCTGCTGTGGAAATCTTTAGTTACTGTTAAAATAAAAATTAATAATGGTGCCATACATCTTCTGGCCTGCTTTGAAGAAATGTTCTATTTGAAATGGCTGAAGTGGCTGCCTGCATAGGATTTTCATCAGTGAGGTTGAGGCTTTTTCTTTCTTTCTTTTCTTTTTTTTTTTTTTTAAATTTAAATGTCCTGCACAAGGTGTGTCTTACACCCATGTGTTTGCACTTATGGTGCATTTTTAAAAATCAAAAGAATTATCTTACCCACAGACTAGAGAACCAGACCGCCTGGGTTCAGAATACTTGGTCTGCCACTTACTGCAGATGGGTTGCTTACCCACACCAAACCTAGGATACTTCTCTGTTTAAGACAGTCATTCTAGGAGTTATAACGATCTCACAGAGATACTGTGAGAGTTAAGTGATTTAGTATATGTAAAGTGCTTAGAATTAGAAAGCTTGGCATCTAGTAAGCACTATATAAACGTTTGCAATAGCATGTCATTAGAATGAGTTTCTTATAGTCAGTTCTTATTTTTTCCTAACAGATAATAGTTAAAGATGAATCTGAAGTTGGAAGCTAGTTTGAAAGGAAACTGTTGTTACTACTGCTGAATTACTGGATGGTCCAAAAATTATCTAATAATTGAATAAAAATTGTGTTTAGATTTGGAAGGTTCTCTCTCATTTTAGGTGTGTCTGGCCTAGTAATGCATACTTCTTACAAAATAATAAAACTAGATTTTGAGGACTAGAAATGTGTCCACTTTCTCTTACCCCACACTTCAAGCTGTGGTTGAACTGTGTAACTTAAGATTTTCCTTAGCAAGGGGGATTTGGTTTCTAAGTGGGTGCTTTCCTACTATTTGAATGTTCTCAACTTTGTGAATAGTGCGCAGAACATTAGAAGATCACATATGTCCTCAGTCGGGGGTTCTGTGTGTACATGATGACTCAGGGCATTAGTGGTAGGGACAGGGTAAATGGGCTGGGAGGGGCCTTATTATTGTTCGCTTTGCGCCAGGTACTATGGAACGTGTTTTTATATAATTATCATTTTAAGAAATATTAGAACTCTCATTTAAAGATGAGAAACCCAAAGTCAGATTCAATGACTTGCCTCAGGACACACTGATAATAATTGACAGACTCTGGATGAAAACCTAGTCTGTATTGCTCCAGAACTGTCTTTCAGCCATTAGTGCCTGTGTGCTTAAAATAGTGAGGTACTTTTTTAGAAGCAGAACAGAAAACTGTCTCCATTCTGTCACCTAGATGAGCTGGAAAGAAGGGGGGCTGTCTGGCGAGCCCCAGTGTTGCCTGCCCAGACTAGAGAGGTAAGCAAGGCAGCTTGCTGAGTTCTGGGTCTCACCTCCCCTTCACAGGTTATGTAGTAGCACTTGGGGAATGACCCACTTTAAAATCTCATTCCTTAAAACTGGTTAAGGAGGAAGTAAGATAAAATATTATAGTAAAACACTTCAGAATTATGAAACTCATTAGCCTTATTTAGAAAATTCTTTGGGGAATTCTCTGGTGGTCCAGTGGTTAGGACTCGGGGCTTTCACTGCTGTGGGCCCGGGTTCAGTCCCTGGTCGGGGAACTAAGATCCCGGAAGCCACGCAGTGTGGCCAAAAAAAAAAAAAAAGAAAGAAAAGAGAAGAAAATTCTTTATAAGTTTACTGTTAGAATTGACTTTCTATTCATTTATCAAGGAATTTAAAGTTATTGGATATCATTTAATCATTGTTTGCCTAATAGAAATTTTAGAATCCTTTTTTTTTTTTCAGTAATTTTATAGAAAATTTTCAAACAGGAAAAACATGTGAAAGACCAGTATTTCTGTCACCTAGTTTCTAAAATTGTTAGCACTTGTCCATGTGTTCATTTTATACCTGTCTACCTATCCTCTCTCCATCTAGTTTTTGTTTGTTTGGGGTGATTATTTGAAGGTAGTCCCTATACTGTCCCAGAGATTCTTTTTTAAAAATTAGGTTTATTGTCGTGTGATTCACATGCCACAGAATTCAAAGGATTCTTTTATAACTTTGAGAATTGGAATCCAGTTGAGGTTCACACCGTACATTTGGTTGTATCCTGGTCTCTTTTCTTCTTGACCAGTCCCTTGTCCTCTCCCACCCCACCTTTTTGTTTTTTGGTTTTTTTTTTAATTTATTTTTTATTTTTTTAATGCTATTCTTGTCTGCTTACATTCTTTTTATGTATGTATGTATGTATGTATGTATGTATGTATGGCTGTGTTGGGTCTTCGTTTCTGTGCGAGGGCTTTCTCTAGTTGCGGCAAGTGGGGGCCACTCTTCATCGCGGTGCGCGGGCCTCTCATTATCGCGGCCTCCCTTGTTGCGGAGCACAGGCTCCAGATGCGCAGGCTCAGTAATTGTGGCTCACGGGCCTAGTTGCTCTGCGGCATGTGGGATCTTCCCAGACCAGGGCTCGAACCCGTGTCCCCTGCATTGGCAGGCAGATTCCCAACCACTGCGCCATCAGGGAAGCCCCCCACCTTTTTTTAAGAAGAATATATAAAGAGACAAACCAGTTGTCTTGAAGAATGAATCCAGATTCTGAATTTGCCTGATGGTTTTGTCATGATATCTTTTAACTTGTTCCCCTGTGCCCCTTTTTTAGTAGGCTGGAAGTTAGGACTAAAGGTCAGGATTTAGGTTAAACTCTTTTGGCCTGTTTCATAGGTGTGATACTTAGATGCTCTGTACTTACTATTGCATCACATCCCATATTAGTGATGGTAGTTTTTCATTTGGTTAAAGTGGTAATAAATAGTCCCTTATTAAAAGTGCATTTTCTGGGCTTCCCTGGTGGCGCAGTGGTTGAGAGTCTGCCTGCTAATGCAGGGGACATGGGTTCGAGCCCTGGTCTGGGAAGATCCCACATGCCGCGGAGCAACTGGGCCCGTGAGCCACAACTGCTGAGCCTGTGCGTCTGGAGCCTGTGCCCCGCAACGGGAGGGGCCGCGATAGTAAGAGGCCCGCGCACCGCGATGAAGAGTGGCCCCCGCACCACAATGAAGAGTGGCCCCCGCTTGCCGCAACTAGAGAAAGCCCTCGCACGAAACGAAGACCCAACACAGCTAAAAATAAATAAATAAATAAATAGAATAGAATAGCTATTAATTTAAAAAAAAAAAAAGTGCATTTTCCCCCTACAGTTATAAAGTAATTTCTGGGATGAATAACTTTGGAAGGAGCAAGTATACCTTTCTCCATCTTTCCTTTGCCTTTTAGCATCAACTGATGATCCTTGTCTAAAACAGTTATGTCATTGGAGTTTACAGAATGGTGATTTTCTCATTTATTTTTTATTTATTTATTTTTCTAGGGATGAATTTAATTTCCTAAAGATGGGGGCTCATGTTCCCTTCCCTTTAATTACTGCTTTCTGGAGTGGGGAGTTGGGTTAGCAGTCATCTCCAGTGCTGGCAAGAGAGCCTTCTCTCCCCCCGCCCTTTGTTGTTGTTTTTTGTTTAGTATCATGGACATAAGAATTTTTATTTGTTCAGTATTTTACAAACATTATGCTTTTTGATGCTTAAATTCACAAATGAGGTAATGGGAACCAGTGCAAACTGGCTCTTGTGCCCTTTTGACATGACCCCATTTTTCTTTGAGTACTTCTTGCTTTCTGGGATAACAAGATGTCCCAGACCAAACCTTGAACTTCCTGTGTCCCAGACTTGGAATCACCCATTTGTACAAGGAACTCTAGTGAGACAATCCATTTATTTTTAAATCTTTTGTTGACTTCAGTAGATTGATTGATAGTATGCATATTATCTACCAGATATAACTTAGTTTTGTTTGTATAGCTTTTCATGGTTTTACAAAGAACTTTTCCATATTTAAAAAAAAATTTTTTCCTTGTTGATACCCCGTCTCATAAACGAACTGCAGTGTTGGACTAGCAAGAAGTCTGTACATTTCATTGCTGCAAGGACCTTGGTGGTTGGGTACTTCAAGAAATTAAGGAGAAGAATGGAGGGATAATAATCACATATTACATTTAAAAGAATGACAAGGAGTTTTTTGTTGGCAAAAGCAACCATTTATTTATATCAATGACCTTTATGGCTGTGTGTGTGTGTGTGTGTGTGTGTGTGTGTATGTGATATGTGAGGGAGAGAGTATTTACTATTATCATCCCTCATATTTCAGAAGAGGAAATAGTCAGGTAACATGCTGTCTTAGCCCATTCTAGTTGCTATAATAGATTATCACAGACTAGGTGGCCTAAACAACAGACATTCATTTCTCAAAGTTCTGGAGGCTGGGAGTCCAAGATCAGGGCACTGGCAGATTTGGTGTCTGGTGAGGACCCGCTTCCTGGTTCATAGACATGTCTTCTTGCTGTGTCCTCACATGGAGGAGGGGCTTATGTATGGTTTTTTTCATTTAAGCTTTTAACAAAGTTGTGATAGTAAAACATTGGTGTCTATTTTCTAGATAAATTCATAGCTCTGCTAATTGGTTTATAAATCTGAATTCTCATTAATGTACTATGTAATGTAGTGGATATAAGAATAAGGATGTGCTTTAAGAGACTGACTGGCAGAGTGTATTCGAAATATTTCATGATCCTAATTGAGTATGAAAATGTATAGAGCACTTGTGTCAAAAGGCTCCTTGAGATGTTCTGTTTGTCTTTTTAGGCAGTATAGTCAGCTTTTAACAATTCTTAAGAGAATATAAACAATGAAGAAAATCAGGGATGCAGGAATGTTTCCTAAGACTTAATTTTGTGGAGCTAGATGTATGTAGATAGCAAGTTAGAACAGAAGAAACCAAATAGAACCACTTTGAACAAGGACATAAGTGTTAAGTGCATAGTAAAATGAAGGGCAGCAAATGAAATAAAAACAAAAAACAGTATAGTGGATGAAAAAAAAATGCATCAAAAGAGCTTGTTTTCCAGGAATATTAGGCCTGAATTCTTGGAAAGCCAGGCAGAATTAGGTTTTCTTAGAGAGTTCTGTACATTTAATATGTGCTTGGGCTGTAATTAAAGGTGACATGATTTCAGCATCTTGATCTTTTTTCCTGGGATCTCTTATTAAATGCTTTTCTAGTTTGCTTGGATCTTAGAAATTACCCGTCTGAATTTGTAAACTATACAAGAATGTGGAAACTAAACAAAAAGTTAACAAAAATGAAGCCCAGTGGGCTTGTTGCCTGGAATACCATCCTAGTAAAAGAGTTAAACAAGTTTGTGAAGGAATAGAGAAGGCAAAGATTGATAAAGACAAGTAGGAATTGCTTATTAAGAATTCTTTGAGAATCAGAGAAAAGTTTGAGTTTGTTTAGATATGGGATCTTTCACATAAACTTGAATCAGTAGGTTCTTCATTAGGTTCTTCATTGGAATTCTCGTATATTCTAGATTGAAAATTTTCAATCCTTTATGATTGAATTTTCAGTTCTTTAGAGGGATGTTACAGTGTCTTGCACAATTAGAAAATCATTTGTGCTCTTATTTAAATTCTAAAGATTTGGGGCTATATTTTACTCCTCTTGATTTCTACCAGAATACATTTTTTTATATAAAGGGATTTCTCATATGCCCTTCATTTCACAGGCAGAACTTTTAGATAGGATTTAATATGTCAACCAAAAAAAAAAAAAAAAAGAAGCAGGAGTCTGCAAATAAGAAAAGAGTTTATTTGGGGTCTTAAGAATTGCAGTTTGGGAGATGCAGAAGATTTGGGTGATCCCAGAAGAGTGTTCCAAGGAAGAGAAAGTTTCATCATAAAGATGAAAAGCCATGAGGTTGTTAAAAGTCACCCGACGAGAATTGTGATTGACTCTGACTGAAGTCAGAAAATATTTTTGTCCTTGAGGAACCACGAGTTGTTTTCGGGTAGGGTCCAGGAGGCAGATAGGCTGTGCTGCCCCGAATTTCTGGTAGGTGTTCTGGGCGGCTTCGTCAGGTCAAAGGGTCAGATTCCATCCAGGCTGAGATGTGCGTAAGTCACACTTCTTTAATGGTCCCTTGGCTGTGTTTTAGGGGGCTCTCTTAGCAATACTGACTCCATTTTGATTTTCCTTTCACAAATGTAGGGGAGATTACTAACTACAGTTGTAAATAGCTTACAAAAATTTGCAACAACAAAGGTATTAAGATGAATTTAACCAGTATGAACCTTTTTTAGTTTAGGTGAAAATAAATTAAAATGAAAACAGAACGTTCTTCTTAGGGAAAGCAATGAAATCAGCTATTGCTGATTGCTAAATTTAGATATGATTATAATGTTTATTTTTTTAGGATTTGACTTTAATTTTCCCCCTTCAAAACTGAAATGAGGTTAAGCTCTTAATTATTTGGTATTAGACTAATGAATAATTCCAAACCTCTGTTTTCAGTTTTCTTTTCAATAGCTGCCAGTGTATGTTTGAACCTTGAAATGGAAGCTGATTAACATTTTTAAGGGTTGTCTTCATCTTCAAAATCAACACAGACTGCTTCTGTATGATCTTGATTAAATATTTGTGTAAAACCAGGCCAGTGAGGGTGGGGACTATTTTGTTTCCTTGCGTCATACGGTTTTCATTAAGTTTTTTGCATTTAAGTCAGTTTTATTTTTCAGTTGATGTAGGCACAGAGAGAGTTGTCTTGTAGGTTGCTTTAGGTCATTGAGTCATTGCTGCCTTGCAGTAACCCTGACAGACTTCATAAGCTGCTAAATTTTTATCAATCCAGTCTTAGATGTCAAGACATCCAGACTTAGCTGTCAACACAACTTCCATCTGATGGTGGTAAATATCTGTGCCTCACATGTACAGTATGATTAACTGTCTCTTACATTACATTTATACCAAGGTTAAGAAAGGGAAGTACATTTAATTTCCTTCAAATCTCGGACCTCTATCTAAACTTTCTCATTTGTAGTGTTGTAGTCAGTGGTTAACAATGATTCAAATCCAGAACTCTCTTGGTTTTTTATTCCTGTTGTAAACATAATACATCATATTGCCACTACTTCTATTTTACAAATAAAACAAAAACTTTTAATTCTCATGATGTCTTAACATTTAATGAAATCTGTCTAGGGATCACCCTAGGCAAATTTTACCAACAAATGACACATTTGGAATTTGCTTCAAGCTTTCTCCTTTTCTTATATTAATCTCTGATCTACCTTTTCTTTGTGGGTGCTCCAAGCATTTAGGAAGTTTTCTACTTAATGGTTAAGTCATCTTTATGGAAAAGATCCAGTAAGTTGAAATTATGTAAATCTGTTGTGTGAGATAATTTGCCCAAGTTTTGACTTTCATAGAAACTATCTGAAAGTGTATTCAGTTGTTTTCAGTGTACTTTAGTACTCATTCTACTGTGTAATTTTTAGGTTATAACAGATGACTTAGTAATATATTTTGTTCATATTGATTAAGTCGTAGAGCAGTGTAGTATTATGGAAAGAACTTGGGCTTTGGAATCAAATGGATCTGGATTTAAGTATTGACTCAGCCGTTTATTAACTCTGACTTAAATAAGTTGCTTCACTTCTTTGAGCCTTAGTTTCCTTATTAAAGATGAGAAGGACGATGGCAATCTGGCTAGGAAACTTAAGAGAATGAGAAGCAAGGGAATATTATATAAAGTGTCTGGCACATAATAGCTTCATAGTATAATTCTTTTTTTCATTGAATAAGTTAGAAAGGAAAGCAGAATCATTATGGTTAATAAAACCAGAAAGGTTTCTTGGGAGAGATTTTTTTAGGAAGATGTTGGAGGAGGCTTGTAAAACTTGGGATTTGTGGAAATGATTGAAGAATAGTTGGTTTTCTCCTTGTTGTCCTGTTTTTTCCTTTTTAAATTAATTTTTACTTAGGCATGTAGTTTAAAAGACCACATTTTGCCAAAAAGTTCATTATCAAATAAAGCAGTTTTCTGCCCCATTCTGTCTGCTCTGCACGGCTCTGACCCCAGGGCAACCTGGGCAACCAGGACAGCTGGCTCCTGTGGCTAGTTCTGCTGGCACTTACACATCTCATATTCCCGACTATCACACAGCCAGATCTTTTGATTTGTCAATTTGAGGTGTTACCTATTGGCTTTCTCTTACTGTAGGCAAAGATTTCATTCCTCTCACACAGTCTGTTTCCTCCCGGCTGTCCTTTCAATATAGCTAGTTTATAATTTTTTGCTAATTCAGTGTTCAACATATATTATTATGCCTGTACAAGTATTATTTACAGCTAAAGATTGTAATATTCCTTACTTACGTTTCCTTTCTATTTGTTTTCCCTGACATGAATAATCGCCTTGATTTTCATATTTAACTTCCACAATTTATTTAGTTTTTCAAAATCAAATTACCTCAGGTAATGTATCTATTATAAAAACTTTCTTGGAGACATTCTCTCCTAGAATCCTCTGTTTTCCTTTTTCTGGGTTGATTGCTGTCTTGGGCCGCTTCACAGTTGTCATCCTGGGACGTAAATTTCTTCTGATCCTTGGAATGTCTGCTGGATTGGATTCCCTGTTTCCTGGATCTCGTATCTTCTTCTTTCTTGGTTTACTCCCACTGTTTCGGTAAAGCATAGCCTCTAGGGGTTTTGTCCAGTTAAAATGATGGGACTGTGGCAGTTGGCTGGTGATGACAGCTCTCGGCAGCCTTTCCCGAGGTCACTGCTGCAAGCTTTCCTCCCTGCCTGACTGTAGTCACCGTGCTGGAGTCTCCATTCAGTCTCATCCTGGACATGCCCTTCTCTTTCCTGCGTTGGATGTCCTGATTTTTTTCTTTCCTGTGTCTTTCTCTTCTTGATTTACTCCAGCTTTTTGTGGAGGACATTCTCAGTAGTTTCTCGAGAAAGGCTTAGTTGGAAGTAAAGTTTTGGGTACCTCATGTGTCTGAAAGTGCCCCTATTCTGTCCTCACACTTGAATAACAGTGCATCTGGGTATTAAATGTTCAATTGGAAATTCTTTTCTTTTAGCATTTGGAAAGCATTCATCTATTGCTTTTTTGCTTACAGTGTTGCTGTAGGAAAATCTGAATCTTATTCTGATTCCTGATCATCTGTATGTATGTGATTTATTTGTTTGCTTTCTGGCAGCTTATAGCACGTTCTTTTAGCACCGCCTTGTTCTGAAATTTTACATGGTGTCCTTGATGTGGCTCAATTTTTCTTTAGTGTTTTGGACATTCAGGAGGGCTCCTTTAACTCTGGAAATGTGTGTGCTTCACTTTCGGGAAATTTTCTGGAAGTATTTCATCGATTTTCCTCCTCTCCATTTTTGCATATCTCTGTCTGTAGACCTGTTATTTGTATGTTAAACCTCTTGGACTGGTTCTCCGATTATCTTACTTTTTCTTCTGTTTTCCATCACGTTTTTCTTTTTACTCTTTTCTGCGTGATTTCCTTAACTTTATCTTCTCACCCTTATAATTTTTTTATTTCTGCCATCGCGTTTTAAATTTCAAGCTCTTTGTTATTCTCTTAATGTTTATTTTAAAATAGTAACTGTTCTCGCTTTGTGGATGCAATATAATCTTCTAACTCTTCAAGCATATTAATGGTATTTTCCCCTAAATTTTCTTTATTTGAATAGTTCCTTTTTTTTTTTTTTTTAAGAAATAAGTGAAAAAGCTCAATTCCCACTCATCTCCAGTGATCATATCAGGAGGATTATGAGAAATACTATTAATATGGACTATGCCCCAGGCACTAAAAACCAAACCACACCCAGGCAGTATTGTCCTGTCATGCATTTTGTCCTAGCAGAATCATCTTGTTTTCCCCAGAGCTTCTTGTTTTTGTAAAAGACACTAAAAGCAACTGACTAAAGTTTATCCAGTATATTCTTTTTTTAATTTAATTTTATTTATTTTTTTAAACAGCAGATTCTTATTAATTACCTGTTTTATACATATTAGTGTGTATATGTCAATCGCAATCTCCCAGTTCATCCCACCACCACCCCTCCCCCTCCCCCGCCACTTTCCCCCCTTGGAGTCCATACGTTTGTTCTCTACATCTGTGTCTCAATTTCTGCCCTGCAGACCAGTTCATCTGTACCATTTTTCTAGGTTCCACATATATGCGTTAATATACGATATTTGTTTTTCTCTTTCTGACTTACTTCACTCTATATGACAGACTGTAGATCCATCCACGTCTCTACAAATGACTCAATTTCGTTCCTTTTAATGGCTGAGTAATATTCCATTGTATATATATGTACCACATCTTCTTTATCCATTCGTCTGTCGATGGGCATTTAGGTTGCTTCCATGACCTGGCTATTGTAAATAGTGCTGCAATGAACATTGGGGTGCATGTGTCTTTTTGAATTATGGTTTTCTCAGGGTATATGCCCAGTAGTGGGATTACTGGGTCATATGGTAGTTCTATTTTTAGCTTTTTAAGGAACCTCCATACTGTTCTCCATAGTGGCTGTATCAATTTACATTCCCACCAAAAGTGCAAGAGGGTTCCCTTTTCTCCACACCCTCTCCAGCATTTGTTGTTTGTAGATTTTCTGTGGATGCCCATTCTAACTGGTGTGAGGTGATACCTCATGGTAGTTTTGATTTGCATTTCTCTAATAATTAGTGATGTTGAGCAGCTTTTCATGTGCTTCTTGGCCATCTGTATGTCTTCTTTGGAGAAATGTCTTTTTAGGTCCTTTTTTGGATTGGTTGTTTGTTTTTTTAATATTGAGCTGCATGAGCTGTTTATATATTTTGGAGATTAATCCTTTGTCCGTTGATTCATTTGCAAATGTTTTCTCCCATTCTGAGGGTTGTCTTTGCATCTTGTTTGTAGTTTCCTTTGCTTTGCAAAAGCTTTGAAGTTTCATTAGGTCCCATTTGTTTATTTTTGTTTTTATTTCCATTACTCTAGGAGATGGATCAAAAAAGATCTTGCTGTGATTTATATCAAAGAGTGTTCTTCCTATGTTTTCCTCTAAGAGTTTTATAGTGTCTGGTCTTACATTTAGGTCTCTAATCCATTTTGAGTTTATTTTTGAGTGTGGTGTTAGGGAGTGTTCTAATTTCATTCTTTTACATGTAGCTGTCCAGTTTTCCCAGCACCACTTATTGAAGAGGCTGTCTTTTCTCCATTGTATATCCTTGCCTCCTTTGTCATAGATTAGTTGACCATAGGTGCGTGGGTTTATCTCTGGGCTTTCTGTCCTGTTCCATTGATCTATATTTCTGTTTTTGTGCCAGTACCATACTGTCTTGATTACTGTAGCTTTGTAGTATAGTCTGAAGTCAGGGAGTCTGATTCCTCCAGCTCCGTTTTTTTCGCTCAAGATGCTTTGGCTATTCGGGATCTTTTGTGTCTCCATACAAATTTTAAGATTTTTTTGTTCTAGTTCTGTAAAAAATGCCATTGGTAATTTGATAGGGATTACATTGAATCTGTAGATTGCTTTGGATAATATAGTCATTTTCACAATATTGATTCTTCCAATCCAAGAACATGGTATATCTCTCCATCTGTTTGTATCATCTTTAATTTCTTTCAGCAGTGTCTTATAGTTTTCTGAGTACAGGTCTTTTACCTCCCTTAGATAGGTTTATTCCTAGGTATTTTATTCTTTATGTTGCAGTGGTAAATGGGATTGTTTCCTTAATTTCTGTTTCGGATCTTTTGTTGTTAGTGTATAGGAATGCAGGAGATTTCTGTGCATTAATTTTGTATCCTGCAACTTTACCAAACTCACTGATTAGCTCTAGTAGTTTTCTGGTGGCCTCTTTAGGATTCTCTATGTATAGTATCATGTCATCTGCAAACAGTGACAGTTTTACTACTTCTTTTCCAATTTGTATTCCTTTTATTTCTCTTTCTTCTCTGATTGCCATGGCTAGGACTTCCAAAACTATGTTGACTAATAGTGGTGAGAGTGGACATCCTTGTCTTGTTCCTGATCTTAGAGGAAATGCTTTCAGTTTTTGAGAATGAGAATGATGAGAATGATCTTGAGAATTGAGAATGATGTTTGCTATGGGTTTGTCGTATATGGCCTTTATTATGTTGAGGTAGGTTCCCTCTATGCCCACTTTCTGGAGAGTTTTTATCATAACTCGGTGTTGAATTTTGTCAAAAGCTTTTTCTGCATCTATTGAGATGATCATATGGTTTTTATTCTTCAATTTGTTAATATGGTGTATCACATTGATTGATTTGCGTATATTGAAGAATCCTTGCATCCCTGGGATAAATCCCACTTGATCGTGGTGTATGATCCTTTTAATGTGTTGTTGGATTCTGTTTGCTAGTATTTTGTTGAGGATTTTTGCATCTATATTCATCAGTGATATTGGTCTGTAATTGGTCTGTAATTTTTCTTTTTTTGTAGTGTCTTTGTCTGGTTTTGGTATCAGGGTGATGGTGGCCTCATAGAATGAGTTTGGGAGTGTTCCTTCCTGTGCAAATTTTTGGAAGAGTTTGAGAAGGATGGGTGTTAGCTCTTCTCTAAATATTTGATAGAATTCACCTGTGAAGCCATCTGGTCCTGGACTTTTGTTTGTTGGAAGTTTTTAATCGCAGTTTCAATTTCACTACTTGTGATTGGTCTGTTCATATTTTCTATTTCTTCCTGGTTCAGTTTTGGAAGGTTATACCTTTCTAAAAGTTTGTCCGTTTCTTCCAGGTTGTCCATTTTATTGGCATAGAGTTGCTTATAGTAGTCTCTTAGGATGCTTTGCATTTCTGCGGTATCTGTTGTAACTTCTCCTTTTTCATTTCTAATTTTATTGATTTGAGTCCTCTCCCTCTTTTTCTTGATGAGTCTGGCTAATGGTTTATCGATTTTGTTTATCTTCTCAAAGAACCAGCTTTTAGTTTTATTGATTTTTGCTATTGTCTTCTTTGTTTCTGTTTCATTTATTTCTGCTCTGATCTTTATGATTTCTTTCCTTCTACTAACTTTGGGTTTTGTTTGTTCTTCTTTCTCTAGTTCCTCTAGGTGTAAAGTTAGGTTGTTTATTTGAGATGTTTGTTGTTTCTTGAGGTAGGATTGTATTGCTATAAACTTCCCTCTTAGAACTTCCTTTGCTGCATCCCATAGGTTTTGGTTCGTCATGTTTTCATTGTCATTTGTCTCTAGGTATTTTTTGATTTCCTCTTTGATTTCTTCAATGATCTCTTGGTTATTTAGTAACGTATTGTTTAGCCTCCATGTGTTTGTGTTTTTTACGCTTTTTTCCCTGTAATTGATTTCTAATCTCATAGCGTTTTGGTCAGAAAAGATGCTTGATATGATATCAGTCTTCTTAAATTTACTGAGGCTTGATTTGTGACCCAAGATGTGATCTATCCTGGAGAATGTTCCGTGGGCACTTGAGAAGAAAGTGTAATCTGCTGTTTTTGGATAGAATGTCCTATAAATATTAATTAAATCTATCTGGTCTATTGTGTCATTTAAAGCTTGTGGTTCCTTATTAATTTTCTGTTTGGATGATCTGTCCATTGGTGTAAATGAGGTGTTAAAGTCCCCCACTAATACTGTGTTACTGTCGATTTCCTCTTTTATCACTGTTAGCAGTTGCCTTATGTATTGAGGTGCTCCTATGTTGGGTGCATATATATGTATAATTGTTATGTCTTCTTCTTGGATTGATCCCTTGATCATTATGTAATGTCCTTCCTTGTCTCTTGTAACATTCTTTATTTTAAAGTCTATTTTATCTGATATGAGTATTGCTACTCCAGCTTTCTTTTGATTTCCATTTTTTTTTTTTAAGATAAAAGACTTTTTTTTTTTAAATTTTTATTTATTTATTTATTTATTTATGGCTGTGTTGGGTCTTCGTTTCTGTGCGAGGGCTTTCTCTAGTTGCAGCAAGCAGGGGCCACTCCTCATCGCGGTGCGCGGGCCTCTCACTATCGCGGCCTCTCTTGTTGCGGAGCACAGGCTCCAGACGCGCAGGCTCAGTAATTGTGGCTCACGGGCCCAGTTGCTCCGCGGCATGTGGGATCTTCCCAGACCAGGGCTCGAACCCGCGTCCCCTGCATTGGCAGGCAGACTCTCAACCACTGCGCCACCAGGGAAGCCCTTGATTTCCATTTGCATGGAATACCTTTTTCCATCCCCTCACTTTCAGTCTGTATATGTCCCTAGGTCTGAAGTGGGTCTGTCATAGACAGCATATATATGGGTCTTGTTTTTGTATCCATTCAGCAAGCCTGTGTCTTTTGGTTGGAGCATTTAATCCATTCACGCTTAAGGTAATTATCGATATGTATGCTCCTATTACCGTTTTCTTAATTGTTTTGGGTTTGTTTTTGTAGGTCCTTTTCTTCTCTTGTGTTTCCCACTTAGAGAAGTTCCTTTAGCGTTTGTTGTAGAGCTGGTTTGGTGGTGCTGAATTCTCTTGGCTTTTGTTTGTCTGTAAAGCTTTTGACTTCTTCATCGAATCTGAATGAGATGCTTGCCAGGTAGAGTAATCTTGGTTGTAGGTTCTTCCCTTTCATCACTTTAAATATGTCATGCCACTCCCTTCTGGCTTGTAGAGTTTCTGCTGAGAAATCAGCTGTTAACCTTATGGGAGTTCCCTTGTATGTTATTTGTCGTTTTTCCCTTGCTGCTTTCAATAATTTTTCTTTGTCTTTAATTTTTGCCAATTTGATTACTGTGTGTCTCGGCGTGTTTCTCCTTGGGTTTATCTTGTGTGGGACTCTCTGTGCTTCTTGGACTTGGGTGGCTATTTCCTTTCCCATGTTAGGGAAGTTTTCGACTATAATCTCTTCAGATATTTTCTCTTGTCCTTTCTCTCTCTCTTCTCCTTCTGGGACCCCTATAATGCGAATGTTGTTCCGTTTAATGTTGTCCCAGAGGTCTCTTAGGCTGTCTTCAATTCTTTTCATTCTTTTTTCTTTATTCTGTTCCACAGCAGTGAATTCCACCACTCTGTCTTCCAGGTCACTTATCTGTTCTTCTGCCTCAGTTATTCTGCTGTTGATTCCTTCTAGTGTATTTTTCATTTCAGTTATTGTACTGTTCATCTCTGTTTGTTTGTTCTTTAATTCTTCTAGGTCTTTGTTAAACATTTCTTGCATCTTCTCGATCTTTGCCTCCATTCTTTTTCTGAGGTCCTGGATCATCTTCAGTATCATTATTCTGAATTCTTTTTCTGGAAGGTTGCCTATCTGCGCTTCATTTAGTTGTTTTTCTGGGGTTTTATCTTGTTCCTTCATCTGGTACATAGCCCTCTGCCTTTTCATCTTGTCTGTCTCTCTGTGAATGTGGTTTTTGTGCCACAGGCTGCAGGATTGTAATTCTTCTTGCTTCTGCTATCTGCCTGAATAGTTTCTTTTTCCTGCAAGTTGCTTTTTATTTTTTTATTTTTCATTTATTTATTTATTTATTGAATTTTATTTTATTTATTTATTATACAGGAGGTTCTTATTAGTTATCTATTTTATACATATTAGTGTATATATGTCAATCCAATCTCCCAAGCAAGTTGCTTTTTAAATGTTTGTGTTTGTTTATGTTATTCTCTGTCTTCTTTCTGATAAACCTTAGTTGTCTGTTCATGACTAGAACAAATAATCCTAAAGAAGGTTACTGGAAACTCTGAGTATGTGTATATTGTCCACATGACATGTGAGCTTTAATGTAGGCTTCTCTCGGTGGGTTACTTATTATTAACTGGTCAGATTTTCTAGAGTATTCCTGATCTCCTGCCTGGAGAAAAAAGATCTGCTGACCAGCATTTTGGGAGCCCAATGTGAGAAGAAGCCTGGGACTCATTGTTGGGGGTGGAGTGTGTGTGTGTGTGTGTGTGTGTGTGTGTGTGTGTGTGTGTAACTTAATCCCCTGGTTTTGGTACTGCACCTATGCCTTCATCTGTGCTAGCTCATAACCTCTCCAGGGGTTAAACCTCAAGTGTTCTGCCAGGGGAGTGTGGAGTGGGGAGCGGATCTAGAGACCTGATTGTTTCTTAAGATAACTTTCACCCAATTCTCTTTATTTTGGTTCCTCTGTTCCTACCCTCACTTCCAGAAGTACCCAGAACTGCCCGTGTCTAGGTTTTTGTTTTTTCCCCTGAGCATTCTGCAGCGTGAGTTGGGTTAGCTGTCAGCCTGACGGTTGCAGGCGTAGGATTCACCTTCCTTGGCTTTGCCAAGACACTTTCCTCCAGTCCATCTGCTTCCACCTTCTACAATTTTGTTGCTGTTTTTTCTCTTTGGATCTTGTCCTTGTGGATTATGTCTTTAAAACAACAGTCACTGTTCCATGGTTGCTTAAGCTGTGCCGTTGAGCAGGACTCGTTTATGTTCAAACAGCCACCTCAACACGGATCCCCTGCCTTTTTTCTTGCTGCATATTTCTTCAGCATGTGGAGGCATTTGAAGTTAAAGGGTCATCTTGAGAGATGTTTTTTTTCTTGAGCTGCCATCTTGAGAGATACTATAGAAAATACCTGTTTTTAAACTATGTTAACCTACACTTGTTAGTACTAAAGTTTATGTTGTCTGTTTTTTTCTCCATATTGTTGCTTTGTGGTATAAAAATGCCACTGTAATGTAGCTTGAATGATGGCAGTCTGTCAAGCGTCCAGTGCTGTGTCTGACATTGGATTCCAAAATCTGAAATCCTTTCTCTCTCAGCCGTAAAGTGTACTTAGTCTTACAGCAGTGAAAGAAGACTGTCACTAAGACATACGTGTCCTTTTATTTGGTGGTTCTCAGGCTTTAGTGAGCCCCAGAAGCACTGGTGGGCTTGTTAAAACAGATTAAACCAGAGTTTCTGATTCAGTAGGTCCGGAGCAGGGCCCAAGTTTTGGGGGTTGTTTTTTTTTTAATGTTTCTGTATTTATGGGCCTGAGATTGTGAATTCCTAGCAAGTGATGCTGATGCCGGTGTGAGGGCCACACTTTGAGACGGACTGAAGCAGGCTCTATGAGTGCGTGGAAACCAGAACGCCACCACCAAGACCCCCAGTAAAGCTTTACTTCATTATCTTCAAGTTGGACAGTTGAGAAGAGCTTTGAATTTATGCTGTGATCGCTCTCTTTGCCTAAAACATACGTTTGCTTGATCGTCTTGATCGAGACAGTAGGTCTCACCATTTTAATTAATGAATCCTTTCCTTCGGTCCACTGTTATTCCTTTCTTTCTTTCTGAACTGCCTGTTTAAGATTTTGTCCTCGTCTCCCCTTCTTCCTTCCCTCCTTTCTTGTGGTGCCTGCGACTCTGTGATGCGGCAGCAGTTGGCTGTCAGGGTGAGCTCTCATGTAGAAGCAAGTCTGCATTGAGGTCGGTCACATGGGGTCTGCCTGCTCCGGGTCGGTAACGTGTTCATAGCATGTTGGGTGTAGTTATTTAAACATGGAGCCTTACCATTAAGCTTGTGCATACTCGCATGTAAACACAAACATTAATGTCAGGCTGTCTTTACTAGTTAGTAATTTGTGTATGCCTATACCAGGAAGCATACACTTTTTAGAATTTAATTGAAAACTTTGAATAGTTAATTTGGCAGGAGAAGTGTTACAGTTATTGGTTCTAAGTGGATCTCTGTTCATTGGGAGCAACTCTCTCTTACTTAAGTAAGGTGAGGAGATTGGCAAAGAAAACTTCAGTTGAATCAGGGAAAATGTCCTTTTATCCAGTTAGGTAATTTAATCTGACAGAAGCAGAAATCGTTTTTAGGAATGTAGGTTTGACACTGTAGAGATGAGGGATGGGGAGGTGTTAGCATCCTCCGTGAGCAGCGTTATCAGTTGCCTTTCTACTTCATTACTCTCTATCAGTGCGGTGTGAAAAGCATTGGAACTGTCTTACTATTGGGTTTAACCTAGCACAGATGTTTTTGTTTCTTTATGCTGGTTAAATTATAGTATAAAGTGCACTGTTTGATTCACTTAGTCATTTCTGAAATCTTTGCTCACATTTATATGCTGTCCAGTCTTTGGGTTCTACTGAGGGACAAGCCCTGAGGAGTAAGCCAATAGGAGATTTTTCCTGTTTGTAATAGCGTCCTTTTTTTTTTTTTTTAAATGGTATGACTGTTTCAGGGCTATATTTTTTAAAATAAAAGATAGCTTCAGCAGAATTAGATAAGTAATCTCTTAACCCAGTAAATGTCTTTAACATCTTTTCCCTTAATAATTGCTTTTTATATGATTAATGGCTCCCATAAGGTAACAGTATTTTCTAACCAAATGGATTCTCGTATATTTAGAGAGATTTTTCCCCACGTTGTGTATTTCTGTGAATGGCATAAGTAGAAAAGCACAGACTGTTAGCTCCATGAAGACAGGGACTTTGTTTTGGTAATCACTCTGTTTCTAACACTAAGAAAGGTATTTGATATGCATTTCTCAGTAAATATTTGTGGAATGAAGGAAAGAAACCAGTTTAGAGTTCAGCATCCTGCATTACTTAATTAATGCCACAAGGTGGTACTGTTGTAGCATGAAATAAGAGGCTGTAATTCTTAGACTCTCTTACATAGTTTTATATAAATCCTATGAATAAACAAAATGAATTGACTACCTATTATGTTTATTGCCTGTTTCAGATATTTATGGTTTTAGCATGTGATTAGTCTTTTGAGTCCATGATTTGGGCAGGCAGTGAGATCATAACCTAAATAAAGAACATTTGGTTCAAATTTTTATCAAATGTTAAATGAGATAGCATCTATTAAAACCTAGCACAGTATCAGGTTAGTTTCATTTTCTCGCCTTTATTTTGGGTTAAAAACCTTTGTTAAATTTCTCTTTGTGTTAAAATAATTTGCCAAACATTTTCTAATAAGTTATCACTGAATGTTAAACGATATTTTGTGAGTCTGTTTTGATTGTCAGAAGATTTTAAAAATTGATACCAAACCTAGATTTTACTGTATTATACCCCCCACTGCAAAAAAAAAAAAAAAAAAGTTTAATTCTGCTTTCATGGTTCTTTCATAAGGCTGAAATATTTTAGCATAGTACTACGTATTTGTGCATATATGATCATAGTGCATAAATAAAGTCAGTCTATAATTTGTCTTGATTTCACTCCTATTGTAAAAGTGTTGACAGGTTTGTTTTATAGCTTGGAATTTTAAAATTTCCTTATGATGAAATTGACTTCTGAATATTTTGATTGTGTAATTTTCCACAGACTGAAGCAAAATCAGAAGAGGGCCCAGGATGGACTATCCTACGTGATAATTTCATGATGGGAGCATCCATGAAAGACTGGGACAAAGAAAGTGATGGACCAGATGACAACAGGCCGGGGTCTGGAAGTGACTCTGACACATAAAGCTATATAAGAAACACAGTTTCCATTTTATTTTTCCTAGAAAAATACTCATGCTCTGAAAGTTGGGGAATTATAAAGATACCATTTGTAAGAGAGCCAAAAGACTTTCACTATTATCAACTTCGGTGTTTCTCTTTTTCATGTAAACTTGGTTAAAGTGATATTTCAAACCTTGTATAATTTTAAGCATTGTTCTTTAGAACGTTTGTAGAAAGAAATATTTCTACTTGAGATATGCATTTTGCCAAGTTCGTTATAGGTTTACCTGTTGCTTTTGGATATTAGTGTTTTATTTAAGTATCACCAAGGGTTCTAGAAATGCAATATCAATTCATAATTAAAATGAACTCCTTGAAGTTAATATTTTTCAGCCTCTAACTTACAGACCTATATATGTATATTTTTTGTGGGGAAGGGTTGGTGGTTTTTTTTTGGTGAGCTATTGAGAAAACCTGTGTAGCAAAATTTTTAAATTATAGCATTTCTGATTTGGGGTGATGATTTTATTTTTAGACACTCTGGCAATTATGATTTAAGAAGCATCAAATTTCTACTTTTATATGATTTCCTTTTATATGCTAAGTAATATATATAAATAATGGCTTTGATTTATTTTAAGTGTTAGGTTATTTTTGTATGAGAGATTTACTGAGGTGGAAATTCTCATATTTAACTTATGCAATGAGGCATCATTTCTTAGGAAGCATATTTGACATGTTCTGGTTTCTCTTATTTTCCCTAAATATTTGAGTTAGCTTAAATTCTTTTTTCATGGACTGGCTGACCACTGAAATGGTAGGTAGACAACAGATAGTCTGCGTCAGATACTGCGTCTGATTTGAGACTTGATTCCTTATAGTTGTCTTAAAGATTATTAAATTGGGTGACTTTCAGAATCTAGGTGTTAAACAAAAAGAGAAGAGAAAAAGCAGGGCTATTTAATATCATTCCAAAATTTCTGTCAAACTGGGCCTAAGATGCAAACTTTGTAGGGGAATTATTTAATAAAAGTGATCTGTTCTTTTTTAAAAGGGTCCATCCCTTACTCCATCTTTCCATAGTAAAAATAGTTCCCTCCTACTACCAAATTGCACATGCTTGCATCTGTTATATATCGAAGGATAATCCTCCCCTCGAAACTATGCTAGAGCAGAGACGTTTATATTTGCAAACCCATTTGAGTGTTACAAGTATTATGTAACCAAAGTTAAATTAGTCCATGGCCTGGTATTTGTTATCCTAAAGGAAGGTATACATCTAAGATATCAAATGATTAAACCAGCAGAGCTCAAAGTACATTTTTGTATGTATCCAAACTTTTGAAATTTAGTGTCTTCTTAAATTATAGAACTGCTATTTTGTCAGTGTAATATAAGTAAATGTGAACAACTAGTCCTCAGTAGTAACGTGAGCATGATAAACATCTCAGTATAACTTAACACAGATAAATATTTCAGTACAACCTCACACGTAGATAATTTTGAAAAACAAATTTGCAGCACCTAAAAACTTTTATCTTCTCAGAATTAAAGCTTTTACTTTTTTTTTTGCTATTAATCTGTTTCTGAATCATATTAAAGCTTTGCAAAAATTCTTCTGCATAGGACATCAGGTGATAGAAATGGGTAAATAACTTCTTGTTTAGTAAAAAAGTTGTTTTTTAACATAAACTCATCGTATAGTCCTTAGTTTAGTTTAGAAAAATTGAGCAAGATTTTCAAACTGAAAGGAAGGAAGAGAATATTGGCAGATTTTCTTCTTTCAGAAATCATTTTATTCCAAAATAAAATTGAGTTGCTGCTATAAGAAAAAATAAATGTTTCACTTATGTTAGAAGGTGTAAAGCATATGTAAATCACATGAAATAGTTTTTATCATAAAGATAGGATGTTTTATATGTATTAATATTTCTGCATATTGGCGATCAAATATTTAAGCAAAATACCACCATATATGAATCTAAGGATGAGCATATTATTTTTAAAACTCTGTATCTTTAGATGGATTTTTTAAATAATCTAGCTGTGTCATCTCTACCCTAAATATTTTACCTACAACATTTATTTATTTATTTATTTATTTATTTATGGCTGCGTTGGGTCTTCGTTGCTGCGTGCGGGCTTTCTCTAGTTGTGGCGTGCGGGGGCTACTCTTTGTTGTGGTGCAGGGGCTTCTCATTGCGGTGGCTTCTCGTTGTGGAGCACGGGCTCTAGGCGCGCGGGCTTCAGTAGTTGTGGCACTCGGGCTCAGTAGTTGTGGCTCGCGGGCTCTAGAGTGCAGGCTCAGTAGTTGTGGCGCACGGGCTTAGTTGTTCTGCGGCATGTGGGATCTTCCCGGACCAGGGCTTGAACCTTTGTCCCCTGCATTGGCAGGCAGATTCTTAACCACTGCGCCACCTGGGAAGTTCCCCTACAACATTTAAATTCTGACATCAATCAGATAAATAATTCTGCACCTAACTTCTGATATTGTCTTTGAGTTCTTTAAGGAGGGAAAAGAGAACAGCATTACTATACCCCTCCCCCCCTGTAGTTATCTAAATATAACAATATTTGGATTTTATTTTTGGTAACTATTTAGGATAATAGAGTAATAAAAAGATTTTATTTTTGTTTGTTTAAAAAGAACAATGGAAAATAGTAACCAGGTAACCAGTACCTAGGTATTATCTTATTCCCTTATCTGGATATTCAGATGGCTAGGGTGAATGTTCTCAGTATTAGCATAGTTTAGTATTGCTTATGTTTTGCTTTTAGGCGTTGAAATCTCACAAAACTAATACCTGCTATAGACTGACAATAACTTAGAATCATTACAGTAGTTTAGTACTTTAACTTAGAATACTGAATTTATTTTCAAGTTACCTAGACTTCTACATAGATTAAGTATTATTCTACTCATTGAAAAATATATCCTGGAAACGCTTTGGATGGACTAATTCAAAGGCTCGCTTTCAGTACTTAGAACCTGAAATGACTCCATAGGAAGTTCTGGAAGATTTATTTGAGGGTAAGTCCAATCCTTTAAAATATTTTGTCTTTTATAATATGAATAAGTGGGTGAAAGGGAAAGTTTAAATATTGGAAAACCTCTTAAGGCTTTTCAGTCACTGTGTTTTGCACATATGAACATACTTAATATTCAGTGGCTGCCAACTAAACTAATCCTCCCTCCCGTGCTGGTCTTCAGGACGTGTAAATGCAGTCCTTAACCATAAAGCCATTTAATTGAGCTTCTAGACACCTAAAGATGTCCCAGTTAACATGTAACAGCAGAGAAGTCCTAAGGCTGAAGTGTGAACAGAAACGTGGACAAACTGAGGACCTTGTAAGGAATTGTAAGGCCTGAGAGAATGCCTATAAGGGACTCATCATAGAGCATAAATATTTAGAAGAGATAGGAGGAGGTCAAATAAGTAAGTTGATATTACATCTTTTGGATAACTTGTTTCTTCCCTATACGGATTTACTTATTTTATGTTATTTTATTATAGATGTTTATTAATATAAAATTATATTAATTATATTAATTTTAATATATATATAAACTGTATTAATATAAAATTATATAATATAAAAGAGTCATAAGTGAAATGGGATGGAAGTTTTATTTTTTCAGTTTTTTTTAATGATCACAGAGTACCATTATTGCACTTAGTATAGTGATATATTTGTGCCACGTGATTGCACTTTTAAAACATACATTTGAAAAATCAGTAGATACTTTTTAACATTTGTAATTTCTTAAGGAAGTGTGCACTTGTGTGTGTGTGTGTGTGTGTGTGTCTTAGTCCAGGACACTGTACCAGATACCATAGACTGGGTGGGAAAAACAACAAACATTTATTCTCATGGTTCTGGAGGCTGGGAAGTCCAAGATCAAGGTGCTGGGAAGTCCAAGATCAAGGTGCTGGCAGATTTGATGTCTGATGAGCACCCTCTTCCTGGTGTGTAGACAACTGACTTCTTGCTGTGTCTGCTTGAGGGAGAGAGAGGTCGTCTTTCTCAGTGTCTCTTTTATAAGGGCCTCATGACCTGCTTACCTCCTAAAGGGCTCCACCTCCAATATTATCATATTAGGAATAGAGCTTCTACCTATGAATTGTGGAAGGCGGGGGATCAAAAATTCAGTCCACAGCAATGCATAAAATAGCAAATGGTACATTTTAAAATTAGATGTGAAATAACTTTAGCTACCATTGATTCTTTTTTTTTAATAAATTATTTGTTTTTTTATTTTTGGCTGTGTTGTGTCTTCGTTGCTGCTTGCGGGTTTTCTCTAGTTGTGGTGAGCGGGGGCTACTCTTCATTGCAGTGCGCGGGCTTCTCATTGTCGTGGCTTCCCTTGTTGCGGAGCACGGGCTCTAGGCGCGCAGGCTTCAGTAGTTGTGGCACGTGGGCTCAGTAGTTGTGGCTTGCGGGCTCTAGAGCGCAGGCTCAGTAGTTGTGATGCACGGGCTTAGTTGCTCTGCGGCATACGGGATCTTCCCGGACCAGGGCTTGAACCCCTGTCCCCTGCATTGGCAGGCAGATTCTTAACTACTGCGCCACCAGGGAAGCCCTACCATTGATTCTTGACTTAAATTCCGTACTAGAATTAGAAAGTTAAGTGAAGTATTTATCTGGCATTAATTGAGCACCTGTTCCAGGAACTGTACTAGAATCATTTGAGTGATATTGTTTATGGCAAAATAAGGGGTAATTTTACTCCTGTAAAAATCAAAAAGTCAAATCTCCTGTTCCTTTTTAAAGTCGACTTCCTGCAGTACGTGCCCACTGTATGATTTGGATTGTGTGGCAATTTGGATTAACCGTGATAACTTGAAATAAATCAGTTATCTGTCATGACTTAAAAAATGTTTGTTAAAAGATAACCTTTTAAAAAACTATTATAGTGGAATCTAAGTTGTACATTAAAAAAACTATTGTAACAGAATTGTACAGTAATTGTACAGTAACAGGAGTCCTAGAATAATGAAGCTTGTCTAGGGGTGTGAAGAGGTTAATTTGTCGGTACTCTATCGATGTTAAGTTCATTTTTACTTGGAAACGGTTTTCAGTTGAAGGAAGCAGAGTTCATACTACTCCTTCCTTAAATTTATCTATTAGGATCAATATGACTGATGTTTGTCTCCGCTCGGTATATCTGTGATAGGTAGTGAGTCTGTTGAGCCCTGCAGATATTATGAGTACGAAGACTATTTGAGGTGAATTGGCAGTTAGAACAAATTTTGGAAAAAGGAGAGAGAACTCCTCCATGCCTACAAAAAGCTCTCTCATTCCTTCCCCAAGAAAGCAGGAGTCTGAATATTGGCCAGCTGGATAGATGAATCTTACTGTCTATTGCAGCAAAGGTAGGCCTCCTGGTAAATTTTTTCTCTGTGTGAGCTTTTCTGAACTTGATTAAATATATCAATCAGGAGGACCAATGAACAGATTTGGAAGTAAAATGGTGTCTGAGATAGGTGACAGGACATTTAGAGTAGTGATTGGTGGTTAACAAAATACTAAGAGTTGTAATAAATCTAATCAGAATTTTGTAGTTTGAAGATATAGTCCAACAATTCTTAAACAATTTTAGATTCTCTAAAGGATGTTTTCTAGCTTAGAACCACATTAGTATTTTTCATCTGGTCTACTGAGCATACTTTCAGGGAGTTATGATTTAGGGCTATTTATCTAGGTGTGTGATGAAACTTTTGTATTCAAAAGAGTTGTCCTCAGAGTCACAAAATATGTTTCATTTTGCTTTGTTAGCAACATCTGGTCCAACATTGCTCACCTCATTCACCCACCCCTCCACCATAGCAGGAGTATATATTTAGCTTTCTGTCAAATGCTCTTTGGTTTTCATTCGAGTAGTTAAACAAGGGTATATGTTAGAGAAGTGGGCCTGATTCCTTATAATTTTGGTCTCTACATCACTACTGTCCGGTAGGACTTTCTGTGATGATGGAAATACATCTCCACTGTCCAATATGGTAGCACAAGTGGCTGTGGGGCATCTGCAGTGTGGCTAGGGATACAGAGAAGCTGGAGTTTTCATTTTACTTAATTACTTCAAGTTTTAAAAGCTGCACGTGGCTAGTGGTGGTCTGTTTACCTATGAAGAGAATAAAGTCACAGAGCGTATATTTAGTCTAATAAAATACCAGTAAATTTTGGGATCATAAGTCTATCTTGAATTGTTCCGTAAACATTTACTGATACAATTTAAGTATATACAAATACTGGTGTGATTTTTATTGACTAAATTATGGTTGATGTCTTTTTCACTATTTGTGTTTTTAAAAAGCTATATTAAGTTGCTTTATAATTATTTCCTGAGGTATAACTATTGTCCTTACATGTTAGGCCACTGTGTATGACACATAGCATTTGCTTTTTTAGTAGTATCACCTGCAGCTTTCAGAATGAACACACTATAAACTTTAAGTCTCAGTGCTGTACTGTGAAACAATAGGTTTGTGATGCACGAAAGGGACATACTGAGAACTGTCAGAGCAGCAGACAGCAGGTGCCATCTAAGCCAGTGAATTCCAGCGCTGGGGACTTGTGTCGGGAGCCTCCTTGTTTAGGAGGTTTCCTGAGGAAGCGCCTTGAGTGGCAGGGCTCCCGAGGTATCCAGCAGCTCCGATCTGTCCCAGCACACACTCGACATCCTGCCAGAGCAAATGGAGGTTGCAGATTTGGGCAAAAACACCCGGAAAACAAAGCGCACCATGAGCATTATTAGTCCAGCCAGTTTAAAGCGATGAGGTGTCAAACCACATTTGTATAAAGGACAGTTTCTCTAACCCCAGAATCATTGCCCTGCATCTTTAATGCAATCGGTGCATAAACATCAGAGCAGCAACACCAAATTTGTGTGGGGTCAAGAGCAACTGGGGCTCTGAATGGAGAGACAGCTGAGAGCCGTGTCCTTTGCGTGGGTGGCCTCGCAGCTGTTGATTCACCCTGAGGCTTCTAGACAGTTGCCTCTGCATGCTCGCAGAGCCAGACTCCAGTCTTTGGTAAAAATGGATCCCCTCCCGTGGGATGGACATAAACAAGGGATTGACATCAGCTCTCCAAACGTCAGCCAGGCGGCCAGACACAGCAGTTACCCTGAAATACTGAGTAGTACCAAGCACAGCATCAGGGCTGTTTCTACATGATATTTGTCTTTGTACAATAACACTGGGATCTCTTAAGTGTATTATAAATAGTAAAAGCTCAGAGTCCAGAAGGTTCAAGGTGACATTATCCTTCTCTACAAATGGTAGGAATGATAGCAATATCTATTGCATGACACAGCTGCCGTATTTTGGTCCTTAGGAGGACTCCCAAGTATACTTTTTAATGATAAATGAAGTTATATTTACATGGAATATTTTTAGAAATATCAGTATTCGTTGTTAGATGACAGAAGGCAAAATTTTGGAATCAGAACTGAGTTCAGAGTTCAGTTTGGACTCATATTAAGCCATGTGTCGTTGCAAAAATGTCTTAAAACTTTTTGAGGCTAGCATGTACCTCAGGCACAGGGATATGTTTGTGTGTATTGGAGGGATTGGAATAATGCGTGCACAGTGTCTGTCTAGCACAGTGCCTGCTATGTAGTAGGGAGGGTCTCAGGAAACAGTATTATGTATTTGGAGGTTTAGATGCTGTGCATGTAGATTTGTTACTCATTTCTGATCTCTTTAGTCATAAACGTTCCTCTTCTAGGTAATGAGTTCCTCCCACAAAAGTTTAAAGTCTGGCAGATAGTAAAATTTGTGTTCACCCAGTAATTCTACTTCTAGAAACCCTCCTCAGGAAAAGATCCTAATTACAGAAAACGCTGTGTGAACAGTATAATAGCATTATTTTTAATAACAACAAATTCTAGGCAACCTACAAGTTCAGTGACTTGAGGACACACACAGACGTCAACTGTGATACTTCCACTTTTGTGCTACCATTTAACATGATGGCGTGAAGACTGGTGAAATCGCGTGTCAAGAATTGCATGTAGACTGAAAATGTAAGATTAAAAAATTATAGATAGCATAAGTAAAATTTTCAAATGCCAAAAATTCATTAGATGAATAGAAGAACATAATACATTCTTTTTTTAAAAAAATAATTTTTGACGGCCTGAAAAGTCGAGTTCACACTGAGTACCAAGATCCTGACCTTTAATGAGAAATTTAAATATATTTACTGTCTACTTCAGCTGTTCCAGAACCAAAACTCTAAATACTGTCTTAATAGAACACTCCAAGGGGTTGACATGGAGAGGTGCAATTGATGACTGCATGAAGGTCGGCCCATCAACCAGTCAAGTATAAGTTGGACCAGAGCAAGTCATAAGAACAGCAAACATTTATACAGTAATTATTGTGTGCCAGATAGTATTTAACAGTTTATAATGCCCTTAACTCATCCAGTCAGTCTTCCTATGACCCTGTGAAGTAGGTGCTGTTATTGTCCCCAACATATAGTTGAGGAAACAGGCAATAGGTTCAATAACTTGCCCAAGTTCACAGTTATTAATACAGTTGAGTCCAAGCTCCAGTCACAGAGCTGTTAAACACAACAGTGATTCCTCACATTGTAGATGATACTAATGTTGTATAGCAAGTGACATTCTAGAAATTATTAAGGTCTTATAGAAAATGAGATTCTAGAAATTGCACTTTGCTCTGGGAAAAATAAATAGGCATATTACATTTTTTAGTCTCATTTACTCATGACACGAACCTACGGCCAGTGGAAGGTGGGGGAAGACGGCACGTGTCAAAAGGTGAAAATTTTCCTGGCACTAGCAATTTAAAGGTAGCTTGTCAGCTCAGGCTTTATTTTGGTTGCTACTGTCAGTTTATTATACAGTGTACTATTGGAGAATTTATTATAGATCTTGTTTGAGTATGTCTGATAATTAAAACTTTGCTATTTAATTATCTTGATGCTGCAGAAATGGAACTACTACTAAGTCCTGGAGTAGGGTCCAGTAGTTTTGTCTATTGGAACATGACTAGCTCCTTTTATACGAAGATACAGTATATTGCCCATAGCTCTGGTTGTTGCTTAATGACATTAGATGGCTCATAAAAATGTAAGTGCTGACATTTTTGCTATTAAGAATTTAGATATTCAAATTATGCTTTGTAAAAATGAAGACTAGATTTTAGTTTAGAATGTTATTGGCTAGGAGATAACAAGTAACTAACACTTTATTTTTCCCCTGGGGGAAAAAAAAAGTCAATGGAAAATATTCTTGAGGTGAAAGTTAATTACAGTTAAAAAGAAATTTACAGCCAGATGACATTGTATCATTGTTTAATAGGCTGTGATGAAAATACCCAGGGAAATTGAGTATGTTAGTTTTCTCCAAATAGGAAGCTGTAGGACATACCACTTTTCTCCTCTAGGTGGCACGGTTTAGGCTATCATTGAATTAAACGATTCCCCTCCAGCCCTCACACCAGGCGAGGGACTAGTTTCTGAACAATCAGTACAACCGGGGTATCGATTCCATTTAACCGTTATAACTGGTCAGATAACCAGATTGACCTTGCAACAATCTGTTGTCTAGTGACCTTAAGTAACTTAATTAACAAAGACCTCTTAAAAAACAAAAGCTTATCTCTAATAACCAGGTAGCCAAAATCATTTCTGTGTATTGCTGAAGTCTCTTTGGGTCATAGCACACGCCCATTTATGGATTTATTTCTTTGGTTTATGGTAAACAGCTTGCCGTTTGATATTGACTGTAAAGATACTGCCTTTGTACTTGAAAAGACACATAGAGATAACTGAAATAATCTAAAAAGAAACCAGAACTGTAGGTGAAGTTAACTTCCCAGGTGTCCCTGGTTTTGTTGCAGCCTTCACTGTTTACTAAACAGGAAAGATCAACATGTAAAAAGTCAGTATTAGGTGACCTGGAAGCAGCAAATGACAGAAACATTCTGTTCTTTCTTTACACTAAAACGGGAAGAGGACACTTTATTTTTACCTTTCAGATTCTTTTATCTATTGTTCACTTTCCAAAATTTAAAAATGAATTTGGCTGTACCCAGAATACATGAAATACTTGTTAATCCCCAGTCATTTTCATCTTCATCCTCTTCTTCCTGTCTGTGTGGGAGATGGGCTTTCATGGAGCTCAGAAGAATCTTGACCAGGCACCTCTCAGGAGCTTCATTTTGGGGGTGGTGCATGTTTATATAAATGCTAAAAATCGTACAAGTATTTTCAAATTATAGCTCTGATAGTGATTATTAGAATCCGTAGCATAGGCAAAGAAAAAAAAGGCTTGGAAATACGCAACATATATCACACTGAACCGAGAAAAGGTGAAAAGTTAATTGATGCATTGTTACAGATTCCGATTGGAAAGTGGCTTCATTTTAGGGTGACAGTCTGGGACAGTCCTGGTTTACCCCTGGTGTCCTGTGTATTGATGAAAAGCATCCTCTTCACTCTTGAAAGTGCTCAGGTTTGTGTGATTAATTATATGGTCGCCCTAGATGTAAGAACTAACTTTCTTTTCTAAGACTTGAAACAAACATCAGGAAAAGTTTGTGGCCCTCAGTCTCCACTTTTACAAATCATAACTACCGATATAGCTTTGCTTTCTAAAATACATATTAAAAGTATACTTACACTTTGCTTTTTAAAATACGTATTTACTAGTTTTTCCTTCTAACATTAAAAAAAAACTACATCCAGGTTTTCTTTTTATCTGCAATTGCTATTGCCTGTTGGTTTTTGTTTTATTTTCATTTCTTAATTGCAGGATAATTGAGGCAGCAGAAAGGCAAGGTTGTTTGAAATAGAGGTTGGTAACTTTGCTCATGGAAATTTACACATTCAGAATTTTCCACAATCTATGAAGCCCCCTGAAATGATGACAAATTCATTTAAAGACTATATATCTTAAAAAGATAAAAATTCCACTTTATGTTGTCATACTCATTTTAATTATAACATCATTATGTTTTTCTCTTATCGTTTGCCTTTTCTTTTCCTTCCTCATCTTTGAATTTTTACTTTGTTCATACTTCTCTGTCTCCCTTTCTCCCCAGCAACCTCATTCCAGTCTCTTGCTTTGTGAAGTATCTGGGGACTGCTGGGCTGGTGGGGTCAGTGAAGTAGGAGCAGAGATTCTGTAAAGGCAAGTGTCAAACCCTGCCCTAAAAACTAAGGCAAACTCTGCTGCTGGCTGCTTTTGATCAGCATTAGCATTTTATCAAGCATGTCTCCATATTTTAGTGTAAGACAGCTGTCCCCATAATGTTCATTTATTTATATCAATCACTAAATGCTCTTTATTTATATCAGTCACCAAGTGCTATTTTAGTGGCTGAATTTCACCGGGGTAAGAAACCAGAATCTCTGGCTGATTTCAGTAGGCAGTGACAGTATCCAGACCTCCGGAGGTTGCCCCCTGTTGGAAATCTCATGGAGCTGAAAATATAGAGGTGGAAGGGCCCCAAAGCCACCAGCAGTAATCCATCAACTAATCGCAATTCCAAAGGGTAAGATCAGTGTTCCCACAGTGTATCATCAAAGTGTGAGGAGTTTATCACTTTAAAACCTCACAACCTACTGATACGTCTGCTTTTCCCTGTCTCCTGAGTTCATCCCTTTATCTTTCACCACCTGTGATCTTCTCTTTCAGCCTTTTCCTCCCTGCCAGTGTGCCGTCCTTTGTCCTTTATCACTTCTTTCTTGGATAAACCTATAGATACAGAATGGAAACAATATTTGGATGATTTTTCTTGTGGAAATCACTAAACGTTTTCATTTCATTATTCTGAGAGCAGAAACTTGCATAAAAATGCGTACAGAACATGAGACAAAAAGTGCTATGGACCAAACATTGTTTTTGAATTGTGGTGTCAAAGATAAAATTACAAGTAAGAACTTAAAAGGCTTTTGTTATATTTTCACATTAAAGGGTTACTTTGCGTTTATCAAGTGTAACTATTGAGAGTAAAATGTAATCAATTACAGTAGCTCTGTATATTTCTTTTCCCCACCTCCTGGTTTTTGAGGCTTGAAACCATTGTGGAAAGCTTTCAAAATTGTTACAAATGAAGTTTTTCTTTCACCAGACTTAGGAAGGACCTATTACATTATAAACTCTTGTCTGTGATCCTTAGGGGTAAAACTCTGGGACAGGGATGAGTAGTTGTTTTGGTATCAAGGATTTGTTCAGGCTCTTGTAGGACTTGCACATTAGTTAAGTGAATATACCCATTAATGAGCAGAGAAAGGCTAGCCATGGAAACAGCTGTACCCTCTCCCACTGATCTGGAAAACAAAGAATTCCATTTTAGGGTGTTAAACTGGAATTTGGACTTAACTGGATTCTGATAATCATTTAGAGTTCTATTCACCAAAAGTGTATTTTCTTGTCCTTTCTTCCTACAATTAGTAGGGGAAAAATACCATAATGTTTAAAATAACAATGAGCATGAACTTATAGAAACTTCTAGGAGGCATAACCATGAAACAAATTCTAATTAGCATCTTCCCTGGCTTTTTCATTCTGTTTATATTGGAGAAAGAGCTGACAGAAATGAAGAAGTGAGAGTATACAAGAATGGTCGCTAACATTTAATGGGCATATATTAAGTGCCAGGTTGTGTTAGAAACTCTCTTGGTACCTTGTGTCATTTAATCCTCACAATAATCTTAACTTGTTGGTACTATGCGTTATCCCCATTTCATAGATGAAGAAACTAACACAAGTGTCTGAGTAACTTAGCCAGGATCACAAAACCAGAAAGCGATGGATATTTGAACCCAAGAAAACTTGAGTCTGGAACCTGCTCCTTTTACCACTGTGCTCACCTGCCTCCTCGAGGTAATCAGGATGGTCTGTGTGGGTGAAATCCCCTTTTACCATATGGCTTTGGTAAACCAGGGGGACAGCTCCTGAAGTCTTACCTGTTGCATCTTCAAAGGATTGCTCACCTGAGAGGTAGAAAGGGGCGCCTCCTCTCCTGCTACACTCAAGTCACTCTCCTCAGCCACACCAGAAGAGTTTACCATCCCCTCCCCTGTCCTTGCTTCCTGGGCTTTGGGGAAATTAAAAGTAGCCTCTTCTGAACAGGCCAGGAGTCTGAGGGGTTGTAAAGTAAGCAGTACGTGTTCATCAAACTAAATACCATGGGCAAAAGTGTGTGTGTTTATGTTGGGAAGGGGGTTGTCAGAAGGATTTATGGCTTAGATTGCTTTCCTAGCAGTGATGGAGATGGACTTTTGCTGCTTTATCCACACTCTAATCTGAACCCACTTAACCTCAGGTACGTTTGTGTTTATATCTAGAAGGTAGTCTCCCTAATGTGAGGGGAGGCTGAGCCTGTGTCCTTGGCGGGAGCACGGTACCTAAGGTAACCAGCCACCTTCCAAAGCCGCATCTTCACTCAGTAGCTCCTGCTCTATGTCCTATAATTGCCCCACGTGTAGCAACAGTCACTTCTCCCCTTTGTGTATAGCTAGATTAGTGCAGTTCTCAAACTCAACTCAAAAGGTATGACAACTTGGTGAAACTACTAGCTCCATAGCAGCACCTCTTGAGTATATTTTGCTTTGGCTATTGGAGTTGTAGCTGGTTGTCTTAACTGCTTTCAAGTTGCTTCAATTTGAAATTGACCTCCAGGAAAGGAACGTGCTAATGCTGATTTACACATAATTTTCAGAATTATTCAGAAGTTGGTTGGAACAATTCCTTTATTCCAGAGTTTTCTGATGTGTTTTCATAGGAAAAAATCCCATGTTCAAGGGAGTTCAGGATATGCTGGGTTAAAAGAGTTAAACAGTTTTATTTTCTGTAAGATTCTCAGAGCCTTTAACATGATGGAAACTGTGAATCTGTAAGAAGGCAAGAGAGTACCCGGTATCTCTCAAACTTAACTTCACCACACAATCCCTGTTTGTCAGACATATTCTGGTACCAGTGCTTCTTAGAAATACGTAGTGGATAAGAACATAGACAGTACATTCTGATTTTAAAAACCAGCTCTGCCTCTTACTATGGTCTTGAACAAGGTACTTAACCTCTCTGTACCGCAGTCTCCTCATCTGCAAAATAGAGATGATAATAATAATAATACCTACTTTAGAATGTTGTGAAGATTAAATGACCATATATATATATACATCTGTCGATCTGCCTCACATTACTAAGTGTAATATGTGTTAGCTACTGTTATTGTAACTATCCACCCCTCTATTTACTAATGATATAAGGCCCCATACACATGGAAGGTGTAAATTCCAAAAGTTAGAGAAAGTTCCTTGTGACCTTTCTATAATAAAAGGAACATCTGAACTAGGGAATGATATAGTGGCTTTGAGTTTGGGGGAAAACTCAACAGAGTTTCCAGTTTAAATCATCTGTCCAGTCGGTATGGCTACCGTCATGATGAAATGAAAATGTTGACTTTGAGTAACTAAAGGTAAAAGAAAAGAAAAAGGGAAAAGTGAACAGGGGCAAGAATTATTTCTGTATTTATCTAATTTGGACTAGGTTGAAATAGAAAATGTCAAGTTATGAGTAGTGTGTAACAGCGACATCAAACACTTAAAATCCCAGCTTCCTGGATATATCCTGTGGAAGGAATGAAGTTGATTGCTAAAGTCTAGCTGGGGAAGAAGGTGAAGAGAAAGTCATGTCAAGAAGTGGCTTAGGCAGCAAATTAAGATAGCCATTCATTCAAACAGTAAAATAAATATAATTCATTCTCCAGGTGCAAAAGAGAGAGCTCTGTTTTCAGCCGTTCACAGTCAAATGCAGAACTAGGCTGTAAACAACAAACCATAATAAAATAAGCTTTAGGATAGAGGTACCAGCACGGTGCTCTGGAATCTCAGAAAATGATTCCACTAAAAAGCTAGGAGGTGGAGCTTGGATGACCTATCTCAGGGCTGGCCTGGCCCAGAGTCAACTGTTTGATGCTCATTTGCATAAGAGAGAGAGAGAGAGAGAGAGAGAGAGTGTGTGTGTGTGTGTGTGTGTGTGTGTGTGTACAATACAGGAGGGAAGACTTCCATTCTAGAGCAAGTGATCCCATCTGGGAGGCTGTGAGCGAGCCACACGAAGTAAAAATGGGAGGCTTGATCGCATGTCCTTCACCAGACGGGTCCAAAATGACTATATAAAGTAAATACCATAAATCACTGTTGTCAGGGCGCACACTCCACCTCCTCCCTCCCTTCCCCACAGCCGTCCTCATTTCCACACCCCCTCAACGGTTCAGGGAGAGCTCGTGGTCTAAGTAAACGAGAGGACTTCTGACTGTAATCCTAGCACGTCACTTTGTTGAAGGCAAACACGTGGTTCAGAGAGAACTTATAAATCTCTCCTCCCAGGCAGGATCGTGATGTTATCTGCTGGCAGCAGAAGGTACGCTCCGAGGGGAGCTCCAGAAGCTCCCGACCAGAGAGAGAGAGAGGGAGGGAGAGAAAGGCAGGCAGAGGCAGCCGGAGAGATAGAGAGAGACCGGGAGAGAGGCAGAGAGAGAGACACACAGGGAAGAGCGAGAGCGCAAGGGGAGGAGGCCTGGCGAGAGGGATGGAGAACCTAGGATAACGGTCTAGGGAGCCATTCGGGGGCAAACCGAGGGGCTGCCTGGCCGCAGAAAGGAGAAAGGAGAGGATCTACTGCAGGCTGCCAAGTGCCTACTACCCTCAGCGAGAAAGCCCAAGTGGGAGAGAAACCAGGAGTGGGTGGGCAAGGGTGGGAGTCCAAGGGAACCCCTTCGCAACCCCCTAGGAATAAAACTCCCCTGTCGGCGCGTCCCGGGGCTGCCGCTGCGGTCCGCTGGGGGCGAAAGCCACGGCGGCGGCCGCCGCTCGTCTGTTGCCGGGTTGGCGTTTGGAGCGAGAGGAGAAGGAGGAGCGGAAGGAGGGAGCTGGAGGCCGGACGCGTTCGCCAGCGGCGGCGGCGGCGGCAACGTGGAGTGACCGGGCGGGTCGGCGCGCCGGCCGGGGTGTCGGCCCCCGCGCGCAGCTCCGGGAGCAGGATCCTCGCCGCCTCCCTCCGCGGCCTCCGCGGCCCCCGCCGGACCCGGCCGAGCCCCGGGCGCAGCGCGAAGCGCTCCCGCCTCCCCGCCGCGGGCCGGGCTCGCTCCCAGCGCGCGCACACGGGCGCGCGCGCGCACACTCACACACACACTCACACACGTGTGCGCCCCTCCGCTCCGGAGCTGCTGCTGCTCCTGCTCTCAGCGCCGTAGTGGAAGGCAGGGCCGCGCCGCTCCTTCTTTAAATATATAAATTGGAGCCGGCCGGCCTCGGCCGCCCCCCCTGACAGCGCTGCCCGCGCCCCTCCCGCCGGCGCGCCCTCTGCCAGCCCCGGGACCTTTTCATCTCTTCCCTTTTGGCCGGAGGAGCCGAGTTCGGATCCGCCACTCCGCACCCGAAACTGACACACTGAACTCCGTTTCCTCCTCCTCAATTTATTTCTGCCTAATAGCCACTCGTCTCTTTTTTTTCCCCCCCATCTCGTCGCTCCAAGAAAACTTCTGCTGACTCCCCCAAGTGAAGCTTCCCCCTTGCCCGTCGTGTATTAATATTTCCACTTGGGGAACGACTTGCCTTTTCTTTTTAAAGGAATTCAAGCAAGATAGCTTTTTCTCTCGGACATTGACTCCCGATTGTTTGCAAAAGTTTCGCATTAAAAAAAAAAAAATCTACCTGATCTGTACTTTGAGAGTTGTTGGTTTCTTTTTATTTTTCTTACTTTTTTTAAAAAATTTTTTTCCACCTTAAAAAAAAAAATGCACTACTGTGTGCTGAGCGCTTTTCTGCTTCTGCATCTGGTCACGGTCGCGCTCAGCCTGTCTACCTGCAGCACGCTCGACATGGACCAGTTCATGCGCAAGAGGATCGAGGCGATCCGCGGACAGATCCTGAGCAAGCTGAAACTCACCAGCCCCCCAGAAGACTACCCCGAACCCGAGGAGGTCCCCCCGGAGGTGATTTCCATCTACAACAGCACAAGGGACTTGCTCCAGGAGAAGGCGAGCCGGAGGGCGGCCGCCTGCGAGCGCGAGCGGAGCGACGAGGAGTACTACGCCAAGGAGGTTTACAAAATAGACATGCCGCCCTTCTTCCCCTCGGAAAGTAAGTACCGCTCCCCGCTTCCACTCCCCGGGGCTTAGCGCTGCCCGAGGCTTCCAGAACCGCAGCCACTCCAGGGATCGCCCTGCCCTCTCCGGGTCCCAGCTCGCTCCTTCCCCTGCTCCTGTCCTCCGTCCCACCCACCTCCTTGCCAGTTGTGTGCTTGAGGACGTTAGGCTTTAAAACGTGGACTTGCGACTTTTAATTTTCTCCATTTCTCCCTTCCCCCAACGCCCCCGTCTTTTATAAGGCGTTTTTCTCTTTTTTTCTCTTCCCTGGAATTCTCGACTCGGCCACCGGCTAGGAGTCAGCCCTCCTCTGTCAAACTTGGAGGCGCTCCCTGGGGCCGCGTTAAACCGGGAAACCTTGGTGGGTTTGTTTTCTTTGCTCCGATTGGCCTGAAGCCCGCCGAACTGGTGCGCGAGGGGTTAAAAAAAAAAAAAAAAAGTGGCTCAAAACTAGCCTCTCCGGAAGGCGCCCCTTTCCGTGCCGACCTATCAGCTGATTCCCCAAGCCTTCCCTATTGTCTCTAACTCCCCGAAAAATGTCAGCATCGCCAAGACGAAACCCGATCTGGAGACCCCTCCAAAAACCTACCTCCAACCCCTCAATTCTTGAATCTACTGCCTCGGCGAGGTGTTTACATTCCCCCCAAGGCGAGATCTTGTAACCACGTCCCCTTTTGATTTCACCTGGAATGGTAGAAAGGACAGCTTCGTTGCTGACTACGTTTAAAAGGGTTTTTCCTTCACGTTATTTTTTTCAGAATTCACTCAAACCTGCCTTCTTAAAATCGCCGGTGTAGCAGATCCTTTTTCTTATGCGTTTATCGTTTATCTTTCTCACTCTTGAGCCCGGTGTTCCCTGCCCTTTCATAGGCTTCCTGCAGTCACTTCGTTGCATTCCTAAATCTCAGCGTAGAAGACAGCCGATTTTTTTTTTTTTTTTAAACTGGCTTCTCTGAGGGCAGTGTCCTCAAAACCAGCTGGCATACAGTAGCAACGGGAGTGAATGATTTATTGTTAAGAGTTCTTTGAGGGGAAGGGAAGAGGGCAGTTAGCTTAGAATGATTTCCAAGTTCTTTAAAAAAAAAGAAAAGAAGAAGAAGCATATACTGATGCCTGAGAGGGTTAAATACCAGGAAGAAGAAAAAGAAAAAAAAAGAGCTCCAACATTTGCCTATTCCAAATCCCAAGTCGTACACTTTTCATTGGTTGCCCATCTCTCTCCTCCCCTTTCCATGCCCTATATACTCCCTGGCTGCCTTCACAACGTCTCTGTGTCTTGCCTACAGAGATAATATGGCCATCTTGGTAATTTTATCCTAGAGGTTCTAATTGCAGGGTGGTGCTTTTCTTTTTGAATATTTATATTTAGTTTGACAAGTCGTAGTTCCGGGACTTGCCATGCCTTGTATTTGATGGTCTCAGATTGTCAGCTGAAGTATCCAACCCCAGGCTTCCTGGCGACCTCTGTTCTGCTGCAGCATCATCTCTTCTTGTTGAAGAGCAGAGCTGAAGCAGGAGATCCTGGCAAGCGGGATGATTTTATTATTGTAATTACATCACCATCCACAACAGTGGTGATAAATACACTCCACCCTGGTGATTCCCCCCCGGGGAGTGAAGGAAAGCTTTCTACCTGGGGTGGAGCCAAGGAGATAATTAGGAAAGAAAGTTCATTGTAATTAGTCCAAAATCATTGAGACCCAACAGGGAGTTGAGTCAGTTTGCTTTCTCTAGCACGTGCAACCGTTCTCCTGGAATTTGGGCAGGCGGGGCAGTTATGTTATGTAGAACCAGAACAAGCCAAGCCTTCAATGTTTACCTGCAACAGCTCTCATGAATTGCTGGCACTTTCATAACAGAGAGGAGGAGGTCTGATCCCTTCATGAGATAGATGTGGAGAGAGCAAATTACCCAAGAGGGTGTTCATTCTTTGTCCTTTCAAGCACTCTTCAGTCTAAAGAACTGAGGTGATCCCACGCAAGATTATCATCATCACCAAATCGGAAAAAATTCTCAAATTATTAGGGTTTCAGAGGTTGGCATCTCAGGTGGGTGTGTGGATTCCCTTCTGCTTCCTCTCCCAGCTACCAAAGAAATGAAAGCCTCCGATCAGTGCAGGGTAAAATATAAACTATCAGGCTTCCTACAAAGAGTACAGGCTTCTTAAAGCCTTAAAGGAAGTTTAGGAGCAGAAAGCCTTATTAATAGCAGATTTGATACTACTGTGCTAGGACTGTGGATAATTTTATAGAAAGTAGGTTAACTGATTTTCCAGTACTTTCTAGTTATACTGGAATATAGTGAACCCTTCCAAAAAAAAGGAAGAAAAGAAAAAAAAAAATCACTCCACCATATTTTTAAAGGGCAAACTGAAAGGACAGCATTGGCTTATATACCAGTTTTCCCTCTTTAGGACCTTTCCGCCTAACTTTTAACTCGATCCTCCCTGAAGTGATGGTGGGGAGGAAGTGTGCCTGTCATTTCTTGAAGGGAATCCGCAGCGGGTCATAAGCCCCAGAGATGAAGGCATGGGAAAGATCACTGGTTCATTTTTTACCACCAACTTATTAGCTTTCAGGGAGTGACTTCAGCTCAAATATTACAAATATGTTCTAATCATACTCAACGAGCTATATATCATTACAGATTGTTGGTAGCCCTTTGCAGGACATTTTATTCAGTTCAGACGAAATGTTTTTAGCAATGCGGAGTTTTAAAAGTAAAAATATAAGAGATATTGTATATGCCTTCAGGCATATTTTGTCTTAAATATTATCCTTGGCCCAGCATACTATATAAATACAGTAAATATGAATAGAACTGGCCAGGTGCCAATCTCCTAGGATGAATTTTAGTCAAGAAGGTATTTATGGGATATAAATAATACTGTGTCAACATTTGAAGAAGGGATCTGATTAGTTTTGAATTTATTCGTATTGATCTTTTCACATGCTGTTAGTTTAAGGCTCAAAGTGGAGTTATGCTAAGGTTTACCCATACTTTACCCAGTGGGAATTAGTGGACTTCTCGTCCTTTTGACAATCCACTTGAACTTCAAGCACATCTATTCAAAAGACACTGTACAGGGCTTTAGAAATTTAGAAAGAGTGATTCCACATAACAGAGTAAGAATCCAAATGATTAACAATTAAAATATGTAGACCCTTCGACAGTCAAAAAAAAAAAAAAAAAGGAAGAGACAAAAAGGTTTATTTTCTTTCTTTCTCCTCTCTTTTCCATGTAACAGATCAGGCACGTGTTGTGGTTCTAACTGTGGTGATTTTGTCCCTTCCCCCGCCCACACCCTCAGGGAACATTTGGCAATGTCTGGAGACTTTCTGGGTTGTCATGACTGGGAGTGGAAGGGCCAGGGATGTTGCTCAGCATTCTAGAATGCACAGGAAAGGTCCCTTTTCCACCGCCACCCCCATACATCAAAGAATTATCCAGCTCCAAATGTCGGTAATCCCCACGTGGAGAAAGCCGGTAACCCTGGGATTTATTTGCAATTGCTGAATTCTGCTAGTAGTACCATTTCCAAAGTAATAATCTGAAAGTAAAACATCTTTATCATCAAAAGGACATTAACATGGAATAGAAAGATAATCAGAAAGTTTTCTTAAGCAAGTGGGACTATGAATTTGACTCTTTGGTATGGTGTATACTTTATTATTATGATCTTAAAGGGCCTAAATTAGAGGCATCAAAAGTTCCCATTCATTTAGCCTAAGTAAGGGTGTCGCTCCACCCATCTGTAACTTCAGTCAGCAGCAATGTGATGTTAGTCAGGACAGAGAAAAAAGAAGTGAGGGATTATCGTGGATTTTCCTTGCAAGGAAAATAAGCAGCTCATGTTAAGGAAGAGTGGAATCTCCAAGCTCGGCAATGGAAGAAAGTAAATAATCATGTTGGTTTATTCTATCATATTGAATTAGATAAACTAAAATATACAGCCTGAGACATTACGGTGAGGTTTCCTTTGTAATTGTTTCACATAAATGCTAAACATTTAATACCAAGCAATCTCTTTTTCTATTTCCCCTGTAATTTTCCAAGTGAAATTGAGGAAGATAGAAAGAATATCAATCGCACTATGGTTTGGGGGGCATGCAACTTAACATTCTATTCATGGATATATCTTTCTGTGTACACATTGCTGGACTATCAGCCAAATTGCCCGATGAAGGAAAATATTAGCAGTTGCTGGAACATAGTACTATTTTTGCTTGATGTTCAGGGATTTTTTTTTTTCTGTTTCTTAAATTGAACTATAGTTGATTTACAATATTGTGTTAGTTTCAGGTACACAGCAAAGTGATAGGGATTTTATTTTTCAGATTCTCTGTGGATGTGTGAGAAAGAGAGACACAGAGAGAGAGAGAGAGAGAGAGAGACAGAGAGAGAGAGAGAGAGACAGACAGAGAGGGGTTCTCTGTGGATGTGTGAGAAAAAGGGACAGAGAGAGAGACAGATTTGAACCCCTTCCCTAGACTTCCCCAATGATTGAGTTATTAATACACAGCAGACCCAACTTTAATTCCCCCACTTGTATTGCATCATTGCTTGTACTAACTCTAGTGCCTAATTGTGGTCTCATTTAACTTTAGGCTACGTTCTCTTCCAGGATTTTCTCTCTTTTCTTTCTTTTACTTTTCAAAGTCTAGGAAAACTCCTCAAAGAGATATACTGGTTATAACTGAAGCAGTTGGGCCGTCTTTGTTGCCAAGGGAGGCCGGTCTCCTCTCCTGAGGAGTCCCCACTGGATGGAGGCTGGGCTTTGTGAAGCTGGAGGGGTAGATGGGGACCAGCTGACCTGGCAGAGGCTCCGGGAGCCTTCTGTGTCTCCACAGCGACCCCTGGGGTCTACTCAAGGAGCTGCACTTTTTTGAACGATGCCTTCTCCCTGGTGAAGAGATGCTGATGTAACCCAGTCACAGCATCTTTCATATAAAAAGATATGGAAGAATGACAGATCCTGTTTCCTAGAGGAAACTGAGATGTGAGAAAAGGGCTAATGACTCACTGTTGATCCCATATCAAATCTGGGTTAGAACAAAGGAGGTCACGACTCCTAGGCCTTTGCCCAGAGATTACAACACACTTCAAGCTGCATCTTTAGAAGGGTAGGGAAAATAGAGTGGAAGAGCCTGGCCCTGGGAGAGACATACAAGCTGACCACCGAGGTGGGATTCTGGGGGGACTCCTCCCTCCCCGCCGCCACCCCCAGCCCTTTACAGATTCAGTATTAAGGTGAGCCAGGAGCAAAGAGCCTGCAGGGAAGAGCTCTGGAAACAGCCCTGTCAGCTCTCTTGATGTAGCATTTCCGGTCCTGAGGGATCCTGGAGAGAGGATGTGGATTTGCCAGATGTGCTCGCTCTCCTTAGGCAGCCCGACTGCGACTGCCGAAGGGTGGATCCACTTTGCAGATTCTGAACAGCTTGATGAAATGTGCCTCTGGCCGAGATAAACAAACGTTTCCATTGTCATTTTGAAACCATATGGTGTGCTTTGGGTTTTTAATAGTCTTTAAACAAAGATACTTTTTAACCTAGGAATTCAGTGTTCTCCAGGTAGTTTCAATTTAATCACATGCTAGGGATTCTCTGATGGGTTTGTTTAGACTGAAAAGCTTGTTTCCATCCTGTGTTTGGGAGAAATTCGCCTCATGCTGCAGTCACAAGTGGGTTTTGGTGGTTGTCACTGGCTTTGTCTCTTTTCTAGCCTCCGATAGGTTAGAACTACACTGCACTGTGACCACCACCTTGCTTCCGGATTGGCTTGGTGGCCTTGACTCTGCATCAGCCCTCCCCGTTGACCTCTTCCCCACAGGCTCTAAATTGCCTCCTTGTCCTTCTCTCTTCTGGAATATCTGTGTGTAGGGTGGAGAACTTCATTCAACCATGGCTCCGTTTCTTCACTTGTAAAGATGAGGAAGATGCTGGCTTCCTAGGGTTGCAAAGGACTGACCATGACCTGTGTAAAGAAGTCCTGAGCTCTGCTTCTGGCACTTAGTAGACCTTCTTCTCATGCCAGCTATTAACCATTGATTCTCAGACACCATTGATTTTAAGGTGCACTGTTATTTTATGTGCCACAAAGAAAGAAATATCACTGACCATTGACTATAATGTGCCATTGATTATGAGATATTAAAAGGAGATATTTTAGAGATATTCCAGTATAATTAAAAGGGATGCTCTGGGGACCACTCCCACCAGCCCGGGATGTCTCGGGACCAACATCTCATTCATTTCCTAGTAAGTTCCACTCAGTGGATCTGTTTCCCTGGCTCACTCGGATTGGTCCTTAGGTGACCTTTGCCACCTAAGGGGCTGGGAACAGAGACTGGCAGGGCTGGTAATCCAGCATGCCCAGCACTATCTAATCCTCATATAGGGAGGCCTTGAGAATTTAGGCCTTGTAGGTAAGATCTCAGATGTCTTAGATAATATCCAAGACCTTTCAGGGTCAGGCCCCTCCTCCTTGCTCAGCAGCCCCCCAACTAAATCCCCCCAAGAAAACTACACTCCAGCCAGATCACCCTCTTCGCCTTTACCCAAATGGGCCCTTTATTTTCTGTGCCTCCAGCCCTTTGTTTATGTCATTTCTTCCACTTAGAGATCCATCTTTTAACACCTTTAAATGTCCTTCGAGGTTTAGTTAGTACCATCTCCTTATGAAACCTTCGTTGATGTTCTTTGTCTTATTTAAGTGGCTCTTCCTCTGCACTCTCACAAGACTGACATTCATCTCTATCTCAGCCTCTTTTCTTTTGCTGTAGGTAAAATCGTGCTGTGTCCTGACCTGTCTTCTTCATCGGTTTGTAAACTGCCTCAGAACAGGAACCCACTCTGACTTATCTCTGTTCTTACAGCACATTGTTGTTGCTCAGTCAATGCTTAATAAAGGAATGAGCGTTTCCCTTTAGAGAATAAGATTGAGTTACCAGAAGAAGGATCAAGAGTTCAAAGCATTAGGACCAGGAGATACGGAGAGACAGAAATCTACTCACCTCCGTTACTGGGGACAATGTTCTTGATGGATCTTGTCCCTGTGCTGAAGGCAACACAGGCTTCTCAGAACCATTCATTTCCTGTTTCCAGTTTTGCAGATAAAAATGAAAATGATGGAGATAATGATGATGATGAAAGCAAGCTAACCCTCATTGGGTACATACTACGTGCCAAGCATAGTTTTAAATATTTTACATGCGTGCACTTATTTCACACTCAAAAGTGACCCTATACGGTCCAGACTGGTATTTTCCCTGTGACATATGAGGACATGGCTATAACTATTTCTATCAGCGATGTCTTCCTGGAAGTCAGACTTTTAGGTACCACAAGTGATAGAGGCCCCAAATAGAGACCAGGAAATGGAGAGCATGACTTTTCCTGCCCTCTTGCAAAATGGTACAGTCCCTCCATGAAAGGGTGGTGACTCTCCTCACCTGGCAGGAATTACATTCATAGAAGCTCTGCATTCTTTCCCTCCAGAAGGAAATCTACTTCTGAAGCCTTTCCTACCACCCTGGGTCTCTCTTCTTGCCTCCAACACAGTCTTCCACTTTTATCTCTGCACTTGGTTGATACAAAAATTGTGATTTCTCAAGTCTCCTGGTCTTGATCTTGAACTGCAACCATTTTCTTCACAAAATGTTTATAAATTTGATTGATAGGTGATTCGTCTTGTCTCTCGCAGAAAATTAATTTATTGAGGAAGGCAGGACGGTGTTGTACAGTGAGCACAGACTTGAGAGCCAGACAGCCCCAAGAAGTAAAAGAAAGAGAATAAATAAAAGGGAATGGCACCAGAGGAATCTCAGAGGCTGAAAGGGAGGAGGGAGCATCAAAGACAAGAAGTCCTGCCCCAGGCCAATGGCAGTTGTTAAAATGTGGTCTTGTTTGGATTAGCAACTTGGCTGTCTCAGTGCAAGTTATTAAATCTGCCCCGTTGACATTTAAGTTGCTTCCTGCTGAATTCAGATCTTAGCTCTGCCATCACTGGCTTGGTGACCAGGCGGAAGCCCCTGCACTTAAGCTGATCTCAGTTCGTTCACTTGTAACGATGAAGAAGATGATATCTGCCCCCTAGGGTTGTAGAGGATGGATGGTGACATGCAAAGAAAGGCCAAGCGCAGCTGCTTCTGGCACTTAATAGGCTTGCTTTACGCGGCAGCTATCATTCACTGAATCTCAAACGCTGCTGATTTTACAGTGCACCATTATTTTATATGCCACTTAAAAAGAAATATCACTGCCAATTAATTGTAACGTGCCATTGATCCTAAGAGGGCATCGGGATTTTAGAGGCATGAAAATATGAAAACTATGCAAAATCAGTGAAGTCACATAAATGTTTGTGGATTGGGAGAATAGCGGTCCCCGTGCATGTAGCAGAGTGCTGCCTAGAAGCGCATCGAAAATAAAATTAAGTGGGAGCATGATATCTGCCCTCAGAAAACGTTTCTATTTAGTAAACTTTAAGAGCCTCCGACTGGTAATCGCCACCTCTGGCACCAGAAGCAGGCGGTCCGCATCACGGATTCCTCCCGGCTGGAGTGTCTTGCTGTGTATGTTCAGTGCGTTAATATCCGGTTTTGATTTGTTTTTGTTTTGTTTTGACATCTCAAGATGTTACCAGTTGTTTCAAAGGGACTTTACATTTCTAGGGAAAAAATGTTGAAAATTATTTTAACGGCTCTCTCTGAGTACACGTATGAGTCACATAGCACTCACCTCTTTATCTTTCTGGGCCTTAGAGGCTGAAATCCAACAAAGGACGGGGGGGGGGGGAGGGTATTGCTCAGAAAAGGCGAACATGCAGAAGGGACTTGTGGGCAACGTGCCTCTGGGCTGACGCGGCCCCTCCTCCCAGGCCCCCTGTCTCACCCGCTCCCCTGGGGAGAGGCTCTGTGGAGAAGGAAACCAGGACGTTTGGACCTCCCTGCATCTCCATGACCTGGCACCAGCCACAGCAGTTTCTTCGCTGTCAGGCGACTCATTTAAAAACAGACTTCTAGCAGCAAAGTGCCATTGGGGGGTAGAAGTCTCCCAGAGGAGGATGGGCGGGAGGAAGGGGAGAGGGTGGTGAGAAGTCACCACAAAGGGTTTGAGGAGGAAATGAACACTTAGGAGGTGATGTCAGAGAGGAGAGGCCGTCCTCGGCCCAGGGTAGCTGCTAGCAGAGCAAAATGCTCTCCGCGTGGGGTAGCATTCTGGCTTTCCCGGGGCTACCGAGTAAAACCATTTCGTTGGTATGAGAAGACGTTGCCGTCCAAGAGGAATCTAGTTTACTGGATTTAGCGTCTTGTTAGAAGGAGGGAAAGCCTGCTGGTGCCCAGAAAGCTCTTCCGTGTGGACCAGCCCCCATCCCTTCATTCTCAAAAATGAGCCCTTGGATTTGGTTGTGCCTGATAAGTCAAAAATGTGGGGCTTAGATGTTCCTTTAATCACAACAACTTGAGGAACTTAAAGCAAATGGAAAATGCTTTCTGGATGTTACAAAGCCCAGACCTTCTGAAAATAGTTCAAATGCATTTCCAACCTCCCCAGGCAGCTGTTTGCTCTCACACTGGCGTGTTGCACACATCTCTGTCCACAGAGAGACTGCCACTCTCCCTTCGGGCCTTCCTCGCGGCCTCCGTGTCAGCAATTAGGAAGCAGGACGTTCCTGAGGGAGAGACGTGGTGTTTCTGAAAGGAGAGTCATGGGGCAGCTGTTGGAGAGTAAGGCTGCTTTTTTGGAGATGTTTGTTTCAGGAAGTGCTGTAGCATCTTTTCAGTCTCAAGGAAGAAAAAGAAAAATGTTGTGACTTTGACCTTGGCGCTCCGTCCCTTTGGCTTTTGCTATCTAACCCACACCACACTGACAAATACCACATCTGTCTTGACAAGCTAGTTCACAAATAACTGCTCATTCATAACTTTAGGCTGTTGTAAGAATCCTTATTTTTTACTTCAGCTTGTGAACGAGAATGCACAGTTCGGTTTTGAGAAAGACATTGAAACGATCAGAAGTCCACTGGTCTTTGCAGATCTCAGGGGAAGCACTATCTAAAAGAGAAGACCATATTTTTTAACGCATTTTAAGAGCGCTACAATATATTACTGCCCATAAATGGGAATTTTCTGGGAAAGGTAATTTTTAAGTTTTGGAGTCACTTCAGTATTGGGAATTCAGCACTTCTTAGATCAGATTCATCAGGGATTATTCTCTCTAGACCACACGTAGCAGTCACTTTGTCATTCCTTCCACTGGGGGGTTTTATTCTTATAGGGTCATTTATTTCCCTATCCATTGACTTAATCTCATTTTCACTCTGCTTTGACAACTTAATGACCATGCCATTGAAGTTGTTTCTTCTTGCTTTATAATAAACTCCTATAACTCAGCTGCTGGTTGAGACAGGCCAAAAAGGGGGCTGGCAAAGGGGGGCAGGGAAGGTGGATGACTTATTCTGATTCGACTTTAGAAGGAGAAAGAAAGAGGAAAATCACAGACTGAGGACATTTCTTTGTAGAAGATGGGTGATTTGGTAAAGGAACTGCCTACTTGGAGGTCTGTCAGGGTTTTCTGTTGGGGAAGTGTTTCTACATCCAAGTTCACACCTTAGCATCTGGGGCTCTGGAAGTTAAGGAGAGAGAAACAGAGGTAAGAGCTTTTACCCGGAAGTAGCCGGGCAGAACCAAAGGAGAATTAATTATGGCTGTCACCTCAGGTCCTAAGGCAGCAGTTCTCACCCTTACACAGTCATTTTGATCTGAATAGTAACTTAGTCATTCATTTTTACCTCCCTGGAGTATCAAGCCTTAGGTTGTTAAGTGTGTTAGTAGAGTTCACTGGTCACATCTGTGAACCCACTCCTAAGCGGCCGTTGTTTCACCTACTCAACTTTTGCTTTTCTCCTCCATGGAATTAGGTGGCAGGTGCTGGTTTGTCTTGTAGAGAGAAATATTTCAGAAGAATTCCACTGTCAGAAAACATCACCATCAATAATGAAACTCTGTGTATAAGGTCATGTCTAATTTCATTCATTCTTTGGCAATTGTACCAGGATTCTAGAAAGAGGGTCTTGAGCCAAGCTGACCCCGAGTCATTAAACACTGGGGCTCAGCGGTTTGCACTTTCTCAGTAACATTTACTGGGGATTCTCTAAGTGGAGTAGAAACTCACTGTCGTCTACTGCTGGGAGGAAATGACAGTACCCACTTCCAGAATTGCTGTTATCGGAGAGATGTTTGCTTGGAGGATGTTTGGGTGGAGGGCTGGGGAGGGATTGAGGGGGAGGGCTAATTTGATGTGGAGTTTACTGCAGCATTTTTAACGACATTTAATTCTGCTTAAGATATCATTGCGTTAAGAATGGCTTTCTCTCTGACTGAGAGACGCTTTCACGCTACATAAAACCGTTACTCAGAACAGACAGCTCTTAGGAGAGAAAGGTTTCTCTGTGATCCATCTGGTTGGGTTGTGTTGAGGTCAAACGAGCTTTTTGTAAAAGGCCTTTCTAACCTCTAAGTCACAAAAGCCTACACCAGTGCTTCTTGAATTTTACCAAGCAAAAGAATTACCTGGAGTGCTATGTGCAGATTCCCAAACCTTTGCCTGCTACCCTCCATCCAGATTATTATTCAGTAGTTTTTGTTTGTTTGTTTTGTTTTGCTTGGCCGCGCTGCGCTGCTTGCGGGACCTTAGTTCCCCGACCAGGGATTGAACCCGGGCCCTCGGCGGTGAGAGCGCGGAGTCCTAACCACTGGACCGCCAGGGAATTCCCAAGATTATTATCCCGTAGTTTTGAGGGGAGCTCCAGATAACTGCCTCTTGACAAGAAGGCCAGGTGATTCCCAAGCAGGTAGTTCAGAAACTCACTCTGGAAACACTGTGTATTTGGGTTTTGTTGCTTTATTTCTTAGCTGTGTCATCACAGGCAAAAATGAGTCCCAACACTTTTATAATTAGCTTCATTGTTTCTTAGTTATTTTGTAAATGCCCCATGCAAAATTTTAATTCCAGGACTGTTTTTCTCTTTTGACTTACGTGAGCCATACGAGTACCCCATTATTCATGACTGAGTGCCCAGGTAATTCTCAACATTTTAATTTCTCTAGGACTATTCATGTCTCAGATTTTTCATAGGGTTTCATCTTTTAAAAAGCATTTCACATGGACGCCAAACCTTACTGATCTGAAAAAGTTTATGCATACCACAGTGCCACTTCAAACACATAGATGTTGAAAGTTGATTTTTACGAAAACTAACAGTTACTTTCTTTGGCCGAAATCATCCCTATTCGCATCATTTATCTCTCCACACAGTTCACGGGCTTAACTTCAGAGGCACTGGATCAGCACCAGAGCAGCCTGTGCTTTGGCCCTGCTTAAAAACCAACCAACCAAACAAACAAACAAACAGAAAAAGGAAGGGGAGGAAAGAAAGCATTTTAATGCTGTAGCTTGATGGCGGAGAGAGAGTAAACCAAAGGTGCATACTTGAGGACTTCAAGTTGGAAACGACAAATGATGACAGTTAGCTTGCCTTGTTTCCCCACAGACTTCGTTTGACCCCAGTGACCTGGGGCGATTTCAGGGCTCTGGATTCCGGTAATAGAAGCATCCCTCTTTGGCACCACAACACCCACTGGCCTGAAGAAGGTGCTGTTTCCCAGGAAAAGGAGTGAAATCCCCCCAAGAAATGCACAGGGCCCTAGTCTGAAGAGAAAGCATTGCTAACCAAGCGATGCTTTTTGCGTACCTTGCCTGTCTCTGGTTCCGTTCCTTGAGATTTTTATTGAAGATAACTTTCAGCATCTCTTTTTAGAGGTCAGATCTGAATGAGAAGACGTTGTGTGCCTTGCTGATCTTGTGACAAACAGTTTATACCCAGTCTGTAGCTTCCTGTCTTTGCTGACGGGTGATGGGAGGGAACTTTCTCTCTGTGAGGCTGTGGAGAGGGCTCTAAAAATAAACAACATGGTTGCTTATTGGTGAGAACATGTGTGAGCAGATGTCAGCTGGTAACAGCATATGGTGGCAACATGATAGCAGCGTGTTACCAAGACCTGGGTGTTGGGCCTTCGTCTTCCAGGCCATTCAGGCCATGCAGGTCCCACATCTCAATTAAAGAGGGTTTTGACTGGAAGGTGGAATCCACACAAGTGTGAATATAGGTCCCTGGGATCTTGTTAGTGGGCTGAATGTTGGAGATGGTAAGCTACAGGGCATGGAAAAAGTCTTCCTTATCTGTTTTAAAATTGAGAGATAAAAGTACAAATCTGGCAAAAAAAAAAAAGGGAGTGAGGTGCGTATGGGGTGGGAGGGAATCCGCAAGACCTTTTTGTCTTTTGTCCAAAGAAGTTTTCAAGTCAGGTATAAATAGTGGCCGTGCTACTTCTAGAAGACGTGCCCTAGGTGAATGGAAGGTGCATGGATTTTAAGTATATTCATGCAGACCTAGAAGGCCGTCAGGAGTTTATCAAATGAGTTAGATAACTAATATTATTACATCCCTTGAGCACCTTTTATTTCTCAGTTTCTTTTAAATATCTCACTTCAGTCTTTCAAAAACCCTCAGGGATAGCATGATGTCAGTTTCATTTTATAGCAGCAGAGGCTTGGGTACATCAAGGCGCTTGTCCAGAGAGTCCCAGGAAACTAATGACAGAGCAGGGTGTCCGTCTACATCTTCTCATGCAAAAATCTGATATTTATTATTGCCTCTATCACAGATAGGATAGCCTTTGAACACTCAGCAGTGTTTTTAGTTGGAGGTATTTTTTGGTGTATTTTCGTTTGCAAGAATATGGTGGGCAATATACAAGATCTAGTTGCTACCTTTACTTTAAAAAAAGCAAAGTTCAGAATTTCAGGATGTCAAAACTATCACGGAAGATATTTTAATACATTCCAAGGAGCCGTAGATTTTTAAACTGCAGCTAAGCAGCCCCAAAGCAATATACACTTGAATTTTTGATCACTGGAGAAGGAGTTTTCATGTGCAGGTTAGAAATGATGACAGGTGGTTTTAAGAAAACTGAAATCGAGGCCAACCAAACAAAAATCAGAGTTTTACTCTTAATAGGGAGTCTGTCTTTTGTCAAAGAGGTCAAGGCCTTTCTTATTCATCTTTAATATAAGTCAAGGTATATATTTTTACCATTTCAGTATATAAATTGTACATTGCTATTCTAACACTAGAATGTGTTAAAGGGAACGCTGGATTCAGGAGCCTGACTGCTGGTTAAGGGATGCCAAAAGATCTGGGGCGAGAATCCACAATCCCCCAGAGATCCCTCCTGCCTAGTCCCCTGGCCCTGAGTAGGGGGGACCTTCTATTTCTGGGGGAATGATAAGTACGTTCATTGAGTCCCTCTTCTGCGTTGAATCTTTGTATAGCTCTGTACAAGGCTTCTCCTCAGTAAAATAGCTAATGACTGTACTTTTTAAAACTCCTAGCTGTCTGCCCAGTTGTTACAACACCCTCTGGCTCAGTGGGCAGCTTGTGCTCCAGACAGCCCCAGGTGCTCTGTGGGTACCTTGGTGAGTACACTCGTCTGCTTTATATACCTCATTTGCCGTAGTGATAGCTGGCCCATCTGTAGTGTTTGCCTCCTGGGGGGAGCTTGTCAGAGGCAAAATAGAATTCCGAAGTGCAGCCTTGTAGCTGGACAGTCACACAGGTGCCCCCCAGTTTTATAGTCAGAGTTTCTATGAGAAAGACTCATGAATGCTTTGAAGTGATATGATGACTTGATTGCAGTATGGGGAAGAATGGATTGTGGGTCTATGAGATGTGTGTGATCCAGGGATTACCGAGTGATTGGACAGATTGATCTCTTGACCCCCTGGGTGGATACTCTCTGGAGGGTTGAATGGTATGGCCAGAATGTCAAGGGTCCTTTTTTGGTGTCTTATTTGAATCTATGTTCTTGTTTCTGGCACATAGCAGTGGCTCAATGAATGTTTCTGGTACTGAACTGAAAGGGAAGAAGGAGATTTTCTCTCCTTTGAAGTTCTAGAGGGAGGCCTGTGGGAAACATATGCTGATCATTGTGACCTTTATGTTGCCATTAATGGGTTGCATGAGAGAATGCGGTGGTCATGGTCAAGGCTTCAGTTGACTGAACCTGGGAGCTTGCCACTTCGCCCTGACTCTCAGAACAAGTGCAGACTCCCCGGAGCTAGGGCCACGTGTTAGATTGGGGGCCACCGAAGCCGGAGGTCTCACCCCTTTCTGATTTGGAACATTAATAAATTCAGCCAGCTTTGATTGAGTGCCATCTTTTATTATATGCTGGGCCATGAGACCACAGCAAAGAATAGGTCTTAGATGATCCTGACACTCAAGAACTCTGGCCCAGGTTGTACCCTGATCCATTCAGGAAGGGAGGAAATGGACTCGCCACCCTGGCATTGGTTCCCGCTGCACTTTTGAGGCCCTGACGAAGCGTGGATTATGTTGATTCTAAATGCAGGTGGAGGTCCCAAATAAGGACAAGAGAAATGTTTTTATTACCCCAGTAGATGTCTGACTCACTGGGTTATCCTACTGTGGACTTTACCATTGCCTAACCTTGCTTCTTAGGAATCAAGGAATCAAGAAATGAAATCGTTTATTTACAGTGGCCTAAGCTGGGCTTTCCTAAGAAAAAAAAAAGAAAGAAAAACAAAACTGATTCTATTGAGAATATACATTTATTTTAGTACAGAAGGCCTCAGAGTGGCTAGAAGCTAGCATGTGAATAAAGAGTGAATGGCTTGATCCATGCTTTTAAAGTTCCCTTTTTTGAGGCAGATTATATTTGGTTTTCCGTCCCTAAATGTGTATTTTTTTATTTCACTGTCTAAACCAAGGAGTTAATTGTCTGATTTTTTTTTTTTTTTTTTTTTGGTCTCACCAACATTTTGGAAAAGACAAGGGAAAGGGATGAGAGAAGGAAAACATTTGTTGACTACCCACTACGTCCCTGGTATTTAAGGCACGTCATCCTGGGTGGGCAGGAGGTGGGGAGGGCGAGTGTGACATCCCCATTTTTCCCCACAGGAAACTGTGGCTTGGAGAGGTGAATACCTTGTCCTTGGTCATTGAGCTAGCAAAAGGGGCAGAGCCAAAATCTGAATTCAGGTCCGGCCCTGGTGCCCTCCACCACACAGACCCCAAACTTTTTTTATTTTATTTTTAATTTTTTTGCCCTTCCTTTTGCTTTCCCTTTGGAATCCCATCCCATTCATTTCATAATTCTCTTACCTACCACTTTGGATTCATTTCCTTTTCATGTTTTCTTCCCATAGGACACAAGTGGAGAGGCCTACCCTAGCTTTTGGCCTTAGACACGCCTTCTCCCTCGGGGTTATTTTCGGTCATTTAATCGCTGCAAGCTTCCCTCTTTCTTTGGTGAAAAAACACTGGAAACCCACCCTGCCCCTCCTGAGTCTGGGAAAATCAGGAGTGTCTCGGAGGGTGTGGCCAGGATGGGGGAGAGAGACGCACAGATTCCCTACGGTGGGAGCCTCTCCCTCCCCACCCAGCTTCCCTCCTGGGAGGAAACCCTGTGGACCCTTCCAGACCTTCCATTCAAGACTGCTGAGCGGTGGGGCTCTGCATTTTTTTTTTTTTTTGTCTCTGTTCTTAGAAATAGTAATTGAGTAAAAATGTAAGTGAGCGGATGCCAAGGGGCAGGCGTCCAGGGTCAGGGTGAATTTCTCCATGCTGACTGTGATTCTGAACACTCGTTAAGTGGAGCCTGGCTCGTGCCAAGGGCTCGAGGGCCGTCCCTGTCACCTTGTGTGAACCGCCTCTCCATTCCAAGGAGATGTTGGGAGTGGCCGCAGGGAGTGCCGGGCCCGTGGCGCCTCTGGCTTTCCTCCCTCCGTCTCTAACCTGGGTGTAGTTATCGCTATGTGTCCTGACACCCATGCTTGGACTGGCCGCGCTGCTGCTTCATCAGCTTTACATCAAATCCCCTGGAGGAAGAAACAGTCCCTGCTCCTCACAGCCCATGTGGCCGCTGCGTAAGTTTTCTCCCTTTAAGTTCACTCTCCCCAAAAAGGTAGGTTAGGATGAGGTGAGCCTGCCTGAAGGTTTTTCTCCTGCGATAGAAGAATCCAGAAGATAAGCAGTCGAGACGGTCTCTCTGTGAAGAAATGGGTTAGAAGTCATGAAGGGAAATTCAGCTTCGTTCTTCAAGTATTTACTGAGCGCAATGCTTTTTGTCAGCTTGGTTCAGATTTAAAGATGGGCTTCTCAAAGTGTGGCCTGCGTGTGTATGTCCCGAAGGGCCATCAAAAGCAGATTCCCTGACCTATCTCAGGCCTGCGGAGTCAGAATCACTGGGGTGGGTGGAGCTGAAGAGTCTGTACCTTTAAGAGGCAGCACAGGTGAGCCCGGCCTCACTGAGGTGAGGATGCTCTCATTCTGCTGGTCTGTTTACTCGAAGTCCTTCAGCTTGAAGGATGCAGATCCAGTGGGGCCTCTGTTTGATCAGCTGGTCCTGCAAGTGTGAGACCCTGAATCCACAGCGTGGCTGAGTTTTCACCCTGTCCTCTCCATGTCCCCAAATGCATGCAGATATCAAGGGGGATCTGTGGCTAATTACACTTCTCACACACAACCCCTGCTCACCATTCACCACAGAGGAGGCCCTGAATGTGCAAGCAAGTGATCACACGGCGGGTGGACGCCTAGTTGGGATGTTATGTACGGGCGTGAACGCCTCCATTCAAGTGTGGATTGGGAAGGGGAGTTTCAAAACTAATGTATAATGTGTAAGTGATGCATAATTTATAATGTCTTAGTCAATGTATAATGTTTAATTCGCTGAGGTAGTGTTTGGTCAAAGCACTGCTGACCTCTTCGTGGCCTGAATCCTGTTCTGAGACATTCCATGGGGTAAGGATCTCACCAACAATGGAATGTAAACTCTACTCTCTCAGCCAAACTCAGCCACAAGTAACTGCAGTTTTCTCTTTCCAAATAGTGGTTTGTTTTTTTTTTTTCAACCAGAGGTATTCGAGCAGGTGAAAATCTGACCCATATATTAAAAAGAAAAAGTTAATGATAAATTACTTGGTATTTTCTTTGTGCAACCCTAGACCTCCTGTTATTTTGATGTTGTTTTGGAACCATCCAGTATTTTGATTCCAGCCATACAGTGTGGATATTATGTAGTGTTTTTGACCATCCAACTAAAGAAGCAGCCAGTTCTTCTACATGGTCTGTATCACTAAACCAAAAAAAAAATTATTATTCTTTTTTTTATAAACATGCCCAGAAAGTGTCCTTGTGCCCCAAGTGATTTCTCTGTTATTTCTACCAGTTTGAGAAGTAGGTTGTTTGCTGTGTGGTGAAGGGTAAATGTAACAGTCAGCTAACACCAGAGGAAGAGGCACTAACTACAGTGGTTACTTTATAGCCACCCTAGGATTATACTGGTCACGCTTAATAACCACTAGAAAACATGAAGTTTAAAATATTAATATTATAAGAACTCTTATCACTTTGCAGACTTAAACAATGGGAAAAAAGCATTTTTCTATTGAAGTAGGAAAAGAATGACTGGTCATATTCATTCTACTTCCCAGCAAGCCTTCCATTAAAAGGTCTCTACATGCACTACAAATATAGATCGAGTTTTAAGATAAACGGCAAATGCATGCAGAGATCGTGGGAAGACAGAGGTAAAGATAAGGCATTCTTACGATACTGCCTTTCACTCCACAGTGTTCATTGTCCGCTATGTAATAGGCCTCCATCTAGGCACTATTGATGTCATCAGTGAATAAAACAGCAGAAAACTTTGCCCTGGGAGAGCTTCACATTTTGGAGAAAGAAGATAGACAATTAGTTCAAAAGACAAGATAAGAATGGTAGAATTTGATCAATGCGATAGGGGAGAAAAGCAGCGTTGGAGGAATGGGGAGGTGAGTTACGATTTGAAGTAGGCTGGGCGTGGAAGGGCTCATTGAGAGGGTGACATGGAAGCAGAGACTGGAAGGAGGGCGTAGGACAGCCTGAGACAATGTGGAGAAGAGCATTTCTGGCAGAGGGAGCAGTGGGTACCGTTCCTTCCACACTCAAGGATGATCAAAAGTATCCTAGGAGATGAGATTAGAGAGTTAATGATGGGTCAGGTAGGGCCTTGGAGGCCACTGTAAAGCCTGGGGCTTTTCCTCTGCATAAAATGGGGAGAAGGGTGGTTCTAGCCCAGGGGTTCCTGTGGTTAAATTGAGAATAGTGCAATTGAGAATAGGTGACCAAGGAGGAGTACGAAGCCCAGTGAGGTGGACTTGGCAATGCATGGGAAAGGCACTTCACAGCTGCATTTCTGTTGGGGAAAGACAAAGATTTCACCCATGTTAAAAACTGTCTATGTTGTGGTGAAGCTGCACCAAGAACTTCAACCAGATCTCCCTTGTGCTGAGTTCTTTCTTTAGCAGATAATGTGATAGGCAGGCTACAAGTGGTTTCTGTATGTAGAATATGGTTTTTGGTTGTTTTTTTTTTTAATTTTTTATTGTTTTAAATGAATACTCTTGAGTTATTGGCAACCCACCCCCTTCCTTTCGGGAAAGAAGCTATCTTTACCCCCTTCTGTGTATGAAAATAGCCTCTTGGGTCTCCCATCTTGTGCTGACAAGTGTAGAATGGCAGCTGTTGGAGGCTGTACTTGCTGTACTGCCTAGTCACGGCCACCCTTGATTCAGTGACCGGGGACACAAGGCACTAAACTCATAGGTGACCGTGGTTGGCCTCGGAGAATGACAAACTATCTCTCCCTGTGGGAAGTGAAAAGTTGGGCTTGGAAGGGTCTTTGGACCTGTCCAGCTGTGCCTGATGCCTTTGCCTAAACTTTGAAATGAGGTCATAAGCCAGGGAATTTGTAAGACTATGTCCCTTATCAGTCAAAAAGCATTTCTCTTGGATGAGACTTTGAATTCTAATTTTTAAGTCTTCAACAGCAAGACTTTACACTGGGATGTCAGTTTGACTCCTTCATCCATCTGTATAAGACATGTCTACCGAGTCTATAGTGCATGCAGGTGCTGGGTGAAGTCGCCGTTGGATGGAGGAATAGAGCATAGCCCCCGACTTCAGGAGAACTACAACTTACTGAGGAGCTCAGGCAGGCCAACCAACCAAACCAAACCGAGAAGCTAACACCATGTGATTGATTATTAGTGAGGGTCTGAGAGGGCAGAAGAATTGCTGAACTTGCTTGAGAGAGGTCAAGGAAGCCTTCTTGGGGAAGGTGGTATTTGCTGCTTGAAAAGTTGGCCTTTGGGATGATCGTTTGGCAGTCATCCAGTAGCCCTAGGAAGCTGCTTCAGTTTTCTGGAAGGAGAAGATTTGCCCTTTCATGTCGTTTTATTCCTCTGTGAGCTCGCATGACTACCATCTTGATGAATCATGAGACAGCAGAAGAACTTAGTGTAGTCTTTGAGAAATTGGATGTATTCCTACAGGAGACCCGCTGTGAAATACTGAGGCTGGAGAATAGGGCAAGATCATTATATCAAGTATTTGTTATTCAAAATTGTTACATTCAGGAGACACAATGGACCCATGGTGTATAAAATCCATTACACCACGATGTGCTGTTGTGTAATGGGACTCTGGAATATAACATTATTTTACAAGCTGAAAGTCACTAGAGCTTTTCTTCTTCATCTCAAATGCATATCACAACGATTGATCCCTCACTCATATGCTGGGGATTTGTGGGTTGGCTGTAGGTCTGCTCTATGACATCTTCATTGCAGGCCACAGGCTGAGGGAGCAGCATCTAACCCGGGCATGCTGACCTCCTGGCTGGACCTCAGGAGATGTGACAGTTATCCCCACCCCATTCAATTGGCCAAGCCTGATTTCAGTAGGACAGGAAGAGACACAAGAAAGGGTCCATGTGGCCGTGGGCCCAGGGGAGAGGGACAGACCACATTTGGACCAAAATGGTACGGTCTACCACAGTGTAGGTGGAGGAGTTGGGGAAAGACAAAGATTTCACCCATGTTAAAAACTGTCTATGTTGTGGGTATAGCTTGGCTGGAGCCACACTATTGCTTTATCTGTTGAATTATGAGGAGCTTTATAATGGGTATTTACTGAATAATTAGTAGGTTGGCTTTATAAGACAGACATCAATGTCCTTCTCCTCCATTTTTATGTATGACTTGTTCCTCCAACCGAGACAAGTTTATTTGGTGTCAGAGGCACAGTTGGTAGTACTAGGTTTAGGAAGCAAGTCCTGATGTGTTATGTGAAATTTATGTATGTCAGGGAAGCTCAGGCTTACCTCCAAAGCATGTACTCCGATCCCTTAGCCTTAGGGTCTCAGGTTGCCACTGTGGTCCTCACATGCCCAGCAATATCTGGTAAATGTTCTTCACAGTAAGGATCCAGGCTAAGTTTCCATGAGACTATAAGTTTGAAGATGCTTAACTGTTTACTAGAGGAACCGTGACTTTCCCGTTTCTTATCTCTCTTGTGTGAGTTCCACGCCAATTGATTTAAACATCGTGTACCATGTGGTTGTCTAGAATTCTGTCTAACCTGAACCTTGGTCTCCTGACAGTGACCTATCGGGTCGATGCCTTAGATTCAGGCTCCTTCTTGCTGTGTCCAGTGAGAAAACCAGAGAATGACCCCGCCTGGCTTGAGGCATCTTCTGTACCACTCTCAACCCAGGGGCAGGCATCGATACCCTCTGAGCGCCCCCTGAGCATGCTGGGTAACTCCGTGCTTTCAAGTTCATCGTCATCTCCGCAGCCTATTCTTAGTAGCAGCAGATGCTGAGCTTTTCCATCCTGCTCTTGGGGTCAGCGGTGGGAAAGAGCAGAAAAAAAGGAAAGCATTGTTTTGCCCCTGGCTGGACATCTGTATTTCTGAATTGCCCTGTTGTGTGGATGATGCAACCACTGGAGCTGTTTTGCTGAATGTGAACTTTGTCCACCGACTGGACTTTAAAATTGGTTTTGGATCCTTGTGAAATCCAAACGGTCAGACCACATTTTTCTAATCTTCAGTTGGATTGTATCTTTGCTCTGAAGCGGAGCTGATTCGTCTGTGTTCACAGGCACGGCAGGGGTTGCTTCTCTGTTTTCCTGGTCTGCGTTGCTTGTTTTCTCAAGGCTGCTACTTACCTCGTCCATTGTGTGTAGGCAGGAGAGCGGGAGGGCAGCTCCCTGCGGGAACTGCGGCCACTGTGGCTTCAGGGATGGTTTACTCAAGTGTTATTGTTAGGGAGAGAGCAGACTGGTTTTCAGAAACTAAACAGGGGAAGCACCAAGACCAGCTCACCCACAGGTATGCTGGGACCATGGCAAAGACTTGAACTTGGGCTTCAGAAATCAAAGCACTCAGATCCTTTATTGGAAGCGTTGACCTTCAGGGCTGTGGTCTCTACTTGGGTGTTCTAGTGCTGGGATTCTCAACCTCACTGGGCATGAGAATCACCTGGGAGATATTTAACATACATTCAGGCTGAGGTCCACCTCCAGAAATTTGGAGTCAGTTGGTCTGGGGTGGGATCTGGCATCTTTAGTTTTAAAAAGCTTCCCAGGGCATTCTAATGTGCAGCCAGGTCTGAGAACCTCTGTTTTGGGGGTTTACATAACTTTCACTACTATGATTTTCTGTCTAGCTATCCATGTTCTAATATGAGCGAACTTCTGCATGAAGGAAAGGCATATACCTGCTTGGGGGTATTGATAGATAAAAAGGGTGGATTCTGGCTTTAGTAATAATAAGATGAATAATAATGATACCGATAGCCATTAGTTATTGAATACTTATGTTCGGCAATGCACTAATCTTTCTCTATTAGCCCTATAGGATAAACACTACTGTTATTCTCAGTTTTACAGATAAGGAAACTGAGACTTACAGACATCATGTAATTTCCCCACAGTCACACAGCTAATAAGTGGCAGAGCCAGAACTTGAACTTGGTCTGTCTGGTTCCAAAGCTCCAACTAATCGCTCCCCTAAGACGATAAACTTAAGTATATACACAAGAATATTTGGGGCGAGGGGATGAGGTGTCAGAAAAGGAGAATTCACTGAGTGAGAATAATATGTATCTGTATTTTAAAGAGATCATTCTTTTCTGAAAAAGGAAAAAAGATATGTTTGGATGCTTTTTTTTTTTTCTTTTAAATCCAGTATTTCTCTCCTAAAAACCTATGGAAATTCAAAGCAGGCAGCAGAACCCAAGGGCTTGAACACAGGTGTTGGAATTAGGCAGTGGCTTCCGAGTTTAGCTCATCTTTATTCTCTGGGTTCCCTGTTTCAAGAACGGAAATGGTTGCTTCTTATATGAACGTGTATGAAATATGGTGCATCCTTATGTGATTCTCTGGTCCACACTGGATAATCACTGGACAGTGCAGTGTAAAATCCTGGTGTTTTTCTTTTTTTTTCTCCCTAGATAGGAACAACTGTTTTCTGGGGGTTTTTTTGGTTTTTTTTTTTGGCTAGTAAATCTGAGTTCTTGCTCAGACTACTGCATTAATCCTTTAATGCCTATTAAAAGATCAGAATGGTTCCAGGCCAAGGCCCTAGAAATTCCATCTCCAGTTCCAGGCCTTCGTATGTATCCGCATACATATGAAGGAATGTTGCAGATCAAGGCAGCCAATAAATATTTGTTAAATGTGGGAGTGAGTGAATTTTGCAAATATGGACCATAAGAGAAATAGCACCTTGCATATTGCTAAGGACTTCTTGGGAAATGAGCGATGCCTTAGTCCACTGGTCTGCTCCCAGTTTCTCCATGGGGCCACTTGGTCTGTTAGCCAGCTCCTAATTCCTACCTGGGGGAAGTTTTTGTACTCTAAGCAAAGCAATATCAATAGGATTAGAAACATCTTATTATCACCAACCTCTGTTTATATCTCTCAGCCTGCATGAAGGGATACTGACTTCTTTACTGTCAGTAGCATTTTTCATGTTATAAGTTAGGAAAAATTCAGAGTCCTCGGGGGCACAGAAAGAACAGGAGTGAAGCTACTTGCCAGCCCATATGAAAGCCAAGACTATATTTGATGCATTCTTGTTGTGGATGGTCCCGCGGGGATACCTGGATCAACCCTTGCTCCCTCTGTGAGTTCGAACTGCTGTCCCTGGAGTTATAGTGGGACAGTTGGGCCTGTGTTCTTGGGTCCTCAGCCGGACAGCACAAGTATTTTTAGGGTTCTTCTTGTTTCAATCCAATTTCTGCTTGAAACTTTAACACATGCAGGCTGCACTGAAACAACTTTTAAACTACTCTCTGGGTAGTGTAGGAGGGCTTGGATTAGTACTACAGCCTTTAAGCACTTTTTTTTTTTTTTTTTGCTAAATATCCAACAGGCTGAACAGAGGAAATTTAAGTCTAACCCTGGGGGGACCCCTGTTTAGTCATCTGTCTAGACAGACGAGTTCATATAATGGGCCTCTCTGTTTCTTTTGCTTTGTTATAACAGACGGTGGTCCCTTCCTTTCAACTTTGTGAGGATGTCAACCTTTGGTTTTTTGATCCCAGCCTACCACTGATAAGCCAAGAAAGTGACTCATACATGAGCCAAAGATGACTCTTGAGGGTGACACTTAGTCTGTGATATAATAGAAAGAAAATACAGGTTTTGCATAAAGGAGAATCCTGGGTAAAATGCTGACTGTGAAATATTGGGCAAGCCAGTTACCCTCTCTGAACCTCATTTTTCTTTTCTCTAAAATGAGAATTGATTTTTAAAAATACGCTTGTTAATGGTACTTTAAAAAAAAAAAGAAATTAACACATAAAAATGCCTTGCATGTGGTAGGGAATGAATATATTTTTTATTCATTCATTCATTCATTCACTTATTTCAAGGTGATCAGTGAAGACTCCTTCTTGCTTTTGTATTCTGAGAACTATAGGAAAACCAGAAATTCCAACCCATGTTTTTAATATTGAGTTATACATTGAGAAGAGCAAGTGATATATTTTTTTAAAGCCTAAGAAAAAATTTAAAGTGGTACCAATTTCTGTCAGAGGAAAATAATACTGAAGATATCAGTTAAACATTGGTAAAAGGAAATAAGGCAGAATGATATTCTTTGTCTTATCAGGAGGGCTCAAAACTTTCAGAACCTGCCTAAAAGAACTCTGTGTGTTAGTAACTATTTCTACAACTAAGTGGTACATCTCTCTCCATTGTTATTTCACTTTAATCCCTTCCTGGATTGTCCCTGAAAACAATGATGTGGAAAATACTGTTTTATTCAATTTAATTCAGTAAATATTCACTGAGCATGTACTGCCTCAAGGGCTTGCTGCCTGAATCACACGGGTGGATAAAAATGAGGAGAGTAGGGGTGGATCCCCCCAGAAGAGGCAGCACAGACAGCCGAGAGGAAGGCCCTGGGATCACGTAACGTAGGTGTAAGTGGAGGCGCCCTATTTCTAGTTATGTAACATTGGACAGGGCACACGCCCTCTTTAAGCCTCGGTTTTTTAGCTTCCACCAAAATGGGACAATCATGGTGCCTATGTGACAGATGGCATGCCCCTCAAAACTTGTAGTGTTACTTTTGTCATTCTTCTTTTTATTGTTATCCTTATATTATCCCTGCCCTCAAACAGCTTATAGCCTATTTGTGAAGACAAATTGATATACCCACTGCCCTACACAAAGCAGAACCATTAAAAAGTTGCTGAATGATATTTACAAGCCAAGGCCAATGGAAACACAAAGACAAGGTGACTGGGTAACGAAGCCAACTTTTTAAAACATCGATCCCTATCGTACATAGAATGATATGTGTACCTGAGCAGTGAATAGCCAGAGCCTCGGTATGAAAAGGGAAATAGGACAGTCAGCATCTCCTTCAGCTGTTAAAGGACAGAAGCAAGGGATGTCTGTGTTGACAGCAAAGCTTTTCACATTTCAGAGTACAGTTCTTGACGTTTTCATACATTGAAATTCCATTAGAGCCCAGTGCTTTACGTGGCTTCGGATACGGTATGTCTGAGTCATGTCTCTTTCAATACAACTGCAATCAATAAAAAAGCCCAGTAAAATGTGGTTAACCACAAGGACATCCCTGCCGACCAACCCCACCCCCAATCAGCACTGTGATTCTTTCAGTCTACTGCTCACTCCCCCGCCCCCCATAGACTCTGTATTGAGAGAGGCTTACGCCTGTTCAAGTACAAAGAACAGAAAGGCCCACTCTTGTGCCGCTTGCCTGCCCCTCGTGTTGTCTAGCTTGCCCCACTCCTGACCCCCGGGGAGCCCCGTCCTGTCCTGTGCCTTGGGTGACTGTGGCCAGAGAGGAACTCTGCCCAGGGTCATGGGTACACAGAATAGATGTCTCCAGAGGATGTGGCCTGAGGTCCCAGAAGGCCTTACTGAGTAAGAAATCTTGTCCTTTCTCTTACTGATACAACTGGCCTCCTCCTGTATCCTCTGTAAAGTGAATCTTGAGGCCCACCCTGGCCATCACCTCCTTCGTTTTAATTCCTTCTGTATCTTGTAGTGTTTTTTCCTTCTTGCTGTTACACACAAGGGGCCTGAGGCAGCAGCAGGGGTTGTGAATGCAGAGGGGAGGGGAGGAAAGGAGGGTGGGAGCCAGACAGGTGCGCAAAGGACAGAGACAGCTGTCGCCGGCTTGCTGTTTGGACTTGGCCGTTCGTTACCTGCTGGAGCAGTGCATTCCCAGGCCGGCGAAGCAAGAAGGGTGTCTGCCAGCAGACTTGAGCTGTCATCCCGGAAGTCCTTGACCTTCCATCACCCACAGGGGAAATCGGGCCTCCCGATCACCTTTAATTGTCAAAGCAAACCAAGAGAATGTGCTCCGTTTTCTTTACTCTTAGGAAAATGGTGCCCCTTTCTTTGTTCCCGCTCAAAGTCTGCTTTGATATTTTTTCTCGAAGTTGCCATTTGGGTGGAGGTTTTATTTAAAAGTTCTGAGGTTAGATATTTGGAGAGTGAGATGAAGCCAGTTGAAAACGGTGTCCTTTCTGTGTGCTTAACCGAGGGAAGTTCAGTCCTGACCTCTGAATCAGTGAAGGCCAAAGTTTAAGTCACTGGCTGTGATATAATCTAATTTTACCACTTTCCACTACTTGCTTCTAGTTAATAGAGAGAAAGGTGGACCTAAATATGTCTAACTACACTTATTTTACTTACTGGGGGAACCAGTTACCCTTTGCTAAGGACCTGTATCTAGTTTCTTTTATTCACACTTGGTGTTTGGTCCATAACAACAATGACAACAGCGACAAGAATAATATTTATAATAAAAACATTTATTACTTACACTGATGTAGTGCTTCCTCTACCCCAGGTACCCTCCTAAGCATTTAGGGATATTGACTCATTTGATCCTGGCAATAATGGATAGGCATTATTATTTTTTTCCATTTCCCATAGGAGGAAACCAAGGCACAGAGATAGATTAAATCACTCCCAAGATCAATAGCTAATAGGTGGAAGAGCCAAGGCACCCCACCTCCCATATTTGCCACTGTCATCATGACTCGCTCCCATGAATTGAAGTTTGAGCGATCACGTGACACAGAAGCAGCAACGTGGTGTAATGGTTAAGGGCATAACTCCAGAATGAAAACTGCTTAGGCCTGTTTGTTTGGGGAAAGGCAGTGCACTCTGAAAGTAGAGTCCACCTGGCGTAAAATATAGAAACCATTTACGTATGAGAAACCTATGCAGTACGTATACACACAGTGTTCCTTAGGGTCTAAACTGAAAAGAGCAGTCAACACGCCAGGTTCCCTTCAGGTGACTTTCTTAAACGAACCCCTTTGATGAGCAAACAGTACACACGTTTAGAGAGTTGGAGGATTTTTAATATCTTTATTTGAATTGCACAAAGCAGCCAAATGTAGCTTGGCCCTGGGCTGCAGCCTATATGTGTCTGGCTGCCAAAAAGCAACTGTGCTCCGCCTGGGATGCCGAGCATTCCAGACCTGTTACCTTGTACGTGTAATATTTACCAGATTTTCGCTTCATCTGGAGATGGAGAGCAGAGCTGCCCTGAGTAGGGGAGTCTGCGGCTGCTGGGAAGGGAGGTCCGTGTGCAGAGGCATCCCTGAATGACCAGGGAGCTGGGCAGATGAACAGAGGTCTGCCTTTTGCTGGCAACTGGGACTCTAGGAAAAAATAACAGAAGCTACGCCGTTGGGGTACCCATCAAACTCACAGCACTGAGTGCTTTTGCTTTCACAGTCCTAGTTTATCCTCACATCTCTAGGCGATAGATGCTGTCTCGTCCCCCATTTTAGAGACGGGCAAAGTGCGGTTTCGAGAATTAACTGGATTGCCACATAGCTAGCTCTGTTCCAAGGTCTATCTTTACTTTTACTTTAGTAAAGCTGGTTTAGAGCAAAGGATGATGGTGGCCACGTGGGGCTGAATCGTTCCCTGTAGCCTCTCTTGATTCTCATTTCCTCTGACCTTCCCAACCTCCCTGCCAGGAAGGTGTTCCTCACATTTTACAGATGAGGAAACTGAGGCCTAGAAAGGTTAAGAGATGTGCCCAGGGCCAGCTTTTACGTGGCAAAGCCAAATCAGAATCTGGGTCTGCTGAGTCCCAAACCTTAAATCTCCTCGTGTTACAGCACGATGTCTTCTTCATCAGGCGCCAGTGCCAAGATTACAAACAAAACCCCATCCTGAAACTCTGGACAAGGACAGCTCTCTGTGGGGTTCCTAAATTTTGAGAAGGGCCTGGAGGCCAAGTTCCAGACAGTCTGAACTGAACCCTGCGTGTCAATAAGCAGAGCTAGTAAATAACATATTGTTATTGTGTGTGTGTGTCCATGCACACACAGTGGGGCAGTCGTAGGCTGGAGCAGGTGAGAATTATTTTCAAGTCGAAGAGATCAGTGGTTGCCAGATCAGCACGTGTGTAATGAACCATGCTTCACTTTCATCATCACTTCATCCGACGAGTAAATAGTGACAGGATCCCCAAGGTCAGGAAAAGGAGATGGTGAAAACTGCCTCTAGTTCTTTCTGCCCTTCCCGGATGGGGGCTGCCACCGGGACCCTCGACACAGCTGTAATTTTGTTCTTTTTCTTTTTTTGGTGGAGCATTCGTGTGAAAATGAAGCCAGAGCATTGGAAGCAGCCCCCTGGCCGCACCCGAAGGGCTCAGGGCTGTCTTCCAAATGAGGCTGGAGATAGAAACGGAAGAGCCAGCTTGCCGGGGGCACCTTGCAAGAGCCCTTATTCGCTACTACTCCCTTTGCTTTGGGGGATGATGCTTTGGTTGAATCTCACCCCAAAAGCAGTATTTTTAGCCGAAGGTGGAAAATTATAAAAGCAAAGGTGTGAAATGAAGCTCTTTGGTGAGTGTTCTCAGTGGAAGAACAGTCAGCCCAGCATAGAGAAAGTTGCTCCAAGATCCGCGTCCAGACTCGGGGCCGGGCCCCTGATTCACCGAGGCGCTGGCTCTCCTGAAACCGATGAAGGGACTAGTTTTAAGGCCTTGGTTTCACTTCTACATTGAAGTAGGTAGGCAGGTTCTTTTCTCTGCGGAAGTTCAGAGTTTTTCTCTGCTGGCTTCACAGTTCCACTGTGTCCTGTGTTGGACATTTGGTCACAGGAACTGAATCCAAAGGATGATTTTCCATCATTTCAATTTCTTATTTGGGGGGGAGTATGAATACAACAGACCTTGGTTATGCTACTATTTTGTTGAGTGGGTTTTGTTCCATGAGTGGATTTGGTCTATACATTCCCTTTTCTGATTTGGTTTTGGTATCAAGGTTATACTGCCTGTGTAAGTGAGTTGGGGTATCTCCCCATTTCCTTCTCTGGGATAGTTTGCATAGATTGGAATGATATGTTTCCTAAAAGTCTAGTGAGATTCCTTTGTACAACTGCCTGGGACTAGTATTTTTTTTTTTTTAAACATCTTTATTGGAGTATAATTGCTTTACAATGGTGTGTTAGTTTCTGCTTTATAACAAAGTGAATCAGTTATACATATGTTCGCATATCTCTTCCCTCTTGCCTCTAGTATTTCTTTGTAGGACCTTACATAATGATATTATTTTTTAAATATTTATATGCATTTTCATCCTTCTAATTTCTTTTTTTCCCCCCCATTCCTTTTTTTTTTTAATTGAAGTATAGTTGATATACAACGTTGTGTTAGTCTCTGGTGTACAGCAAAGTGATTCAGTTATACATATATATTCGTTTTCATATTCTTTTCCATTATGGTTTATTATAGGATACTGAATTTAGTTCCCTGTGCTATACAGTAGGACCTTGTTGTTTATCCATATCATGTATAATAGTTTGCGTCTACTAATCCCAAACTCCTAATCCAACCCTCTCCCACCCAAAAATACGGACCGCTTCACGAATTTGTGTGTCATCCTTGCACAGGGACCATGCTAGTCTTCTCTGTATCATATTCCAATTTTAGTATATGTGCTGCCGAAGCAAGCACTCCCCATTCTTTTTTTTTTTTTTTTAATTTTATTTATTTATTTATTTATTTATTTATTTATGGCTGTGTTGGGTCTTCATTTCTGTGCGAGGGCTTTCTCTAGTTGCGGCAAGTGGGGGCCACTCTTCATCGCGGTGCGTGGGCCTCTCACTATCGTGGCCTCTCTTGTTGCGGAGCACAGGCTCCAGACGCGCAGGCTCAGTAATCGTGGCTCACAGGCCCAGTTGCTCCGCGGCATGTGGGATCTTCCCAGACCAGGGCTCGAACCCGTGTCCCCTGCATTGGCAGGCAGATTCTCAACCACTGCGCCACCAGGGAAGCCCCCCATTCTTAATGGAAGTACTGTTTATATACAGCAAAATGCACAGATCTTAAGTGTGCAACTTGATGAGTTTTGACAAAAATACACCTTCGACACAATCTTGAAGCAGAAGAGAGTGGAGTAACTTGCCTGCAGTGAAACAGCCAGTGTTTAGGCAAAGGAGTCAGGATTAAGAAAAGGAGGATGAAAGTTCCCAACTCCTGCTCCCAATATAATGCTAAGATCATCTTCAAATACCATCTCTAGTTTCCTCAGGAGCACAGGTCTTTAACGGGCTTTCCTTTCCAAGCTCTGGTGGTATATGGAGCTATGATGTGCTCTTTCTCTCTTGATCCCTCATCTCAGTTTTTGCAAATAAATATTTATGGGGGCGAGGAGGTTGTCATATGACACAAGCCTACTGTAAATTGTTTTTAGAGTCTTCTTGGAAATAACTGGGGTTTTTTTTTGTTTTTTTTTTAACATCTTTATTGGAATATAATTGCTTTACAGTGGTGTGTTAGTTTCTGCTTTATAACAAAGTGAATCAGTTATACATACACATGTGTTCCCATATCTCTTCCCTCTTGCATCTCCCTCCCTCCCACCATCCCTATCCCACCCCTCTAGGTCATCACAAGGCACCGAGCTGATCTCTTTGTGCTATGCGGCTGCTTCCCACTAGCTAGCTATTTTATGTTTGGTAGTGTATATATGTCCATGCCACTCTGTCACTTCATCCCAGCTTACCCTTTCCCCTCCCCTAACTGGGTTTTTTAATCAAACACTACATGGTTAGGAAAAGTTTCAAGGAGAAATAAAATGCAAAAGGAAAGGCAATTCCCAGTCAGGAGGAAAGAAAACTATGTGATAGAGCCTTAAACTTGGGGATTCTGCCCTGGGATATTACAGGAGAGCTGTGGAGCTGGATTTATGATCTAAACAGAGGGTTTAACGGGAAGCCTAGCAGCACAAATGCACCCACATTTAGACAGGATATCGAACTGCTGTTTTGTGGCTGTATAATCCTCCTAGGATTTGTAAGTGATCTTTTAGGAAAGTTGAAACTGCAAGGCGGGAAAGCATGTGCCTTTTTAAAAAAGCGTATCATCTATTGTAAATATGAATCTACATTAAGAAAAACACAAGAACATTTTGAAATGTAGTAACAGGATTGCTCTTTTGCCCTTCAGAGGTCCCTTTTCTGTTTGATGGGAAAGCAAGTGACATGGGGGTGGGGAGGGAGTCACAGGCTTTCAGTGTCACACATGCTCCTATTGGCTTTAGAGGAGGTAGGAATTCTTACTAAGAAGTGGCAGCCCTTGCATAAACGGTTTATCCCTTTAACCATGATGTGGGGTAGTTTTTTACCAAAGAATTTTAACACAGCTACCTGTCAGAGGATTCGCCAGATTTGGTGATATGTCCTATGAGTCAGGTTTCAAGGTTTCAAGGAGTTAGAAGTTGCAACAAGATTAACCACAAACTTCTGAAGAACTTTCCATGAAACACATTTTCAAGTAAGAAATGTTGCCTTTGGATTTCCCAACCTAAAAAGGTAGAGCGTAAACACACACTGACCAAAAAGTACCACATTCTGGAGCCTCCCAAAAATTGTGAAATGACACAAGAATGTCTTTCCTCCACCCTTTCCTTCATTTTGGCCTCACAGTTTGTCATGCATGGCGATTTTGTGGTCGGGTGACCGTTCTGTAGAGATGAGATATAGGGAAAGTTTATTTAAGGTTTATTTAAATAATAGAAAGTAATTCACAGGGTTTTTTCCCCCCCTCCTCCTCTAGAACATCTTGATTCATTTTTAAAAAATGAAAAAAAACAAAAAGGAATTACGTAGCATACGTGTTTTGAATGCATTGGGTATGTGTCTTATTTTTAGTGACAGTGTATTGTCATTTATTATTTTATAGGGTTAGAAGTTATCATCTTTTTCACGTAGATAATTTAAATTGCTATGTATGTTGGACTAGAGTCAGGACAACTTGACATGGAAAAGGCATTAGCAGGTGTGTGGTCTATTTGCCAAGCTGAGAACAGCAAGTATGTTAAATACTCTACTCTGTGTTATAAACATGATTGTGTATAAATGGGTTTATCTTACGTTATGAAGTGAAGTACTAAAAGTAGTCCATTGTATTGATAAGTCACTTTCACTCTGGCGCCACCACTTACTGGCTATGTGACCTTAGATAAATTATGTAATCCTCCTAAGCCTCAGTCTCCTCGTCTGCAGAATGGGAATGAAAAGAGTGTCTACCTTGTCGAGTCTTTGTGAGGCTTAAATGAGATAATGCAGGTAGGACTCTGAGTTGCTGCTGTTATTATTGGCATATCACATATTGAGAGGCATACTTCCCAGGCAGTGGATTTACCATGCATTTGCTTCACCTCATTCTTCCTTAAGCTCGGGGCTGTGGACAGTCCTTCACGTGCCTAGGGTCTGGCCACAAAGGGACAGAAGGCAAAATTCAGATCTGTTGGTTGAAACTCAGCTTGGAGGATGACCTGCAGGGGGTTCAGGGAAGCCAGGGAAACAGATGAGGGTTGGCTACAGGTGCTTCGGAGGCTGCCCATGTGCATGTCGAGGTCCCGGGCAGGTGTGGCTCGTAGGACTGATGACACCGTGATCTCACAGCCCCCCGAGAGTGGCTCAGATTCTGTGCACTGTAACCTGAGTGGACCCTTCCCAAGTCTGAGGCGATGTGATGAGTGGGAAGAACACCTGTTGGGAGTCAGGGTTTGGGTTTGATCATCCACTTACCAGTGTTTTCTTATTTTTTTAATTTTATTTATTTATTTTTTTATTTATGGCTGTGCTGGGTTTTCGTTTCTGTGCGAGGGCTTTCTCTAGTTGCGGCAAGTGGGGGCCACTCTTCATCGCGGTGCACGGGCTTCTCATTATCGCGGCCTCTCCCATTGCGGAGCACAGGCTCCAGACGCGCAGGCTCAGTAATTGTGGCTCACGGGCCCAGTTGCTCCGCGGCATGTGGGATCTTCCCAGACCAGGGCTCGAACCCCCATCCCCTGCATTGGCAGGCAGATTCTCAACCACTGCGCCACCAGGGAAGCCCTTACCAGTGTTTTCTGATCACTAACTCTGAGCCTCAGTGTCCTTATCTGCAAAGTCGGAGATCAACCTCAAAAGTTGTCTCCGGGGGATTAGATGCGCTTGTGTCAGCAAATGCCTGTTGTCTTTGAGGGATCTCTGGGGAAGCGTGGCTAGTACATTCTTCTTCAGTGACAGTGTCAGAATGGCTGTCATCAAAAAGACAGCAAATGACAAGTGTCGACGAGGATGTGGAGAAAAGGGAACCCTTGTGCACTGGTGGTGGGAATGTAAATTGGTGCAGTCAGTATAGAAAACAGTATGGAGATTCCTCAAAAAATTAAAAATAAAACTACTGTATAATCCAGCAACTTCACTTCTGGGTATTTAGCTGAAGAAAACAAAGACATTAATTTGAAAAAATATATGCACCCCTATGTTTATTGCAGCATTATTCACCATAGCCAAGAGAAGGAGGCAACCTAGTTGTTTATTGACAGACGAACAGAAAAAGATGATGTGGTATATATGCAATGGAATGTTACTCAGCCACCAAAAGAATGAAATCCTGCCATTTGTGACGACATGGATGGACCTAGAGCGTATTATGCTCAGTGAAATAAGTCAGACAGACAAAGACAAATACCATATGATTTCACTAAAAAACAAAACAAATGAGCAAACAACAAAACAGAAGCTGACTCATAGATTCAGAGAACAAACAGGTGGTTGCCAGGGGGGAGAAGGGTGGGGAGATGAGTGAAATAGGTGAGGAAGACCAAGAGGTACAGACTACCAGTTATAAAATAAATAAGTCATGGGATATAATTTACAGCATAGGGAATATTGTCAATTATATTACAACTTTGTGTGGTGACAGGTGGTAATGAGACTTACCATGGTGATTATTTTGCAATGTATAAAAATGTTGAATCACTATGTTGTACACCTGCAACTAATATAAAATTGTAGGTCAATTATACTTCAATTTTAAAAGATATTAAAAAAGAATAAATGTAAATACAGTCATGCCACCTTGCACTTATGAATCACTTTGCATTTAACAAAGCCCGTTCACATACATCATCATATTTGAGCCTGACCAGAGCCCTGTAAAGTGGTCACCAGCTCCCAAGGCACAGAGAGGTTCAAGACAACACAGCTTCAGAGGTAAACGGGAATTCTTACCAAGAAGTGATAGTCCTGTGTGTAAACCCTTCATCCCTTTAACCGTGAGATTTGGGAGTTTTTTACAGAAGGGTTCTAGCACAACCACATGTCAAGACGAAGACCAGTCTCCTCGCTTAGCTGCAACAGACAATGTTGGATCAAGAGCTAGAAAATCACACACAAAACGCATGCTTGACTTACAACGAGCCGAGGAGAAGGAGCAGACACATAGACCTCATATCTCGCCTTCAAAACCTCAATGAGGCTTTTCGGAAGCTCAGCCTCTGAACCCTCAGTGCTATCTGGTTCCTTCCCCATCTTTCCTCTCTGAGGAAAGTTGAAGATTCAAAGGGCTAGAACCAGACTTGTCTAATAAGCCTCAGCACAGTGTCACACGTTGTCAGGGTGTTCACATTTCAAAGGTCATCTGGTTCTGTTATCTCTCCTTGAATCTTGTCCTAAGATTCTGGCTGTTGCCAGGGAAGTTCCTGACTCCTTTTGTGTATGGTTCTGACACTTAGAAGGCTCATCATTTACTGAGCTTTGGCTGTTCTTCTGGAACTTTCCACCCGCTGGATGGAAAGTTCCCTGTGCTCTACAGTAGGTCCTTGTTGATTATCTATTTTATATACAGTTAGTGTGCATATGTTAATCCCGAACTCCTAATTTACCCCTCTCTGACCACCTTTCCCCTTTGATAACCATAAGTTTGTGTTCGAAGTCTGTGAGTCTGTTTCTGTTTTGTAAATAATTTCATTTGTATCATTTTTTTTAGATTCCACATATAAGGGATATCATACGATGTTTGTCTCTGTCTGGTTTACTTCACTTAGTATGATAATCTCTAGGTCTATTCATGTTGCTGCAAATAGCATTCTCTTAAAGGCAGAGAAAATTTCTGCCACCCACAGGGTTTCAGCTACCGCTGCTGTTTGGACATATGTGACCTTTTCTTTGTTCCTGGTTAGGAGAGTCTTCCTGGCATGGGGCTCTGAGAGTAGGGTGCAGCCTTTTGTCTTTTACGCTCCGTGGTCTGTTAATAATATAAGCTTACATTTCTTGAGCACTCACTGTGTTCATATTCATTGCCTTAGTTAACCCTTGTAGCGATTCTTAGAGGCAAGAGGTGGTATTATCACACATTAAAGGTAAATGAATCTGAGTCCTTGCTCTCATGCTGTCATCTGTCAGGTAAACATCTAAAGAGAGAGCTATCATACACAATAGGCTAAGTGTTGTCCGGCCCAAAGAAGGGAGAGATGGCTTCTGCCCTGGAAGAGCTGGAAATTCTTCTGATAAGAGGGGAAACTGGGCTGGACCTTCAAGAATGAGTAGAATTTGCCAAATGTAAAGAAGCAGTTTCTAGGTGAAGGATTCACGTGGCATGGGCGTGGTGGTATGTCAGCACTTGGCATGTTTGGAGATTGGAAGTCATATGGTGCATTTAGGGCTTCGGGGAGAGTCCACTGTGGCGGGTGTCGGGGGGAGGGGACACGGCAGCAGAGATGGTGACGGGCCCATGAAGCTAGAAATGTAGGTTGGGGTCACAGGGGGCAAAGCAAGATACGTCTTGATGTTGTCTCTTTATTTGAAAATTGTCAAGACTTTTCACAGGTTAGAGTTTACGAGAGAGAGAAAAGGATGGCTGAGAATAAAAGTGAGCTTGCTTTGTACCACGGTGTCTGTGTTGCTAGAAAGGGCAGGCCAAGCTTTTTAATCTTGAATCCCCGTAACCTCAAGAGTAGCCAGTGACTCTCCCAGCCTTAGAGTCTAGTCCAAGCCCAACATCCTCCTAGACACGAGGAAACTGAGTCCTGGAGAGGTTGCTGCTGCCCCATAGTGAGATGTACCAAGAGATCATACCGCCCTGCCCTCTTCAGGCTCACATCTGAAAAGCCCCTCCCATATTGCACATTTTATTTTATTTTTTATTTTTTGCCTTTTAATCTTCTACATTTTTTTGATTAGAGTATAGTTGCTTTACAATGCTGTATTACTTTGTGCTGTATAGCAAAGTGAATCAGTTATACAGATACAAATACCTACTCCTTTTGCAAATCAAAACTACAGTGAGGTATCGCCTCACGCTGGTCAGAATGGCCATCATCAAAAAATCTACAAACAATAAATGCTGGAGAGCGTGTGGAGAAAAGGGAACCCTCCTACACTGTTGGTGGGAATGTAAGTTGGTGCAGCCACTGTGGAGAACATTATGGAGGTTCCTTAAAAAACTAAAAATAGAATTACCATATGACCCAGCAATCCCACTCCTGGGCGTATATCCGGAGATAACCATAATTCAAAAGGATGCATGCACCCCGATGTTCATTGCAGCACTATTTACAATAGCCAGGTCATGGAAGCAACCTAAATGCCCCTCAACAGAGGAATGGATAAAGAAGATGTGGTACATATATACAATGGAATATTACTCAGCCATAAAAAGGAACGAAATTGAGTCATTTGCAGAGATGTAGATGGACCTAAAGCTTGTCATACAGAGTGAAGTAAGTCAGAAAGAGAAAGACCAACATTGTATAGTATCACTTATACGTGGAATCTAGAAAAGTGGTACAGATGAACTTATTTGCAAAGCAGAAATAGATCCATATGGTACATTTTAAATCCCTCCACAGTCCAAATGGCCACCATCCAAGACCTGTTGCCACTTGCACTTTTCACTTCCCTTCATTCACACTAGACTTGTGAGAAAAGCTGGTTTGATTGAAGGCTGGGGAAAAAGGACTGACTCTGTGCTGTGTCTCTATATATTAGACTCGTAAAATGCTTTTAGGATTCTGGGATCCTTCTCTGGGATATTTTATGTTGCTGAACGTGCTGCGAAGTTCGTGTGTCTGTACGTGCACCACCAACCCCCGTCATTCTCCCCATCGGTGTTACCCTTCATGGAAACAAAGCAGCCCCGGAGGCCCACCAAGAGCAAGGCCATGTGTCTGTCCTCTGCAAGATTAGAAGCTGTAGTGGAGGATCCCAGGCACCCACAGAGCCATGGACATGAGCTTAGACTTGTGTATGATTATAGTAGAGCTATGGAGGACACATATTTGCCTCTGAGAGCCCCTCAGCTTCCTTCTTACGATGAACAAGGAGTAATTAATGTATAATCAGTTGGTTTCAAAAAAAAGGAAGCAAAGTGGTCATCTGGCATTTGTAAAAGTCCATCTGTGTTTGGGCTGCACTGATTGCCTGTTCAAGGCAGAATGACTTCTGTGAAGCCATCTTGAGGGAGGAGAGGTCACAGCTGATCCCCTACATCCAGAGGGAAAATTTTAAAAGTGCAGTAAACTTCTGGGCAATTGTGGACTCGCTTTATACACCAAAAAGTGATTTTGTCATTGAGGCTGATGGTCAAAAAACATCTCTGAGTCTTTCTTCTTCTTCTTCTTTTTTTTTTTAATTGCTTTTGTAATTTTTATTTTTGGCTGAGCCACGCGGCTTAGGGGATCTTAGTTCCCCAACCAGGGATCGAACCCATGCCCCCTGCAGTGGAAACCTGGAGTCCTAACCCCTTGACTGCCAGGGAAGTCCCTCTGAGTCTTTCTTATGCCCACTGCTGTGGCTGCCTGTGGTCCAGTCTCCCCCTTACCCACCGTGGAAGAAAGAGATGGCCTGAAGACATCTTAATCTCCCGCTGAAACATGGGGGAATCTGCTCCCTCCTTCTCTCTTGAATCTCTCTTGGCGTCATTCCCAAAGTACCAGTTCCAGGGAAGGTCACTGAATGTCGTGATCCCCAAGGTAGCTGCCTGAACATAAATCACTTCTCCATCTTGGTTCCTTCTAAGCGCCGCCCTTCTGAGGCTGCTGGGCATTTAGAGGAAGATGCTTCTGCCCTTGGCACTAGAATAGCTATTCACAATAACAATGAAAAGCGCTCTCACCAGAGCATCAGAGCCAGTGGAAAAGACAGAGTGTTTATTTTAGCGTTGCTGTATCTCTTCAAGTCAGAATACTACAAAGGTCTCAGAATTGGTCTTCCCAGGCTTCACTTGAGAATGCACAGTCTAAGAGATTGTGCTGCTTGCCCTGTCAGCTGCTTTATATCTTACAGGAAGGGCAGGTCCCGAGCCTGGTGTCAGAGGTTAGCACTAAGAAGTCCCCAGACTCATTTAAATAAAACCATTTGGCTTCTGAACTATGGTTTCCTCAACAGTAGAATGGAGATAACACTACCTACGAGTTACCAGGCTCAGATGAAGTAATGTATGTGAAAGTACATTGTGAGGCATTAAAATCCTAGGAAGATGTCAGGGCTTGTGATTTACACTGGTCCTCATCATATGATTTAGCTGTTTGAGAAAAGAATTAATCTTCTTTTCCTTTGTGATAGTTATCGAGCACTTACTATGTACTAGGAGGCCTTGGAGAGAGAGAAGATGAATGATTCAGCTCCTGTACTTGTGAAACTTACAAAGGCTTCTCTCTCCAGTATAGAGCCAGTGTTCCCAGGGTCGCTCCTACAAGTGTCGGTCCAATGGGTGGCCTGGTCAGGAGGGTCTAAAAAGGAGCTCTCTGATGGGTGAAATAGACGTGCGCAGATCTCTTCCTGGCTCTCAGGGATCTCCAGTCCGGTGCTATAGCCAGGCAGCCACAGGGCTTGCTCCCTGCTAAGGAGAATTCTTGGGGTGTCTAAGAGCCCTTGAAAGGAATTGAGAGGAGTTACCGAGTTTCCCTTGTCAAACCTCCTCTGGCAGCAGCTGTCCTCAGGACCGTGTCTCATGGGTGCTCTGTTGTACAGTGTTCTTCATTGGTAACCTTCCTTCCCTTGCACACACAAAAGCTCAATTAATTTATTCAGATGAGATTATGGAACTGACTATTTTCCCACTTTTCTGACATGGGGAAATCTTTCTGATGTGTTGTCTAGGCTTTAAAAATAGTCTAATGAAACAAATGTAATATGACAAGAAATGGAATATGGTGTGTCAAGGACATAACAGATGCACCCCAACCTGGTGAAAGTTATTCCCCTGATTTTAGGGCATACCTGCAGTATTCCCCGAGTACATGCAGGTAAACCCCACACTGGTGTTGTAGAAAGGTTCCATCTCTCTACCTTAGTTTGCTGCTTTTTTTATTCTGGTTATGCATGTGTGTATATATCACTATGGTGCCCTGGGAGTTCTATTTGCTTTCACCCTAACATATTTAAGAAGTACTGGCTTATTCAAAGAGCTCTTCTTTAAAGGGGACTTAGTAAATGCTTTTTAAGAAGCGTAGGAGAGCCATTGGCTTGTAACTAAATAAAGGCATTTGTCCTGTGCCATCTACACAACCGCCAGTGAGAAAAGAGAGTGGGGAAAGCTTCAGAAAGCACCTGAGTTTTGACCCCTGCCACTAAGGCTCCTGAAGCCTTCAAAAGATAGTAGAGAGAGAGAGAGCTGTAAGACAGAGCTGAAGCTTCCCCAAAGAGGAGAAACTCTTTTTTTTTTTTTCCTTAAGAATACTCCTTCCATTTTCAAAAATGACAGTGCCTTCTTCCTTTGCTGGGGTGTAAAGTAACTTGGGACCAGTTGGACTCACTCTTTGGATGTCCTGGCTGCTACTATTTAGTCAGTTTTCTCTCCCAGTGGCCCTAAGAGCAGAGGAAAATTTGTACATGTTATACACCAAAGTCATGAGATTGAAACTAAAGGGTAGGGCTTGCTCTCAGATAATTAAATAAAAATAAGATACACTCAAACATTTCAAAGTACTTAGCCCGTGGTCTAGTTTTGCTGTGGAGATTGTTACTTTAAAGACTGTTTTTTCTCCTCTCGCAAGTGGTGTCCCGACCTTGAACAGAAAGCAGCTTAGCACCCAAATGAACATGAATTCTTAAAACAAGCATAACACCTGTGGCTCCATTCCAGAACTCGGTCATGCCACAGTTCATCTAGATTCCTATAATTCCTGTATGTTCCCATATCTTAATTGCCCATAGCTGTGTTGCCAGTACAAACAGGATGGAGGAAGAGACCACACCCTTAATGAACACATCTACTAACCCTAAGAAAGCACCATCTTTTGAAACTCTAGTATTCTTTTTAAGGTACTGAGTGACCATCTACTGAAATGCTAATAAAGATATCTGATAACTAAACATTCCTTTCAAGCAATTCTTACTCCCTACCATCTTTCTAGCTGAGGTTCAGGACTGGCATTCAACATAAAGAACATTTCTGATTTTAAGACTCTGTCCTCTGCAATGTTATTTAACAAATGAATGCTCAGGTTCACCAAATCAGACATCAAATCCATCTCAGCATATTTGAAATGAGGAGTCAAATCAAATAAGTACATATTGGATAGGGGTATATTGTAAAATTTGCACACAAAAAAGCCTCAGGGTATAAAACATAAGATAATGACATCTGTAAAACAGGTTGTGTGGAAAAGACCGAAGACTTCTCATTTATTATGCATTCAAAACATAGAAAATATGATACGAGTACAAAGGTAAAAAGAGAGAGAGAATGTGTGTGGTGGGGGCAGTCAGGAGGGAGAGAGAGAATGAGAATGAATGAGAATCATTCACAGTTGGAATGTATTAATAAAAGTATAAGTTCCACAATGAGGAAGGTGATAGTTCTACTCTATTCTGCCTTGAGAATTATGTTCAGATTTAAGGGTCTGATTTTAAAATTGGAGCAAAGAGGATACCATCCATGAAGGTAAAAGGCTCTCACGAAAAATAAGAAAAGGAAATAGGAATGTTTGTTTGCTTAGAAAAGAAAAGAGATGGGGGCAGGGAGACGTGAGATTTGGCTTCACAATTTCTGAGTAGGGTCAAGTGGAAAGGGGGTAAATCATCTTGTGTGGCAGAACCAGACCCAGTGGGCAGACCTTGTAGGTAAGCAGATCTCAGCCCAAGATGGGGAAGAACTCTGTACAGTCGGAGCTGTCAGAGACTGCAGTAGGTCATCTGCCTAAGTTTGAGTTCTCCGTCACTCAAGGAGTTCTGGGAGAGACTGTCTTGTCTTGTCTTGTAGAGAAAACTGCAGTAAGAGGAATTCGATACCAGTAACACTGAGAGAGCACATAATAGGTGCCAGGCAAACCCTTTATGTGTTCTCATTTCTAAGTGCAATGAAGAGTTTCAGAGAGAATGAAGATTAGCTGTATTTGCTTTCCTTTTCAAACTAGATAATCCAGACCATCTCTTCCTCTTCACATTTACTCACTCCCAAGTCATAAATTTAATACATTAGCAATAATAGCCTGTCCCACTTGGTGAAGTTGGTAAATAGCTTGCAATCCTAGCAGGGTGTGCCCTGTTGCTTATTAGTTTAGCTTCAGGGCAGAGCAGGAAAGCAGCACAGTGCCTCAAAGTAATTAGGTGATTGCCTGACAAAGAAGTTAGGCCACAAGCAAGAAGCTTACAGACAACACAGAGACAAGCTCCCGGTACAAGACACGCAATCACCATTATGTGCATCACTGCTGTAAGTTTAGAAAGCTTTTCAGGCTAACAAGGAGCCACTACACCCATTAAGCATGTCAAACAGTCCACACCAATCATCATGGAGCTGCAGGGAACATGCAGTAGTTTCTGGAAAGGGGAATGTTGAAATTTGTCTGTTCTGGGCTAAGAAGGCTCTCTGCAGCAGTGAGCAAGAATTTCCGAGAGGGTACATTTTCATCTTTATTTTGGCAATGTTTGGTGTAAGTCTGGCAAGATTTTACTCGTTTCTCAATCTGTAGAAAGAGATTAAAAATAAAGGGTGCTTCTCATCCATTAAGAGATTAAGGGCGAGATCCTACATTTCCAAGTTTAACTTGTTGTTAGCGGAATCAATGCATATTGCCTTCTTTCTGTTGACCTTGTTGGGAGCCTTTGCTGGGTTCTAGAATAGCTGTGTGGATAACTATGTCATGAGGTCATTGGCCTCTTTAAAGGCCATTAGTGGACCAAAATCATGGCGATTTTGCCCCTGCCCCCTTTTTTTTAACATGTAAAAAAAATTTATTTATTTAATTTATTTATTTTTGGCTGTGTTGGATCTTTGTTGCTGCGTGCGGGCTTTCTCTAGTTGTGGCGAGCAGGGGCTACTCTTCCTTGTGGTGCACGGGCTTCTCATTGTTGTGGCTTCTCTTGTTGTGGAGCACGGGCTCTACGTGCACAGCTTCAGTAGTTGTGGCTCATGGGCTCAGTAGCTGTGGCTCGAAGGCTCAGTAGTTGTGGCTCGTGGGCTGTAGAGCGTAGGCTCAGCAGTTGTGGTGCACGGGCTTAGTTGCTCTGCGGGATGTGGGATCTTCCCAGGCCAGGGCTCAAACCCGTGTCCCCTGCATTGGCAGGAGGATTCTTAACCACTGTGCCACCAGGGAAGTTCCCCCCCAACACCCCCCCCCCAGCTTTTTTTTAGAGAAAAAGAAGCACAGATTGAAGAGAAGTAAGAAAAGAGAGAAAGAAAATGGAACAAAGGAAGGAGAGAAAATAAGGAGAGAGAGAGGAAAAAAATAAATAAACCAAGAGAGTTGTATGTGCTTTAAAGAATGAGACAATGGCAGAGAAGCGTGGCTTCAATCACCTACTCCAACCAAGAGGACAGCCTCCCACTGCGATGTCATTCCAAAGGAATATGTCCCATTCGTGGTCCACCTGCCCGCAAAAGTGGGTCCGGGTGCCCTCTCCATACACAGTCCTGAGCACGATGAGAAACGTAGGAGAATCAAAACAAAATAGGTGTCTCCACATAAGTGGGGTTTTTATGAAGGTGATGGCAACTTTGGAGTAGACACTAGAAACACCGTGTCTGTCATAGTTGAAGAAAACCAACCACTGTGGGCCAGCATCACTGTGAATTTACTTTTTCTTTTTTGGTTTTGTGTAAGAAGGGGCCAAAACGGTCCTGCTGACAGTGTGCACAGTCTCAAATAGCAGCTAGATGAAGGCCAAGTCGCATAAGCTGATGCTGACACAGTGACTCCCAACCGCCAGCAGCATATTAGGTCTGTCCCCTGCTCGGAGACACCCACTTTCCATCACAGATGCTCCAGTGCTGGGTTACATTTAATAGGAGGGATGGCCGAGGAAGAACATCAGAAACCACTGGTGATGGGCTCGCTGTTTATTCCTCAGTCACTTTGTGTTAAATTGCTGTGACTTGAATGTCAGCAGTGTTTGGGATGGGGTAGTGAAATCCAATCTATCTCCCGTGTGCCAAGACAAATTTGAGGAAACCCCCAAACACAATTGTCTTGGTTTCTTGTTGGCTGTGTCCGCGCACATACAAATAGCAGCTCATTTCTTGCCCTCCAATCATGTGGCGGGTTGCCTGTCTTGCTGCTCTCTGGGGAATGTCTAATGAACCCCAAACTACTTCCCTCAAAGCTGGGGATGTCAGGAATGAGGGGCCACTACACCCGTTAAGCACTGTCAAAAGTCCACGCCAATTACTGCAGAGCTGTAGGGAAAGTGCAGTCATTTCTGGAAAGGGGAATGAAGAGTTTGTTCTGTTTGTTTGAGGAGCTTGGGGATGAGAGCCAGTGAATGCTACTGAGGATAGAGGCACCAGGCACATCTTGGGCGGGCGTCCAAAAGGTCCTGGGCAGTCCTAGTATTAGCAAAGTGCCTCTTGGGGGGAACTTCCGCCTGAACAAGCCCCGGATCTCCAAACCAGAGCCATTCTTTTAAGGAGTATCAGTGAAAATACTGGGCCTTGCATTAAAGTTTCTGGAGCTTTACTGCAAGGTCAAACAGATCTCTAGTTATGCAGGAGCTACTTCTTTGTGCCCGTTTTTGCAACAGTGCTCCAGTGAGGGTGTTGGTCTTTCTGCCTGGGGTGGGATTCATGTCTTCGACTCAGGGGACTCTTTTGCACGGAAGGCAGGATATTGTGGTGAAAAGCCAGAGCTTTTGATTGACAGGCCAGCTTCACCTTGCCCTTAGCCAGGAGTTATTTCACTCTCCTTGCTCTTGATTTCTGAATCTGTGAAATGGGGATTAAAAACACCTTCTTAGCAGACATGAAGCATATAAAACTATTAGAAAATGGAAGGGGATTGTGAAGTAAATTCTGAGGCTGCAGTGAGACCAGGCCATTCTTTTTAGGGTGGGGATGGTGGGATAGACATATTTTATTCATCCCTAACCAGTTCATAACACTGAAGGGAAGGGAAGCCTGGGCCAAGTTCATTATGGCTAGACATTGTCTAGGGCAGATGTTATCAAATCTGGATGTAAAACAGAATCACCTGGGATTCACACAGTAGGTCTGGGATAGAGGCAGGTAATAAGCATATTCATAAGCCCCCATGTGACTCTAAAGCAGGTGGTGAGGGACAGTCATCTAGTGTAAAATTTAGGGGAGAAAAAATACTTTTTGGAGGCTCCATCCATGGAGAATATCAAAATGAGAATGATGAAATGGCAGAGCTGCAAGTGAGCTGGGTGGTCATCTAGCTCAACCTGCTACCAGATTCAGGACAGATGGTCGAAGCCTTGCCTCCCTGAAGGCTGAGCTCTGGACATCCTTGGGGTATTTCTTTCAGGCTCCAAATCTACACTTTCTGTCAGAGCTCCTCACGTATTGGTGATGCTGTAAGACCTTTCTTTGGTTTTTGTTCAGAGTCATTTATAAACTGTCCCAGGACACTTAGCTGCTTCTGCCCCTTCTCTTCTAATTAAGTTAGGTGGTAAGAGAGTGTTCTCTCTCGGTGGGACATTCAAGGAAGGCCCAAGAACCATTTAGCATCTTTGTTGCAGGACGGAAAGGGGGATAGGAAGGGAAGTTCTTGAGGGGAAATTTGTGCGAGACCCAGTGCTTGAATGTTCTGTCTGCTCGCTTGTGTGAACTGACAACCTGAGTCAATACATATGAGCTAGGAAATTATTTACTTCCTTATATAGATGAAGAAACAGGCTCAGAAAAGCCCACTGATGTCCCTGTTGCCCCATAGCTAGGACTTTTTGATTTGGGGTTAAAATTCAAATGGCCTTAAAGGTCCCACTGCATTCGGATCCTATAACTGTATGTGACTGTGGAAGGACTAGCTACTTTCTCCCACTGGGCTGCCTCTGAATATGCTGCCAGCCTCAGCTGAAACAGCCACCCCCATGCCCTGCCCGGAGATGTTCAGGTGTGGGTGCCTGATGCCGGCTCTCCTGGGGTCGAGGGGCTGGGGGCTGACCGCCAATCCTGGGGAGGCCTGGAGGTGACGGGAGCATGGCCCAGCACATGAGTGAGGCCCCACGCCCCAGCACGTGCTCTGTTGTCCCATCAGACTTCATGTACGAAGCCTAAATTCAAAGGTGAAATGATTAAGGGTCTCGAGATGGTGACCACAGAGCATCAAACTCCAGTGTGAGGCTTTTCTGAGCTTGGGACCCAGTGCCACCACCCTGGTCACATGTCCATGAAGCCATCCCTGGGCCATGGGGAACCAAAGAACTCTAAGTGAAGATTCCTGACCGCAGGGTGCTAACACAAGGAGAAGATGATTTACAAATGAGCTAATCAATAATTTGGAACAGACGACAAGTCATCCTAGAATGCTTATAAAAGTAGCTTGTGATCCTATGCCATCACAGGTTTAAGCATCCTGTACATGATTACTCTGTAAATCAGTAGCTAGATTTCCTCCTTTTCTTTTTTTCCTCTGTCTGTCCCCCCAAGTGGGATTTAACAGGGATGTGTGGCCAGGGTTGAGGGGAGGGGAATACCACTCACTGGATGGCATTCTGGAATCTCCCATGTGCAAGCTTTTCCACGAGAGGAAGGCACAGGGGACAGAGGGCGGCAGGGGAGGGGAGGAGCAGGGCAAGCCTGGTGGTCTGAAATCCACAGGGCTAGAGGAAGGTGCATCTGATCGGACCGAAAAAAGTGGGTCAGACATCGAGGGGAGAGCGCCAACTAGCGTGAGCCTGGGCAAGTTGGCAAAGGTCAAACACAAGTCCCCGACTACCTGGCAGTGGGGTAGGAAGTGGATCGCAATTCCAGAGGCCTTTAGAGAGATGTCCCATTCCAAAGGGGGAAATGAGTTCTTGGAGAAGGTGGAGAAAAAAAGCTACATCCCTCCAAGGCTAGATGGGTGCATTAGGGCTGCCCAAGCCGTTAACTACCTACCCAGCCACCCCGAGCCCAGGAAACGAGCCTCAGCATCCAGGCTGGGTGTAGAGGGGCCACGTTGAGCTCTTTGCACCAGGCGTCCAGAAACCTTTATGAGGTAAGGGCAGGGTCACAGGCTAGGCCCCAGCACTTTGCTGTGATTTTTTATTTTTTTCCCCCAAATGTAAGGATATTTGGCAAGTCGCTCAAGTTCCTCAGCCAGGCAGGGGACTGGTGACCCGTAGCAGAGGGCAGCCAGGGACAGCTGGGGCTGACCCTTAGAAGTGGTAGTCAGTTCTTTAGTTACCAGTCTTTATCCAATGAGCTCCCACTCTCGGGTGCTGGAGCAGGGGTGTGGGAAAAGCTGCTGTGTCCTGCTGGCCTGGTCCCTTCACTGTGGTCACAAGACCAAAGCGGACGCGCTGGTGGGGAATGTTCAGCTGCCATTTCACCTCCTGTGTTAACTGCTTCGACTTATAAAGCAAGAATCAAAACTGTGGATTTGTATTATCAGGCAGTTGAAACAGCCAAAATGGTTATAATGGCCAGAGGGGAGGAGGGCTGTTTGCCAGGGTATAGGGAGCAGAGCAGAACAACGTACTTAACTATCAAGCGATTCCTGTAAATATTTGCAAACACCCCTTCAAAGCTCGAAAGCCTAGGACAGGATCATTGGATGATTTGCTTAGAAGAAGGAGAAACAAAATTGACCTCCTGGTCCAAAGCGGCCATAAAAAGAAAGTGTGTTTATGGGCAGAGGACCAGAACGGGGAAAAAATTGTTCAAAGTTTAATAAACACAAAAGAGAATAAAAATAAATCTCAAGAGCACTTATTTACAAACTTGATGGAAGGATAAGGTTGGGGTTGGCGGGTGTGAATGATGGGTGTCTGTGGAAGTAACACAGGCCTGAAGGGGGTTCCAATAAGAGGGAGAAAACCAATGAGATGTTTACTCTTGCTAATGACAGGAAATGCACTGAAGCAGCTTTGCACTTTCAGGATGCTCTTTCAAAGCATGTTTGAAGCTTCTGCTGTCTAATGGGGGGGCCATGCGAACTTGAATGCAGCCACTAGGCCTGTGGAAGGTTCTGGCCAAACTAGAGAGTGTGTGAAGCCAGGAGGCCTGGCCCCAGCCCTCCCCAGGCCTCTCTACCTGGGCCCCCAGACTGTTTTCAACTGAGCTGATCAGGATGGGACAAGCCTGTCCAATCACCTGGGCTGGGCACATTCCAGCGGAGAGAAAGGTCAGTTTGTTCCTGCAGCTACCTTTGCAAATTGCTAAGCTAGGGGGCTCCCCAAACCCTTCTGGCTGGGTGAATGTTTGTCTGCCTGAAACTGTCCACCAAGTATTTCACGGTAGTGATGCAGCGGGCCATCCCCGTGTCCGCATGAATACCTTCTTTTCTCTGAAACGTGGGTGCTTTAGATTTGGGGGGTTTTGTTTGCTTGCTTGTTTGTTTTTGTTTCTGAGGCTTCTGAGCTACAAAGCCTCAATTCACACAGTCCTTTGTGAAGCAGTCGTGGAGCAGATCATGGTTTGAAATTCACCACTTCCCCATGAGCTGCTTTCCAGCAGGCACAGGACATGGGAAAGGGATGGGGAAAAGCCTCTACGAGGGAAAAAAGTTCAGAGCTCTTAAGATGAGGAAATGTTGGTGTGTTCCTAGCATTTTTTTTTTTTTTCCAGTGTAATTGTCAGGGCATGGATTTCCCAGGAAATCACAAAAGGTATTTATTTCTATTTTAAGATCACCAGGATGGTTCATTTATTTAATAAGAAGCTAGTATTGCCAATAGCCAGATGCCTGAGTCTTTCAAGACTCCTGTTGATGACCAACTTCGTAAACAGTGGATATTTGGTGAACTCCATGTGTGCAGAACCCTGTCCTAGGTAGATGGGGAAAAAGAAAGACCTGGAAAATATGGTTAGTCCTCAAGATTCTTAAAATTTCATGGGGAAAACAAAATAAGCAAACATAATAATGAAGTAATAAAAACATTTGTAAGAAGCCATAAAAAAATGAATGGTTATGTTGCAATGAAGTGACACAATTGAGGAGGGGGTAGAAAATCATGGAGCCACCAGAGTTGGATGGAACATTCCAGAATAATGAAAGTAAGTTTGCAGGAGATTTTGGAAGAGTATTGTAGAAATATACCTATTCTACCTATACTGTAGGAACGTACCTGTAACAGGTGGCCTGCCCAGTGTAGGTGCTTAATAAATCGGTGTTGTATATGAAGTATGGGGATAGAATTTGGACTTGCTTTGGTTTGGGGGTAACCTCAAGTTGCATATTCAAAGGCAATGACAGGTTACTACAACATAACAGCAAAATTCTAGCAGCCCATGAACTTGAAATTGCTGTGGGCTTTCTGCATCTCTGTATTTTTCATGGCTCAGAACAGAAGGCATTTGGGTTGATTTTTTTTTCTCTTCATTAGCTAGGATTCCCTCCCACCAATGGACATTTATGCCGAATAAAGAATTTTAAGACTGGACTGGTATAGCCAGTATCTGTGTATTTTTATTCAAATGTCCTCACCCTAACTTGTCTAGAGGGTGTATTTGGTCCTATGTGTGTGAAAGACCAAATTATCAAAGCCAAAAAAGATGCAGTCCATGAAGCTGGAGAGAACAGAGTGTTTGAGTGCCAAAATTTCAAGGAAAAAAAATACATGGGCAAACTGCTTGCCATTAGGAGCTCTTTTCCTGGCACAACTGATGAAAGTGTACGCAAGCCCGACGGCTCTCTCCAGGCATCCACTGTCATGAACTTGTTCCAATTTATAACCATCTAGGGTTTTCCACCACTCTGTCAGCTTTCAAAGGAGAGGGTTAACTTTATAGCCTCAAATGGAGTTGGAAGTGGTTTGTTAATCCCTATTAATCGGTTGCTCCTGTAACCAAATGCAGATGTTTATATTTTTTTTTTCTGGTTCAATTGTTAATGATATTAAATTGGCCATTGGAAACAAAATCATTCTGTAGATATTTCCCGTATGGTTTCTTAGACTATCTCATGCTGCATGGTCTTTTGTGAGAGAACAATGGATTTTTATCATTTTGAATGATTGCCCTAACTTTTTACAGATGCCATCCCGCCCACTTTCTACAGACCCTACTTCAGAATTGTCCGATTTGACGTCTCCGCCATGGAGAAGAATGCTTCCAATTTGGTGAAGGCAGAGTTCAGAGTCTTTCGTTTACAGAACCCGAAAGCCAGAGTGCCTGAACAACGGATCGAACTGTATCAGGTAACTTTTGTTTGGGTTGTTTGAATGGACAATCAGTTTGAAGTCTTAGGATAAAGGACTTCCTACAGACTGAGATTTTCTGAACTGAGACACGCCGTTTTCTACACTCATCATCATGACATAGACCCTCATTTATTATTTCTCTCACAGTGACAGTTCATTCCTCACTTGCTCAGGAAGGCAGAACATTTAGAGTGAAGGGGGGAAGCTCTGGGCATGAATGGCTAGAGTGCCCACCCTTGGGAGGTCTCAAGTCCAGAAGTCCACCCCCTACTCTGTAAAGTCAGATGATGTAGGACCAGTCCCATCCCAAGGAGGGAAGTCAGCTACCTTTCTTTTCTCATTCGGTGGCCATCCCTTTCTCCTTTTCTTCCCTCGTCACTTCCTTCCTGTTGTCTCTCTCTCCATCTTTTTCACTCTCTTTTCTTCCTCTCTTTGCTACCTCCTGTCTCTTCACTAACCTCATCCTGCCTCCTTTTCCTCTCTGATTCTACCCGCACTTTCTAGTCCATCCCACACCAGATGCACATCCTCTGTTCACCACTGTCCACCATGATTTCAGGCAGCCCTGACATCTCATCTCCCTAAGTATAGTTGCTAGGCAGCTGCATCAAAAGATGATGATGATGGTGATGATTATGATGATGATGATGATGGTGATGGTGATGATATGATGATGATGATAATGATGATGATGATGATGATATGATGATGATGATGATGGTGGTGATGATGATGATGATGATGATGATGGTGATGATATGATGATGATGATGGTGATGATATGATGATGATGATGATGGTGGTGGTGATGATGATGATGATGATGGTGGTGGTGGTGATGATGATGATGATGTGATGATGATGGTGATGATATGATGATGATGATATGGTGATGATGATGATATGGTGATGATGATGATGATGTGGTGATGGTGATGATGATGATGGTGATGGTGATGATGATGATATGATGATATGATGATGTTGATGATGTGATGATATGATGATGATGATGGTGATTATGATGATGATGATGATGGTGATGATGATGATGATGTTGCTGGTGATGATGATGATGATGATGCTGGTGATGATGATGATATGATGATGATGATGGTGATGGTGATAATGATGATGATGATGATGATGATGGTGATGATACCAAGTTACTGAGATGTGAGAGATGTTCTTAACAGCTTATTACTCGCGTGGGTTATTGGGCAGTAGCATCAGCATTACCTAGGAGCTGGGAGAAATGCAGAATCTCAGGCCCCAGCCCAGACTTACCAAATCAGAATGCACAGAATGTAGATCAGAATCTAGATTTTTATCAAGATCTTTAGGGGATCTGATACCCATGAAAGCACTGCTCTGAAAGCCCTGAGTTGGGCAAGGGAGGTAGATCAGGTCATAGTGAATATGTCATAGTGTCATATGAACAGTGTCTGTAGAGGGCAGAGTTGGAAAGATTTCACCAGGGACTTGACATTTGGGTGGGGCCTCAAGAAGCATCTGTTAAAACAGGACGAGGGATGGTCATTCTTGACAGAAGGAGCCACTTGTACCAAAACAGGGTCTCCTTTGAAGGGGCCTGTTGAGGGTACCAAAGAGATGGTACTCAGTGCCAGGAGGTGAGGAGAGACTAGGGCGGAGTGTTGCCCTCCCGGGAAGATATGTAGAGGGAGACTGAATAAGAACAGACCCAAGAACCCCAATGTTAAGGAGGAGGCATGTGAGACAATATGACTAAAAAGCGTGCTTACTTGAGGGAATGAAAGGAATTGACATCTGCATGTGGAGACCTCTAATTGTCCTGGATTGTAAACATTTGGAAATTTTGGTAATCTGGATAAGACTTTTCTTTGCATTTATTGGGAAAATGGAAAAATTCCCACACAAATAAGCATTGTACATGGAATCTCAGAGAATGAGTTTGAAGTTGTTAAAACAGTTTTCAAGTACCAGTTTACATGTGTGTTCATGAAAAGTAGTTCTTGCTTAGATCCTCAGGGACCTCTCCGTGGAGACCTTAAAATCTTAATGCGCATTCTAAGAGTATCAGACAGGGTCAGCTTTCTGTGTACCAGCCCCTCTGCTAAGCCCTTTATAAGTATTGCCTCCATTTGTATACACAGCTCTCCTGTGAAGTTTGCATGATGAGGTATCTTTTTTTTCCATTTATTGACATATAACAGATGTATAACACTGTATTAGTTCAAGGTGTACAACCTTGAATAAGGTTTTGATATATGTATATATTGCAAAATGATCACCACAACAAGTTTAGTTAACATGTACCACTTCACATAGTCACATTTTTTTCCCTTTGTGTAAGAACTTTTAAGATTTACTCTCTTATTTCAAATATTTAATACACTATTACAAACTATCGTCACCATATTGTACATTACATCCCCAGAACTTATTCATCTTACAAGTGGAAGTTCGTACCTTTAGACCACCTTCACTCATTTCAAATATTCTTTCTACTACTGGATTCTTTCTCCTTTTTACAGAGAAAGATGCTGAGTCACAGAGAAATTAAGTCACTTGGCCAGGGTCACACAGCTAGGAGGAGGCGGGGCTGGGATACAGGTCCAGCTCTGATTCTCAAGCACTCACTCCTCACCACATTTGCTGTTTGTAGCAAATCCTTCCCTACCTCTTTGCCTCAATATCAGCCAGAATAGAAGAAAAATAAGAGAAACTAGGCTGGCCAGAGGGTGGAGTGGTATTAGGAGGGAAAGCAAAGACTGAGTTCTCTGAAAAAGCAGCTTGATCAAAGGTAGCCAGAGATATTGCAAGGTGATTTGAAAAACAAAAACAAAAACATGATTCCCTGTCCTCTTTTTTCTTCTTTTTCAATTAAGTCTCTCGTACATGCCTCTCTGTGCAGATAGATTGTTCTCTCTGGCCCTGTTTCAATTACACGACTTCAGTTAATTGAAGGCAAGGTCTGTTAGGTTTTGTTGCCTGTAACGTAAGCTGCTAAATCACCGTTATTCTTTGGCTCCTGACCTTGCTCCGAGGAGTGGCCTCTGATAGCGGGTTACTGATGGTTTGTCTTCCTCCTAGAGGCCATCTCATCTCTGGGAGGGGATCTGTCCCTGGAGGCTGGTAATTTAGAGGACCTCAGTGAGTCCTCAGTGGATGTGTACCTTCCCAGAGGTTATTGCAGCACTGGCCACCCCATGACACAAGCAGCAGGCTCTGCTCCAATTAAAGCCCCCCAGTTGGAAAAGATACAGCCCCAAACAGAAGCTCATCGTCTGGAGAACGTGACCTCAGGCTTTTTCAGTGACACTGAACACGGGATCCAGGAAGGAGGTAGTTTTAGAGGAAAATAAGGAAGAATAACATCTCCTTATCTATCTGGAGCTCAGCTATGCGGCAATCTAACCTCCTGAAACACAGCCAAAGTCCAGGTAGTAAGTCAGAGAGGTCCCTGAGCACCCTCACAGAAGACACAGCACACACACACACAGCTGACTCACCGGAAAGGCAGCCTTTGGTCCTCTCTGGGACCACAAGAAATTCGAAGCACTGGATTAGAAGGAGTGCTGGGGGAAGACACTCTGACAGGAGGAGATGACCCTTTAGACTTGAGATGTTTGCCTGTGCACCCCAGTGATGCCAGCCCAGAAGATCAAGTCATAGAATGCAGTGCCTGTATGGACAATTTTCCTAAATCTTATCCTGTTTGTAGTTAACCCAATCTTTATCTCTGTGGCACCCTATCTGGATTCTGACATCTGCTTGTGGCCTTTTTATTTGGAGTCCCATTTTTGGCTTGTTCTTCTCCAACTTGCCACTTGCCTTCCATGCATTTGGAAGTCTTTGTGGCCTTCAGTGATAAACTCCCTCTTCAAGTCCCAGGACAGAAATTGATGCTTATAATAATGGCTTTCAATTATGCAGGTGAGGCTAAATTATATTCAGGTAACTGAACACGTGCCATAAAGTACTAGAGAGTTTTCTATGCAAAATTGCTGAAATGTTATTTTGAAAAATAAAATACTCAGTGCTTAAATGGGCAGCTCTGTAGCTATGTGGAGAGCTCAACTATTCAGAAGAACAAAGCCTCTGAAGTTTCTAGATTCCCTTTGACTACTGTATTACTGGACACATGGTTGACAATCTACTTCCTAGAGGAAGAGAGATAGGATGACTAGGCATAGGTTTTCAGGGTGTTTAGATGATTGTATGGATGATTTATTAGGATTCCTCAGGACATCGATTTTAAGCAGGGGGAGTGTGTGTGTGTGTGTGTGTGCGTGCGCACACGCGCGAGCTCACATGTGGGTGCAGGAGGTGCTTCCGTACCTCTAAATGCCCTGGGGGAGCTTCTACAAGGCCTGTCCACAGTCCCTTTCCTGGAGATTCTGATTCTCCCTGGAGAGGAAAAGATTTGCCTCTGGACAGACGTGGTTTCGAAAAGCTCTCCTCATGATTCAGATATGATCATTCTCCATTCTCCATTGGGAATCACAGATTTAAGGCATATCCCAAGTTTTGGGGGTCATTCTGTCCCATAAAATGTATATGGGTCCTCTTTCTAGAGTCCGAATCCCAGGCTAGAAAGACCTAAGATAGCATTTCCGGGAGTGAGTTCAGAGTTAGTTTTGTCCGGGGCTGTGCATCTGTTGATTTCTCCCTGCCTGGGAGAGTCAGGATACCCGAGCTTCTGTGGAAATCATGTTTAGTTTGGCAAGGCGACTCTCACTCTTCTCCCCTCTACAGAATAGTCTGTCAGAGCTGTGATGAATGGTGGTAATATAAAACCACACTGTCCTCCTGCTACCTCTGACTTCTGTTATGTTAACAGGCTCTAAAGAGCGTATACTGGTGTGATCCTAGTATGACTTCAGATGTACACCAGTATCGGAGGGAATACAAAAGGGATAAAGCCTTCTGATATGAAGGGAAAGAGGGCAAAAAAGAGGAAAACTGAACATTTTTCCAAATAGGAGTGACCCTTACCATATTTTTAAAGATTTACGACAAAGGCAGCCTTTATTGAAATATGCTCCGATAAAGCTCCAGTGCTCTGGGAATGCTTTTGAACCTACTAATATTTAGTAGAGCTCTCAGCCCATTTGGAGAATGGAATACATCTTTCTCTGATTAAGTTGTGCTTGTATTTATGATTAAAATCATGCCCAGAGTTATGAGAGGGAAAAAAAATAGGAGAGGGGAATCTTCTTCAATTGAATATCACCAACAAGGGCAAGGGTATCTGCCATCTTGGAGGGGGCTAAGTCCCCAATTTCACAAGCAAAGAAATGAAGCACCAAGAAATTAATAACTTATGTAAGGGTGCCCATGACCTCGTGGCCACATGAGACCACCAAAAAATACTTATGTTTAGGGGTGCTGACCTCAGAGGGCCTTGGAAATCCCAGCTGTGTCTAGCTTCCTCTCACCAACTTACGCCCTTTTCACACTTATTTCCCATTTCTTTTTTTTTTTAATTGAAGTATAGTTGATTTACAATGTTGTGTTAGTTTCTGGTGTACAGCAAAGTGATTCAGTTTTATATATATATGTACTTTTTATATATATATATACTTTATATATATATATATATATATATATATATATATATACTTTTTCAGACTCTTTTCCCTTATAGCTTATTACAAAATATCAAGTATAGTTCCCTGTGCTATACAGTAGGTCCTTGTTGGTTATCTATTTTATATATAGTAGTGTGTATGTGTTAATCCCAAACTCCTGATTTATTCCTCCCCCCCTCCCTTTCCCCTTTGGTAACCAAAAATTTGTTTTCTCTGTCTGTGGATCTCTTTACTGTTCATTTAAAACTTTACCACCTCTAGGATAATAAGATTTGTACCTTTGTAATGTTTCGATGATCTAGTCACTGTATAACAAACTGCCCCCAAATTTCATCGTCTCAAATATCAATTATTTTACCGATTTTTGAGGGTCAGAAGCTTGGGCAAGACTTGGCTGGGCTGTTCTGCTCCATGTGACTTTGACTGGGGTCACTTGATGGTATTCAGGTAGCAGCTGGTCTGGTCTGGAGGATCTGTGATGAGTTTGCTCGTAAGCTTGGAGCTTGGATGGGATGACTGAGCGCCTCCTCCTCTCTAAATGGTTTCAGGATGTATCCACGCAGTCTTCCCAGAAGAGTAGTCAGGCTTTTTACATGAGGCTCAAGGGGCCAAGTGTCCAAGGCGGAAGCTGCCAGTCTGCTTAAAAACAAGGCCCAGAACTAGCAGAGCATCGTTTTCACCTTATTCTATTGATCAAATGACCTACAGCCCAGCCCAGATTCAAAGGGAAAGGAAATAGACCCCAACTCTTGATGGGAGGAGTGTCAAAGAAGTTGCAGCCATCTTTAATCTGCCACACTAACCCACTGTATGGAGTCGTAGTGAGAAACTCCAAGTGAGCTCCTCCTCGCGTTGGCACCAGAACTGGTGCCAGCCATCTACAGATAAATCAGACTCAGACTCTGCCTGCCAGTTGCTCAGGGTCTGGTGGAGGAACAGACGTGTAAATGGTGTCTCAACAGTACCGTCTTTCCACTAATAGCGGTATACCCGAGGGACTCCTAGAACAAAATTTGGAGAATCCAGAGGAATGCCTCAGAACTCATTCCTTCCAGAAAGGGAGCTGTGAGAATTTGGGGGCAGCCTGCCATCTGGTTTGGACTCCTTGGGTGGACAGGCAGATAATTCCAATACACCACGTGCCTGACTCAAGAGATTTCTTTGAGCCCAACAATATTTATAGCAGGAATATCTGAATGCATCAGATTGAGATAGGAGCAGGTTTGGTTAATTACTATGCACAGCATTTTCTTTTATTCACTCGTTCACTAGTCACCCTTAATGAGACAGCATGGTGTAGTGTTCACTGCTATGGGAGTTGTGATCCAAGTTTTTTTTTTTTAATAATTCCAATTCACTTGCTGTTTATTGTAAGGGTGAAATAAAACAGTGTATATAACTGTCGAATGGAGAGTTGGCAGTCAACCTAGGTTAGTTCCCTTCCTTCCTCATCATCTCTTAGATTTTGACTTCTAAGTCTTTGATTCCTCCAAGAGGAAGAGCTCTCTACAGAATTACCTGCCAAAGGCAGTTGCCAGTTTATCATTAGATTAATTTATTAGCTTGAGACCACTGAAAAAACCATGCAAAAGAACTCCCTGGGAGGCCATGCAATATACTGGGTTCATACATCATACATCATACATCATACATCAGGAGAAAAATGTCACCTTCTCACATGGGGCTGGTGTGAGGCCACAAATGTTGGTGTCAGATCTTGGTAGAATACAGTCTGCTGGTAGTTCCCTATTAATCAGTAGAGGATAAAGGTGCTGGGATGAAACAAGCTCGGTGGATTTCCAAGGCACCTTAGATTTCCCGACCATGGCCTTAAGAGGGGCAATGGTGGTGTTAATTTTTGTAGAGGTAGGATGTGTCCAGCTTCAGTTGAAGTCACCTTTGCCTTAACAAAGGAACTCCCCCCTCTACAGAATACTCTGTCAGACCTGTGATGAACAAAAGTAAAATAAAATTTGTCCTCCTGCTTTTTCTGACCTCTTTCTTTAATCCTTGGGATTGATTGATTGATTGATTGATGTATTTATTTATTTTGGCTGTGCTGTGCATCATGCGGGATCTTAGTTCCCCGACCAGGGATCAAACCCGTGCCCCTGCCGTGCAAGTGCGGAGTCCTAACCACTGGACCACCAGGGAATTCCCAATCCTTGGATTTTAATGCCTAGTTGGATTTGCATTTGTACAGTAATGGGTTTGTCAAATGTGATGAAATCTCATCTTTAGAGATCCCTTGCAAGGCTATACAAAACAGCGGCTAAATCCTAAGTCATTTGTATCCATTTATCTTTGGCTTCAAGCTGTATAGTCCATATGAAATGACTTTTCAGATTTGAGGGTGAAAGAGTGAATTGATGTTTACGGAGCAAAATAAGTAAACAAAGATTTTAGTGGGGCGGAGCAAATCCCCAGCTACTTTTAATGGACATTGCATCTCATCTCCGCGAAAGATTTTAAACGATGCACATCCCTAAGGCTTTACAGTGATAATTCAAGGTAGATGGCCTTGGCCTGCTTTTTATTTATTATTTATTTATTTATTTATTTATTTATTTTTGGCTGCACTGGGTCTCTGTTGCTGTGCGCGGCTTTCTCTAGTTGCGGCGAGCGGGGGCTACTCTTTGTTGAGGTACGTGGGCTTCTCATTGCGGTGGCTTCTCTTGTTGCGGAGCACGGGCTCTAGGCGCATGGGATTCAGTAGTTGTGGCACGCGGGCTCAGTAGTTGTTGCTCACGGGCTCTAGAGCGCAGGCTCAGTAGTTGCGGCGCACGGGCTTAATTGCTCCGCGGCATGTGGGATCTTCCCGGACCAGGGCTCGAACCTGTGTCCTCTGCATTGGCAGGCGGATTCTTAAACACTACACCACCAGGGAAGCCCTGGCCTGCTTTTTAAGGGACTCTAAAGCTGCAAAATGAAGGGTGAGGTTCCTGTCATTGCAAGGACCACAGCACTAGTGGGGTTAATGAAAATTAACCTTTTCCTAATCCCAAACAGATGCGCATACACGTGCGTATATGTGCCATTGTACACGTGCATGCGTGCACACACACACAGAGTTCAGCTTTCATTTCTCATATTGCCCAAGGGTGTGTAAAATATAAAGAGGTCAGCCAAGAAACCTGACTGTCTGTTAAATTTGACTTGCAAGAAGTGCTACTGAAAAAAAAAATTTATACTGTGCTCCTGTTGTCCAGAATTTTACAACGTACAATCCCCTTAATACTGATCCTAACTCTGGCGCCACGTTGGAGACACACGAGGTATAGTAACCCACTTTAAAAAAAGCCGTGAGGTATAATAAACACTTTGTTTGTACAAGGCTATTAATATCTCAGGTTTTTGCAAACTGATCGAATGACATGCTCGCCTTGTAAGGAAATTGGATGGTTATCATTTGCATTAGGTTATGACGTTACCCGAAGCCTACGAACCCTGTGAGCAGACAGGACCCCAGCAATGGTGTGAACAGTAGTCCTTCCCCACTGTATTCAAAGAAATAGTAATAATCGTGCAACGGTAACTAATAATTCTCTGTTCTTTTGCGTAGTGTGGCTCAGTAGCCGTGTTGAGAATTATCGCTAACCCATGCTGTACTTACTGTCTGCTGGGCACTATTTTAAGTGCGTTATAAAGATTGATTCATTTAATCCTTATAATAACCTTATGAGGTGATTACTATTATTATCTTCATTTTACAAATGAGGAAACTGAGGCACGGAGAGTTTGAGAAACTTGCCCAGGCCACACAACTTGGAAGAGGCAGAGCCAGGATTCTAACGCAGGCAGTCTGGCCCCAAAGGCCATGCTGTTGACTGCTTTGCCCTACTGGTGAGAGGAGCCCAGGCTTTGGAGTTGGGCTAGTGTGAGTTCCAGGTGTGGCTTTCCCCCTTGGGGAGTCTGAGGAAGTCACATCACCGAGATGATTTCTGTATCAGTAAAATGTGGATAAAAGCACCTACTTGGCAAGCATTTTGTAAGGCATGGAGAGAATGCATGGAAACTCCTAGCACAAAATTAGTCGACTCAATGGTTACTATTATTATTATTATTGTTTCCAAAGCATTGACTTTGAACTCTTATCAGAAACAATCTCTTAAATTTACGATCTGCTCCAAATCTCTTAGTAATGAAAACTCACCTTAGCCCCTAGTGCTGTGGGTCCTGGGTTTGCAGTGGCTGCCCCAGAAGTTAGCTTCAGGACTTCCTTAGATAATATTTTCAACTCACTCTGTGTGTGGTGGTCTCATTCAATTGCTGGTGAGTAGCTCTGGGGAGGAAACAAGAGGAACATTGCAGCCAGTCAGCCCTGGGTTCACCTTTCACCTTTTTTATTTAGTAGCTTTCTGGTCTTACAAGTCACTCATCTCTCTGAGCCTCAGATTTTCTTCATCCACTGGAGGTTGACAGTTCTTGTCTAATGAGTTGCTGTGAGGAGAACACAGCTGTAAAGTGTCTGGCACGTTGGCTGCGTCAGGAGTGGATTATTTTCACCAGGGTTTTGCTGGTCATCTAGAACATGGTTTATACTTCCCCTAGAGTGGGTTTGTGGTTGTAAAACTACTCCGTGATGATGTCAGTCGCCTCTGGTTGGATGATGCCATTCATCTCTGATTGGATGAGGTGTCATCTGAGAGCAGGATTATGGAAAGAGCTATGGTGTTAGCATTCTGGGTGTTTGCTTTATAAAAACTCCAAGGGCAGCTGTGATGAGTTGGGGGCTGTGATGTGCCTTGCTTTTCTTTTTGAAGAAACCATTACAGAGTGACTGACCCCAGTGGGGATGTCTTTTTACCTCATCCCCGGCCACATAACTACCTCTCCCTGCCTCACCACCACACGATTAGGCTTGATACCTGCTTCCTGGATTGATTTCAATAGTTTTATTTCCATCTCGTAAATGTCTGTCGACTTTTCTATAACTCCACCAGGGCAAAAGTTGTTCCAAGGGAGGATATGTGTTTATTTCCTGATAGCAACAGTAATCAGAATATTTTGGGGGAACTTTGGGTTCTAGAACTGTGTTCACAGCCTACAAATACATAATTGAGAATTCCTCCAACGGGGACAAATCTGGATTTTTTTGAAAGGTACTATTGGTTTTTTAAAACTGCCAAAGTTCTAAATAAGAGGAACATAAAAAGTAATTAAGTTGATTTTCCTATTTAATGGCAGTTTTTAAAAGATGGAGCCGAAATCCAACCACTTCTCACATCTCTGCTGCTACTACCCTGGTCCCAGGGGTTCTTGTCTCGTGCTTGGGCTTTTGCAGTGGCCTCTTCTCGCTTTTTGCACCCTGGCCACCTTCGAGGCTGTTTGCAACACAGCAGTGAGGGCGATCTCTGCCGAGAGGTTGGTCCAATCCAAATCCCCTGGTCAGAGCCCCGTCGTGGCTTCTTACCTCACTCCGCGTAGGAGCTGAAGGCCTTCTTGTGCCTTCTGAGGCTTTCCCTGGCCTATTGCTCACTCGCCTCCCCAGCCGTGACTTCCCCCGCTCAGGGGGCTCCCCCATCCTGGCCTCTTTGCTGTTCCTCACCCTGGGCTCACGCCTCCTAAAGCCTGCGGCTGCTATTCCCTCTGCCTGCGGTGCTCTTCGCCATTCTCCAGAAGCCTCCCTCTCTTCATCCCTTCAGATCTTTCCTCGAATGTCACCTGCTCAGAGACCTTCCTAGCCAACCTGACATCCGACATCTCAGGGTCCCTCTTCCCAACGGTTCCCGTCCCTGTTCTCCACGTTTCTCCTCCATACTCTTGTCACATGCTATACTTGATCTTCTCCATCTTCATCTTGTTTATGGTCTTGTCTCCACCTCTAGAGATAATCTCCCAGAACAGCACCTGGTGCATAGATGATGTTCAATAAATGTCTTTGAATACATTGAAGAAACATTTCAAAATAAGATTTAAGTACAAGGATTATATATATGTATAACTGCATCACTTTGTTGTACACCTGCAACTAACACAACATTATAAATCAACTATACTCCAATAAAAATGTTTTAAAAAAGAGTTAAGTACAAGGAACATTGTGGAAAGAAGCGTGTACCATCATCAGGGGACTCTTGAGAAACATCAATTATTTGGATTTGGAAATTCTGCTAGATTTGTTTTAAAGATACCTCTGTAGCTATTAATGAAGAAAGAAATGTTGATAGCTACCCATTTTCTGTTACTTATTCAGAGCTACTTCTGGTTAAGTGAATAATAACCATGTAGGAAAAATACATATATATATAATACAGTAATGAAACTGATACTCTTGGATAACCCGTAAACACGGTAGAAAAACCATGCTCTTTATTTTTTTAGATTCATTACTTTAGAATCACACCCTCTAAATTAAAGGGCTCAGCTGAAGGTAAGCAGGGACTTGAATTACAGTACAGGTCATATGGGTTGTTGGGAGCCAGGAAGAAGGAAAAGGGGGGTGGAAGTGTGTTCCCGAAGTATGTGTGTGTCTGTGTTTAGTCAGAGCAGAATTGGAAGGGGATATCAAATGAGAAAATCAGAAGATATGGCAGCTCGAAGTTTTGTTGGGGACACTCATTCCCCCCGTGGTAGGAAACAACTGGGTAATTATTAACATCCTTAGGACTGAGCTGTGTGGTTTGGTCCCAAGGACTGACTTGACCTGTGGTCATGACTTCATTTCTCATCAGATTCCATCATTGACTGTTGTATGGCACATGCCTCTTTCCTTGCCTGTGCGGATGTGACTTGTGTCTGACTGAATCGTCTTCTCTGCTGTGTGATTTATATCTCATGCTCTTGTGAATGAGGTCGAGCTGCAGCATCACAGAGACTTCCGTTTACACAAAGGACTCCTTCATCCCTCAGACCCGTAGAGATGCATTTGCTTGTTTATGCACATGTGCAGTCAGCACAGAGGCCCGTGTGTGGAGAATGAAAAAGGTGAAGGAAAAAATAGGGAATTATGAGGTGTTTTCATCACAGAGGAGAGGCTTTCCTGTGTGTATGTGTGTATGTATGTGTGTGTATATGTGTTTGTGTGTGTGTATGTGTGTAAGTGTGTGCATGTAGCTTGGTGGTGTCATTTCCATAAAGGTCATTAAAGACCTCTGTATGCCATACTTTTACTGCACGTGGATCTGTGTAATACAGAAACATACCAATGTGCCTTACGTTGTACTGTAATGAGAAAGAGTTAATATCGGGACATAATAATGTAGATATCTCAGCTCCAAAGAGACTGTATTTTTAACGTGAGTCTTTCTTTTGAAGCTGATGTGTATTCCATAGGTGTGTGCTCTGCAGGCTCTTGTGAAGCTCTTGTGAAGTATGCATTCCTTACGACCTCTTAGAGGGATGCAGTCACAAAGGAGCCACGGTAATTACAGGACGTGGTGATGGGAGAAGTAGGATAAGAGCTGGGTCTGTTAGGCCACTTTCCGAAGGATAATCATGCAGTGTGTCAGTTTGTTAGACATGCCCAAGGTGACCCAGCGCTGTTCAAGGAGGCTGCAATTAAACAGGGACAAAGGGCTATGTTTATGCCTCAGTGGAAGAGAAGCTGTTTACCCAGTTCTGATTCTAAGACCCCACTTTCTAGTACTTGGAAATTCTACTTTCTTGCTTTTTCTCGTCATTTTCATTGCCAAAACAAAATATGTTAAGTAGAAAGGGTAAAATATGTCTAAAATTGTTTACGTTGTCAGGTGATTCTTTGTCATCATAGATAGATAGATAGATACAGATATGGATATACAGATATAGATGTCTGTCTGTCTGTTTATCTATGAAGTCTCTGTGAGGTGTATGCCCATGTGTATGTGTAAAATTCTGAGAAGTAGTTTCTATCACTATAAATGACTGATTGTTCAGGGGCTTGTATGTCACTTGATCATATATGTCTTTCTAATGAAGTCTGTTAGTCAATAAGAATTTACCAAGGATGGACTGTGTAAACTACGGTGGAAAAAACTCTGTGGAAGAACAAGAAAGGAGTGTTTTTTGCTTTGAAGAACTTCCCCGTCAGATCAAGCATCAGAACATACACAACCCACAGAAATGCGTGAACACCTACTGTTATAGGTTGAATTGTGTCCCTTCAAAAAAGATATGTGGATGTCCTGACCTTCAGCATCCCATAACGTGACCTTATTTGGAAACAGGCTCGTTGCAGATGTAATTAGTTAAATTAACATGAGGTTACACCATGGAGTAAGGTAGGCCTCTAATCCTATATGGTCAGTGTCCTAAGAAGACAGGCATGTGCACATGCAAAGATGCTCAACACCCCTAATTATTAGAGAAATGCAAATCAGAACTACAGTGAGGTATCACCTCACAGCAGTCAGAATGGCCATCATTAAGAAGTCTACAAATAACAAATGCTGGAGAGGGTGTAGAGAAAAGGGAACCCTCCTACACTGTTGGTGGGAATGTAAATTGGTACAGCCACTATGGAGAATAGTATGGAGGTTCCTTAAAAAACTAAAAATAGAGCTACCATATGATCCTGCAATCCCACTCCTGGGCATATATATGGAGAAAACTCTAATTGGAAAAGATACATGCACCTCAGTGTTCATAGCGGCACTATTTACAATAGCCAAGACACGGAAGCAACCTAAGTTAACACTGACAGATGAATGGATAAAGAAGATGTGGTACATATACACAATGGAATACTACTCAGCCATAAAAAAGAATGAAATAATGCCATTTGCAGCAACATGGATGGACCTAGAGATTATCATACTAAGGAAGTGATGGTTTATGTTTGCCTGACTTCAAAGCCTATGAGCCTTTTCCCTACACTAATGATTTCCAAAGGCACTTGGCAAGCGCCATGGGTTCTTCAAAGAAACCTGAGGAACCACAGAGGGTATGGAATGAATCGGCAAAGATGGGCAGGATTCTGGCTTAAACTGGGCCTCACACCTTACATACACTAGTGAAGTTCTACTTTGTTCTGCTGTATACAACACAAGACAGGGTGTTGATTAAAGAAAACAAGGCCAACCAGAAAAGAAGTAACTAGGATACAGCACCAGGTTATGGCTTTGGCTCTATACAGTTTAATACTGTTATCGTCAAGCTGATGAAGACATTGCATGCACAGTGGCTGGTACTATGACGAGGATAGTTTAGATGTTGAAGAGCAAACAAGGTTCAGAGAGATTCTAAAATGCTAAAAACCCAGCTCAGATAAGAAGTTCAAAGTTAATGGAGATATATGTGGAATTTCCATTTAGGTTCAAAAATGAATTGCGTCAATATAGACTAGAACAGTAGTTCTCCGAGTGGCCCTTGGACCAGCAGCTTGTGCATCACCTAGGAACATGTTAGAAATGCAAATTCTTGGGCCCCAGCCTCACCCTTATTAAATCAGAAACTCTATAGATGTTTCAGTAAGCCCTCCAGATGTGTCTAATGCAGGCTAAAGTTGGAGAACCACTGGTTAGAAAAACCAACCTTCTTTCTCTCTTTGCCTTCCTTCATTTCTTTGTCTTTATTCCATGTCCTTCCCAAGAAAGGACTTGGGGTGGAAAATCTGATTTAATGATTTGTGTAAGAACAAAGGTTTTATTTTACAAAAAGTTTGGAATCAATGGTGTGATGTGGCTCCTGCCAAAAATAAATAGTTTGCATTAAAAATAGTGACCAGGGGCTTCCCTGGTGGCGCAGTGGTTGAGAATCTGCCTGCCAATGCAGGGGACACGGGTTCGAGCCCTGGTCTGGGAAGATCCCACATGCCGCGGAGCAACTAGGCCCGTGAGCCACAACTACTGAGCCTGCGCGTCTGGAGCCTGTGCTCCGCAATAAGAGAGGCCGCGACAGTGAGAGGCCCGCGCACCGCGATGAAGAGTGGTCCCCGCTTGCCGCAACTAGAGAAAGCCCTCGCACAGAAACGAAGACCCAACACAGCCAAAAATAAATTAATTAATTAATTAAAAAAAAAAAAAAAAAAAAAAAAAAAGTGACCAGAACAAGGGAAGCATGAGGCTCCCCACTCCCCATTTGGCATATTCTGTGTATTTGCCATATTCCGCTAGACTGTACCTGGAATTTGTTGAGGAACTGATTTTAAGAGGGACATTGAAAAGGGGCTTGACAAGGGTGGAAAGCACCACAAACCTTGTCTTGAAGGAAGAAGTTGGGGGAAGCCATCTCCTGTGATGGGGGGCTGACATAGAGAAGAAAGAGAATTTTTCATCTTGTTCCAGAGAGCAAAATACGTACAATGTTCAAAAGCCCCCTCAACTGGTATGAACAGGGCAAGATGTTTCCAGGCTTTTCCTACAGGGCTTTGGTAACCCAGGTAAGTCCTTCAGGCTTCTTCTCCTCCTGTTGTAGTATTCAGATAATAAGGGCTAGGATGTCTACCTCACAAGGTTTTGTGAAGACTGAAAAATGTGAAAATGTTTCACATTTTTGAAAAGCTAACATCATTGTATGAAGATGAGGCAATGGTACTATTATTAACTAAGACGAGTTGATGGAAAGTTTAAATCCAAGATAAAGAAAAATTTCAACCTACCAGTTGGCCCAAAGTGGGATGATCTTTCTCAACAAGTAGCAAGTTCACTGTCGTGAGAGGTCTTCAGATAAAGCCAGAGATGTTAGAGGATGAATTGTTTTGGGTTGGAGAGACGGCCCCTAAGGGCCTCTCTGACACCAGTGTTTCATGACACGGACATTAGTGCGTGAGATGAGGCAGATCTAAGAGAATGGTGCTCAGAGCCAGCGGAGTGAACGTTTAATTCAGCATTTCCTCATCACTCCGTGCACACCACTGCAAACATTTTAAACACTGAAATATATTTAAACATTAAGTACATTAAAAACATTTAAAAGGAACAAGATGGGCCCACACTTGTTAACCTGGTGTCAGTTTTTCTCTCCAGCCCTATTGTTAAATTTCTCTTTCCATTAGAAGTCTGGTTGAATGGGCCCCTGGGTCCTTCTGTAGATCTGTTGATGTCTGAACATGGAAAGTAAAATCGAATCCCCAATGCTTTCTTATACCTTTTTGCGATGTCTCATAGGAATGGAAGAGGTGTCTTTCACGAGGTCTGAGCCAAATCCTGAGTTGATTTATAGCATTATTCCTTTAAGACTAAGCTCTCCTCTGGCTATAATTTTGCATCTAGAGTTCTGTTTCTTTTTTTTTTTTCTTCCTTTTGGCCCTAAGCTATTGGGTGACATCAGTGACTTTTGCCTCTCTCCACTCCTTGACTGGCTGGTTTCCAGTGGCAGAGAGATGAATGGATCCTTTTGTGTAGGGAGTTTTGTAATTCAGGGAAGAACTGAGAGCTTTGCCAAAGGCGATATGTGGGTATTTTACACATATTACAGATAATGTGTATATATCAATAACGTAATGAAGGTACCATTCAAGCATGGCTGTGGGTGGTAGCTAAGCAAGAGACAGCTAAATCTCATTTTTAATATATTAGAAGCTCTCTTCTGATTCAATCAGGAACAGTTGTTGTTCTGTTATTTAAAGACAAAAAAGTCAGTTAAAGCAGGGAATTATAAAAACATGAGTTGGGGGGGCAAACTTTATATTTTAATTTAAAACATATGTATGTGTATATATGTGTACAACACACACACACAAACACAATTTAAATGCTGAGTTTTTTATAAAATACCGAGGACTTTTCATTGACTGTGGCTCTGCCTATTGCCAATCCATGTCTTATTTTTTGCCTAAACCACATCCATAGTACATCATCAATACTTTCTAGTTTTTAGTTTCTTTGAAGAAGAGAGAGACGTTTCAGGACAATTGCTAAGCAAGCCGAGTGCAGGATCCTTCTAGATTTTTAACATATTATTTCCTTCTTTGATAGTTGTCTCTCCCACATCTAAAATTAGAAAAGAAAATATATTGTGGTAAAATATACATAACATAAAATTTACCTTAACCATTTTTTAAAGTATACTATTCAGAGGCATCAAGTAAATTTACAGTGTTGTACAACCATCACTGCTATCCATTTCCAGAAATTTTTCATTATCCTAAACGGAAACTCTGTGCCCATAAAAAAAATAACTCCCCATTCCCACTACCCCCAGCCCCTGGGAACCTCTAATTCTACTTTATACCTTCATGAATTTGCCTATTCTAGTTATCTCATATAAGTGAAATCGTACAATATTTGTCCTTTTGTGTCTGGCTTATTTTACCTGGCATAAAGTTTTCAAGATTCATCCATGCTGTAATATGTCAGCATTTCATTACTTTTCATGGCTGCATAATATTCTATTGTATGTATATACTCCATTTCGTTTATCCATATATCTGTTGATGGATACTTGGATTGTTTTCATCATTCAGCTATTGTGATTAATGCTGCTATGAACATTGGTGTACAAGTATCTGTTTGAGTCCGTATTTTCAGTTCTTTTGGGTATATACCTAGCAGTAGAATTGCTAGATCATATGGTAATTTCATGTTTACCTTTTTTGAGGACCCACCAAACAGTTTTTCAAAAAAAAATTTTTTTTAAGCAATTTGTCTTTATGAAGACTTTCTAAGGCATTCAGCTTGGTTCTCACAGAAGCAACAGCTCTCTTCACATTTGGTCCTATATTTCATCAGTTTCTAGACCATCTAATTAACTTGTATAATTACAATATCATGGATTCCCTGGTGGTCCAGTGGTTAAGACTCCGCACTTCCAATGCAGGGGGCGCGGGTCCGATCCCTGGTAGGGGAACTAAGGTCCCGCATGCTGCGTGGTCAAAAAATACAATATCAAGTCCAACTATCATAAACAGGTTTAGAAACATATACAATTGATACTTGCTAAGCATGCAACTCAACTGCTAAGACCAGAAGTCCTTGGAACATACTAGAGAGTAGCTTTCTGGCAATAAACCCCAGGGTGCTATGGGCATCAGCCAATACCTATTACAGAACAAATGGAGAATATTGGTTAATCTGTCCAGTCAAATGGAGGCCAGTTAAGAGAGCTTTTACCATTCAATTAAATAACCTTTGTCATGATAAGATGTATAAAGGAATTTAGAAATGACTGTGGCTCTAGAAAAAAACAAAACAAAACAGCTGCACATCCAGGACTGTTAACATTCAATACACTTGTTGTTGGGAGACTGGAGAAGGGCACACAGCAAAGGCTAAAATAGAATGGGAAGTTGACGAAGGTGGTCATTTTTGTATCAACTCTTGGATTTAAGAAAGTTCTAATCGATAAGAGCCGTAGGTTAATTTCCTTCCCTTACAGCTTCACTTGGCGTGGGTGATAAATGGAAGATAAACAAAGAATAGGGAGATCGTGCCTATTCTTAGAAAGAAAATACCTTTCAGGTTAAGATTCAAGACTTTGGGATGTGATTAGAAGGTTTTCTAGCCAGTTCCGAAATGAAATCACCAAGCTGTAGGAGGAGAACTTTTATACAGCAGCGTCCATCCTTGTTGGCGACCCAAATGATTAAAGGTTTGGGAAATTGCCCCTCTAAATATGGGCTAAAGGAACTGGGTTTATTTAGCTTAGAGAGGGAGACTGAGCATGCTGAGGGGGACTTAATAACAGTCTCCAAGAATATGAGGGATATTCTATGAGTGATGGAAAGCAGCTGTTTCCTGTTTCCACTGAGGGCTGGATAAGAAAGAATGGAGTTAAATTGCAACAAGTGGGTTTAAGAACTACTTGGCCATAAAGTTCAAGACAACAAACCCACAAGACCAAAGTCACTTCTCTGTTTCAGAATTATGTAGCTCACCCAGCTATCTTTCTTGGGTGGTTTCAACTGGCCTGTTCTTGAGCTAGTAAAAAGATATGGAGGACCTTTCACCGGTGTGAGACTATGAAGTTGTCCAGTGTCAGAACCTACCAGTGTTCTGTGGCTGAGGAAGCACTTAACTTCTAAGGAGATTTAAAAAGAAAAAAAATTCAGAATCTCTTTGCTCCCCCTTCATCTGCTTTTAAAGCCAGATAATCTAGATTTACTTCTTCTGTATGAGATGAAAAATTTCCATAGATTTGCCAGTGTGTGTTTTTTTCTGCCCACTTGGTAAATGTGGTCACGACTTTAAAAATAAAGTTCTTTGTTTTTAGTGAGATGGTGTATACACATACATGTGTATACATACATGTATATAGGCATGTGTGTATATATGGTGTCTTAAGATATGAGATATATACACATGTATCTCATAGATATTGTAGATATTTGATATATGATATAGATATATATTTATCATATGTAATTAATTCAACAATGAAAGCAATGTTTCATTCTAGACAGTGTGTCTGTATGTTAGGGATATGAAGATGAATAAGATATACACCATGCTAATTGGGAGCAAAGCAAATAAATACACAAAGCATTATGAAATAATGCATCATTATAGAAAGTCATCTAGGGGAAGAAATTTAAAGACAGAAAAGTGAGTTTGGGGAATGTTACTAGTCTTTAGCCAACGAGGCAGATGGAAATGCCTGAAACTTCTTCTCAACTATTGTTTCACCATTGTTATCCTGTGTTAGGTGAATTTTACTGTTTATTCTGAATTGGATAAAGGGGTGTCTTAGTTGCCCAACTAGGAGTGTTTTCAAGGCAAGGTTTCATTTCCAGAGGATTGACCACTGTTAGGTTATATCTGGAAAATTATAGGTTTTTATCAACATTAACTGTGTATATGTTCCACGTGGGATATTTTCATCTTGTACCAACATTTACTATAAGCTTATTAGAAATGTTTGCCTCTATCGTTGAGTGTTCTCTGGCATCTGGGCAGGGGTGGGGTGGACCATAATCCAGCCCTGACTCCCACAACTCTTTTGGTCTTCAAAAATCCAGCATTGAAGGAGGAAAAATGACCTGGGGTTGCTTTAAATCACTCATTCACTGTGAAGCTTTGGACAAGTTACTTAACCTCTCTGAGTCTCACTTTCCTTCATCTACCTGACAAGAATGTTTTCAGGACTAAATTAAATGCAATAGTATGCTCCAAGCTCAGAGCTCATGTGCCCAGCCCTTAAGGCATTGATTCACAAAGGGCATCTCTTGCCTATGGTAGCATCATGATTGCCTCTAGACTGTCTTCCCTCGTGGGCTTTGCTGGACCTTAGGGGCAGGTTTGTAGGGTAGGGTTGGTCTAAAATTCATGAGGGCACCTGAAGTCCAATTGTATGATTTTTTTTTCCCCTTTTCTATACTTACTCAATCCAGAAGAAAAAAAAAAAAAGAGTCCACTATAATGCCAGATGTTCCAGTAAGGATTTGTTGTCAAACTACTTGAAACAAATGATGTGCACACATGGAAGGAAAGTGCGTTGTAAAATCAGCAGGAAGATTATGCTTTTTTTTTTTTACAAGGTTTAAAGGAGAATAAATCAGTCTTCTAGATACGCAGGTAGTCATTTAATAGACATTGATTAAATCGAGTGCTGTGCTTTGAAATGATATCAAATTGAAGACATGATCCCTGCCTTGGGAGAGTTTATGAACTTGTTGGAGAGACCAAACATGTATATATGAAATGACCACAGAACGGTTAGACTCAATCTCAGGAAAGGAAGTATAAAACAACAGGGCTTGGGCCCGTAAGTACTGAGGAAAGGCAGGATACAGGTTTGGGTAGGGATTTAATATAGTTCTTGGAGACTTAGGGTCGTGGTTTGACGGGTTCATAAAACAGTATCATTTAAAGACAGACAGAATTAAAAAAAAAAAAACCAACCTAAAATGTTCACTTCCTATAGAAACCTAAGAACATACTGCAGTTACTCTTAACTTATTTGAAATAAATGCATCCGTCTAAATTCTCAGCGTTCAGGCTGATTTCCTTTCAAACTCTCCCTCCACACTGTGCCAGACTGCTCCTGCCCAAATTTGTTCTTCGTCTGTGGGATATGGAATATCTTTATAAATCGAAACAAGTCACAGGGAGGGTAAAAATCCCAGCTAGAGACCTACCTCAAAAGCTGAGGCGTGCCGCATATTTTAATGGCGGTGGATCTAGGAACCAAGGTTAGGACCTTTCTCTCTCTATTAGAAGAAGATTTATAATTCAGAGCCTTCTGAGGGTGAGCCTGGATCCTCTGACCTGGACCCATCCTCCAGCCCCTCCCCACATCCCAGCTCCCCAAATGAAGTAAGCAGGGAAGCAGGACAACAAAACCGTTAACTTAATAGCGTAGAATTTATGGCTGAAATCTTGCAAAGCTTATGTCAGCAGAGGAAAATAATTACTGTCACTTTCTTCGAGACACTTGGCTTTATGGTTGCTGTCACCTTTATCATAACACACAGCTGATTTAGTAGCTCTGTTTTTCATGGCAAATGGCCTGGTGTTATGTTTTTACGCATGTGGACATGCTAGTGAGATGACAGTACATGGAGGGACTGGAGTGGGACTAAATTTAGATAATGAACTGGAGTACTGTTAATGGTTTGGGTTTAGTCATGCTGTCAGTATGCCAGCTGAGCTTTTTTCACTTGCCCTTTTTTCCTCCTCTAGATTCTCAAATCCAAAGATTTAACATCTCCAACCCAGCGCTACATCGACAGCAAAGTCGTGAAAACCAGAGCGGAAGGCGAATGGCTCTCCTTCGATGTCACTGATGCTGTTCACGAATGGCTCCACCATAAAGGTGACCACCGCCCTCTGTTCTCCTCCTTCGATGTTCAGTGATCCTAAGTTATTGCAAGTCGATTGCAGATTGAGGGGTAGTAGATGCATAGACAAATGACCTCCTTGACTTAATGTTTTCCAGACAGGAATCTGGGATTTAAAATAAGTTTACACTGTCCCTGCTGCACCTTTGTACCATCGAATAATTACATCATCCCCAACAAAAGTGAAGAACTAGAAGCGCGATTTGCAGGTAACTGAAACTTGGGCGTATGAGGTGGGGGGAGGGAAGGGTCTCTGTTGATAATCTCCTGGGGGGATGAGGTCAGTCTGCATGTGAAAATGAGATTGCTGGGTGAGGCCTGGGGAGTTTCATTTGTTTGGGCAAAGATATGGTTGGGGAAAGATATATGAAGGCCGAAAGGATTGGAAGAAAGGGATTCCTTCCCAGTTTACACTGCTCGATGCCCCGTGATGACTTGGCAGTACTAACTGACAGACTTACCAACCTTCCAGACTCTTAAATAGCCTGTTAAGCCCTTTATTCTTCACTTGAACAAACCAGCATTCCATCTATGCTAATATTATAGAAGAAGAAGATCACATGCATTCAAGGACATCCCCCCCAAACCCAGCATCGTCAGGAAGCCACTACTGTATCTCACAGAGGACGTCCTCTCCCACCACAGCCTCTGTAACTAACCTGACCTGTACCAGAACACACCCCCTCTTTTAGCTGGTGCCCAATATTCCAAGTGGCTTCCTTATCAGACTTTCACAATAGTTTATAAACACATAACAAGGTTTTAGTTGCCCCCCTAGTCTTGCTCACCTTTTAGTGAATTCGCCAAAAGTCAAAGAGGATGAGGAGATGCCAAGGGTTCAAGTCATGTCTTACGTTAGATAACAAGTCATTGGAGGACGAGAGGTGAGGGGGGAGTCTGGACCAATTGCGGGTGCAGCACTGGCTCCACGCCACCAGGTTAGGGAGCTAATGGCCCTTTCCTAACTCACCCCACCTGGGACCTCCATCCATTGGCAGAAGGCTCCAGTGGGCCTTGCTCATGGAAAAATCCTCCCAGCGGTCTAGAGGTTTATTTCAGTCTCTAACCTAGTCATGATTCTCGAGAGTATGGAGATTAAATGCTTAAGCTGGCAGTCTCCTGAGTGCGCTTTGGGGAGCTCGAGTCTCTCCATCTCAGATGGAATCAGGAAGGCGTGGAGGATGTCATAAAATCAATGAAAAAACCCTTTCTTCACAGCTTCCCAAAATAGCATTAGGTAAGGGTGGGTGACTTCTGTTTCACTTGAACCTCGTTCACTGCAGTTTAGTGTAAGTGTCAGTTTAGGTTCATCAGGGAAGTCTTTGACTTGAGCAGTCCTAGGAAGAGAGGGGACCAGCGGGTGACACGTCCTATGGCCATGTCATCAGTCGTTGAGGGGTTGAGCACAGCCTACACTGAGGACTGACTAAAACAAATAGTCGAGATTGCCCTTGGACCAGAGGTCAAAGACTTCTTCTGTAGTGACTTTCATAACCAACAGGCCCTGCCTTGGACACGGAACTGCCTTCTGACAAGAGCCCCGTTTAGCCGTGTTCCTTGTCACCTGCACTAGTCCTATCCATTGCCGCGGGGAGTGAGCCAGCTGCTGCTGCTATGTGGTCATCACTGCTATTTGTGACAATAGACAAAGGAAAAAAAAAAAAAAGATATGGCTGATTCTATTTGATGAAGGTGAAGCTAAATGTTTATTACCCGAATGCATTTTTTCAAGGTATTGATGGCACCTCCACATATACCAGTGGTGATCAGAAAACAATAAAGTCCACTAGGAAAAAAAACAGTGGGAAGACCCCACATCTCCTGCTAATGTTGTTACCCTCCTACAGACTTGAGTCACAACAGTCCAACCGGCGGAAGAAGCGTGCTTTGGATGCAGCCTATTGCTTTAGGTAAAGGAAATAAAAAGGAAACAGAAAGTAACTGTGTTTGTTTAACTTTTGTACTGCCTATGCCCCACCCCCCTTTTTTTTTTTTTTTTTTTTTTTTACTAAAAATGGACTTGAACTGCAACTCATTGCGTAAAACCAGGACTAGAAAAGTAGAGCCATAGTATTTCGTAACATCATCCTTTCCGGAGGTTTAAACAGTTATTTCTATGCTGTATTCACCAGTTCTTTAGCAATGAATCTACTGTGAAGGGAGAAAACTAGCCCCCTGAACTTTTTCCCCAGATCCCTCCGAAGCACTTTGAGGCTGAAGAAGAAAAGGAGCTGTCTGCTCCCCAGAGCAAAGTTAGGTTTCTTTGAGGTGCAGGATGGGGGTTCCTAACTGGGGAGACTCACCACCTGTAGAAGCCTTCACTGTCCCTGCAAGGTACCCATGCTCAAACCTTCTTCACAGTAATAGTGGTGAGAGAGACAGAAGAAGGATGCTATTTGTCGTGTCTTTTACTAGAGAATATGAGAAGGGAGGGTAACATAAATGTATCTCCCATTTCCTCATGAATTCATGGAGGGAAAGTGTGAATGTTCTTCTGTATTTTTTTTCTTTTTCTTTTTTCTTTTGGCCGTGCCACAGGTGCAGCTTGCGGGGGCCTTAGTGGCTTGCGGGGATCTTAGTTCCCTGACTAGGGATTGAACCCGTGCCCCCTGCATTGGGAGCGTGGAGTCCTAACCACTGGACCACCGGGGAGTTCCCCTTTTCTGTGGTTTCTTAGCAAGCATGGTAGGAGCTGTGGGGTGGTGAGGGGTCCTCACCGATAAAGTGCTCAAAGTGTCTGAGTTCACAAGAAAAAGGGTGTGTTTTGGTTGCCAGATCCAATGGTTGCTCTAAGCAAGACTCCGTGTTTCTTGATCCCTGGTTCATTCCTAGATCCAGGAACAGGAAATGAAAGAAAGGATTTCTTCTCAAAGGAAAATGCCTTAGATTGTTCTCTGTAAATAGCTATTGTACTTCATCCATTTTGCATTTGAAAAGGCAATAGAGGCTGGATGGCAAAACTGTGCACTGTAGGTTGGAAGGGGCTTGGTCTCCATCTGCCATATCTCTGCTTATATCTCATCATTCAAGGGAAGGGTTTGATTTTTGAGGTCCCAGATAAACGAGTTGGGGCATAGAACTTGCAAGGGAGTCCAGCGAATCACCATCACACCTCATCATGACAGTGTCTTGAGATTGCAGTTCAACCATTAAAACCTGGCCCGTGGTATTTGCTCATACATATTTGTTGAATAAATGAACGAGTCATTTTCCTGGTTTGGGATGAGGGGCGGGGGGATTGGGGTGAAATCAGCTTTAAAATCTCCATTGCTTTTTCTTTTATCAGAAATGTGCAGGATAATTGTTGCCTACGCCCACTTTACATTGATTTCAAGAGGGATCTTGGGTGGAAATGGATACATGAGCCTAAAGGGTACAATGCCAACTTCTGTGCTGGAGCGTGCCCGTATCTGTGGAGCTCAGACACTCAGCACAGTAGGGTAAGTACGGGCCTCACTTGTCTCTTCTATTCTTGTGCTGCTAATATGTACCTGCTGATAGTATTTCCACATGAATTCTAAATAGGCTGGTGCCCTTTGGTCATCACACGTAAATGGGTGCTGGAGACACCCTTTGGAATGATGAGAAAAAAATGTAAGCTGTAGGTGAACTCAGAAAGTAACACTGATGAGTTTGGACAGTAGGTCTGGCCTTCCCAATTAGATTACAAGCAACTTGAGGACAGTTTAATTTTTTCTTTGTTTTATATTCTTAACAGCTGTAAGCATAAATAGGTAGGATCAATATATCACTCAGTGTCATGTGCTGTTAAGATGTGCAGGGACCCAGGTCTCCAGCTAAAAAAAGGATCCGTTATCACCTCCATCAGGGACTGTCATATTTGAAAGAACATAGAGGACTTCAGTAGTTGCTTTGGCAGAGTGATTCACTAGTGTATGGCAGTCATAAAATCATTTAACTTCTCCGAACCTCAGTTTTCTTATCAGTAAAAAGGAATGTCTGTATTAAAAATTATTTTTGAAATAATAATGTCCAACTCGAGAGTGGACGTGAAGAACATAAAGATGATATATGGAACAGTGATTTGAAAATCAGTATCTCCCAGTCTTTTTGAATATAACCCAAAGTAAATGAGAATCTGAATATTTTGTTAAGTTACTTCAATGAGGAATGAAGGCTAATTCAGAAGGCAGGTCCTAGATTGGATGCCATGGGTTCCCAGCCCAGATTAGCAAAGACTTTTTCTATGTAATAATGATATTTGTCCAAATGCTTCTTCCTGGTGCCTAGTCATGTAGGATTTTTAGAGATGGAAAGGACTTCATAAGTTATCTTGTCCCATCCTGTAGTACTATGTATAAAATAAATAAACAACAAGGACCTACTGTATAGCACAGAGAACTATACTCAATATTTTGTAACAACGTACAAGGGAAAAGAATCTGAAAAAGAATATATATATATATATATATATATATATACACACACACACACATAACTGAATCACTTTGCTGTACACCTGAAACTAACACAACATTGTAAATCAACTATACTTCAATAAAAATATAGAATAAAATGAAATAATAATAAAATAAAATACAAAAAAATAATAGGCTCTCTTCTTCAAACCCTTCATTTTTTTAAAGAAATTGAAGTCTAGATCAAGTAGATGACTTGCCCAAGAGCAAACAGCTGGTGACAAACCAGAGCTTGGAACGCAGGCCTCCTTGTTTTATAGCCAGGCCTTCGTTCACTTCGTCGTAGAGTTTAATTCCTGAAATGTGACTACACATCGCGGTTATGCCTCTGTAAATCTCCTTATTAAAGAAACATTAGAAAAATTGCCTTCACTGCAGGATAGGAAAATGAATCTCCTGCCAAAAAGGTCACATAATGCGTTCAGCTGAACTCAAGAGTTTGGGGGATATCAATTATTTTAGATAATCTGTATTCTAAAATTCCTCTTGAATTCAGCTGAAAAAATCTCGTGTTGGTGGAGCGTGAAGTCTGTTTATTGATAAACACTTACATATGCTACACTTTCAATTGACAAATACGCCTCCCCTTCCTTCAGCTGTTTTCCTGACACCCCTGGAGATTTGGGCTCTCTGGGCTGACCACGTGCTTGGCCACGTGAGGGAAGCTTGCTCATGCCTGTCCCTTGGTCTGAGCTCTCTGGCCAGGCTGCTTCAGCTGGGCTGTGGCAACAGTAGCTGTAATGTGGGCAAGACCCAGTTGCCAAGTAGAAACATAATTCTCCTCCCTGATACACAGAGGGAGTGTGTGAAGGCTGAGACCATGCTTGTTTTTCAAGGAGAGAGGAAGAATCACTGTCATGATCACAAATATGTGGTTTGGACAGTTACCCAAAAAGCCAGAGGTAGCTTAATAAAGTAGTCAGTGTTGCTGTGCTGAACAGATCTTCTGTCTTAGGCTGAAAACATTGCAGTGAATCTCGAGGAAAAGGTCACTCGCTGTTTGATTAACACATTAATGGCATCCTTGGAAATGTCTCTTTATCATCACTGGGGAAGCTCCATACTTCCGTTGGTAGAAGTCACATACCCCTTTGATATAGGATGGGGTTAAAGGTATAGCACTAACCATAGAACTTTCTTTTCATTCTAAGACTGCCTATTCACTCCTCCAACTTAGCCACTAACATTTACCACCTGGAAAGCTAAATGGAGGGTTGATTATTATTATTATTTTAAGAAAAATGTAACAAAGTGAATAATTAAGAATATAGATTACTTCCGAGGTCGTTCTTAGCATGATCATATTTACGAAGCAATGAAAAATGAAAAGACTTTGATCTTTTTTTATTTTAAATGAAAATTTAGGTGACATTAAATTGGCCTGAGAAGACACTTAGCCTAGGAAGATTTCACACTGCAGACAGGTGTCTTTTGCTCTACCTAAGGGTAGATTAAAGCTCTGATGAGAGTTTTAATAAAAAATGTTATTCTCCTGTTTATCCATGTATTCATTTCTTCACCTAGCATGTGAGTCTTGTTTTGGTTTTGTCCAGAGAAGACTCACTAGGGCTATAAGGCTAAAAAAAAGAGGTGTGTAGAGTCCCTGACCTCAAGGGAACTCTTCATCTAGGTGGGGATTGAAACTACTCACGAAACAACTTCAGTTACAAAGAAGTGTAGACACAACGCGAAATACCAAGTTTGGTATTTGGACCAAGTTTTCTGAGGGCCTGGGAAGTATGGGCAGCAAAGCAGTGATCAAAGTAAAGACTCCTTGGAAAAACTGGAAAATCTGTTGAATGAGCAATTTTGCCTAATCTGACTTTTACAGAATTATTTGTTTACAATGTATGAGAAAAGGATTCTGTAGGAAAATGGTGAATTCAGGGATTCCTCAGGACGCCTACCCATTTGACTATAATTGGAGAATAAGTAAAGGAAAGTGTAAGCCCCAAATAATCTAAATTGCCTACTCAGTGCTGTGACTGATAAGATAACCATGTGCGACGGTTCTATTAAAAAATAATTGCCTGGTGTTTTTGGTCTTTTCCTATGTTTTCTTTCTTCTCCTGTGTCCTTTCAGGTTCTCAGCTTATATAATACCATAAATCCAGAAGCATCTGCTTCCCCTTGCTGCGTGTCCCAGGATTTAGAACCACTCACCATTCTCTACTACATCGGCAAAACACCCAAGATTGAACAGCTTTCTAATATGATCGTAAAGTCTTGCAAATGCAGCTAAGATTCTTGGAAAAGTGACAAGACGATAATCACACAGTGATGATGATGATGATGATGATGATGATGATGGTGACAAAGGCAATGTTTGTAACAGGAAAACACGAGAGAGCCTTGCTTCATCAGTGTTTAAAAAAAATTTGAAAAAGCGGTACTAGTTCAAACACTTCGGAAGTTTGTGTTCTGTTTGTTAAAACTGGCATCTGAAACAAACAAAAAAAAAGTTGAAGGCTTTATTCTATATTTTACCTACTCTGTAAGTGAGAGAGACAAGAAGCAAAACCTTTTTTTCTTGAGAAAAAAAAATAAACACTGGAAGAATTTGTTAGTGTTAATTATGTGAAAGAAAAAAAAAAAACAGGAAAATCCCGTTAAGTGGAGTTGCTGTACATACGTTTTTATCCCACGCCTCACTTGATTTTTCTGTATTGCTATGCAATAGGCATCCTTCCCATTCTTACTCTTAGAGTTAACAGTGAGTTATTTATTGTGTGTTACTATATAATGAACATTTCATTGCCCTTGGAAAATAAAACAGGTGTATAAAGTGGAGACCAAATACTTTGCCAGAAACTCATGGATGGCTTAAGGAACTTGAACTCAAACGAGCCAGCAAAAAAGAGAGGTCATATTAACGGGATGAAAAATGCAAGTGACATATTATATGACCGAGCAAGTCTGCATGAAGAAAAGACCCTGAAAACACATGCTCTCTACCAACTGCCGGAGGAAGCTTCTTGTAAGGTTCAAAACTGAAAAGCCTGTTAATAAAGGAAACTTTCGGTCAGAATAAGTCTGTAAGATTTTTTTTTTTTCCTTTTTAATTGTAAATGGTTCTTTGTCAGTTTAGTCAACCAGTGAAATGTTGAAATGTTTTGATATGTACTGGTCAAACTTCAGACCTTAAAGTATTGCTGTATAGCTATGCTCTAGATTTTTCCTTCATTTCGGTGTAACCATACCTATATTACTACAATAGATGGGTATAGAAGCCAGTATAATTGGAAACACATCTGCAGATCTCTTTTGCAAACGATGAAATCAAAACATTAACTACTTTATGTGTAATGTATGAATTTTTACCATATTTTTAATGTTCTGTAATCATGTCAACTCTGATTTAGATTGGACTTAAATTTGGGCGCTTTTTAATGATCGTTCGGAATTGTGTGTTTCCTTTATCTGGCCAGTACTTTTGAGTAAAGCCCCTGTATTTTGACTTGCACTACAAATACATGTTTGATAGTATTTGTTCCACCTGTGCTTTTGCATTGTCCATTATTATGACATAAGCTACCTGAGTCCACTTGTCCTTTTTTTTTCTTTTATAAAAAGACGTAGTTTTCCTTCCTTTTCTAAGCATCATTACTAATCAATTCAGACATTAACAATCTTCTATTTTAGGGAAATTGGGGATTATAGATACATAGATAATTGAGGTGAAATGTTTTAGTTTTAGCAAGGGCTTAAGGATCTGACTGGAACTCAGAATCTTGGTGACTGGGTTAAGAAAGGTTTCTCTAACTTGGTTTAATCAGTATTTTCACGGAATTCTACTGTTATAAAAGAGCAGACAGTTCATAGGAAACAGCTTTTTCTTTAATCGACCTTTTAGTGTTCAGGGAGAAATGGAAAGATTTACATTTTAGTTGATTTTTTTTTTTTTTTAAGGAAGAAAAAAAGCCCAGGTCAACCTAAGTCATTTAGTTTATTTCACTGAAGTTAAGGTTTTTATAGATGTTCTTTGAAGGTTGAAAAGGCGCTAGGCAAATTCTCCCATGATCAAAAAATCCTTTCTTTCCTCTGAATGAGAGTTATCAAATCAGAGGTTAGAATTTACCTTGCTGAAATACATGATTTGCCACATTTTTGCAGAGGAGGTAACCTTATGTCAGGGGTTGTAGGATATGTCAGTCTGTCAGTTGTCTCTTATTTAGCTTTAGGATAACAATTAATAGTAAGTCAATGGAATATTTGCAGTTTTACCTGAAGAGCAGCACAATGACGTGTGAATCCAGAGTGAAGTTGTTTGTTTGATATAGTGTTCTTCTTTTTTGGAATTTCCTGACCATTATTAAAATGACAAATTGGATTTGTTTGAAAACTGGAAAAGCAAGAGATAGGATGCCACAATACCAAACAACCCTTGGGTTGGATGTAACCCAATCCCAGATTGGAGTGTGTTGATTTTTTTTTTTTTTTCTCTTCCACTTTTCTATCCATTCTATGTAAATCACTTTTATTTCTGCAGGTATTTTCCTCTCAGATAGAATGACATTTTGTTTTGTATTATTTTGTCTTTCCTCATGAATGCACTGATAATATTTTAAATGCTCTATTTTAAGATCTCTTGAATCTTTTTTTTTTTTTTTTTTTTTTTAGTTTGGGGGTTCTATAAGGCCTTTATTTCCCATAAGTAAATATTGCTATGAGAGGGGAGGGAGATGGGAGGGAGTGGGGAAAATGTTAGTATGTGGGGGGTGGGGTTGGCCTGCAGTTTCTCTGTGATAAACAGCAATACGATTTTATGGTTGGCATGATTTTTTTTTTTTTGAAAATGGAACATAAGAATAGCTGTTTTGTATTTTGATGACTGATTACGCTGTATTTTAACACAATGTATGTCTGTTTTTGTGGTGCTCTAGTGGTAAATAAATTATTTCAATTATATGTCAATGTGTTTTTCCTGTCCTGGTATCATCCTGGAGACCAGAGAACACTTCTGATTCAGGGAGCATGATCTCAAGCTAGAAAAGTCATACCAGCTTTAAGATTGTGCTTTTTTTTTTTTTTTTTCCTTAGAGAGATTCAGTCCAGAGATGTCATGCTTTAGAGTTCAAGAGCCAGGATGTATCTATCAAGGCCTGAAGAAAGCCCTGTGCAGTCTTTTTATTCTCTTGTTTATTGCTATTTGGTAATTGTTGGAGATTTAGTTTCCATCCAGCTTGACTGTCTACCAGAAAAGAAATGCAGAGAGATGTTTGGACCATGCTTTGGCTTTCTGATCCTATGTTCTGCCAACCCCAGGGCCAAAAGGACTGGTCTAGACAGTATCCCCTGTAGCCCCATAACTTGGATAGTTGCTGAGCCAGCCAGATATAACAAGAGCCACGTGCTTTTTGGGATTGGTCTTTGAGAGCAGCTACTTCTCTATTTCTCCCCTACCGCTGCACCAAAAAACCCCTATTCCCGCAAACTTCCTTGGCTGTTCCCTGCAAAACCAGACTTTGCAAGTGAGTTGCCAGTCTCTCAATAAATCAAAGTAATAAAAAAAGTCGTTGTGGCTCCATCTGGCTGTCCTGCTTTATCTAATGAAAGAACGAGTTTGTGCCTGTTGTCTAAACATCACCTAGAAACAAACCATCCATTCAAACGTCTAGGTAGAACAGAAAACGGTTCCCTTTTCTACACTCTGTGTTTCATCTTTTATACTCATCTTTTATAGACAGAGGAAGTGTTTCACTTGAAAACAATTCGTTCGTGCTTCTCTGCAGAGGGCCAGTACCAGGCCTATCACCCCAGCCCCCATCACCTTTATTTGAAGTGTGAGAATAAGAGGATATCATAGGGTCATGAAAAGAGTCACCTAAGAGCTGTATCAACTTGGTAAATTTGTCAGCCACTCTGAGCCTCCGTTTCCTTATCTTTAAAATAAGGATGAGATTTACCCACTTTATGGGGCTTTGTGTGTTTGTTTTTGTGCCCTTGCTATTGTTAAGTAAATGGACCTAGGAAAAATACTTTGGTGTTTGGCCTGTAGATGATGGTCAGTAAATCGTAGTCTTAACAGCTCTTTAATGTCTATTCAGGCTGTAACCAGGGGCCACACCCCTTCCTCTTGATACTGAATGTGTAACCTCCAGACCCTAATCTCATCAATGAATCAGGCCATCAGTTATTCCTGAGAATATTCTGTCACTCTTGTTTCTTAACTTTCTGGTTACATGACTGACCAGAAACTGTTTAAAATCATGGGGAAATGTTCAGGTGAAGCTTTGCTTCCAGCCCACCGATGAAATTCAATGTAACGGAGACAAGGCGGTTAGTTGACGGTCCCATTTTCTAAGATGATGATACTGAGACCACCCCCCCCCCGTTTGTTGAGCAACCACCAGCTACTGTTCTCTGTTATCCTACTTAACCTCACATGTCACCCTACGATGTAGGCTTTCTTGATAGAACTCCATTTTACAGGGAAATGAGCAGACTCGGAATGGTTAAATTACATGTCCAAGATCACCCAGTTTGTAAGAGGAAGGTCGAGAACTTCATTGTTCAGTACACTAGCTACTTGCGTGGCCTTCAAGCCACTGAAATATGGCGAATCTGAACTGAGACATTCCAAGGTGTAATATCCAAACCATATTTTGAAGATTTAGTACAAAAGAGAAAGAATATCTAATGTCTCATTACTTTTTTATATTGATTACATGTCTAAATAATACTATTTTGAATATATGGGATTAAATAAAGTATATTACTGAAATTATTTCACCTGTTTCTTTTTTACTCTTTTAATACAATTACTAGAAAATTTAAAAGTACATATGGGGGGCTTCCCTGGTGGCGCAGTGGTTGAGAATCTGCCTGCCAATGCAGGAGACACGGGTTTGAGCCCTGGTCCGGGAAAATCCCACATGCCGCGGAGCAACTGGGCCTGTGAGCCACGATTACTGAGCCTGCGCGTCTGGAGCCTGTGCTCCGCAACAAGAGAGGCCACGATAGTGAGAGGCCCACGCACCGCGATGAAGAGTGGCCCCCACTTGCTGCAACTAGAGAAAGCCCTCGCACAGAAACGAAGACCCAACACAGCCAAAAATAAATAAATAAATTAATTAATGAATTAATTTTTTAAAAAGTACATATGGGGCTCGTATTCCTACCCTATTCTATTTCTCTAGAATTGTTTTTTCAGTTCTTTCTTAGAATTTCCCCATCTCTCTGATTACATTGCCCATCTATTCTTGTGTGCTGTCTCCTTTGTCTATTAGAACCCTTAGCATATTAATCACAGTTGTTTTCAATTCCAGGTCTGGTAATTCCAACATCCCTGCCATGTGTGGTTCTGGTGCTTGCTCTGTCCTTTCAAATTGTGTTTTTTGCCTATTGGTATGCCTTGTAAGTTTTTCTTATAGCTGGACATGATGTTCTGGGTAAAAGGAACTGCTGCGAATAGGCCTTAGAAACATGGTGGTGAAGTGGGAGGGGAAGCAGTCTATAGGTCTATGATAAGGTCTCAGTCTTCCAGTGAACCTGGGCCTCTGGATTGTGACATTCACAGGCGGTGCTCAGATTTCTTCTCCCTCCTTAGCTGGGGCAGGATGGCTAGTATGTTGCAGAGTTGGATATTTCCCTTCCTCAAGGTCAGCAGTTCGTTAGTCTCTGATAATACTGCAGCAGGTTGGCCTCTGCTTAACTGGTTTCCCCAGAGGGCTTGATAAGAACAGAATGCTCTGGTGTATTGCAGAGTGATTCCTTTGCCCCACCCCCTGCAGGAAGTCCTAGATTTTTCTCTGGTATTTACTGTGGGAATCTGGTGGATCTCCTGGAGGTGAATCTCACAATATTGTGTGTGTATGTAGGGGTTGGGAGGAGGCTATGGGTGGGTCCCCCAGAGTTTTTAACTCTCAGAGGTGTTCACACTGAGCCTCCAGCAATTCGTAAATTACCATTCAGCTTTTCCTATCCCGGCACTAGTTCCCGCAGTGGTTTCTTTCTTTTTTTTGTCTATCAATAATGTGATGGATAAAGCATAGTCCATTCATACAATGAAATGTTGTCTAGTAATTAAAAGAAAATGAATTAGATTTAAATGTATCAACATATATACATCTCAAAAATATGATGTTGAGTGAAAAAAGCAAGTTACAAAAATACATGTGCAGATGACCATCTTGAAGTTGGATTTTATCTATATCTATTGCTTATATTTTAATATGTATGTATTCACAAATAATATATTAATTTGTTCTTGAATTTTATGTAAATCATATCACACACAGCAGTTTCTGCTTATAAGTCCCTGCTCTGATAAGTGGTGATGACCTCTATTTATCCATCCGTCTCTTCAACCTTGGGGACAGTGGTTTGCCCTGTGTCCTCCCCTCTCTGTGGATCCAGGAAGATTTGTTGATATTTTTTCAGTCTTTTCAGCTTGTTACTAGTTGTTAGGACAGAGTGGTGACTCCTAAGCTCCTTACATGTGGAGCCAGAAGTTCCTTCTACTTCTGTTAGACAGCTCTGGTGTAGAATTCGAAAGCAGTTCTGTTTAAGGGCTAAACTATTCCCTTAGCCCGCCCCCTGCAGGAAGTCCTAGATTCCAGCTTTTGTTTTGTTTTGTTTGTATTACCAGCTTTTGTTTTTGTAATTAACCTATGATTGAACAATATTGAGTCAAACTCTACGAAATTGTTCTTGTAGGTCGTGATTTGTTGAAAGTTGCCAATTCTTTAGGGTTCATCCTAACAGTTGGAGCTGATTGACAGATGTGGTAATGAAAATACATACATTCTACAAGCTCCACTGGCAAAGCTCTTGATAAAATTTATGGTTACTTATCAGCAAAGCACTACTGAGACAGTACAACCTATTTCTAGGGTAGCTGGACTATCGTACAAATCTTTTCAGTCCATAGAAATCTTCATTTATGCACCTGTGACAACATTTTCTACTGTGTTGAAGGGGGGAAAAAAGCCAGAATACTCACTGTGCTCTTTCAAGTCACTGGTCCTGAGAAGATACTGCTTTTCTATCTGTAAATAAGCTGTGCTCTCTTTACTAACAGGTCTTAGAAGGGTGGATCCAGGCTTTGTGTTCCGGAAGCTTATATAAGGGAGGTTTTGTTTTTTGTTTTAAAGAATCAAAATTACAAATACAAAATTAGATTCAGAGCCTTAGAGAGGGCCCAAAAAAGTGAGAAGGTGGGATATTTTGAGCTTTAAGAGCTTTACTGCAGGGCTTCCCTGGTGGCGCAGTGGTTGAGAATCTGCCTGCCTAATGCAGAGGACACTGGTTCGAGCCCTGGTCTGGGAAGATCCCACATGCCGCGGAGCAGCTAGGCCCGTGAGCCACAACTACTGAGCCTGCGCGTCTGGAGCCTGTGCTCCACAACAAAAGAGGCCGCGATAGTGAGAGGCCCGCGCACCGCGATGAAGAGTGGCCCCCGCTTGCCGCAACTAGAGAAAGCCCTCGCACAGAAACGAAGACCCAACACAGCCAAAAATAAATAAATAAATAAATAAAATAAAGCCCCACTTTCTCCCAACCGGGAAACCTAGAGCCTTTCTGAATTTCTATGTAATGTGGATTGGAGTTGAATAGCATAGGACCCCAGTAATATTAGTGCCACTTGAAATCAATCAATTAAAAAAAAAAAAAAGAGCTTCACTGCAAACTGGCCTCTGGGCTTAAGCTAACACATACCTTTGTTACTATCAAATGGTCAGCTTGTAATTCTAGCAAAAACTATAGCCCATCTCTTTATTGATAATCTTCTAAATCACATCTTATGTGCTGAACAAAGGAAAAAATGACCTTGGTTTTTCTAACATTCTGAGTCAGAAGCAGTAGAGGCGATGTTATTTTTATACCTCTTTTGAAACACCCTATGAGACTGGAGACATTGTTAATATAAATATTAGGCAATTGTGTCAGTAAATATGAATAACTTCACCTGAAGTTGCAGAAAGAATGCTTTTCAATTACTTTTTTTAAAGGAAAGTATTTCTCTGGTCCCCTGCCCCTCCTCCCCAGTTGTGATGATTGTGATTTTGTCTTTATTTCCCTGAAACACTTTGTAGTTGGTTTCTTTATTTCAGCAAGTAAAGGCTATTTGGAGAAGAGATGAGTGTATTCCTGTAATTGGGCAGAGACCTAGTAAAAAGAACAGAATGTACTGAGGGAGACAGTGCTCTGTGATCAAAACTAGGAAAATCATTCAGCCTAAGAGAACAGACATAATTAAACAGCAAAGCAAGAAATTAGTGGTCCCCAAAAAGACCCAGTACAATCTCTCAGGCTTTTCCCCCAAAGTGGGATTTTATCTCCCGTAGATGCCAACCCAACTGAAAGAACACAGATGTATGACTCAGGTGACATCATAAAGGTCTAGCCAACTCTAGAGATGGAAACACTCTCCTCAGGCCCAAATCTCCATTCTGATTCATATAGAAAATCCCCAATCTCAGGATGTTGGGAGCAAACAAGTAAAGAACTTATGCAATCCCATCCAGCTCTGAAGGCAATGTGAAGTCATGTAGCTTGGCTTGTCCTCAAACATGGGTGTAACATTAATTTCTTCCTTTGAAACAAAATTAAGTTAAACAGTACAGAAAACTGAGGAGAACTTTCAATCAAGTGGTCGTTTTTCATTTCATGAAATATCAGATTTCACATCACCATACGTGTACATCTTCCCCTTGCTCACATCCTGGTGTCCCCAAAAGCCACTGGCTACATTCAGATTCCTACAAAGGTGAAACACAGAGAGAAGGTGGCATGGCGACCTAGAGGAGGTCCAGGGACGTCTGGCAAACCCCTGAATACAGTCAACCATAAGGAATTATTCCTGTAGAATTTTACCCGAAGAGATGAGATAGATAGGTAGATAGATAGATTTTTAAAATTTTTATTTTAATATCCTCAGGGGTGTAGTGCAGGAAACAATTCCAACCAAGGGTGCTAGGATCAATTTTTATTTATTTCCTCTTGTTCCAGGATTTGGAACAGTGAGACCAATGAACACTCAGGACACAATGGAAGGGGAAGTGGGGAGGGGACACAAGGAGGGGGACAGGAAAGGGAGTGGGTTATTCTGAGCACCAACTTTATGTGCATCGCCCACTGAGTCAAGAGCAGGATGTTTGCATAAAACACCAAAGCAACTAAACAAATATAGTGAGAAATATAAAACAACTGGTCAACCGGCTTAAGCTCAAGCAAAAGATTCAAAGGAAGAGTCCCACTGTGCCATTGTCTTTCAACAGGCGTCTTGGAAAGCCAAGGAGCTGGTTGCATAAATGATGTGACTGGAAGAAGTGGTTCTTTGTGCTCTGTCCCTGCCCCACCGTGATGGGTGTTTAGGATGGTCACATCGACCCCCAGGGGTCTCCCTCAGAACCGTGAGCCATCCCAATCCTATGTTTCCTATTCTGTACCCATCCTCGTTTATCTTGTATTCTCAGCCCCTACTATACAGCTCAGCTCATGGCAAAAATCAAAGAAAGGCATGAGATGGGATTATAGTCCCAACTCTGCCACTGACACTATCTGGGACTCAGAGAAATCATTTTCAGTGTCTCCTTCAATAAAAACAAAAGGGTAGATTTAAGTGATCTACAAAGTCCTTTGTAAATTCCTTTTTTCTGATTGATCGGATGCCCTCGTGTGTTTTTCTATGATTGCACCTGTGAGCATAAAACATCTCTCCACTATAATTCATTCAACAAATGATTACTGAACATATCCTACGTAACAGATTTTGTTTCAGGTTTTAGGTTCTAGGTTCACAAAAGTGAACAAAACAGCCTCAGTCTCTGCCTTCGGGAAGTGATGCTCTGGGTGGGTGTGGGGGGGGTTTCACCCCAGTGAAACCCTAAAGAAGATGCTGTAACCCATTCTCTCGCTGCACCTTCCTTGCTGCGGGTGCTGAGACTTGGTTGACCATCACTGGTGGAGGCAGAATCAGCAGGCACTTCTTTGGCTGATTTTAGAGGTAATGGAAAAGGAAGAAACCCTGCTTCCCCCAATACTTTCTCCACTAGAGCAAAGCCTTTCGTTTGCCAATCCGAGAGGTGGCTGGTCTATAACCCCCTTGCGAGAGAGAGACCAACTCTGAAGTTCACACAAAGGAATTGTTGAACTGCTCTTCATGATGGAGAAAGACCGGAACCATGTTGCTTCTGCAGGTGGAGGCTCAGCAAAGAGGGCTTCAGGTGCATATTCCACCACCTATAATCCTTCTTACCAGTGAACAGTAACTAGTTCTGCACCCCAGGAGCTCACAGTTTAGAGTGAAAGAAACAGTGGACCCAATTATACTTATCCTTCGTTTTGTTGCCAGCAATATCATCATCAACAAAATCATCACTATGGTTTCTTGGTTTATCTCCCATGGCTAATTTGTTCCATCTAAACCAACGATTCTGAACCAGGAGCTATTTTGCCTCATCCCTCTTCCCCTGTGGGACATATTTGACAAAGTCTGGAGACGTTTCTGGTTGTCACAGCTCAGGAAGTGCTGTTGGCATCTAGGAGGTAGAGGCCGGGGATGCAGCTAAACATCCCACAATGCACAGGACAGTCTCCTTCTGTAAAGAATTATCTAGCCAAAAAATGTCAGTGCTGCGGAGATTAAAAAACTCTGATCTAGATCAAAACTTCTGCAGCATTTGGTAGTTATCAAGTATTTCACAAGACAGTAAACCATGATGAACACATTTGCAGAAACGTAGTGTGAGTAACTGTAATGGGTTTCTGAAATAACACAGTAGCAGAAGTGAGGATATCTCCAAAAGCACTCATCACCTCAACCTGAGAGTCTCTTAAAGCAAGTTCTGCGTTAATTTGTGTCTATTCTAAGGCTCCAATCACGACTGCATATATTGGAAGGTCATTTCACCCTCAGTGTGCTTAGGAGTCTTAGGTCTCTGGAGCGAGTAGGCTTCTAGTGAAACGGAGCAGGACCCTGTGGCGCTCTCCCGGGTACAAATCTTTTCTGTGTCCCCCGTTTCTTGTTTGCAGGAAATGGGCTTCGTTTGGCCTCCTTGACCTTACCTGGGTTCCAAAGGGCAGATTCAAACAGCTGCTAATCAGGGAAGGGAGGGGATGCAGAAACAAAGGTGGAGCAGTCAAGAAATCATAGTGCAGCCTTGGGGCAGGGTCCTGGTTCCTCCTCAAGGGATATGCATAACAATATCTTTGAGTTCTTCTGCAGGAACTAAGGCCCTCCTCCACCCCGGGGGTGAGGAATAGGGGGAGGATGGTAACTTCAGGCTGAACACATGATTCCTGGAACACCACCCTCTTACCTCACTACCGGCCAATCAAGAGAAAATCTGTACACAGTGGAAGATAACAGACCCCATCCCCAAATGATTCTCCCTTCAAAAACTTCCATGGTCAAGCAGAATCTTCGGAGTCGGCTTTTGGACACGAGTCTGGCTTCTCCCCAGGTTGCCAGCCTCCTGAATAAGGCATCCTTTCCTTTCCAATCAACACTGTCTCTCAAGTATTGGTTTTCAAGTGAGGAGAAGCTGAACTTGAGTTCGGTGACAATAGGAAACTCTATTGGAGGGTATATAAAGTTGTCCTCCTCAACTTTAACCAGCAATATCAACCAGATATTGCTCAAACATTTAAGGAAGGCCACTTCTGGACTCCTAAATTTAGGCTGTTCTGAAAAGACTAACAGATCTCTCTCCCTCTTACCTTGTTCCCTCCAATAACATCTCCGCAGTTTAGCAAGAGAACCTTTCTCCAGCAATGATAAATATGTCAGTCCCTGTGTGAATCCCTTCAGAGCATTCCCATTGCATAGAAGACAAATTTAAAACCCTTCACATGGTGGATAGGCATTTTAAGACTGGGTATTTCGATATGCAGAAAGGACTTTTATGTTTCTATGACTGAATCCACTTAACTTCTGAACCTCTAGTTTCATTTGGGTAGCAGAACAATTAAGCCTGCCAAGCCAAGATAACTGTGTCACTTCAGTTTAAAAGCTGTCTCTTTTGGCTAACCGCTCAGTCAGTTTTGGATTTGTTCTGCCCACTCCTTTTCCTTTTCTCTGTTGCTTGGGTAGCATGTGGGCCCTAAGAGAGTCTTCCTTACCCTATGGGGACTACAAGGAGGTATATATATATTTACATGTGTATATATATATATATATATATATATATTAATTTTTATTTGAGTATAGTTGATTTAAAATGTTGTGTTAGCTTCTGCTGTACAGCAAAGTGAATCAGTTGTATGTATACATATATCCACACTTTTAAAAATTCTTTTCCCATATAGGTCATTACAGAGTATTGAGAAGAGTTCCCTGTGCAATACAGTAGGTCCTTATTAGTTATCTATTTTACATACAGTAGTCAAGGAGGTATATATTTGGCCTGTGGTACTTTTCTCTCTTCACTGGCCTTGGGGGTATATCATAACCCATCAAATCTTGGGCTTTGCTTCATATCAGATGGGGTCTAAACAGGAAAATAAAAACCACTAGTGTTTGAAACAGGAATTTTATGTACAGCACTGGTTACCCAGGTGATGGAAGGGCTGAGAAACCAAATAGAGGACTTCAAGGCAACCCTAAGATTAGTAACAACAAGGAGCTGGTAACCACACCCAAGCCAGAGGGAGGAGAGAAGAAGCAGTTGTTTCCAGAGCCCAGGGGCTGGTGTCAGAGGGGCCCTGTCTGTAGGGAGCTGGCGCCTTGAAGGACACATGACCTTTGCTGGAAATGTTGCCTGAGGCGAAGAAAGAGAGAAGTTCCCAAGTTTCTTTCTTCCTGTTGTCCTCAGTGTTCAGCCCAGGTCTTCACTGGGTAAACCCAGTGGGAAGCCAGGTGAGATGGGAGCCTAGGAGTCGTGACATGCAAGAGTTAGCCTTCCTATGTTGCAGGACAGGGCCGGGGGACGGTGAGGATTGATGTCATGGCCAACACACCATGTGTGCTTGCTTCATGTGCTACTAATGTCGGAGGACTTGCTGTAGCTGCCCTCTTGTCAGGAAGATGTGCTCTACGTTCTCCTCATCCTAATGCCCATGTCTCCTCTGGTTGATTGAACCTCTCACTTCTGAGCCTTTCTCAGCGAGGTTGGGTACTCTTGCCTGTTTTTCTTGATTTTAGCTGAGTTCATAAAGCTCTCTGATGCTGCCTTAGGTTCATCCTTTCAAACACCTCCTTCACTCATTGTTTTCCACAGCTCAGGTCCCATGTTCGACTGCCCTATGAGGCTTGCTGTCTAGGGAACTGGGACACGGATGTTCCTCAAACATGATCAAGGTTACGGGACTTTGGTCCCCTTCTCATCATCTAAACCCTAATCAAGTTGCCTCCAATCTCCTCTTTCTTATTTACTTGTGAAACTCTTATTTCCTTTGAGGAAATAAAACATATTCTTTCTGTTCCATATTGGGCATATGGAAGGGGCAAACACTTAGTTCATTTGTCTCCAGATCAAGGGAAGCAGTACTTGGGGTGGTGCACCTGAGGAATTTCACCTAAGCCTCACGATATCTAGATCTTATTTAGATAACAAGATCCTGGACTTCGAGTTTATGGCATGGGACATTGAGGTTTGGAAGGAGGAGTTAAGTGTATGTGGCATGTGGGAAGGATATGATCTATTGTAGTCAGAGGGCGGACTCTGGCAAATTATATAATATTTTTCAAAAGTGACTGCCACAGTGTATCCCATCCCACACGCCCATCTTACAGCATGAAACTTATACTCCTTCCATTACTTGTGGGGTCTATGTCTTGTCCCCTTGGATCTGCCTGGGTTTGGGACTACAGTGGGAGTGCTGTTATTTGATATCCAAGGATAGGTCACAAAAGGCAGAGCTTTTGCCTTGTTCTCTTGGGATACTTGTTCTTGGAAACCAGCTGCCATGCTGTGAGGAAACCCAAGCAACATGGAGAGACCACATTAAAAGTTTCTGGCCAACAGCCTCAGCCAAGATCCCAGCTGACAGTCAATATATCCACTGTCCAACTTGTGGATTAAGAAGGCATCAAAGGGCTCTAGTTGCAGCCACTGACATTCTTCACAAAGAACCTCAAGCAAGAATTGCTTAGGTAAGGGACTTCCCTGGTGGTCCAGTGGGTAAGGGATCGACCGGGTTCGATCCCTGGTCAGGGAACTAGATCCCACATCCTGGCACAGCCAAAATAAATAAATAAATAAATAAACTTAAAAAAAGGAGAATTTCTTAGCTAAGTCCAATTAATGCCCAGAACCGTAATAGTAAGAATAATTATTGCTATTTTAAGCCACTGATTTGGGGTGATTGGTTATACAGCAATGATAACTGAAACCATGGTTATTTTTGACTTTGTAATTAAGAAGTTAGCTGCATGACTTTTACTAATTAAACTAAGAGCCCCTGTGAAATAAGAAAATTTAATTAGATGGTCTGCATGGACTCCTTTCTCTCAAAAAATAACTTTGTGTGTTCAGTCACTCCAGCAACTTTAATATTACAAGGATCTGCATAAATTTCTGGAGATGCAGAGATAAGAAATCCACCAGTCTCTGGCCACAAAGTTTCACAGTCTTCTGAAAGAGCCAGATATATAATATGTAAAATACAATCTGGAAGTCAAAAGCAATTAATTTATCAATATTTATTGAGCACCCATGATGTGATAGGCACTTACAGGTATTGGGAACATAGTGGTTTTGAGAAGACAAAAACATGGAAATGATACTAATGGGTTTATAATTAATACATGTGTGAAGCACATTGGAAATGTACCAAGGTTCTTAGTAACAAACAACAGAAAATAAGTCTAGTAAAATTATTAGGTCAGACCATATGAAATTGGTTTATTGTAGGTCAAAAAAGATTGTCTAAGACTTCCCTGGTGGCACAGTGGTTAAGAATCCGCCTGCCAATGCAGGAGGCACAGGTTCGAGCCCTGGTCTGGGAACACCCCACATGCCGCGGAGCAACTCAGCCTGTGCACCCAACTACTGAGCCTGCGCTCTAGAGACCATGAGCCACAACTACTGAGCCCGCGTGTCATAACTACTGAAGCCTGCATGCCTAGAGCCTGGGCTCCACAACAAGAGAAGCCATGACAGTGAGAAGCCCACGCACCACAACAAAGAGTAGCCCCTGCTCACCTCAGCTGGAGAAAGCCCGTGCGCAGCAACGAGGACCCAACACGGCCAAAACCAACTAAATAAATAATAAAATTTTTTAAAAAATTAAAAAAAAAAGATTGTCTATTGATACATTTATATGACGCTCACAGAATCAATAGGATTCAGGGAGACCAGACTTGAGGATTAGCAGGGATCAAGGAAACCCTGGAGGGACCAGAGACAGGGAGGAGGAACAAACCTCCTATTGCAGGAATTGCCATTGGGGCACTGCTGAGCCAGCCACCACCGCTGCTGTGGAGGCTGTGAGAATGGCCTGATGCTTCCTCCATCTGTGCCTCCCTCACTCAAGATGGAAAGTTCCAGAAGAAAGCATCCAGTTGTCTGAGCTTAGGTCATGTGCCAATTCCTATGCTTAGAACATGGGTTTATAGAGGCGGAATCTGGTTCCCTTGGCTTCCATGGTGGGTGTAGCAACAGGAAGTTATCCTTCTAGCAAGTCTGCTTACACTGGGGAAACATCATTACACAGGGGAAAAGGCAGGTTTATTAGGAAGGTAGATGGAGGCTGGGCCACTAAATACTGACTAATGTTTATGTATCAGTTTAGTAGGGCTGCTGAAGCAAAGCATCACAAACTGGGTGGCGTCACAACGTAAATTTATTGTCTCACAGTTCTGGAGGCTAGAAGTTCAAAGTCAAGGTGTCCGCAGGGTTGGTTCTTTCTGAAGATTGCGATGGAAGAATCTATTCCAGGCCTCTCTCTTTGGTTTATGGATGGCTGTCTTCTCCCTGTGTTTCCTCACATCATCCTTCCTCAGAGATATGTCTATCTCTGCATCCAAACTTCCCCTTTTAACAAGGATACCAGTCATATTGGATTAGGGCCCACCCTAATTACTTCATTTTACCTTAATTACTGCTGTAAAAACCCTGTCTCCAAATAAGGTCACATTCTGAGGTTCTGGGAGTTAAGATTCCAATATTTCTTTTGGGAGGAACACAATTTAGCCCTTAACAGTTTAAATCAGAAGTGCAAAGGAGAATGAATAATTATCCCTGGGGAAGTTAAAGGAAATAATAAATTGTATAAAAAGTGGGCTTCACCCATCAGCTAATGGCTAGATATTTCTGCCAATAATAGAGAAAGATTTGGGCCAATTTAGACCAAACTCTGTTACCCAGTCTCCTTTGTGAAACATTTCTAAAAGTCTACAGTTGCGAGGTGGAGAAAAGTTCACATTCTCTTATGGATGGGCTCTCTGTCTACCCTCAGTTGTCCCAAACCGGGGTACACAGCAGAGTCATCTGGAGGGATTTAAAAATTAGAGATTCCTGTCTCCATCCCAGGCCTACTAAATCGGGTCATTTTTGAGATGACAAGGGGATTTTGTAGTAAAAAAAGGAAATCTGATGCAGTCCCAAGCTAGCATTTGTCAATTACAGTTGACCCTTGAACAACAGGGGCTTATACGTGGATTTTTTTTCACTAGTAAATACTACAGTACCATTCGATTTGCTGTCGGCTGAATCCATGGATAGCGGAGGGCCAAATGTAAAGTTTTTTGTTTGTTTTATCGAAGTACAGTTAATTTACAATGTTTTGTTAGTTTCAGGTGTACAGTAAAGTGATTCAGTTATACACACATATATATCTATTCTTTTTCAGATTCTTTTCCCTTACAGGTTATTACAAAACAGTGACTATAGTTCCCTGTGCTATACAGTCCTGGTTGGTTGTTTATTTTATATATCGACCATATATATTATACGGGGATTTTCAGTTGTGGGGCGGGTTGACGCCCCTAACTCCTGCATTGTTCAATCGTCAACAGTACTGCCTAAACAAATGGGTATAAACTTATGAGAAAATGTTCATAAAAATGGGACCAGTTCAATGAGAGAGTTTCCAGACACTATAACTATTTGAAAAGCTATCAGTCAGAAGATGAGTATTGATAATGTCATGTGGTAATTGATTCCCACTCACATCTCCAGGGATCTGATTGTCTCGGCTCCGTTCTCTGTTAGGAGATGCTTGTGGTTCTGTCTAGCTCTCCAAAAGCAGTGTTGCCTGTCTCTAAAAAAAAGAAGCATCTTTATCTCCAGTCCATTGCGTGGTGAGGATAGGGTTGGGTTTCTTGGGAAAATGTCAAATATCAAACATGAAATGTTTAGAAGACCACAGTTTGTCATTTCCCAGGACAAAAAGGAGAATTGTTTCTTCACATGATGGTGCTGCAGGAGGTTGAAATGGAAGTTTGGCAAGTGGGGCGGTCTGTGATCCATCACCTCAACTAGACATTTCCTGTGGGCCTGAGTTTTTCTATGGGAACTTTCTTGAGAGTGTCTCTGGTAGAGAGTCCTTCCTTGATGACAGCTCTTGATTGGGTCTCCCCAACTGATACAGAGCTCCGGCTTTGCTATTGGTCTCCAATCAACTCAATCTCTCATGATAAAAAGTGCAACTCAATTTTGCTAATTTTTCCAAAAATTAAATCAGTCAACTAGTTGATTCATCATAGGTAGCTAATATAACTAGTTTTTGGTTTGTGTTTTGTTTTGTTTTCCAACAATGCTTTGGTGTCTGCCTATGTGCCTTTAATGAGGATTGTTTCTGAGGCAAGAGGAACATTATCTGGACTTCTGGCATATAATGAATGCTTTCCCAACTATATTATAGTATTTGGTTCAAGCCTCTGTTTTCCTCTGCTAGCACCTGTCTGCCAGGTGCAGAGGGAAATGGAGTGGAGAAGCAAAGAACTGATTTGTCTGTGTGACCCAATATTTACTACTTAATTGGTTCACGGGAACCAGGTTGACACAATTTATTTCTAAAGAAAGCAGACCCTGCAGGAGAATGTGAGTGCTTGACCTTAAGAGTCCTGAGATAAAATGGATAAATATGCCAACTCACGGGGCCTGGCACATAATAGGTGCTCAAGATTTTGGTGTCCTTTCTTTGTCTCCCTAATCGCATTATGTCCTTACCTCATGGCATCTTTCTTCATGGCAAAACTCCCCCGAAGACCGCTTCCTTGCTTTCTTCAAACCTGTTCCAACGAGGCTCGCTTGACAGCTATTAGCTGCCCGTCAGGCAACACTCGTGTAAAGAGACCATCAATTAGGAGGCTCACCCCCAAAGCGAGCCCAGGTCTGTAGATCCCCTGTCTGTCTTCACAACTCTCCAATTACCCACTTCTTTTGGAAAGCTGCCCTGACTCCAGTGCCAGGGTACGCCCCCCGGTGCAACTGGTCGTCGTCCCTGTCCTTGGAGGGAGGAGGAAATCTGTTCTGTAGGGGCCGGGTGAGGTAGCACTGCCCTGACATGTGTTGAGCCCCTTCAGCATCCTGGGAATTGGCTCAGCGGTTCTGTGAAGGTTGTCTGCTCCTCACCATAGCAGAATGCAATTGCTTTTAATGAATGTTTGGGTGAAACATTTTCCAGGCCACATTTATCCCTTTGGAGGACTATATGTGACAACATTCCAATTTTGAAGCATGACTTGTGCCAATCCACACAGGCAATTAGAGCTGACACATTCCATGGGCTATTGGTCAAGCCCTCAGTAGACCAGAAGGAAAACCCACAAAGAAAAACTTTACCAATAAAGGAAACCAGTTGGAGTCAGCCATGGAACCTTAGAGCAGAAATCTCTTCCTCAGTTTGTATGCTGGGCTTTTCTGCTATTTCACCCTTTCTCCTGCCTAAATATCCCCAAGGCTAGGTGTGTTGGGGATAGTTAGGGGGATATTGCTAAAGTGATAGGCAATGCTTGGACATGTCCCACCTGAGACATGCAAAGCTCCGTGACCCTTTCAGATGAGTAGAGTAGTTTTACACTTTGTCACCTCCGATGCCATCACAGTCAGCCTGAAAGTGGCCCTCACCCCATGGAGGTACACTGCAGGTGGTATGAAAAGAATCTCCTTCCCCCCCCTCCACCCACCCCGCCCCAGGACCACCGATCACCATCAGAAAAGCTGGGAAGTGCACAAATGATGAAGTAAACCGACGTCACTCTTGGTAAAGTTGTGACGTCAATTCCTAAATACGAATCTTGTCAACTCTTACTCAAATCTTTCTTTCACACAAAGAAAATGCTATCTTGAGGTTTCTGTGATCTTTTGCAAAATAAACTAGCTGTTCAAAAAGGACGCCTGTTGGTTTTGGAAATGTCTACAGCTCTAGGGGACTGGTTCTGATCACTGACCTATTTTTACGGTTAATCCATGCCGCTTTAAATTGTAGGAATGTATTAATTGAGCCATCTGAGTTCATAGAAAATCGAAATATGAGAAATCACTTAAAAATGCAATTAGGGCTTCCCTGGTGGCGCAGTGGTTGAGAATCTGCCTGCCAAGGCAGGGGACACGGGTTCGAGCCCTGGTCTGGGAAGATCCCACATGCTGCGGAGCAACTGGGCCCGTGAGCCACAACTACTGAGCCTGCGTGTCTGGAGCCTGTGCTCCGCAACAAGAGAGGCCGCGATAGTGAGAGGCCCGCGCACTGCGATGAAGAGTGGCCCCCGCTTGCCACAACTAGAGAAAGCCCTCACACAGAAACGAAGACCCAACACAGCCATACATAAATAAATAAATAAATGCAATATTAATGTTTTCAAGAGGTCAAAGAGCACTGACTCTAGGATAAAGTGCTATGTAACAGAGACTTTGGGAGACTTAAGGATGAATAGATAAGACACAGAAGAGCTCTTTTTAGCCGTTGTCAGTTTGAGGTATGTAAACAGCTTATGAGGAACTTTCAATGATTCTCAAGTATGTTTAATAAACTCGGTGCCATCTTGTCTTTCTCATTCATTTTCTCAAGCTTTGTAAAAACATATTGTTTTTTGATACCATAATCAACATACTATGCTGGCACTTACTTTTAATTCATGTTCTCTTCTCAAGGAGAATGAATTCATGTACTATCTCTGCTGGGCTCAAGATGAAATCTCTCATGCTAAGCTCCACGTCAACAAACTAAAACTTAGCTAAGTTTCTATACTCAGCTCTCCCAGTAAATTAAGGTGTAGGTCAACCCATCAGTGTTTGCTTGCTCAGCACAAGTTACCTGACAGAGCGCCAAGATTTCCCTTCACTCCATATGAGGAAAGTAACCTTTCAGTAACCAGTCTGCTTTTGCCCAAAATAACTTCCTTGTTCCTGCTCACTTTGGTTTATAAAACCCTCTCAAATTGTACAACTCTTCGGAGCTCCTTTCTATCTGCTGCCCAATTGGATGCTGTATGATTTATGAATCACTGAATAAGGCCAATTAAGATCTTTAACATTTACTCGGTTGAATTTTGTTCTTTCACATCTCTATCAAGAAAGAGTGTAAGTAGGAATTATCTATAGCTGTAAAGTGAAATACGACATTAAGCCACATGGAGTTAAGATAGAGCAAGTAGAAGCTATCATATTAAGGGCAATCTGTTGTATGTGGGGTGATTTATGTTTGTTTTTACAAGTATTATCCAGTTTTAAAAGCAAATGATCATGCAGTTGGAGAGCCTCAAGAGAAGGTGAGAGGTGGTTGCCTGAGAAATATCTGTGTTTTTAGAAAATATTTAAAATATAGCCCCTAATATGTTCTTTATAGTCCTGTATAGAAAAGACCATACGATAATTCCTCTTAGAGTCAACTGCTAATAGAATATGTCTTTCCTGATGTAATAGGAAGCTTTCTTTCATGAGATTGCGAGAGAATACAATGTATCAATGACCTATTTTTATTCTGGCTGCCAGTGAACTCAGAGCTAAATTTTATAATCAATCATAGGAGCTTCCTTAGCTTAAGTTGCCAGGTATAATTTCCCCCTCCTTCTCCTCTCCTGCTCTCTGCTGCTGAGCTCCCTCTGTTATCTCTCTTTTTGCTGTGACACATCCTTTCTGCAGATTTGTTTTTACAATGACCTCATGAGATTGGTTCTTTGTCCCCTGACCAATCATGAGATTGGTTTCGTTATAGTCCCCATCTTCCAGATAAGGCACGTGGGTTGATGTGAGGTTAAATAGATTGGCCAAAGTCACATAGGTCACTGTGTGACCCAGCAATTCCACTCCTGGGTATATATTAAAAAAAAAAACAAAAACACTAATTCGAAGATACACGCATCCCAAGGTTCATAGCAGCATTATTCACAATAGCCAAATATGGAAGCAACCTAAGTGTCCGTCCACAGATGAACGGATAAAGAAGATGCAGTATGTGTATAAAATGGAATACTACTCAGCCATAAAAAAGAATGAAATTTTGCCATTTGCAGCAATGTGGATGGACTTGGAGGGCATTATGCTAAGTGAAATAAGTCAGACAGAGAAAGACAAATACTGTTTGATATCACTTATATGTGGGATTTTAAAAATACAAAAACTAGTGAATATAACAAAAAAAGATCAGACTCACAGATCTAGAGAACAAACTAGTGGTTACCCGTGGGGAGAGGGAAGGGGGGAGGGGCAATACAGGGGTAGGGGGTTAAGAGGTACAAACTATTAGGTATAAAATAAACTACAAGGACATATTGTACAACATGGGGAATATAGCCAATATTTTATGATAACTATAAATAGAGTATAGCCTTTAAAAATTGTGAATCACTATATTGTACACCTGTAATTTATATAATATTACACAGCAACTATCCTTCAATAAAAAGAAAGTCATATAGGTCTCAAATGGAGGAACTAATATAAAAGCAGACAACTCTCTCCAAGTCTCTTCCTTTAAGCTCCATGTAATTCAGCAGAGAAATGTATCCAAATGCTAGCAGTTCTTATGTCCAAGGGGTGGATCATAGTTCTTATTTCTCTGAGTTATTTTTTATTTTTGCCTTATAATCATCATGTAGTAAACATGTATTACTATGGTACAAATAATTTTTATTCAAAAGGCAAAATCATTAAATAATATTAACAACAACGCTAGTAAACGTTGCCTACTTTACAGAGTTCGGTGAGGATGAAATACAAACTCAGGCCCTCACCTGATAAGGTAATGCAACGATTTTGCTAGGTTTGTTGTCTGATGTGGGCCTTGGTTTTGGCTGCTGACTTTCTGAAGAGCCATGAGACGGAGGGGACCGGGCCTAAAGGGACATCTGTGGGGTGTCCTTAGGCAGGTGGCCAAAATGGCGGCTCGGCCAGCCCGGCAGCACTGACCCCAGAGGAAAGGGGATCCAAGAGATTTGGTCCAGTCGCCCTGAGTCCCTTGCTTTGAGCCTTCAGTCTATTTCCCTTTTGTCTATTTCCTGTCATCTGCAAAGGGTCTTGTTCTGAAAACATTTTATTCATTAAAATTAGCCCCACCTTCTCCTTTAAAAGCACATCCCTGCCATCCAGCTTTCTGATGAGCTCCCCTTCTCCTGGAAGTCCCCCGGGCAAGATGGGAATAAATGTAGTTGCTGAGACCTTGGCAGCCAAGGTGACCTTGTCTGTACGTAGCTCAGCTCCTTCCTCGCCACAGAAATGGGATTCCAAACCAGACCCAGTAATAGCCAGTTGAGAAGCTTCACAGAATCCCAGCAGGGTGTTCAGCCTCATGCATAGTTTTGAGATGACTCACTACCCAACGCTTCCTAAAAGAGACTCATTAAGTTACGGTAACATTTTAGAATGGTATTTATAGTGCCAATAGAAAATAGGAGGGGGCAAGTTATTTGGACATTGCCTCTTTCTGTGCACCACCACCCCAGCTATTTCTCTCTTTTTCAGTTTTCAAGTCTTCTTTGTCCCCTGACCAAAGGCAAAGCCTGCGTGTGAGACTGCCTTCTGATGGCCTTGGGGCTCCGCCACTGACCCCTCACAACCTCTCAAATACTCGTGTTCCCATTATATCTCCCACTATCAAACCCTCGTCCCAGCCCCACAAGCTGGACCCTCCAATCTGCTCTATTCCTTCCAGCAGTTCGGTTCTCTGTTTATTAACAATTCAGATGGACTGTCCTGAAATGAGTGGAAATGCCAGAGGTTATTTGTTCTGGTTTCCTTCCACTGTGTATGCTCCGTTTCCGTGGCTGTCGGTTGGTTACCTAGGATATCACCAGGAGAGGCAATGGATTGGCTGGGAGCTTGGATGGATTCCCTGGGAGGCCGGGGAACAGGGCTTAGTGGTCAGTAGCATGCCCTATTTGAGTGCTTGATTAACCACTCCATGACCCCTTCTGGACTGAGTTCTTAGTGTCCTGTCCAGGGTTCCAAGAGTTCTGCATAGATACCCCTGTTGTGGCTTTTCCCCAACTGGTGATAGAAATTTATACCTTTGCCTACCACTAGGCTACAGAATCCTCTAAAGCAATGATCATGTATTAATTCTGTGCTGTGCCCAGCACAGTTCAAATCACACAAAAGTTGCTTGGTATATGTAGGTCGAATACATGCCTAAAGGAATACTTGGTCTATTTCTTTGGAGTTTGAAATAAACTCAGCATTTGATATTCCATCAGTGGTTTTGTTGAAAAATAAAACTAACATGTATTAATCACCTGTAGTGTCAGGACCCTTTTGGATATATTAACTTTGTTGAACTTCACAACAATTCTGATAAAGTAGGTATTATTGCCCTCAATTTTAAAAGTAAAATTACGGAGTTCAGGGACGTTAAGACATTTTCCCTGAAGTCTCTCTGTTAGTAAGTAGTGAAATCAGGATTTGGGGCCCTCACTGTCTTATTGTTTACATTGTTTTATAATGCCCCCCCCCAACTAGGTCACCGACTGTATGCTTTAGCTGTGTGAATTAAACTGGGAAACTGTGCTTTTTTTTAAAGAGTCACTCAAAGAGTTGAGATGGAAAATAAATGAATGACTGCATAAAACTTTAAAAAGCTTTTTATTATAGAAAATGTCAAACACGCACAAAACTAGCAAGAATAGTAGAATAAAACCCCTCCTGTACCCTTTATTCAGCTCTGTTTTATCTACATCTCTTCTCATTTCCCTCTTCCTGTCACTGGATTATTTTGAAACAAATCTCAGACATTGTATCTGTTGACTAAGAGTTTACAAATCATTAGCGTAATGATACTCCTCTGGAACATAGACAGACTCAGACAATTTGGGTAAAACCAGCTAGAGAAATTGATTCTCTCCAGGTGCGAGAACCATAGGGTTGCTGCTCTTTCCAAAAGGATAAGAACAAACAATTCCATTACCCTCAGATCCCACTCGTCCTTTAGGGGATGCCACGTGTTCTAGATTAGTGGAAAACCAAAGATCCGTTCAAGGGTACTCCATATTTCAGATAGAGTCACAGCTCGGGAATAAGCGTGCAATTCTGCATGCCCTGTGCGGAACCCCAAAAGACTGCTCTAGATCAGCCCAAGTGTGGTACACTTTCAAGTGTTATTACTTTCTTTTCCATTGCAGATTCGATATGCTGTATCATGTGAGGAGGCTTTTTTTCATCCTTTTCCATTTTTCAGAGACTGGTGGTTGGTAGTAACTGCAAGAAGGGTAACATTCACAGCATTTTCCCATGACAGCCACAGAGTTCAAGAGTGGTTTGGAGAAATCACTAATATTCAAATGCTTATAGACACACTTACCACAACCCAGGCATTTTTTTAATTACAGTTTTGAGGGGGAAGCCTCAGCAAGAATGGTCTTTTATCTGCAGCAAACAGTTAAATATTTCTACTCCTCATCATGGTTTGGGTATGATCAAAATTAAGGATTGTGCAGTAGGATTTTATGAAGGGGTCTGAGGTGTGTGTGTGTGCTCGTGTGTGTTGTGGTGTGTGCACACAAATGCAACAGAGCAAGGGGACAGCGGTCTGTGGAGGTGATGGGAGGGGCACGTCCACTAGGATGAGAACCATTTTGGTATCTGTAGCTTATATACTCGGAATCTCAGGTCTAAAATAATCCCCTTTGGAACCCTTGCTGTTTATCTGTATCCTGGGTTTTCCCATTCTTAAAATACCCTGACATGCATATGGAGACTGTGTTCCAAAGGTTAATGCTCCTTAATCCTGAAGGGAGTGGTGAGTAAATTCCCTTATATATCAATCTAAGAATAGGACTTGGAGCTATTCTAGTGTATGTCATAACGTGAGTGATTTCTTCTTTTTTGAAAGGAACTCATAGCAATGGCTGGGCAAGGAGAGGATTCAAAGGGAAGAGACGAATGAATGCATTTTGACAAAATAAAAATTATCCTTAACATTTGCATATAGCTTAAGAGAATCATTGCCTCGAAACGGTTTTATCTGAGAGTGGAGGGGAAAGAGGAATTGTGTGAGAACAGTTCCCCTGCCCTCCTCCCCATCACCCCACTGTGGCATTTCCAGTTGAAGCCTAACCAGAAAACTCTGGATATCAGAGGAAAGTCAGCCTCTTTTTTTTTTTTTTTTAAGGCTGCTTTCCACTCTGATCTTTTTGATTCAAGAGATTCTGATGATTTCCCCTGCGTGCAGGGATAACAGGCCTTGCCATGTCCAGGTTGCCCTCTCCACACTGCATCTTTTCCGTCTTTCTGTTTCTGGCAAACAGCCTTTCTGAATCAGCATTGTTTCTGCACCGCTGCTCCTGACGCGCTGGAGTCCAGGCGAAGAGTGAAATAAAAAGAATTGAAACGAACTCACGAGGCTGGGTAAAGGTCTCTGGTAGATCCCAGGTTCCTCTCTGAAGGGACTGCTCTCTCCCATGTCCCTTATTCTCCTGTTCACCACCTTCTAGGCTAATGGATCCCTTCTGCCAACACCCAACCGTATTTCCCACAGTACCTGCTTTTGGTGAATTCACAAGCAAGCACAATTTTAAAACGGTGTACATCTGAACAAGTTGGATATTTTTTTTTTTTAAGGATGTATTTCTGCATGACTCACTGGGCCTTCTTACTTCCTGCTAGAATGATTACGAAATGAATCCGGGAGACAATGAGCCTGCTGAAAGCGACATGGAATATTGGCAGGTCTACTAGAGTATCACGTGCCCCTTTGCCAGTGGGTCTTTCCTTGATTCCCCTCCAGGGTCCCCAGCAAAGTCACAAATTGGGCCGAGATAACAATTTCTTACTCCAAGTTGGCTTGTGACATTAGGCATTTTGGGAAAGCTAGTGGCTATTCATGATGCTGAAGACTTCTGCTCATGTGCAGCCCTGGAAAAAAGTGCCCTGGAAAGAGATTATAGGGTGGATTGTGATGACATTGTTTATGCTGAGTGTCATTTGAAATGTGTTCTGTCCTAATTTATATTTGGCACTCAGTTTAGGTGCCAAGTTCTCAAGCAAAGTCGTATATAGTAAAAAGGGAGCTCTCTGCCCTGAAAAACATCTTGTTCTGGTGTCAGGCCTATAATCATATTTGTTCCTATAGGGTATTTAGATGTCTTCTGAGATAATTAGCTGTACGTAGCCAACCTCTCCCTTTATATGGGGTCTTTTCTTTTTTTTTTTAAATAAATTTATTTATTTTAATATTTGTTTTTGGCTGTGTTGGGTCTGCGTTGCTGCGTGCAGGCTTTCTCTAGTTGCGGTCTACTCTGCTGCGGTGCCTGGGCTTCTCATTGCGGTGGCTTCTCTTGTTGTGGAGCACGGGCTCTAGGTGCGCAGGCTTCAGTAGCTGTGGCACGCAGGCTCAGTAGTTGTGACTCGTGGGGCTCTAGAGCACAGGCTCAGTAGTTGTGGCGCACGGGCTTTGTTGCTCCGCGGCATGTGGGATCTTCCTGGACCAGGGCTCGAACCTGTGTCCCCTGCATTGGCAGGCGGATTCTTAACCACTGCGCCACCAGGGAAGTCCTGGAGTCTTTTCGAAGGAGAAACGCATATCAAAAAAAAAAACAACTCACCAATTCAGAATAATGGCAGGAAAGTTTTAAGCGTTTTCAAAACATCAGTTTAAGTGCAAAAAGTAAATTTCCTAACTCCTGTTGTGTTTTATGCTCGATCCAGTCTCAGGCCCACCTCTTCTCTTAGATTCTCCCCACTCTTCCTGCCTCCCCGATATTACAGATTCACACCTTTGTGATGCTAGCTCTCCGCTCTGAATCTTTAGCCCTAACTTCTCTCCTGGGCACTGGTCCCCCATCTCTAAGGGTCAGTTGAATAATTCACTTAGATGACTGGCTACCTTCACCCCAGGGGTTCCAACAGGGGTGATTTTGCCCCGCCTCCCCGCAGGGGATATATGACAATGTCTGGAGATTTCTTTGGTTGTCACACTTAGAGGGGGACATTACTGGTGTGTTGGATAGAGGCCAGGGATGCTGCTGGGCGCCCTACAATGCGTGGAAAAGGCCTCCACAACAATGTCATTAGTGCCTAGACTGAGAAAGCCCGTCTTAACCTAGGATGGAATTTATGGATTTTCCTCCGCAATTCCACTTCTTCCATTAAACTTTCTCTGGACCATCCTATTTTCTCCCTTCTTTGAACTCCGCTGTGTGTTTGGTACTAAGCTGTGTTCTGCATGGCGTTGCTCTTCTGAATTTATCTATAGCTTATCTCCCTAATTGGATTTGAGGTTTCCCCGATGGCAGGGTTTATCTCCTCTTCTTTTTGTGCCTTTAACTGTACCCAACTTAACACTCTGGACTTAGCTTTTATTCAGTACGCTCCTGATAAATAAATATATCTTCCGTGAACGATTGAATCCTGAAGTTTGAAGATGATACATTGGAGTGAAAGCAAGGGTTCCCCAAGAAACTTAGCGGTGGGGTAAAAAAGGATGCTCTTAGAGATTCAAAGAAATTAAGTAAGCATATAATGGAAGTGGACAGCGTATCTTCTGGCGTCCACAGAAACAGCCGTTCAATAATTGGTTAACAATCTTAACACCTTTAAAGACATGCAGCACAGAAGAAAAGGGGCAAGAGAATTAATGATTTATGTTAAGTCTTATTGAGTGGACTGAAGTGACTGCATTTGGGACACATAGATCTCTGTAGAGTGTTGTTCCCTGTGAGATGATGGGAATTTCATTGAACCTTATCTTTCCTTAGATGACATGATCCTCAAGGCATTCCCCACCCATGGGTTTCAGTTCCACGCCAACCAAGCAACTTCAGATGAATAACCCATCTTCCTGGCTACTCAGTACATGGAAAGGGATGTCTTAGATGGGAGGGGCAATCATTCAGCACCCTGACATAGATATCCCCCAAAGAAATTGGTAAAATTGACCTTTGCGTTTACACATTAGACCTCCTGTGAACTTAGTGTGTGAATCTCTCCTCAAGATTCTGACTACATCTGAGATTCTCGATTAATTCCAGTTATAGGACTGACAAGGCAAAGGGCCAGACTCTGGTCTGTGACTCATTTACCAAAGCAATGCCATGTTGGAAACTGCTTGACTGATCATCTAACCCCATTTTCCCCTGTGACACCCTATTCTGCCTCAAGCCTTTCTGTTCAGCTTGAACATATCTTACCATTGTCAGGTTTTCACAGCCCATCTCAGATCCTGGAATTATCCTTTTTTCACTTCCAAGTCCCTTGAAAATTCCATTCTACTTTATTTAGAAATATCTTATTGGAAAACAAACAAACAAACGGACAAACCCACATGCAGCTTCTTTTTAATGAAGGAAACGAGATGGGAAAGTAAAATTGCTCTTAGAACTTTTATAGGCCTGGCAGTTACTGGAAATATTTCATCATTAAAAGAACGTTGTGACAAGTCACTGGGACAATTTACTGAGGGTTTTCTCAGGGACAGACAAAGAATAGCAAAAGGGAGGCTTTCTAAAAGACTCCGTGATTTGTCTTGATTTTCTGCACTGAAACAGCTAGGACTAATTAGACCACAACTTACAGCTTGTATTAGTTACATCTGAGTAATTGTTAACAAGCTCTTGTAATGCAAACAAAGATGGATTCAAACTTGATTCATCACTTGAGTTTCTCTTTCCATGTTTTGCTCCCATCTTTTCATTAAATGCAAGAGTTTCTGGTTTAATGTCATTAATTAACAGAGGAAGTTGGGATGAAAATATCTTGAACGCTCCACCTAATTACAGACCCGGTCATGATGCTGGAGAAAAATGTGGCTCCTTAATAAAAGAAAACAGTCTAGAACAATATTATGCAGTTTATAAATTCCATCACAAACCACTGTACAAATAACAATGCTACTGAATCACACAACATATCATCTCACAATTAGGCTACACAAGACCAGCTGCCTCACAAAGGAGCCTGTGAGCCAAAGAGGAAAACTTTGAAGATAAATATTGCCATATGTGAAAAGAAAAAAAAGAAGTTCCCAACAAACCTTAATTGCACGGAGCATCATTTTCAAATGCTATTTGCCGTGGGAATAAAGGAGCTTGTGTTGTGACCCATGACTGTTGTAAGCATCTTCTTCAGTACGGGGGATAGAATTACAGATCTGATTGGAGGCCACCGTGCACCTTGCCTATATGTGCTTTAGTCTCCTTCTTGCCCCATCTCTTTTTCCCTTTCCTTACCCCACTGGCATTCCTCATCACCCAGCGTTTAAATCAATTCTCCATTAATCTGTGTGGATTGTCCACTTGGATCTCAACTGAAGAAAAATGTTAAGTGCAGGGCCGGCCTCCCAGAAACTAGGAGTTGGTGGATATCCCCAGGGCATAGACTCATTTAGTATTTGTTAGAGTTCAACAAGAAGGCTTCCTAATTTCCACGATCAGTTCCAAGCCAAGCATTAATGCTCTTTGGCTTAACTGCAATTCTTAGATTATCCTTGCATTTGACAGTAACTGTAGTTCTTTGGATTATCCTTGTCACCACTTCCCCTTATTTTTTAAAGCCTTGACAATGACTGCATTTGCAACTTCATTGCTCGTTTATGTCAAAGAGTAACCAGGGTGGGACAATCACCCAGGAAAAACTAGGAGAATTCCCAGGGTGCCAAAAGCAGGTAGTCGTGCTAAGAGTTGCTAGCCTCAGCCACCATTGTGAAGCCTGGAGAGTCAAGTCACCCAGAGACTAGAAGGAAAAATCCTTGCTCAAATTTCTAAGGGTGTCTCATTCTACTTTTAATATTGTAATCTCTGTAATGCAATACATGGAGAGCTCTTTGGAAGAAAATCACTCCATCTTTGTGAAATGTCCGACATACCCTAACATCCCTTTATTCATAGGTGCACCATGTTTTAGCTTATATGGAATCTTCCTTTGGTCCATGATGGGTGCAGTAGTAACGTTACACATCAAAACTGTGCTTTTACAATGTCCTGTTTGCACTCTGTTTCCTCAGGTAAAGTTCTTCTTTTCCCTCATGCTTTACAAAGGAAATTGCTTCTCTTTGCTTTTACTTTCTCCTCTTCAGAGATTCAGGAATCAGATCGGTCTCTGAATCAAATAGAACCTCTTAAAAGGGCAATCAAGCATATCAGATAGGTATGGTTGATTACATTTGTCAAAATATGATGCAGAATATTTTAAGGTTGATGGTGGAAAAATGTTATATTTTTGAGTAATTACCCTAGTTTGTATAATGTTGTATTTTAGAAAGCCTGAGAAGAAAACTAAAGAGTTAAGAAGAGGTTGGATTCTTTGTTCCTTTGCAATGGGAATGCATCATTAACAGAAAAAGTTTGAGAAGCACCTATTTACTTAAAAAGATATTTAGGATTTAAATTATATATAATTTTGGAGATCTTTTCTCCTGTATAGTTACCGGTCACAGATCATTATCTCCAGGAGTGTAAATCAGGCATCCTCCATTATCATTTTCTCAGGGTTGCTTGGGTTTAGCTCTACCATTATATCTGCTTTATATCGGAAATCATCAGTGTTAACATAATAAATGTCTGCGGTGATGTTGTAAATAACGATCGTTACCTGACGTTTCTTTCTGTACCAAATATAATGGTTCTTGTTTGTTATGAACTCCAACAGCAGTACATACAGTAGTTAAGGTCATGGGTTATGGAGACACACATATTTGGGTCATAATGTTGATTGTGCATGGAAGCATTCCATTGTTAGATGGAAGCAGATATAAATGAGATTAGGTTAAAGCAGGTCCTGAAGGCAAATGTAAGTTGCATGTGCAAATGTACTGATGCTCATGGGACATCTTTCTGCTATATGCCTTTTTCCTTCTCGAACAAACATATGGCCCCATGGGGGTTCCCTATTATCAGTTGACTGAGGAAGGAATCATTTAGGTCTGGTTTATGGATAGTTTTTGGCAATATGCTGGTGCTACCCCTATAGCCCTACTCTGGGGTGGCCCTAAAGGCAGTGGTAAGGGAAAGAACTTCTAGCAGTGTACTTGGTTGTTCAAGTACACTTGCTTAGAAAGAGAGAAGGTAAGAGATATGGTTATACAACAATTCATGGGCTGTGGCTATTGGTTTGCCTAGATGGTCAGGAACTTGGAAGGAGCTCAATTGGAAAATTAGTGACAAAGAGGTCTTGGGAAGTTACTGGTCACAGGTCATTATCTCCAAGAGTGTCAATCAGGCATCCTCTGATTGTGAGTGGACCTCTGTGAATATGCATCAAAGGGCAACCTAAACAGAAAAGGCTCAATTATCAGGTGTACAAATAGCCTGTCTTATGGATACCAGTGGATACCCTATCCTTGCCCAATTGGCTCTATGAACAAAGTGGGCAGAGAAGTATGGATGGAGGTTACGAATGGACTCAACAACACAAACTCCTCTTCACTAAGGCTGATTTGGCTTCAGCCACTGCTGAAGATATGTCCTACCAACAGCAGAGAATGACAATGAGCTCCCAATATGGCACCACTCCCTGATGGGCTTAACCAGGCACCTGGTGGCAGGTTGATTCCATTGGGCCAGTTCTATCACGTAAGGGACAGCACCAGCACTTTGTTCTCATTGGAATAGATGTTTACTCTAGAAGTAGATTTACCTTAACTTCCTTCAGTGCTTCTGCCAATACTACCTTCTACAGACTTACAGATGCCATGATCACCATATGACATTGCTTTTGACAGAAGACCTCATTTCACAAGAAATTAAGTGCAGCAGTGGACTCACACTCATGTAACTCACTGGTCTTACTAGGTTCCCTACCACTCTGAAGAAGGTGGCCTGATAGTAAAAGAGTAGAATGACCTTTTGAGACTGGTTTCAGTGCCAACCGGATGTACACAGCATGGAAGACTGAAGGAATAGCCTCCAAGATGCATTATCTTCTCTAAATCAGTGAGTAATATATGGTACTCTCTCTCCCATAGGTAGGATTTACATTCTAGGAATCAAGAGGTGGAAATGCAAATGGTTTCTCTTATTATCATCCTTAGTGATAAACTAGTGGAATTTTTGCTACCCGTCCCTGCTCTGCTGGTCTAGAGGTCTTAGTCCCCAAGAGAGTGGATATAGCAATGGTTTCATTAAGCTGGAAGTGAGAACCTGACAGGTTTGCATGCAGTTTTGTGGCAAAATGCACCAGCTCTTGTGCAGGTTATATGCATCATTGGAGTTGGAGTCTTGGAGGCAGTGAGAGGCTAGCATTGGCTCCAGTTCATCCGAATAGATTCCAGCTTATTCTCATGGATGTAGTTTGTCCTTGCTCTCCCTTACTCCATGTCCATCTTTTCTTTCCTGAAAGCCTGCCCTTCTGACTTCAGGCCCAACTGTATGTAAACGGTTCAGTCAGTTCCTATAATCATGTAAGGTCAAGTATATATGGCTCCTGGTGATTTTGCTTCTCTGATTGAGCCCCAACTAACTGATTACGTTAGAATCCAATATCTTTCTCTAGCTATAAATACAATAGTAGGCAAATCTCTCTAAGCAAATTTCTTCATCTATAAAATGGGGATAATACTAACTACGATATAGGAGTGTTGTGAAGATTATATGAGCCAAGAGCTCAGTACTCTGCAAGGCATACAGGAAGTATTCAATTAATGGTTACTACTACCTACAAAACTTGACTTTGACTCAATGTAATTTTCCATAGTATTATGGGGTTTGAGGACTGGCAGAGATTTTGAGAAGTTATCTGAACCAGTAACTTGCCCTAAAAAGGCCAAAACTCCAAGTCATTTTAGGGTAGATATCTTATTCTTGCTAGTTTAATGTCACTAAACTGTAATATCTAGTTTTATTTATAAGATGTATACTGGAGAGAAATTCATTCAACTGTCATTACTTCTGAGAGAGGGGTTTTAAAACCAAATATTAGATTTTACAATTCAAATAAATGCTATTCTTCAAATAAATCTTTCTGAGTCTGTTTCCTTCTTCATCTTCTGTAAATAAGAAAAATTAGAAAAAATTATCACAAAAGTCTCTTCTAATTCTAAAATTGTATGAAGATTGGTCAACTGGGAGGCTATTCATTTACCCAATGAAGATTCCTTTGCTTTTTTCAGGCAGAGGTAGGTGTTTCTGCTTGGACATTATCTTCAGAATTGGCTTTATGAGGTCAATCCAGAGAAAAAGTCTCATTACATTATATCCAAACTTTGTGTCTCGAATGGAGCTTATGTTATGAGACTTGACATCAAATGATTTGGGGCTCTTCGCAAAAGCCAAATCTATTGTCTAAGGAAAGAGATGGACCACCATTGAAGATATTCTGATAGACACCTCAAAAATGGGATTACAAAAATCTTTTGGGTAATATCAATGTTATCTTGGAATATTATTAGAGTTTAATTTGACTATTTTCCTTGGTAAATCAGAGGAAGCAAAGACTTAGCATATGCCTTAAACTGGAATGTGTAAGAGGTTAGGAGGTACAAGCTTAAGTCCTGGTTCCAGCATTTACCAGCTGTATTCCCTCAGGAAGCCACTTTACTTGTGGAAGTTTTGGGAACTTCATCCATAATATGGGGATAATGTACCAAACTAGATTTCTCATAGAATTATTGTGAAGCACAAATGCGATAGTAGATGTGAGAGCACTTTGCTTGAAAAGCACCCAAGAATACAAGCTGAGGTTGGCACGCTATAGGTCGGATTCAGTCTGTTGCCTGTTTCTGCAGAGCCAGTGAGCAAAGAATGGTGCCAATGAATGTGTGTATCAATTTGTTAATAGGGACCGCTAACTGTGAACCCCAGCTATGAAAAATGTTACCACTCTCCACACCCAAGAATTCCTTTTTTCTTGTTAGTAGGTCTGTATTACAATAGAATTGCACCCAACTGTTATTATTACATTTTGAATTTCATCAATAAAGATTTTATGGAAATTTGTCTTCTCTTTGGTTATATAAATACCAGCATAATATCCTCTCTTTTGCCTCTTGGCCTACAAAGGCTTAAAATATTTACTATCTGATTTGCATGGAAAAAGCTTGTTGATTTCTGCTATAAAGTATTGTGCAAAGGGATTTCTATTATTGATAACAAGCATAGTCTTTGCTCTCAAGCAAAAGTTGCTGTAAACTATTTGTTTGCTTTTCCTCACGGTTATATTAAATCTCTGTTTATACTTTTAATTTGTATAACACAGTGCCTCTTACAGATGGCAAAAAGCGAGGGAGAGAATTCTGTTACCGAGATGAATTATAATCTGAATTTTATAATCTGAATTGCAAAGTTCCAAATTTGTGAAAATTTGAAGAAAAAAAAAAAGAAAATTAAATAATAAAAGAGAATCTGAAGAATCAAACCAGGAGTAGAGATGCTGGCTTATCCCAAGCTCTAAAAGTCCCTCTGAGGGCTTCTGTGATTGGTAGACCCTGGGGGTGGTTCTCAGAAAAAGAGATGGGTATTATAATAATGCACCAGGAGGCATCATGTGTGTAGGTGTGAAAGTAGGAGCTTCTTCACTTGCCTCTGATAGAAAACAACGCAGTTCTAGCTATAGCAGTAATAACATCTTTACGGGTAGGAAAATCTTTAAAATGAATCAAAATTTGTTTCGTCTGAGCACAATTTCAGATGTGGATGTCTTTATTGGAAATACAAAATACCAAAGTCATCTTCGGGGGCTACAGCTTCCCTTGCATAGGTCCATGATACACGTTAATATCTTCATTCAAGAAAAAAGAAAAAAAAAAAGAAAAAAGAATAGGAAAAGAAAGGAAGGGAAAAAGATTTTTCAAATATGCACTGCCCGTTTTTAACATTTCAAATATTTGTCTCAAGGTATGTCTGGAGTGCCTTTGTTAGAGATTAATTAGGTAAATTTGATTTTCTAAATGATAGGAGCCAGAAGAGCAAAGGTGGCGTCTCTCTTCTCCTGGGAAGGGGAAGTTGGGGGCAGATGAAAGAGAGAATAACCTTTACCTCATAATTTCCCTTCCCCTCCTCTCTGTGTAAGCCACATTAGTCTCTCAGTAAAGGTACTTGGAGAAACTTGCTAAAATTTTCCCTCATGCTTGAAATTTACTTACCCTGGGTAACAGGAAATGTGGAGTCTTGTGATGTAGATTGTTATACCAGATGGTAATCTTAGCACATGCTATTTATGTAGATCAGCCATGTGTGTGAGTCACCCATTTGAGGCTGACCTCAGCCACTGTGAAATTGGGTTCCATACCGCTGTTATTAATAAATAATAATGGTACTGATTATGCATCATTTTGATGCACACTTAATGAGGCCATTCCCTTTACACAGTATTAAATATGTTGTTTTCTTTTTCCAAGTTGTACTTTTTTTTTTACCAACTGGCTTCATTGGTCGATTGCTCTTCCTTAATGACGAGGGCAAACACAACATTTAACTCAGTTGAATTAGATAATTAATATCTGTCACTTGCATTGTACTTGTCATTGACTGCCCTGCTTTTCAAGCAAGTTTCTATTCTTATCCAAATTGTCCTCTTCTAGACCCTGTGATTTGCGTTAATATATTACTGCTGAAGATGTATTTGAGTGGACTAACACACACTCTCACCTTCTCTCTTTTCAACCAATGGCTGATTTAGCCATGGGAGACAACTTCGCATTTCTTACAACTCCAATTATCCGCTGGTTGCCCATAAGCCAGGTCATGAAGGCTGGGCAAAGGTAAACTCTTCAAAGTCAGGGTGTATGTTTTCTTTGCTTCCTGCCATCCGGTCATTCAGCCTTTCTGCCATTTATCCTCCTGGACTTTCCTTCCCTTCTGCTTCTTTTCCTGGCACTTTTCCCATCGTGGTGCCTACAACTGGGTTCCACACAAAATAGTCAACATCCTTTTGGCTTTGTAACTGTCTACAGATGTTTTCTAACGTGACACTTGTCTGTCCTCTTGCTTGAAGGGCTTCCCACTGACGTGCTGTCCTCTCGTTGACATCAGATGCCACTTTCCTGCGTATCCGACTTGCCCTCACACTTCATAGCACCTGAATAATGTGTCTCTTCTTTTTTTTCTTTCCCTTCTTTCCCAGCTGTTGTTTACTTCTACATGTGGTCAGATATTGAAGCGAGGGGAAGTGCACAGCTGAGATTCTCTGCTCCTGACCTTTCCTTAGCCCAGCTCCTGTTGTTCTTTGGTCCCTTTAGCTATGTCACATTCTTTCTCAAACTTTCTTCTGAGAGGACTCAGTGTTTGCCCTGTCTTCTTCCTCTGTCCTCCTTCATCCTGTTTACACCACGAGGGGTCATCCCACCTTCCTGGAATACTTCCTGCTGGTCTCTGAGAGAAATGCCTCCATCGTGTTTTGCTTGGTTTCTCTTACCCAAAGATAACATTTCTGACCCAACATTGTTACAGGATAAGGACTTGATAGTTTATTGGTAATGAGTTTACAGGCATTTTTGTTTCCCTCTGATTGTGACCAGAGTCCTTTGTTTTATGGCTGAATTTGGATCAGAAAACAAGGGTAGCAAGTCCATAAGGGGTTTTAATCTGTACAAGTTTCCACTGGAGCAATGTAATGATTAAGGGTACAGAAGAGACAAATTTCAATGGGAAAAATGAGATATTGGTTCACCTCTTTCCTTTGGGGTTTAGGGTGTAAACTGTTACTGATATTGTGCTGCTAATATTTCTTAGCCTTAATTTTAGGTGATTGTCTGTTTGTTTTAAGTTGCCTTACTGAGTGAGGGCTAGAGCCATGAGGTCTCTGCGATTCTTCGGAGCAAGATCCTCTATCATTGAGAACTTTCTAGGCATAGCGTTCCCCGAGGGTCCACACTGTGTCTTGACAGCTCCCCTTCCCTCGTTCCTGTGCTCTCAGAGGAAACAACTCTTTACAGTTTACTAAGATCCAAGCAGGGGCTCATCTGAGACAGTCTCAGCTCCTTGGTGGGAGGGGCAGTCTCTAACCCCAGTCAGCACAGACAGCAGGCTTGGGTATCAGGTCAGCTGTAGGATGCGGTTCCAGCCCCCATGACCGACTGTAACATCTGACAAGTAACAAAACCTCTCCTTGCCTTGGATTCCTCACGCATTACATGGAATAACATGGCACCCATCTCATATAGTGGCCGTGAGGAGTCAATGAGAGAATCATGTAAAGTACCTGGCACCAGTAGACAGCAGCTATTTTTATCTATGATCCAGGAGGTAGAAAATTCCTGTGCTCTCTCCAGCCTGAAATGGAGATGCCTTTACATCATCCTTCTTGGTTATTCTTAATGACTCTTGTCATTTGACTTTTAAATGCCCATCGTTAGCTTCCTATAAAGCCAAGTACCTATAAAACAAGATGAATAGCAATTACATAAGCAGTCTCTGCAGAGCTTTGGGATCCTAAAATTTTGTCAGAATTTTTAGATCATCAGTGATTAAGGTCACTGAAGAGCAGAGCATTTCAAGTCTAGGTTTATCACTGAAACTAACCAGCACTACTCTCCTACCTTAAAATGCTAAGGCCTTACAATCATACACGATGCCTAGGTAGTAAGATACAGGTGAACTTTAAGAAGTCAGGACTGGAGTCAGGAGTTGTAGGTTTCAGGGTCAGCTCTTCCAGCTCTAATATCCTGTAATCCATGATGATGAGTTCCTTAGCTAGATTAAAAACTCCTTGAAGGGCTTATTGATTCTGGAAGGAGGAAGTTGGCAGTTAGAATGTATACTGATCTGAAATCAAATCAGTTTCTGTATTGCTTCCTGGGCTTATCGGGAAATTCCACTCCTGTCTGAAAATGAACTAGTCTCTCCAAGATAGTGAGCTTACTGTAATCTCTACATGCAGCAAGCATCTAGCTAGTGCCTCCCAGATCTCTTGTACAAAGCTCATACTTCATAGAAGGGACTTGGATACAGATTTCAAAGTCATAATAGTCTAGTTAAGGAGACAAACAGTTCAAGCTTGAAACACAAAGAGCACCCATTATACAGCAGTTTATGAATATAGATTGTACTCACTGCCCTCAATTTTCTTTAATGCACAGAGTAAAGACTCCAGCCTGAGTTGTTTTGCTCTTTTCTGAAGTTCTTTATTTCATTTATGTACTTAAACTCCTAAACATCCTATCTATAAGATGCTGTAGGAAATAAAAATTAGAAAATTCTTGAATATGATGATTATAAAGGCCCATTTTAAAAGATCATGATTTGTTAGTCTAAGATTCTATGACTACAGTTATCAACATGATGGTTGATCAACGTGATGGCCCCATTAGAAAATGCCAAGAATTCAAAGACACTTGTGTGATGAGTCACTGCCATTTAGCTTCTTCCACAAATGGTCTTAACCTAAGCAGGACTCTTAAGTCAACAAATGGTTGTTGCTAGAAAAAGCGTTTGCAATTTAACAGTGAAGTTTTAACTACTTTTCAGTTTCTATTGGTGGTTCTTTAACCTACAGCATAAAATTCAGAGTCTGAAGGATTTAGAGATGGGCACCAGTCCTTATGCAGTGTGTAAACTCCCTCCACCCTCTACATGGTTGTCCAGCCACTGTTAATACATCAGTGCTGTCTGCTAGCAATAGACTGTGAGCTAAAAATAAAGCCACATATGTAATTTTAAATTTTCTAATGATCACACTAAAAAAGTAAAAAGAAACAGGTGAAATTAATTTTAACATTGTTTTAACTCAATAGGTCCAAAACATTATTCCTTCAGCATGTAATCTTTATAAAGTTATTAATGAGATATTTTACATTCATTTTTTTTTTCATACCAAGTCTTGAAAATTCAGGGTATTTTACAATTAAAGCACATCTTAATTTGGACTAGCCACACTTCAAGTACTCAGTAGTCACATGTAGTTCGTGGCTACTGTATTGAACAGCACAGATGTATGTAGTCACAAAGGAAAATTATCTTCAATACCCTCTGACCCTCCTCTAGAAACCCATTACACTTTTTAGCAGCTCTAGGGATCAGAAAGTTCTTCTCTGTGTTGCACTGACGTCTGCATATTTTCAATTTCTCCCCTTAGTCCTGGTTCTACTGTCTCAATCCTACTTTGAATACTACTGAAATTTCACATTGACTTTCAGTAGTGACAGTATTATCATGATGTAACCCTGGTTATGCTCAAGTTTTCTCTTCTTAAACCACATTTCTCCATTTTTGAAAATGGATTTTTTTAGATCAGGTACAGAATTTTCTATTTAGAGTTATTATGGCCCTTGCTAGTTGACTCATCGTTTCAGATCGACCCAGTTTCTTTTGGAACAGAATTCTCGCAACTAACTAATCAGGTATCCCTCTCAGTTTCATGTTACCTAATTATGGCATCAGCTGACTATCATCATTGTCATTTAATTTGGTGATAAATGCGTTAACTTGGACAGGGCATTTATGGCTTGCTGTGAGAATCGTCCTCCCAGGCTAAATGCTGTCCGTAGTCACCCCATATATGTCACAGTCATTTGAACAGTTATAAAGTCACCAACTAACTGGTCATTTCAGTCCACATTTCTTCGTCATCCCCACCAGGACATCATGATTCACCTTGCCCAATGTCCTTCCCAGACAGTCAAGTTCTCAGCTGTCAGAACAGGAAATAAGTTAATACTTCTTGCTTAATTCAGCGAACCCACGGCGAGCCTGATGCAGAGCTACATTTTTCTCTCTCCAGGCTTCTGTCACCTTTCCTGTCCCTCATAGCTCTTCAAAATAATTGGCAATGCTTCATGGCTCTCATCTTTTGGTTTCCTCATCCCAGGGACCTTGTATAAATTAAGTAGTTGGTCTTCATTCTTTTTCAGCATTAATTCTTTCCTGTTAATATTTTTTCTATTCTTTAGATCTGAAAATTCGTTTCAGACATTCTTGGCATAGGTTATATGACTCAATTTTTAAATCGTTGTTACGGTTAGCTTATTGAAACAGGCTCGTATGCATGTGTGAGTGTGTGTGTGTGAATTTTCCTATCAGTGCAAGTTTCTGAAGTCAAAAGGATCTTGTTATTAGAGTGATGAGAAAATATTTACTTCTTGGATCAGAGGAAGAGAGAGAACAAGCTTTTTGCGTAGAAAGCATGATTTCCAAGGGTCTGCTAATGTTACTTTCTTTTTCCTTTATCTTTTCCCCCTACTGATTCACTTTTTTTGGCAGCACGGCTTGTTCTACTCTTCTCCTATTATTCCAACTTGTTGCTTCTCTTTAAATTAAAGGGCTAGGCAACATTTTTTTTTTAACATCTTTATTGAAGTATAATTGCTTTACAATGGTGTGTTAGTTTCTGCTTTATAACAAAGTGAATCAGTTATACATATACATATGTTCCCATATCTCTTCCCTCTAGACATCATTTTTTTTTTTTTCCCAGTAACACGATCAATGGATCAAAAGGTTTGTTTGTTTGGAGGCACAGAAAAACAACCCACCAGAGGCCCAGTGGAAGGATATATATTTGTCCAGCTCCTTCTAAAGTGAGGTCCTATGTGTGGCCCAAAGCAGGGCCATATTATCAGCTCATCACTGACTATATTGTGTTTTGATTTTCTGTTTTGGGGAGTGGCTCACCCACTCTTCTGTGAACTCCTGGATGTCAGGGGCTACATCTTATTAATCTCTGCATTATCAGCACTTTATGCTTCATGGACACTCCATAAATACTGTGCCATAAATGAATCAGTTAATGAATGAATCACTTATATGACACTTACATGCAACTTCTCCTGGAGTGCTTCTTGTTCTGAAATACTGCTTTGCTAGTCAATCCATTACTATGTTGGATAACTTTAATGACAAAAAGCTTTTCTTTGGTATTAAGCTAAAACCTATCCTCAGAACTTCCATTTTCCCATAGAAAACATCTTTCCCATGTGTTTATTCTAAATATTAAACTGAAGGTTTCAGGCCTGATGAAGATAGCAATTTTGTTTTCAACAGGAAGTACTGTGCTTATTCCTTTGCTTGTTCAACCATCTTCATTCCAGTGGCATTCCAGTGGCAAGTTTCTGGCATGCCAGCCACATAGGTCATCTAGGGAGAAATCCAAATTCCATTTAGACACATTTTGAACTCCTCTAAATATTGTACTTTCTCAGGCTTCCAGGGAGCCAGTGTTTATCACTGGATGAGTACAGTTACAGAGAGATCAAGGACTTAGTTTATTCTGGGTCACATCCATTATAATGGCCTAGTTTAGACCAAGGAGTCCTCTTGTTCCCAAGTACCTTCCTGGGTCTTAGACTGAAATTTTCTGCCACGTTGCCCTCCTTCCCAGGATAAATCCATGTGCCCAGGCTGTGACTGCTTTTTCTTTATTCTAAAGCAGCAGTGCTGTTTTTCATAGCTCTGATTCTCTCCTGTTTTCACTGCCAGACAATATAGTATGCGGAACCCAGTATCTGACACTCATATTTGGCTCAGGGCTGGTTTGTGAATCACATGTCAGAGCAGAACTTTAAATCTCACGTCCAACACAAAGAGAGATGACGCCAGTGTTTTGAAATGTCTTTTAACACAAAATATGTCAATTCAGTGACCCCCCTCCAACCCTGCCCTTTTCTTTCTTCCTTGCATTTTTTTGAGATGTTTAGAAGCTGTGTCATCTTTGTTTGTGAAATCTGATCTTAGGATAAAAGTATGTCAATATTGTGAAGCTGCCCTAAAAAACACTGCAAGGAACATGAGACCATGATTATACCAGCTTTGATCATACTGATTCCACTAATTAAAAATTCCACCAAGAAGAGTGCTGTGGAATCCTGTAAACCCTGTGAATTACCTAATAATGATAGAAATATTCAAAGCATTAATGATTGATGAACAGATGTGAAGAGGCAATGCAAACTTATGGGAAACCATTTCTGATGGTGATGTCAGCAAAGAACAATTTGCAGACATAATTACTAAAAAATTATCAGAGACTTCCTTGTCAAGTATTTTGTATGTTTATAAAGCTGTTGGTGACTCATTTTAGAAGTCTGGGAGACTTATTTGATTTGGAATCAGGATTTTATTATAGCTTAGCTGTTATGTAATAGTTTACTCAGACTGATGGGGAGATATTCTTCCATGTCAACATAACTTGTGTGTGTGCAGTGAGATTTCCTTGTAGTTATTTCAGTAATTCATATCTGAATGTTTTCCCATATTTTCGTGCCTGGAGTATATTCTCCAGTTTACAAAATGGAGCACAAGAGTGGCTGTGAGATGAATTATTCAATAGATTACCACGAACTCTGATAACTAATAAGGACCTACTGCATAGCACAGGGAACTCTACTCAATACTCTGTAATGGCCTATGTGGGAAAGGAATCTAAAAAAGAGTGAATATATGTATGTATATATGAAACTAACTCAACATTGTAAATCAACTATCCTCCAATAAAAATTTTAAAAAATAAAAAATAAAATAAAAAGATGACCACGAACTCTGAAGCTTTAGGGCATTGGCTCAAAGTTGCTTTAGATCCTGAGTTTGGTAATGTCATGTGGAGTGCTGTCTCTACCATGCCATAAACACAATGTACGAATTTTCTGTCATACATATGTAGGGCTACTTAGCACAGTAAGTCCTCTATGGCTATCCTAAGGTCAATACCACACTTAGTCAAGTTTTACCCACAGACCCTCAAATTCTAATGCTTGAGTGCCGTTGTCTGGGTACATCCAATTTTGAGGTTGGCTGGGTATTGTTTGATCAACATCTCTCATTGCTAAATGGAAAGAAGCATTTCATTTGGCGTCTCCAATACACTAATAGCAACCAGATAGACATTGTGTCTGTCCCTTGCCTCAAATTTTAATGATGTTATTGTCTCCGAACAACTTCAAAAGAAACATAGGCTGAAAAATGTGATGATTTCCAAGAAAGGTTGGGTGTTGTCTTCGCTCTGAAGGGGATAATGTGGAGATATAATTAAATAGAATAAGCAGAGAGGGCTCCTGTACTCTGTTCTTGGCTCTACAACTGCCTCTCTGCTACTGTACCATTGATACAGTAGCAATAGGTTTTCTGTTTTCTCTATCTATAATTTTCTTTATCTATTGACTTAGAGAATCAGCATTTAGCCATAAAGCTATATGAAGTCTGAATATTTGCCTACATGGGTTTATATACAAATATGAGATTATATTTAAACACTTTTCCATGAATTTATGTTCTTATTTGATATCCTATTTGATAGGGTATGTGATATTTCTGTCTCTACAACATATGTTAACGTGGAGAGGAGCAAGGGTGGATGGATAAGATAGTGGAAGAGAAGAATTTGAAACAGCAGATGAAAAGTAGTGGACTTGCTCCTTAGGGAAAATGAAGGTCAATAATATATTTTGGATGATAGCTGCATAACTCTTCAACACTAACCACAGAAATGCCTCTGTTTTGTAGTCATGAGTAATGAAGAACATTTCATGATCCAGAAAAGTCACAGAAAGTCACAGTACAAAGGCACTACTTCCTTTTGGCGAGTTTTTAGTCTACAATAAACAAAGCTGCTATTTTAATTCCTGAAGCACACGTTATCACGCAAGATGGTCCCAAGAGGAAGGCATTGTGCTTCCTTTTGGCATCTTCTGGAAGTTCTCTAAAGCAATGTTGCAGCTCTGCCATTTCATGGTAAGCATCACACATGCTAGTAATACCTTGTGGAATCAGGCTGAGTGGTAACAGGGTCCAAGGGTCGCGGGCCAGTACTATGTATATGGACACGGAAATCACAGTTAGTTTATAATGGAGAAGGATGGTTTGGTGAGGTGGGGAGCAGCGCGATCACCGTGTTTCAGGAGGCGTGATAGAGTCAAAGTCCAGTCAAGACACCGGCCAAGAAGAGAAGAGGGTAATTGGATCCGTGTTGGGGACAGGCTTCAGTTGTGGGGTGTGCCCATAAATGCAACTCTGCCGGGGAGTGGTTTTTTCTGGTTCCATGTTCCTGTTGCTGCCTCCGTATCTCCAAAGATCCAGAGGCTGAGGAAACTCACTTCTTAGTTCCCCTTTCCTCTTGATCTTTACTGAGAGGGTGGACAAGACAAATAATAATCATAAAAATAGTAATTAGCCTCTACTGAGTCCTTGCTATGTGTAAAGCAGTTCACTAAATGGTTAAATGTATGACCTCATTGAATCCTTTCACCAGTCTTAGGAACTTGGTATTATTAATTCCATTTTAAAGATGGGGAAACTGAGGCTTAGAGAGCGGCTTGCCCAAGATCACCAAGCTAGTCAGTGGCAGAACAGAACTCAAACCCAAGCTCTCTGACTCCAGGGCTGGTGCTCTTGAACACGATTCTACATAGCTCCTCACATATGGAATTTGAAAGGTTTGGTGTCAGAGGCGATCGATGTTATTGGTCAAAATGGAGAAAGAAGTTGAAGAGTCTTTGGATTCCAAAGTGAATCTTCCACATAATGTCACCGAGTTCCTGCTTTTCCATTCCCATTGCTGATACTAGAGCACAAGTCACCATCACCTCTTACCTGAACATCTTTGAAAAATATTATCTCTTGCTAATTATAATATCATTATAGAAATTATGGAAAATAAAGAGAACAGCAGAAAGAATATCACCTATAATGTCCCTAATTAGAAGTAGATATATGCTTTATTTTAGCTACTGTTCCATGTGTATTTTAGAGGTATACATATATTCATATCCATCCGTACATATATGGGTATATATGTATACTAATATCTTTTTTTATCTTATAACGTTTTTCATTTAACTTAATAAAATAAGCATTTTCCTCAAGTTATTACAAACTCCTGGCAAATGTATTTTTTAATAGACTTTATTATTTTTAGAGCAGTTTTAGGTTCATAGCAAAACTGAGCCGAAGGTACAGAGGTTTCCTGTAGATCCCCTGTACCCACACATGCACGGCCACCCCTATTATCAACATCTGCCGCCAGACTGGTACACTGGGTACATTTGATGCTCCTACTTTGACATATTATAATCACACGAAGTCCATAGTTTATATTGGGGTTCAATGCTAGTATCGTACATTCTATGGGTTTGGACAAATTTATAATGATATATATCTACCATTGTAGTGTCAAACACAGCAGTTTCACTGTCAAATGTATTTGAATGATTATGGAATATTCCAACCTACCTCTATGATTAGTCCTTGCAGTGATTTCTTACTTTCTACTTAGTATAAACAATCATGTAACAAACATCTTTATGCCTCAAGGATTCTCTGGCAACAACCTCTTATCTCTGTCTCTTATCTGTCTTTTCGGACTTACACCATAATGATAGCAGCAGCCAAACAATTTTCCTCAAAGGCATGCCTTGCTCTGATGCATATCCACAACACTGTCTGTCAAAATCAGTTTCAGTTTTTCAGCCTGGAACAGAAAGTGTCTGGCACTGTTACTGTTGGGCCCAAAGAATTGTAAAGGAATGAATGAATTGTGTGTATCTTGTATATATCTCTCGTGTTTCCTGAGCACGGAGTCTGTGATATATTTATCTGTGTCCCATATAGTGTCTAGCAAGTTCCATGCATACATAGGTGCTTAATTTCCAAATGAATTGATCTGTGCCTCCTTATTTTCCTTGAGTACAGGAAACTATGAGTTTGTTGTCATTTAGGCTGAAATTAGAATGACAGTTTTCTGGGTTATGGAGTGTCTCATGTTGCTAAACTGATGCCGTATAGGACTTCTGAAATAGTAGGATATTTTCTGAAGTACATAGACATGTTAATGTTACAGGCTTCATAAAAACATGTTACGATAGAATTGTGTGGGATTTTTGCAGTCACTGGGTTTGACCTTTTAATTTCATGGAGGGGAAAAAGAGGGCCAGGGAGGTGCCTGATGTCACCAGCCCTTTCTGTTAGAGCAGGACCAGGAGGGCAAGTTTTTATGCTCTGAGGAGTCCAGGCCTCATTGGCTACAACGTTCTGCCTTGACTTTCCCAGAACAGGAAGATCAGATGAAAACAAAAAGTCTCTGACCAGATTTAAGTACTTGTTTGTATCTGGCTTGGGAAATTGGGTGCAAGTTTCCTTTTGATTTAGTTGCTACTCTTTAAGAGCTCTTAAATTTATGTCATTGTGTTAAAGTGGATATTTGTATCTAAAAGCCTGTCCCTGATTCTTCAGGGTACTTCAGAGGTCAAATTTCACTATTAAACTACACTTCCTTCAGAATATACTTTTAGGTGCCAGATTCCTTCTAGCTGAGTAATGAACATTTCTTTAGTATTAAATAATCCCAGTCATTGGATCTTAGAAGAGATCTTAAGAGGATTAGCTCCAATGACCTTATTTTTTATTCAAGGAAATTGAACTTTTGAGAGGTCCTGACTTTATGAGCAACCAGGACCAGAAATCTTTCCAAGACAGCATGCAGTTATCGTCTTAGTGTAAAGCCTGGAGAAAATGAAGGAGCCTTGGGTCTTGCACTCATGAGGGTTGTATAATGATGCTACAGCTACTGGTCAGTTCTTTTGCTGATGAGCACAGAGGAGATATTTCCAAGGGTGAACAAGTAGGAGTCAGGATTCAGACAATGACTTGACCTGGATGATTCAAAGATGAATGTTAGCTACATCAAAGAGGGTGGTGATGAAGAAGTGAACTGTTACTAAAATAACCCTGTGCTTTGTCATGGCCTCATTCTGCAGTCCATGTGTTCAGAGATGTCTGGCGCTTTCTTTCACTTGGTATCTCCTGCATTTAGGATACTTATCTAGATCACAGTAGTGTGCTGAATGAATGAATGATCTGATGGCTAAGCAAGTATAGATCTGTTATTTTAAAGAAGAAGGAAAAGAAACAAAACAAAAAATCAGCAGCACAATAAGAATACCCCAAATACATCTCTGGTAGTAGGTTATAAACATTTCAGATATAATTATAGGCTTTGTTCACTAAATCTGGCCTGAGAAATTGGACTTCAATTACTTAGGTCTGAGAAACAAGGGAAAGATGAATAAATCATGGGGTAGAAACCACAGAATCAGTGTGTGAGAGATCACATATGATTCCTCAGGTATGTTTTCTCATCCATCCAATCATTCATTCATTCATTCATTCATTCATCCATCCATTCATCAAACACCTGCCTGGTGCCATCTGGTGGGATACACAAATGTCAAGGTGACTGCCTTTACAGAGCTCAGGAATCTACTCCAATGTCCCCCCTTCTTACACTAAATCTGTATATGTTCTGTTGCATAAAATGAAATGAGAAAATGCTGAATGGAAAACATCTTAAAGGAAGTTTGGCATTATTCCTATGTGCTCTTCACAGGATTATGAGGATGCTGTCTAATTAATTTTTGATTTTTGTCTCTAGACCTGGGAATTTGAAAATGATTCTGGAATTTCCTTCAAACAAGTTACCTTTCCTCCAAAGGCATTTGTGCATCTCAGGAATGCAGCGAGTGACGGCTGCTCTTCCAGCAGGTCCAATATCATGAACTCTGCAGAAATCCTCACTGTGGCTAGGCACGTTCAGGCTCTCAGTCAGTCCTTTCATGGGCAAAAGCTTATTTGCTCTGCGCCTACATCACCCAGAGATTAGTTAAGCAAACCCACAAACACAGCGGTTTGGGTATGAGATATCATCCTACTTGGAGTGACCTAAGATTTCTAAAAATGCTCACACCCAGCCATTCTGAATGACTACCCACAATGTAGTAGAGTGAGAAAGGGATGTGTTTTAGCTAAAAGCAACCAAGAATCAGAACATCACTAAGCTATGCCTAGCGTTCTGAACCTAATGCATTTTTTATGGCTTTGCTGTTGATGTCTATAGAACAGCAAAGATTCTTAGGAAATTTTGATTATGTATACAATGATTATGTGTAAAAGTTATGACTCTCATGAAGAATTCTGAGTAAGGATGATCATCAAAATATTTACGAACTGGAATTGCATCTAACAATCAGAAGAGATAGTGACCACAGACAACTTCTATGTTTGTACTGGGAGGTATTTGTTGGATATTAATCCTGCTCCTATGTTTCATTCACTGAGCTGTTACATGGGAATGATACCTAAATTGTGCCTAATGTACCTTGTCCAGGTGGAGATCAACATTATAAATAACACCTAAAGTGTACTAATGCCCCTTCTACAGATGGATATCAATTTCAAACATGGTATATTTATTCTTTGTCTCACTTCATCAATTTTTCCTTCTCTACTATATTATTTCTATTAGTATGAAATCATATTGTGTTATGTCTTCTTACTTAAGAAATAAACATCATTCCTCTATGCCACACTATCTGTTATCCACCTGTTCTAGTTCTTTTCCTTAGAGCAAAATTCCCAGCAGGAGTTTTTCCATTCACAATCTTCCTTTCCTTCCTTCATTAGCTCTTGAAGTTTCACCAGTCAGGTTTTCTTCCCTCTTCTGAAAACGCTCTTGTCAATCACGAAGGACATGCTCACCCCCAAACTGATGGGCACCTCTTAGACCTCTTCCATGTAAGTGTTAGCAGCATTTGTCACAGCTGGTTTCACTCTCTTTCTCGAAACGCTCCCTAACTTGGCTTCCTGACATCACTGTCTCATGCTCCCCCCACCCTACTGGCCGCCCCTTCTCAGTATTTGCTGGAAACTTCACCTATTAGCTTCAAAATGTTGGAATACTGCAGGGCTCAGTCCTTGGACCTCTTATCTTCTCAAACTGTACATACTTTCTGGGTGATCTCCCCCAGCCCCTAGACTTCAAGCACCACTTCTACACACATCTCCCCATTAGAGAGACTTTCCCTGACCATGCTCTCTGCAGTACCAGCCACTGTCTGTCTTTATCCCCATGTCCTGCTTTGTTTTTCTGATATTCTATTAGACATCTAGCATATCTCTATTGTTTATTGTCTTCTGTCTCTTCCACCAGAATGTAGCTCCAGGAGAACAGAAACTATCTGGTTCACTCACATCTCTTTAGTATCTAAAAAAGTGCCTAGCACAGAGTACGGACTCAGATTTGTTGAATAAATAAAGGAATAAGTACAAATGATGCCTAATAACACCAATAAGAAAAATCCCTTTCATACTATGTACATATATGAAAAACGATTCTCTTTTTATTTGCGATGACGGCTTATGTCAGGGGTGGGTCAAACCTGCCATGAGCCCACTCCAGCCATGCTCACTTGTTTACCTATTATCTGTGGCTGGTTTCACATTTCAACAGTGGAAAAATAGAGACAGAGGTGGTATATGGCCTGCAAAGCTGAAAATATTTCTTGCCTTTCTAGAAAAATGTTGCCTACCCCAGCTTACATACATTAGGGAGGCAGTATAATGTAAAGGTAAGAGTGTAGCTCTAGAGTCAGATGTCCTGGGTTCAAATCCCAATTCCTGCCCTGATCAGCTGCGGCCTGGGTTAAGTCTCTGTGCTGTGGTTTTCTCAACTGTGAAACGGAGAAAACACCAGAACTAACCACATAGTGTAGGTGTGAAGATAAAATAAGTTAATGTGTGTGAAGTACTTAAAATCTTCTAGAAACACACTCATTAACATGGTATTGTGGTGAGAAAATTACCAAAGCTGGTTTCAAAGACAAACAACATATGTTAAGTGTAGGGATGAGCATTGATTTTATCCCAAGGGACATGATACAAGTGACTAAGTATACTTCCTTCCTTCACTGGTTCATTCTTTTGAATCTTGGGTAAGTTGCTATGAGCAGATGTATTTTCCTTCTGTTGCAGATGGAAAAATTTACATGTAGACTGTGTTCTTGCTGAATTAATCTTTGTGGGATACGTACTGAAAACAAATAAATTGGTGTGTGTCATCTACTCTCTGTTTTGATGGAATTCAGGAAAAAACTCAGTTGAAATCAGTCACACAGACATTTTGTGTAGGTGTGTATATGATGATTTGTCTGATGCTCCTCTTCATTTGACTTTACACCATCAGGTGGATCATGTCAGAAGCATCTTCAGATGACTCCCCAAGCATCTTTGCACATTTCTCCCCCTGGTCTTCGTTCTTGGAACCTCTATGGAATTGGTCTCACTTTTCACTGTCCAGATCAAGGTCTTCCTCTTCTGGGATGGCTTCCCAGCTCTCCCAACTTCCCAAGTTGAGTGAACACTCCATTCTTTGAATGCCTGGGACCCACTCTATGGGTCCCTAGCAGAAACTACTTGTTACCTTCTGTTTTAAAAAAATCATGTAAAAAAAAATCCTATTTTCATGAACTAGAGTTCTATTTGTTTGAGGAGAAGGATTGAGCCTTACCTTCTTGGTATGCTCAGCTCATAGAAGAGTGCCCTACACCAAATATCTGCTCAGTAATGGGCTCTTCCAGATGGCAATTCTTTTTTTTTTTCCTATAAATTTATTTGTTTTATTTACCTATTTTTGGCTGCATTGGGTCTTCATTGCTGCGAAGCTTTCTCTAGGTGTGGCGAGCGGGAGCTACTCTTCATTTCTGTGTGTGGGCTTCTCATTGCAGTGGCTTCTCTTGTTGTGGAGCACAGGCCCTAGGCATGTGGGCTTCAGTGGTTGTGGTGCACGGGCTCAGTTGCTCCGTGGCATGTGGGATCTTCCCAGACCAGGGCTCGAACCTGTGTCCCCTGCATTGGCAGGTGGATTCTCAACCACTGCGCCACCAAGGAAGTCCCCTCAGATGGTAATTCTTAATATGGCATCTAAGGACCTGCAGGATGCAGCCGCTGCCAACATCTCCTGTTCCTCTTGCTTCTCCTCACTTTCTGTGCTCTGGCTACCATGATTTTCTTTCAAAATTTCTTCTAAAAGAAATTTTGTTCTACCTCATGCTATTCCCTGTGTCTAAATTGCTCTTTCCCCATCTTTGCCTGATTGACTGCTACTCCTCTTTCAGATATTAGTCCAAAGTCATTGTTCTAGGAAGCTTCTGGGACAGGCCTTCTCACCCTTGACCAGGACCAAGTTGGGGCCTCTCTTCTCATTGCTCTACCTTTTCCTTTATGGTATATATTGTCATTTATGACTACATGTGACATTTTTATGTGGTTATCTGGTTAACGTCTATCTCCCTTGCTAGAGTGAGCTCTCCCTAAAGAGGAAACACGTCTGCTCAGAATACATTTGATGGCCAGCAACTAGTGGAGTGATTGATTCACAGTGTTTGAATAACTGATAAAGATGAAAAATATAAAGGGGTGATTACAGTCTTGTTTAGTGTGCAAATGTAGTCAATAATTTTTGCTGAGTCTGCTCCATGTGCCAGCATTGTGATAAGTTCTGGGGATGCAGCAGAGAACAAGGCAGGTGTCGGAAGAGGTGAGCTTCGAATGGGCAACTTTCCACCCTATATTTTTGTGCAGTCCAATGGACCACTACGGTTTCTTTCTCAATGAGTTTGGCCTGGCTTCCCAGATGGAGGGAAAGTGACTATTTTTTTCTCTAATCTTCTATCATAGTATAACCATGATATGGTTATCAATAAGAAGGTATTAAGTCCACAAAACTGATTTTTATACCAGGTACCCCTCGTAGTTACTACAGCTAATTAATAGCTTCTTTGTACGCAAGATTTTCTAGATGTTTTCTAATTCATTTATATCTTTCTTCTCTCCACATTGCCCATAAGTCTAATATCAAATGCTAGCAATCTTGCCACCCTTATTCTACATTTTACTAATTCTTTGCCTCTGTATGCTATTAATTATGAGATTTATTTGTTTAATGCATTCTGTTCAATTTTATGTATATGGTACTCTTAATTTTTTTCCTCTCAGACTATCATTTTGTTAAAACATGAACAGTTCAGTCAGACTAACAGCTATTAACTAATGGCAGTTAATTAAATTTTCATTTCCATTTGTTTGTTTGTTTTATCGCATTAACTGTTGCTACAGATGAAGGAGAGAAACTTCATAGAATTTGGACCCACATCTGTTCATACAAGTGTGAAGTCCAGCACAGCCCCATTGCAGGAAGGGACCAATATCTGATAACAAAGTCTCATAAGTCACAGACTTTCACAATGGCAGGAGACTTGGGGATAATTTAGTCTAATCCTCATATTTTGTTGATGAGAAAACTGAGACCTGTTGAGGTTGTCTTAAGGAACCGTTGACCAAAACGGCCTGCCTTTGCCAGGCACGATGGTAACCACTTGTGTGAGCTGTCTCGCAGCAGGAGGTCCCGATAAGGAACATAGTGCTACGGCCGAAAACTAACCCGGAGAATTTGGGAGGAATCAAAAAGAGGGAGAAGGGGCTTCCCTGGTGATGCAGTGGTTAAGACTCTGTGCTCCCATTGCAGGGGGCCCAGGTTCGATCCCTGGCCAGGGAACTAGATCCCGCATGTATGTCTCAACTGAGAGTTTGCATGCCACAACTATGGAACTCTCGAGCCACAACTAAAGGCGCCCGCCTGCTGCAACTAAGACCCAGGGCAACCAAATAAATAAATAAATAAATATTAAAAAAAAAAAAAAGAGGGGGGAGATGCCAGCCCAAAATATGTCTTGTAAAACTAACTGGAAGAACTTGGGAGGGGCCAAAAGGAGGGAGGAGACGTCAACCCATAATATATCCTACCAACCTCTCAGAATCCTTCACGCTGGAATCCATCTTGGCTGAGAGAAGCACACGCCACCAGGAAGGACCCCGAGTCAGACTGAATATGGGCCAAGCAAGATGATTAGCCAGGGGCAACCTGGAAACTAACCCCATCACCATAAAACCTGAGACTGCGAGCCACATGGCAGAGCAGTTCTCCTGGGTTCCCTTACTCAGCTGCTTTCCACCCGGGCATAAAGTCTTTTGCTTTGTCAGCACATGTGTCTCCTCATGCAATTCATTTCCGAGTGTTAGACAAGAGCCCACTCTCGGGCCCTGGAAGGGGTTCCCCTTCCCGCAACAGTTGGGTCATGTGTCTTCTGAGGTGAGGACAAGACTCCAGGTCTCCTGATTCCCATTCCATGTACTCTTTCCACTTTATTCCACGCCATCGTACTACTTTTCATGATCCTTAGTAAAGGATGTAGTTTCCTCTTTCTAGCAAGAATAGACTTTTGACCAAAAAGAAAAAGGAAAGTGCCTTGAAAACCTCAGTCTGTGTTTTCATGCGATGAGGCTCTTTTCCCATCTTAGAGAAAGGAGATTTCACCGCAGGTTGCTCCTTTGTGGCACAGAGGAGAACCAGGTCCTCTGTGGAGCCATTGATTGCCTGCTATATTGTGATTGATGGATATCAATTTCCGTGTCCATATCTCTGCTCTTTGATGTCATCCATTTGGAGACATGCCTCCAAACGTGTAGGTTGGCTGAGGGAGGGAAAGACATTTCTCAGCCCAGCCCGCTGACTAAACAGCCATTCTAGTCTCTAGACCAAGATGATTCTGTTTCTCAGAGCTTTTTCTCAGGTTGCTACCCTCAGCCTGGTTTGGAGGTACTGCGGGCTCATTGACTTTCCTCCCCAAAGTAAATGAAAGCCCTCCTGCGTGGTGATCCGGGAAAGGCCAGCACCTGCTCTGCCTTGCTATTCTTCTCTCTGGCACCCTGGGGAGAGCTGCTCTGCAAAACAGGAGCTGGTCTGTGCCTGCTGCCAAGCAGAGAACCCTGATTAGAATAATGCCCAGCAGGTTTCTGCTTTCTCTTCTCCTTTCCCAAGCCTTTCCCACCCTTAAACAAACTAGGGGATTGCTGTTGCTATGGGCCAAAATAACAAGACCTGAGGGCTTTTAATTGTTATTTCTAAGACCCGAGCCATCATCCATGGGAAAGAAAGCTAAAGAGACCGTGAAGGTGATTGTAACCTACTGAACTTAAAGAATGAGAACGATTTTATTCAAAGGATGAACAAATTTATATTTGGAATGAAACATTCTTTGTTTTAGCCAATGTCGGCCAGATCAGGCAACGGGTGAGTGTGCTCAGTAACGCAAAGTGGATGATCTTGGGTGCACGTGGGAACTGCTTTGGATGGGATTTGAAGTTGGAGGTAGGCAGGACTTCAGTTCTTTCAGGATCTTTCATTTTGTTTGTTAGTACAGATGAGAGAGCTACTTCTCCTCCCATCTTCCTCTCCCTTCTCTTTCCCTTCCATTCCTCTTGCATCCTCTCCTCTTTCTCCTGAAGCTGAAGTGGATCCTGAATTGGAGGGTGCAGGACAACTACTACAGTTCTCGTCATCCTCCCATCAAGTCCTGCCTAAAGGCAACTTGGGTCGTTCCTGGACAGAATACTCACAGATGAGACGGGATCTACACAGGTTTGAGTGTATAATGTATGTCAACTGAAACTGATTTCCACCCCTAAATCCCAATGACAGATCCTTTATGAATACTTTAAAAATTATTATCCATCTCATCTTGGGCGATTTTTCTTGGGGAGATTTTTGTTTTGTTTTGTTTTGTTTTTTTAAAAAATTATTTATTTATTTGTGGCTGTGTTGGGTTTTCATTTCTGTGCGAAGGCTTTCTCCAGTTGCGGCAAGCGGGGGCCACTCTTCATCACGGTGCGCGGGCCTCTCACTATCGCGGCCTCTCTTGTTGCGGAGCACAGGCGCCAGACGCGCAGGCTCAGTAGTTGTGGCTCACGGGCCTAGTTACTCCGTGGCATGTGGGATCTTCCCAGACCAGGGCTCGAACCCATGTCCCCTGCATTGGCAGGCAGACTCCCAACCACTGCGCCACCAGGGAAGCCCTGGGGAGATGTTTTGATAAGAAAATGTGAACTGAGTGGTCAAAGTTAGACCCAGGTAAGTTAGGAGAATTACTAGATGTGTGAGGAAGTCACAGGAGAAGCAACATGGTGGCTGTAGTTTGTAGGTTTAAACAAACAAACAAAAAGCTAAAAGTATGACAAAATAAAAGCAAGACTCATTCCTTAAAAAATTAAAAATAGGGGGCTTCCCTGGTGGCGCAGTGGTTGAGAATCCGCCTGCTAATGCAGGGGACACGGGTTCGAACCCTGGTCTGGGAAGATCCCACATGCCGCGGAGCAACTAGGCCCGTGAGCCACAAACTACTGAGCCTGTGCGTCTGGAGCCTGTGCTCCGCGCAACAAGAGAGGCCGCGATAGTGAGAGGCCCGCGCACCGCGATGAAGAGTGGCCCCCACTCGCCACAGCTGGAGAAAGCCCTCGCACAGAAACGAAGACCCAACACAGCCAAAAATAAATAAATAAATAAATAAATTTATAAAAAAAAAAAATTAAAAATAGAGCTACCATATGATCTAGCAATTCCACTCCTGGGCATATATCCAGAGAAAACACTAATTCAAAAATATACATGCACCCCTATGTGCATAGCAGCACCATTTACAATAGCCAAGACATGGGAGCAACCTAAATATCCATCGACAGATGAGTGGATAAAGAAGATGTGGTGCATATATTCAGTGGAATACTACTCAGCCATATAAAAGAATGAAATAATGCCATTTGAGGCAACATGGATGGACCTAGAGATTATCATACTAAGTGAAGTAAGTCAGACAGAGAAAGACAAATACCATATGATATCACTTCTGCGTGGAATCTACAAACTGATACAAATGAACTTATTTACAAAACAGAAACAGACTCACAGACTTCAAAAACAAACTTATGGTTACCAAAGGGGACAGGTGGGGGGAGGGATAAATTAGCAGTTTGGGACTGACATATACACATTAATATATTTAAAATTGATAACCAACAAGGACCTACTACAGAGCACAGGGAACTCTGCTCAGTGTTCTATGATAACCTAAATGGGAAAAGAATTTGAAAAGGAATAGATACATGTATGTGTAAATCTGAATTACTTTGCTGTACACCTGAACCTAACACAATATTGTTAATCAACTATACTCTAATATAAAATAAAAATTAAAAAAAAATTAAAAGGAAGACCCAAACAGGATAGCAACTTTATCATCTGGAATGGCTGAGCCATAATCCTGCCAAAGAGGTAAAGGTATATTAGGTGAAATATTATGTTGTTCTTTCTATGGTTTTGGTTTCTCCATTTTTTTTCTTTTTTGAAAAGAGAAAATCTCCCCCCGAGAACACAGTTTGATAGGAGTTAATTAGAATAGAGTGGAATCGAGAAATAGAGGGTGTTAAGATGTTTGTGGAGACATTGCATGACCCAGGAGCTTAAAAGTGCTCAAAAGCACTTAGTTTTTCCTGCCTCTACGAGAGAGAGAGAGCCTCTCATTCAATCCTTTGAAGGTCTGCTACTCAGTAAGGAAGTAAGTCCCGGTCTATGTGAATCAGTTCAAGTCAACACAAGTGAGGACTTATGTTCTGAGCATTCAGGGGAGGCTGGAACTCTGCACAGCCCTGCTGGTGACCTTAGGAGGCTTGTGCTTACGATGACCAGATCTGCTGAGGCAGTTACAGACTGAGATTGTAGATGGAGTACATTGATGACGCAGATAAATCACTAAACCTTGTTCTCTGAAAGGAGCCTGGGGTGCCGCAGTACGGGAAGCTGTTGGTTATTACATGATTTTTTTCCTCTTGGGATGCTTAGGGAAGAAGAAAACCTTGGTGTGTGTCTTCAATAGTTCCTCCAATTCGTGGAGCACTGACATTTAATTCAGAGAAAGGAAAAGAAATATATATGTATATACACACACACATGCACACCATACTTATGTAGGTATGTAATATAGGCATAGATATGTTTCTGTGTGTAAATATCTTTGTGTGTAAAAAAAAAAACTTGTTAATGAAATTGATGTAAATATCTTTTACCCCCTGACCCCATCTATATGTAGGCCACAATTAATTAGGGCATAATTTTTCACTTTGCAAAACAGTTTTTCCTTCACAAAATGATTCCTTAGAAGGTTATAAATGAATGAACTAGTAAGCTGCCATTGGTTTCTTAAAATAGGATTTGTTAGAGTACCATTCATAGTAATTAACATTTATAAATCTTTTCTCTTGTGCCAGGTACCGAGCTAAGAGCTTTATATGAAATATCTCATTGAAATCTTTCAGTCACCCTAGGAGGTAAGGTACTATCATTATCCCCTGCTTTTCAGAAATTGAGGTTTAGAAAGTTCAATAACTTGCCCAAAGTCACACTATTATTAAGAAGTGTAGCTGGGATTTGATGCTAGACAGCTGAATCCTAGGCCCTGTACCTACCTCTTTCTAAGGGCATTTCTATATTTGGCTATCATGGCTCTTATATAAAGTGACACATCTGCACAAATAGTTTGAGCAAAGCAATGCACACAACTAAGATGTGAAGACAAATAAAAATATTAACCCTTGCTTTGGATCCAAATGCTTGGCCAATGTTTTCCTTTCCATCATTAAGGATTTAGCCCGTTGTTTTTTTTTTTTTTTTAAGTTTGGAAAAATCTTATATCAAATAAATTCACTGAATTCCGTATCACCATGTGGCAAATTCTACTACTGGGCATGGAAAGACAGACACAGTATTAAAAGAATGTGGAGAAACTGCCAATCTAGATTTTTCTCTTTATAAGAAAGTACACACCCCTTGATACAGAATGGACTATGCAGGGACCAAAGCGTTTGACTATTGAACCAGAAACTGTTAATTTTGATGTGATGAATCACCCTGCCTGCTCAGGTCTTATGGAAGTGAGGCCAATTCCAGCATTTTGTAATATTGCCCAAGGACAATCCGGTCCAGCACCTGCAGGCTTGGAAAATCCACTGGATCCCTCTTCCCTCCCACATATACTCCCAATAGACAGACACCACATATAGAAAGAGCCATGCATGAGTGATAGACTTAGAGAAATGACCACTATCTATTCAGTTAATGAAAGACAGAATCGTTTTCCTAGAAACACCTGCAAGACAAGGGAAACCAGCAAGAGGCATCCTGATTCTAGCAGGGGGATGAATGGGTGTGAGAAAATGCGAGGGAGACTTCTTGGATAAACATAACTGAGGTTAAAGGTCATGGCAGCCCCAGCCAGGAGAAAATATGAAGGAGACGGATGTGCCAGGCTGGGCGAGCTGGGTGCGATCCGTCAGGGGAAGTGAAGAGTGGGGAGCGGAAGGGGTCCATGACCTATGCTTATCTTTTAGCTGAAGTTTTGATCTCAAGGCTGGGAAAGACGAGGCCAGAAATAAATGTTTAGGGCATGACATTCTTTCCATGTTAGGACACCACATTCTTGCTATTTGGTGACAAATGACTGAACAGCAAACTGGGTCCCATTTATGATCTAATTCAGTAAAAATGAAACTCTGGGCAGCTGCTTCAGAGCATTCCAGGAAAGAGTTAAAGTTGAATCTTGCTGCCTCACTCTTCCTTTTTGGTGAATGATGGGCTGGCGGTCTTCCAGGGGTGCTTTTTCTCTCTTTCTCTGGATTTTGTTTTCTGCCTTCGTGGAAGAGAGCAGCTCTCTGGCCTTAACTCTTCCTATTGGCTTGAAATTATTCGTGATGAGCATGTACCTTCTATCTGAAGGCTGCAGATAGAAAGGAAAAGAAGTGAAAATAATTACCACTTTAGAAAAACCGAGAGAGAGACGGACTGAGCTTGTGGGTGTGTCCGGGTGTGCGTGTTCCGTGTAGGAAGTGTTTGAAAGGAGTCCAGTTAGGGGAACTTGTTGCAATAATTCTCCAACTGCCTGAATAAAGCTTCCAATAATACATGGTGACATTTACACAAATATTTGTGGTTGTGCTTTCCATTTCTTCTTATAGGAAACAAGTGAGATTTTGAAATGCTTGAGCGGTGTGATCAGTAGACAGTAGTGGGAAAGAATTTCCCTGAAACTCGACTTGCAATCAAAATAAGGAAGGAAGATCTGAAAGAACTGAGAGTATTTCAGCTAATCAGGATATGGCACTTTCCGACATCTGGATGTCCAAACAAGTGTTTTGAATTCAATACTATTAACATGTGTCACTTTAATGAATATTTTCCCTTGGAGCCAATGGGGTAGTTACATTTTTGGCAATCACCTCGTGGTCTGTTGCTTACATTACCTGACCCACAGGCCATTTTCCTTGTGTTGGCTGTGGGAAAGAAAGAAAAGTGGAAAATATCTCAGAACCTGGAAAACTGTATTGAGAATGCAACTCATCTTTTAATTGAACCACTTCAAATAGAAGCTCTCTGAGGATGATCTTCTCACCGTCTTGTGACATCATATGTAACAAAAAGAGTCAGTTTTCTTTGTATCAAAAAGATGGGGGAAAAAAATCCCACAAGATGAGATGGGATTTTCTTTTTAAAGCCTGAAATAGAAGGTCAGGTCTCTGCATTCATTCTTTTGACTTTTAACAAAACCAACCAAAGGCAAGTAACTTCCTTGGAGCAAAAAGTGTTTTCAAGAGGTCAAGAATAAGGTATCCTAACTGATCATTTCAAAAGCCTCACATAAGAGCATCACGCCCTGTTCTGAAAAGTGGTTTCAGGCCTCTGCTCTTTGCAGAAACTTTAAACACATTGTATTTCCTGTAAGGAAGAGTCCATGGCTAATTCCAAGGGCCTTTATGTGGAGCAAGGGGGAAGGTGAAGGGTAGCCCTAGGCTGACTGCTCTGTGTGTGTGTGTGTGTGTGTGTGTGTGTGTGAGTATGTCCATGTGTATGAACATGGGTATGTGAATATGTGAGTGTATGTGAGTACCTGTGTATATATGAGTGGATATGCATCTGTGTATGTGTATAGGTGAGTATGTTTCCCATTAGACATTAGCTCACTGAGGTAGTTTATCAGAATGCTTTTAAAGGCATGGACTTTGGAATCACAGGCCAAAGGTTACATCATTCTCTAGCTGAACAATCTCCGACAGATTGCTTCGTCTTCCTCGGCCTCAGTTTCCTCATCTGTGAATGGAGATACGAGCAGCACTCATCTCCTAAGGGTGCCATGAAATAGGACCTGGGACGTGATTTGCACAGTGCCTGATATAAAAAGCTCTCAATCACAACCTTGGGTATCATTGATTGGAGGGCTCTCCCCTGCACAGTTCCTGGAGGAGTTTGGGGTTTTGTTTATTTGTTTTCAAATAAAGTGGGTGTTCCATCTGTGTTGTGGATTTTCTGACTCATGGCAGCATGTGGATCCTTGTTTCAGAGAAGCCGTCCGCTTACTTGGCCAGGACGCCTGCACCACTTGCCATCTGAAGGCCCAGGGGCACACAGAGCACAGATCCACGATGCTATCACCGCAGTTACATGTGTGCAGAAGGGGCTTCTACCCTCCTACACACCATCCAGTTCAAGGTACAGAGAGTCCTCCACAGACGGGAAGGAAGGGAGCCAAGTCTAAGGAATGTGATGGACTCTAGGTCCAGGGGATAATTTTGTTTCAAACTGACTTTGGATTCCATTGAGTAGCTGCTGAAATTCCCACGTGTTGCACTAAGAAGCAGTAAAAGACAGACAGAGAAGGCACACTGCCTTTGCATTCGAGATGCCATTACCACACTGGGTTGGTGTAATACTTTCTGGTGGGATATTCCTTCTGACTGCTCATGATGGCCACTTTCCAGCTATCTCTCCTATCTTCAAACTCTATGTTTTCTATACTCCCTTTGTAGGGAAATATATTTGGAAAGCTGATGGGTCAGTTATGGTTTCAGAGTAGTTTACTTATGCATTCACCAGTTCCTTGTTGAATATCCTTCTAGGTGGCAGGCACGAGGCTAGATACTGGGGGAAGAGAGTCATTTAAGACACTGTCCCTAATTTCAAAATGTTCCCAGTACAGTTAAGGAGAAAGGCAAGTAAATTAGTGATTTCAGCATGGTGTGGCAGAGCCTGGGATGAATGTAGTAGCACAGGATTTACGGGATGGCAGGCAGAAAGAAGAGAGGTTAAGTAATGTGTCCAGGGTCATAAAGCTTGTAGCGGGTGGAGGCAGGGTTCAAGTCTGGTTTCTCTGACTATGAAATCATACACACTAAGATATATGCCTCTTTCTTCTGTTGCCTGCATCAGAGATTTTCACAGATAACTAAAAAAGTATCCTTCAATTCTGAGATGAAAGTTCTACAATCATACTAACGTGGGCTTTGCCAGTGAAACATTTTAAAGCTATACATTATTTTTAAGACACAAAACTTAACAGCGCATTGTAGTGCTCGGAACCAGGCTAATAGAGTGGCAAAGGCTAAAACATACAACCAGATAAAAAATAAAAATCATTGATGGTGCACCTGTCGTATCTGTATCAAAGTGCACGTTCATGGGGCCTTCGGAAGTTTTTTTCATCAGTTAGGATTGGGTTAGGCTGCATGTAACAGAAACCAGGTATGGTGGCTTCAATTACAGCTAAAGTGGTAGTTCAGGGCCGGTGTAGCCACTCAGAGAAGCCACCGAGGGCACAGGCTTTTTCTAGCTCCCTATCCCACGATTCTGAGCACGTGGTTTTCAACCTCATGGTTGCAAGGTGACTCCTTCGACCTCCAGGGAGTGCATTTACCTTCGAGCCTGAGAAAAAGGGAGAAGAGGTGAGGGCAAAAGATACCAAGACACCTGCTGGCTGACTCTGGTAGGAAAACAACCTTATCCCCTTCCACTTTATTTTGTTGTCCCATGCTGGGTGATACCACCACATGGAGCTGCAAAGATTCTGGGAAAGTGAATGCTTTTCCTGGGCTGAACCGCTGCCCTAAACAGAATCTGGGCTCTGTTAGTAACGAGGAATAAAAGAATGTGCACTGGGTAGGAAGCCAGCACCGTCTGCCACGTTCCCTTAAGTAGGTTAACTATTCGCTTCAACTCTTGTTTAAAGCATTTGTCTCCTCACAAAACTCATGAAAATATATGTCAGGCAAGAATTCAATTCAACTCAGGCTTGTTTGAATTATCACATGGTCTAAGTAAGTTGAGTCTGAATTACAGAATTTGACGGAACAAGGGGGAGCCGATAACTTTTTACCGCCCTTGGGTGGTTGCCACCCCAAAAGGTTCTTTCTGGTGAGAGCGAACCAGTTTCCCAGTTATTTTATGCTTTCAAATGAAATATTACTACACTTCTTATATTATCTGGGTTCTCTTTCATTCCTAATTTGTGCCAATAGTTATGTTCATTGGTTTGCAATAAAAGTTTCTATAAAATATGCCTTGGATTTAGCCTAAAAATTAACAGAAGGAGAACTGAACAGAGTGTGAATACAGAAACCAAAGGGCTCAATAATGAATCACTCAACACATATTTATTGAGTGTTTGCCACAGCCAAGGTAATGACTTTATAACACAAACCTTTATTATTTCCCTTAGCACCTGGCATACTGTACAGTAAGCGATGTTCAGTAGTGTTGCCGCCTGAAAAAGCTGCATCCATCGGGGGGTTTAAATGGTCGGATAAATAGCGTAATTTCATCTGTCATCATCGTCATCATCATCATCATTATAGTTTTTATCAGTGGGGAATATTCGCTTTAAATATTAGTTTTAAAATGAAGTGGCTACGAGCTGGGATTGTGCACGAGGATGAATGAAAGCTCTGGGCTGCCCCGGAGTTCTGGAAAAGAAATGAAAAGAGTAGAAAAGAAACTATCACCCTTGATGACCCAGAGGCAAATCTTCCAGACTTTGGGTACTGCCATTTTGATTGCCGATTACTTTGATTCTTTCTGTTGGAAAGCTACTGAGCCTTGCTTCTGACAGTGAGATGCATAGAACAATGAATGTTTTGCATTAACACATGTACAAAAGGTCAACTCTGTTTGTAACAGCCCGTGTGGAAATGGGCCCATTTGCAGATTGGAGCACCTAACTCTGAAGGCTGAGCAAATCAAGCCCCAATTTCAAGGCGTGCTTGAAACCAGTCAAGGAGAACTGAAATGTCAACACATTTTGAAAGAAGTCCTTGTGATACAAATGTCAACAGATCTATTCATTCCCTTATTTATTTATTTAACAAATATTTATGGAGGCCCGGCCACTTGCCTGGTACTATGTTCTATGCTCTGAAAATGGCAGTAGACAAAAACCAAGTTCCTGCTCTCATAGAGCGTCCACTCTCTGGAGAAGCCAGACCATTACCTAATAAATAAACACACACACATGCACACACATCAGAGAGTACCAAGTCCTCAGAAGTCAAATAAAACAGGAGAGAGGACAGAGAGTGCTGAGTAGGGTGGGAGTAGGGTGCTGTTTTAAGATGGGCTAGTTAGGGATGGTCTCTCTGATAAGGGGATATTTAAACAGAGACCTGAAGGAACTTAGGGAGGGACACATATGTCTCTCTGGGCAAAGACATTTCTATAAAGGAAGGCAAAAGAGACAGGAGCTGCTTGGCTTGTTTGAAGGAGATCTGACAGGAAGACAAGGTGAAACAGGGTGGCCCAGAAAGCTGCTGAGATAGTCCAGGATGATGGCAGCGGGGACCAGAGTCAGGGCGGTGGACATGTCAGGGTGATACCAGTGATTATCTCTGAGTGTTAAGATTCTGGGTTGTTTTTCTGTTTTTTGTTTTTAAAAATACATTTCCAGGCTTTGCTCATTTTCTATAAAGAATACATTACTCGTGTAATTAGAGGAAACAAATATTGCCCCCTCTCCCAATCTGGCATAATTGAAAAAAAATGGCTTAGAGTAAAGAGGTCACCCAGGATCAGACTTTAGAATTCAAATTTAACGATATCTATTTGTGATTCCTAGTAGATTTGGTCAAGCACGTATACAAAATTTTAAGGACAAGTTTCAATAATGCAGGGGATAATGAAAAGCGGGAAAATGGCAAGGAAGGGAGAATAACAGGTTAAAAGGGGTGAGGAATTTAAAAATATTCGGCAAAGAAAAATGTGACATTTTAAATAGCAGTGCTAATAGGCTGCCCAAGAACTAGTCTACTGTTTGAGAGGATGCTTTTTTAATGTAAAAGTTCTTTTTGAGAAACTTTTCTTAAAACTTTATTTAAAAATATGGAAAAATATAAGAATTGAACTAATTCCTTTCCTTTAGGGTGCTTTATTACTCTATAAGGAAACTTCCATTTGAAAATTTGGGAGAACAAAAGAAAACATCACACAATAAGGTGAACAAGCTTGTTACTGAACCATTTAAAAAATTCTGGAATATAAAGAACCAGGTAGCACATGTAACAAGGCGGACGGTGGTCCACTCTGCAAGGTTTTACAGACCCCGTTAGGGATCCCCCCCCAGTTTTATTGAGATAGAATTGACATACATCACTGTATAAGTTTAAGGTGTACAACATAATGGCTTGACTTACATATATTGTTAAATGATTACCACAATTAGTTTAGTTAGCATTCATCCTATCATATAGATTCAATAAAAAGAAAAAAAAAGAATTTTCTTTTTTTGTGATAAATCTTAGAATTTACTCTCTTAACATCTTTTATATATATATATATATATATATACACATATATATATATATATATATATATATCATACAGCAGTGTTAACTATAGTTATCATGCTGTAAATTACCTCCCTAGTACTTATTTATCTTACAGCTGGAAGTTTGTGTCTTTCGACCATTTTCCTCTAATTCCCCCCACTGCCCACATCTTGTAACCACAAATCTAATCTCTTTTTCTATGAGGTCTTATTTTGTGTTTAGACTCCACATATAAGTGAAATCATACAGTATCTGTCTTTCTCTATCTGACTTATTCAGCATAACTCCCTCAAGGTCCATCCACCTTGTTGCAAATGGCAGGATTTCCTCCTTTTTATGGCTGAATAGTATTCCATTGTATATGTAGTCGGCTCTCTGTATCTGTGGATTTCTCATCTGTATATACGGAGGACCAACTGTGGCATGCCATTTTATATGAGAGATTTGAGCAACCATGGATTTGGTATCCCCAGGAGTCCTGGAACCAGTCACCCAGGGAAACCAAAGGACAACTGTATATACCATGATTTCTTTATCCATTCATCTGTTGACACTTAAGCTGTCTCCATAAGACCTGATTAGGGATTTTGGTCTTTATCTTAAAAGCAGTGGGAAACCTTTTTTTTAAAAAAATTAATTAATTAATTTATTTATTTTTGGCTGCATTGGGTCTTCGTTGCTGCGTGCGGGCTTTTCTCTCTAGTTGCGGCGAGCGGGGGCTACACTTCGTTGCGGTGTGCGGGCTTCTCACTGTGGTGGTTTCTCTTGTTGTGGAGCACGGGCTCTAGGTGCACGGGTTTTAGTAGTTGTGGCATGCTGGACTCAGTAGTTGTGGCTCGCGGGCTCTAGAGCACAGGCTCAGTAGTTGTGGCGCATGGGTTTAGTTGCTCAGCAGCATGTGGGATCTTCCGGACCAGGGCTCGAACTCATATCCCCTGCTTTGGCAGGCAGATTCCTAACCACTGCGCCACCAGGGAAGCCCTGTTTTAAGGTGACTCTGCTCAAGTCATCTTCTGTTTTAAGGCAGAAGGTGACTGGAGCAGAGCTGTGTTTCAAAGTTTCACTTTAAAAACAAACAAGGAAGTAAACAAAAACAAAGGTCGTGACAGAAAGATGTGTCTGATGGAATCAACAAGAGAACGAAGAAATACACACTCAGAAATGCAAATACCACAACATATAGGGCAATGTAAGTACATTTTCATCAGAAGATGAATCGTGTGAGTCTCAGTCTCAGTCACAACATAACACTGGGAGGCAAGAGTAATCACAACATACAAATATTCACTAACAAACTGACCAGGTAGCAAACCCATGCTCCAGTCTCTCATGGAGTCACCCTGGGCTCCACCACCCTTGTTCCATCTTTGTCCATCTGACGGTATCTGTCTCTCACTATCAGTTGTTTACAATTCCATGCGCGCACAGAATGACTTTGCAAGTTTTGCAGAATACAAAGGGTTTCATAAAGTCAATGAAAGTGATGTTGGAGAAATCCGACAAGCATGGCCCTTGACAGTGAGGACCTGCCAGAGTCTGATTATCACAGGGATCACTGTGGCTGACTGGCCGACTTTTCCCACTGCAAATGATTAGTCTAAACCTATCATGGTAATCTGTTCCTCTTACCACTTATTTATCTAAGAATGATTTGAGTTAGGCAGGATTTAAAAGATGAATACTTTAGGGATTATCTTTTTGAGATTTTCACATTTTGAAAATTTTACTTTGATGCTGAGAGGTAGAAAAAAAACAGTAATATTAATTTATATCCAGAACCAGTCAGTTTTTTTCTGCTTAGTTCAATTAAAACTAATAACATTAGTGGGTATGAATTATCCTAGATGTTTGCAATACTTGGATCCGTTACTGTAGGTAAGCCGTACCTGATTTATCCATGCAGTAAGGCACAGGCTAATTTTAAGCAGGAGACAGCATATAATAATGCAGAGACTGAGGAAAACACCACTGGGAATACCCATTACAAGTTAGAGGTCAGAGACGAGAGGGTAAGCAAGCATCACTCCTTCTCTTGGGAAGACTTTACAGGGAAAAGTCTAAGTCTACAGATACAGTTGGGATACTACTTGGGAAAATCAAGTCCAGTAGAAGGGGAGAGAAAGAAGGGGATGCAGAAATTCAAATTTCAGTATTGATAAGAGGTCACTTAATTGGATATCATGATTGAGGGTCCACCTCTGCCTTTGATTTTCATTCCCTGATCTCCCATTTCTTTGACTCACTCCTTATTCTTGTAAACCATGGAAGCAGTGGTCCCCAGATCTCCATGTTGGTTTGTCTGTTCTCTCTGTGGATTCCCGTAAGTTAATAACCCCTTCTTTCTGTCTTGTACTCTAAACTTCCTTGCTTCTTCCTCACTACAGATAATCTATTTTGAAGGCACTTGCAACCAACTAACTAAACATTTCAAATCTGAGACTCCTAGACTAGTAGCTTTTAACTCTGACTGCACACTAGAAATGTTGGAAGAGGTTTTTAAAAGAGCCAATGTCTTGTCAGCTTGGAGAGATAGGAATTGAATTGGTTTGGGTTGGACATTTGCGATTCTATTGTGCACCAGGGTTGAGCAAACCTAACCCAGCCCTGGGTGCTGGCTCCCTTTCCATTGTTCCCCGTGATGTTTCTTTTTTTCTTCTCTCCTTGGCCTCTGACTTCACAACCACAAAGCAAGATGGAAACTCTCTTGCTCTAAGCACTAGTGTGCAACAAACAGGAAGATGTCCTGAGGCATGATTTCTATCACGGCATTATTCTTTCCAGAATTCAGTGTTGACTTCTGAACATAAACTTTAAAGAATCAGAGTTAATTTACTAGACAACAGATCCCAAGGCCCCTTATCCACTGACCTTCCCAGGGCCTTTCCCATCCCTCCTTACAACATGGTCTATGTTTTCACTCTCAAACAAAAGGAGGCTCTTGATCTTTTAATACCCTCTTCCTCTCATGTCTCCAACCATCATCCATCCTATTTTCCTTTTCTTAAAATTAGATCTTTACCCTCTGTTAATTTTCCATACTTGAGTTGCATTTTCCTTTGCTAACAGTATCTGGGTCTAGTCACTTCTTGCATAACTGCTCAGTGAAGACCACTCAGTCTGTATTTACATGGCTCTGCTTTTGTGCTTTTTAATTGTTTATTTGTTGTCTTTTGGCATTTCTATGACATTTTTTTAACATCTCAAAAGTTAAGAAGTCGGTACTGTTTATACCTCCTAATCCAATAAGTGTTCTCTATACAGAAGGCACTCAATGAATGGTGACTTGACAGCCAGTTCTCTGTTGATCAAGTGTGACACCTTGATCCTTTCTGCTGGCCAAGTCCAAAATACGACTCTCTTATCTACTGCACTGACTGGTCTGAATAGTCATCTGCCCAGACCCTGAGATTGGAATCCTTTAATGTGGAGAACACTATCTGTGGGCACAAGTATGGTTTGGTGCAGGACCAAAAGTACTTCCCACACTGAGAACGCAAGCTTTTGGTTTCTAGCCAAAGGCAATTATGGGTAGAATCTGGAACTGTTTGTGATTCTAAGTTTCGTGTCCTTTATGCTTTTCTCCAAGAGCCACCCCATTTCTAAGGGATTAGCATCAGGCCAGCCGTTGGCTGCTGTGGTTGTTTAGCAATCCACAGACCTTTTGCACTGTTTGAAGTGGTGTTTGAGTATGCATCTTCTCTGCTCACCTGAATTATAATTGGCTGATCTCTGCTAGCCATATGTAAAAGCCACATGGTTCTCTCCAGGAGTCTGAACTATACGATACATCATGGTATTGTGTGCTAACTCAGATTGTTCGGTATTTGCTTCATATCTGAATGTAACTCCTTGAGGGTGGAGAAGATTCTTTTATAGTCCTACCAAGTCTGGTACAGCTGGGGATCACGAAATCTTTGTGGCTTACCTGAGCAATTGGACCAATGAAGGATGGAATTATCAAGGTACAGGAGGCAAAGGTCATTGGTTCTCAAACTTTACGTGCCTTAGAATCACCTGGAAGCCTTTTTGTTAAAACGCTGATTGCCCAGCTCTACCCTCAGAGTTTTTGATTCAGTAGGTCTGGGTTTGGCTGGAGGATTTGCATTTCTAACAGGTTCCCAGGGGCTGCTCTGAGGACCACACTTTAAGAATCACTGTCCAAGACAATACCAGAAAGCCAGCTTTTCCTTTGGGAGGTTGTCAGGCAGAGGGGTATCTTGTGTATCTCCAAAATTCTGACCCTAATTCTTGCCTAGAGAGTGGTGGTCCAATCTGCATTCCATAAGCCTGTGGGAATGAGCAAGCTGTTTGGTCTGTTTTGCGAGCACTTTTATTAGTTCACCTCTGAGTCATGCTTAATATACTTGATTATCATGTTAGGGTACCCAGTTCGAAGTCCCAGGAATACTTCCAAATACGTCACCCCTGAAAAAGTACCCACCCAAGCAACTGGGCTGGGATTGTCCATCTGTCCACTAGCTGGAAAATTTACCTGTGGGTCTTGAACATTTTTGTAGGATATGAAGGAAGAAGAGAATATGATATTGTAGAAAGACTGAAGGCTTTTGGAGTCAGCGGCTATGTGATCAAGTTATTTAAAGACTCAAAGTTTCAGTTTCTTCTTAAAAACAGTGTACTGATACCTGGCAGAGAAGGTATAAGAATTAAACAGGCATAAAATCCCTCCTTTGTTAGGGACACACAATACTCCTTAATGAACGGTGACTAGGTTCCTATCTTCGTAAATTCATACCTACCCACTCTGTATCATGCCTGGTGCTTCCATGCGTCTCTACCGGCCCTGCAGAGATTGCTGGGCTTCTTATGCAACTGAGAATGCAGGGGGAGCTGTCAAGCTTTGTCAGATCCACTTAAGAGTAGATATCAGGACACTGGTGATTGGAACAATCAATATGGAAGTACTAACTGGGAGTCTCCATGGTGTAGCAACTCTGCATTAGCAGTGCTCCAGCACTGCACAGAAGAGTTTGCGCTTTTGGCTCTTGACAGGGCCAACCATGGGCAAGGTTATAGAAGTCCTCCAAATTTTTCTTCAGTGCTCTTGACTTCTCCACCCTATGGCTCCTTTCTCCCAGTGTCTATCTTTTCTATCAAATCCTATGCTTTGAAAAGGAATTAGTGTCCGTGATCCTTAAAGCCTTCCACTCCTGAGCCTAGGGGGAATGACCGCCACCAAGAGCCACTGTCATATGGGTGTGTGTCACGTCCTTCAGGTTCCTGAGGTGGAAACAGACCAGGTGGAAAACCATCATCTTATTCAAGATGTCGCTTTACTAAACAGTTGCATTCTCACGTTGATTCTCATCCCTACGTGGTGATTGAAAGGCTCTCTCCTCTACAGAAGTAACTTCAGGCATCAACAAGCAGGTAAGGGAGACTAAGGTGCCTTAAGCAGCTACCCCGTCCACACGTGGATAAGATTGTCCCTGGGTTCAAATTTATACTAAAACTGTTATTACTTCCCTTTGACATGTGGCATCAAAATAATCAGCACAGACACACCCCACATAACTTCCCTTTGAAGCCAATTTTTCTTGTTATAGAAAGCTACAGGGCAACAACCTTCAGCCAGCCTTCATAGCATTTTGTCAGGATAAAAATGTTCTGAGAGCCCCAGTTACATGAACTAAATCTTTAAAAAAAATTTTTTTTTAATTTAACCATTTGAACCTCAGAGAAGAAACTGCAAACACCTCAGGAAAGAAAAGGAACCCCTTCAGCTCTCCTGGGATTCAACAGTGTGGCTCCGGCATGTCTAGGGATTTCAACCCTGGTGCTGAGACCATAGGGCAAGGAAGGAACACGTATCAGTCCCCTGATAAGGAGGAAGCTTGAAATAGCAGGAACAAAGGAGAGCTTATACCATCCATAGAATATGAAGTGATGACAAGTAGAGCAAAATGAAGTTGAGAGTGAAAAGGAAATTGCACAAGAGGGCAGGATAAAGAAATCCGAAATAGCCCTTAGTTTCAGTTTCTAGGAGAAGAAAAAATTCAAAGACTATCCCTACCTTTCAAAGGTGTTTGTTCAAACAAATGACCCCACTGAGCCAATGTGAGCTCTTTATCTCAGCATCTAACCCACTTGGATTTGCTCATGAGAGCTGAAAATCGGAGACTTTCCTGGTGAGGTTTTCAGAAGACTCTACTGCTGGCTTGAAGGGCAGATCACTGCTCTCCGTTCCGTTACCGCTGGAACGGGTGACTGCACGCTATTTCTTACAGTAAATAGGAGCTTCTTACACACACTTTTCTCAGCAGTGTTATGGGGAGAGACCACACCCCTCCCAGGAGGAAAGACAGGGACAGCTGAATAATATTTGGTGAATCTAAACCACCTAAGATGTTTATTTTATTATTATATTCTGTTTACTTATTTTTTAAATTGAAGTATAGTTGATTTATAATGTTATATTAGTTTCAGGTACACAGCGTAGTGATTCACTATTTTTACAGATTATACTCCATTAAAGGTTATTACAAGATAAAGGCTAAAATTTCCCGTGTTACATGATATAACTTTGTTGCTTATCTATTTTATACATAGTAGTTTGTATCTCTTAATCCCGTACCCCTATCTTGCCCCTCCTCCCCTTCCCTCTCCCTACGGGTTTGCTGTCTATATCTGTGAGTCCATTTCTGTTTTGCTATATACATTCGTTTGTTTATTTTAGATAATGCACTCTCTTCTCAGATAAACGTTACCGGCTTCACGCAGATTACATCCTCTATAATCTGCTTAGCTTTATCTTTATGGGTACTTTCAGGAAACATCTTAACATTTGTAAGAGACAGAGCTAGGATTCCAACCAAGACCTCTCCATGCCAGACACTGTGCTATAAGCTGCATATAATTAACTCATTACATTCTGATAAAAACAGAATGAAGTGGCTATTTTTGGTCCTGTTTTGACGTGAGAGAATTGAGTCAAAGAGAAGTTAATTTGTTCAGCCCCAAGGTCATAAATCTTGTAAGCAGCAGGATTCATAATATGGTATGCAAGATTACAAATGCCTGCATTTTTCCTGGTGGCAGCAACACGTAAGCGATATAACCAGCCAAGGAGTCTGCGAGGAAATAGAAAATTAGATACTTGTTGAGATTTGGTAATTAATCCTCCCCTTGTCTTCCTCTATATTCTAAACCAGATAGACAAATGAATAAGATAAGATAAATGAATATTGGCCTTTGGATTGGAAATAGCAGATTGAAAAACATGGCTTAAAGAAGAGGCTGTAATCAGGTTTCCTAACTGCTTTTCCATAAGTCGAACCAATTTATGACCGCACAGAGTACGGGAGGCTGTGCCTGGCAGGGGCAGAGATGGAAAGCATGCTTGAATCTGCTGGAAGGGGCTAGGTGATACACATTCTGTTCCTTCTTCCATTCCTGCCAATCTGATAATTCACCCTTTCGCTCTTAGGGAGTGAATGAAAGATAGAAAGGACAAAACCATTTCCCTTTTTGGGAGTGAAATGGAATTTTCCTCCCTTCCAAGGAAATATGAAGAGCTAGGGCTTAAATGTCCCCTTAAAAGTAATGAAATTATCTTTTCAGAAGTTTCTGTTTTGAACTTGAAAGAAACATTCAAGATTGCTTCTGGTTGAGCCGAGTTGATTTGAAAGCCTATAAATTTCGTGATCATAAGCAACACCCTAGCTTCTGAATTGCAAAAATTAATGTTAGCTCATCTGCTCAGAGTGAGATAACTCTGCCCTTTGGGTAATCAAGTGAAACAACCAGCCATTTCAGTGAAGGAAAGCAGTGAAGCCAATGACTTAGTGGACTGACCAAAAAAAACGAAATGAGAGGAGTAGATTTCAGATGTATTGATATGTCATTTGCTTCTGTTCCAAGGCGGAAAAAAGAAATCAGTCAGGAACATTCGGCTGAGAATGAGGGTTTGAATGCAAATGTAGCTGAACACAAGGGGATAGCCAACGAGAAAGACATAAATATTTTAAAAGATGATGTAAAAGCCACAGACAGGTACACAAGTGAAAGATGACTTTGATGTTGGTAGAGAATGCCGACTCATTTGGTTGAATCTTTAATAATGAGACCACATCAGAAACACTTTGCACCTTGCTCAGGGATGAACTCATATGTTCAGATTGTGGAGAACATTGAGTGTGAGTCAGCTGCATCATCTTTGCGTTTAAACCAGAGTTACTTAATTGAGGTAGGTGATGATGGTAGAGTTCCAGGTTGACACTTTTTAAAGCACGTTATGGTGAATATTTAAATTACATGATGTGCAAACTTTTCTCTCCCTTACCAGTAAAGTTGCTTCCTTTGAGATGATAAAAAAAAAATTTTTTTTTTAAATAAATAAATAACATGACGTGTTTCTCATGGTGGAGCTCCATTTTCCACTAGTATAAGGACAAGAGTCTGACTTCAGTAGATTGCAAACAGTTTCTCAATATAGCCAAGATCTGTGGAGCAAATTTTAACATTTGCTTGATTAATATTTACTGAGAGTTCTCTTCATACTCCTAGTTATTCAGGACATCCTCTGACTTGGTGACTGTTCTCTTTCATCTTGAAAACACATAAATCAGTCCAACCACATGAACAGCTGGCCCTTGACTGGAATCAGAGACTGGAGACTAGTTCCAGGGCTGCCCTTCACCTCTCCCTGATCCTGGGGAAGTCACTTCATTTGTTCATGTAACAAATATTTTAAGCACCTGCATCAGGCACTGCTTTTCGCACTAGGCATGAGTTCTGCTTTCACGGAATTGAAAACTGAGTGAAGACAGACAATGAAACGCGTAGTTACAGTCAAGTGCATTAAGTGCTGTTTTAGGGGACGTGCAGGAGCCCCTGGCAGTGCAGAGAAGTAGCCCTACGAGGTTAGATAAAGTTTTCTCATGCTTTAAGCTGAGACTTCAAAGATTAAATGAATGTTTGAGGAGAGAGTGTTTTGCAAAAAGGAATTGTATCTTATTAGCCAGGGAAACAGGAGAGCTGCTAGCAGGACGCTCGTTCAGAGAATTCCAGTTTGCTGGGAACACAGAGTGTGAGGAAGGATGCTGGGGGTTTGGGGAGATTGCAGGCAGGGTTAAGAGAAATGTGGTGGGAAACAAGCCCGGAGAGGAAGGTAAGATCTTTGGTTTCTTCAAACACAAAATAGGAACTACAGTATCCACGTCACACACATATTCTGAGAATCAACGGAGAAAATGTATGCACAACTGTTTTGTAATCGATCAAGCATCGTGCAAAGACAGAATACCTATTCCTAGCATGCTGGCAGTAGACTTTGGTTTACTTTTCCAGGAGTATCCTGCTTTTGTACAGATCTATGCTCTGGTAGTCTTTCTGAATAAAGTTGCAAACTGCCAATGAGGTACTATATTTGTGAATTTGTTTTCTATCTCCTTATGCATTTTCATAGAGGTCTTTATTAATTAATTTTGGCAACATTGGGCACACAAGGCCAAGCAGCTTAAGAGACAGTTCCCAGAACCTTCCAATCATATCATATGGTCAGTCATCTCAAATAGAAGTGGACTTAAAACATTCCAGAGCAACTGTGCTCTGCTCTAATCACCTTACATTCTAGATCCCCTCAGTGGAGACTTGAATCAGGCTTCAAAAAAATTTTTTTTTAAGTCCCAATTTAATTCGCTCTTTCTGGTTTTGTTCCCAAGAAGAATACAGTTTAGTAATGTGTTGCGAGCAACTTTCTTCACAGTAGCCAGCCAGTATTTCTCCTCTGCTGGATAAAACCAAACCCTAGTTTTTTCACACCCAGCGTGTGACTCATGTCACTGGGCAAGCTGATGATTATTTTCATATTTTCTTTCTCTGATAAGAAAGACTCAGAACAGGTGAATGTTCAGAGCCTGTAGAAATGTTTCACTCTGACTTCAAACGAACTTTGTGTTTTCTAAAGAAAGGTGTGTGTAGTGGGTGGATGACTTCTCAGACTCTCAGTACCTGGTTTTCAAGCTGTTCCTGAGTAGAGAACGTGAGTGAAGTCTGAAGCCCGAGAAAGGACGCAAAGAGGCGATCGACTTTTAGACCATTACTCACAATTCCCATATTTCTCTTAAGAATTCAGAAAGGGGGGCTTCCCTGGTGGCACAGTGGTTAAGAATCTGCCTGCCAATGCAGGGGACACGGGTTTGAGCCCTGGTCCGGGAAGATCCCACATGCCGCGGAGCAACTAGGCCCGTGAGGCATAACTACTGAGCCTGCGCGTCTGGAGCCTGTGCTCCGCAACAAGAGAGGCCGCGATAATGAGAGGCCCGCGCACCGCGATGAAGAGTGGCCCCCGCTCGCCGCAACTAGAGAAAGCCCTCGCACAGAAACGAAGACCCAACACAGCCAAAAATAAAATATAAATAAATTAAAAAAAAAAAAAAGAATTCAGAAAGGGAAGTACCTCCAAAATAAAACATTGCGCTCAGGACTGATACTATAGCATTTATGAAGACTTATCTGGACTGTATTTTTTGGTATTGATGGGTTTTATTATTTTTTGGACTCACTCATGTCTCTTTAACTTTGAAGTGTTTCCCTTTTATACCTGGAAGGCTGGGGAGTGCAGTGAAGTGTCTGAGTTTGTGGAGGTTCCGTAGTGAGAAGCAAATTGAGAAGGGCAGTGCAGTACATGGGGTCAGCTACTTTGGGAAGTTAGTGGAGGCAGATGATGTGTTTTCTGCTCTTGAGAAGCCTGGTTAGCTTTGGCTTTTGAGAACCTCACTCTGGGAATGTGTGTGTGTGTGTGTGTGTGTGTGTGTGTGTGTGGCACAGGAGGTGAGGTGGTCAACAAAGGGGCCAAGGCAGTGGGATTAAGAAGAGGTTTTGAAACAAGGCCCCACGACCGGAATTGTTAGAACATTAGTTCCCAAATATCCGCTCTCCCCTCTTTGGCAGAATACCTGGGAGGCTCAGATGTCCTTTCCTGGAAGCTAGTGAAATTCTTTCATTATGGTTGTTGAGGCCAGTGTCTGATCAAGTGCTCGTAGCCATAGCTGTTGCTTCCGTAGCTCTGGCTGGTGGCCTGGAGGGCGCCTCCCAGTCGCCAGTGGCCTGGCCTGCTTGGTTGTGCCCTGTCCCTGCTGGGGTTGGCTGGTGTAGCTCTGATGGCTATACCGTCCCCGTGTCACGCCTGTCCCCACGTGGTCCTCACTGCCTCACCGTCCTTTGCAGGGTGGCTGGGAGGGGAGGCCCGCTTCCAACCAAGGGTTACAGATCTTATCCAACGGTGACAGAGGCCTGGCTCTCAGTTACTTGCAGCGCCCCCTAGCGTTACTACACTTCATTTGATGGTCTCCTCTACGCGCCTCTCGAAGTTCAGGTTCCCACAGATGAGGGTGGGAATCGCCGAGGACTGTCAGATATAGCAAGTAAAAATAGAAGATGCCCAATTAAATATGAATTTCAGATAACCAAATAAAGAACGTTTTAGCATGAGTATGTCCCAAATGTTGCATAGAACATACTTACACTAGAATATTCTTCATCAATTACCGAACATTCAAATTTAACTGGGTATTCTACATTTTACCCCATAACCCTATAAGTATTAAATCTAAAGAATGATCTTCCCACCTCCAGGCCCCTTATCACACTTACGATGTAACTGGCTAAATGGCGTAACAGATTACACATGAAAAAGAAAGAAATTGCCCCTTTTCTTAGGCATATTAGCCGCCATAAATGGGTACATTTATAAGGGAATTACTCTGAGCAATGCAGGGGTGGGCCAGGGCTGAATTAATATACTTATAAAGGATACATTTTCCTTAAGGCTTGACATCCAAAAGCTAACTCTGTACTCCTACAGCCTGAATTTCCAGAAGCATGGACCTTGAGTTTGGCCTACAAATAAAGCTTTAGATTCTAACCACTTTTTATTCAGATCAAATGGGTGATAGAAAATAATCATTTGGACATCTAAATTTTTAAAAGTCAAAATATTTGTGTGTTGATTGGGTCAGGCAAGTTCATCTTATGTGAAATACAGCGTAAGCCATCATTTCCCATTTTTCCTTTCTGATATAAAAATATCATTTATTTCAGGGGAAGGAGACAATAAATCTATGTGGTAATACAGATTAGAAAGCATCTTTGCAAAAATCTGTCAGTGAAAACAAACAGCTTCCCGATGGACAAATGGACAAACAAAATGGGATATATACATACAATGGAATATTAGGCTGAAAAGGAAGACGATTCTGACATATGCCATAACATGAATGAATCTTGAGTATTCGCTTATGCTCAGTGAAATAAGCAAGTCACATTGGAAAATACTGTGTGATTCCACTTATATGAGGTATGTAGAGAGGTCAAGTTCATAGAAACAGAAAGCAGAATGGGGGCTGCCAGGGGGTTAGCAGGAGGGAAGTTGTTTAATGAGTATGAAAAAATTCTGGACATCTGTTGGACAACAATGTGATTATACTTAACACTATTGAGCTGCACACTTAAAACATGGTTAAGATAGTCAATTTTATGTTATGCATATTTTACCACAATGAAAACAAACAAACAAACCCAGCTTCTTGATTTTTTTCCCCCTAACACTATCTAAAAGCGTGATTAACCCTGCCACTTAAAAATTATTTGGCCAGCTAAATCCCTTAGATGACTCAATTAAGTTAGAAAAATCAGTCTAAGGGAACTTTCTTCTATTTTTTCCTCCTGGCTTTTACCTTATCCTTTCCTTGATGGTTGGATTTATCTCGTCTCACTGTCAGCAAATGTGTTACTTTGATAATTTGGATGCAAAGAGAGGAAAAAACATTTCCCTCTTTATGCATCATTTGGAGGTGAAAGGTTGACAAATTAGAGCAATAAGGGAGATGTGTGGATAAGAATTCCTGAAAGCATTGGGGAGAACAGATGTGACTCGGCATCTTAGAAGGGGCCACAAGAAATAAAACTGGCCCGTGTTCCTCGTGTACCTGCTGATTTTGCTTATATTCATTATTCTGGCACTGAAAATCCAGAATATTTAACTTCTAAATAGGGAAAGAAAAGATGGGAAAAATCAGACTCCTAATATAACCACCATTCAGAGCAATGATAAAATGTTAATTTCAATGAATGAATAAGTCATTATTGGAATTTTCATAGATGAATATGCTGTTTTCCTAAAAGCTGTTTTTAACATGGTACTTATGGACCCCCTGTAGTAAATCGTTCTCCAGATAATTCCCATCTGAAATTTTTCTCCAAAAGATAACTTCAGTCCCCAGAAAAAACTCAATTTTGATGGTTTTTGCAACCAAAGACTGGATGATTCCTTGGCCAGTACCATAATTTCAAGATGTGGTTTTGCTTTTGCAAGAGTGCAATGGCATAAAATTAGGCCCTGAGTTACTAAATGGCTGGCAATTGGGGGACTTTTATGTAAAGTATTTGGGGGAGATATGTTCAATATAAAATATTTCAATTCAGGGGCTGAGGTGCTATCGATTAGGCAAAGTAGAGGGGGAAATGGGAACCTGCAATTTTCTCATTCACTCATTCATTCATTCATTCACTGGGCAAATATGAACCAAGTCTTTAAGATGCCAGGCAGTATTTTGACTTTGACTTTGATAGATGATCAATCAAGATACACTTTGAATGGAAACACAGTGAAGGTTTTGTTTCCCCTATAGTTTTTCTTTGGCATGAATTATCTAGATAATTGTCTAAGCTTTTGTATTATCTTTGCCTGTAGAATGAAGCAGACAGACTGAATCCTCACCCTGGAATTAGACTCCAGAACACTGAGAAGGAAGAGAGCAATGCTACTGGTCCTTAATACCACAGTATCTTCCTCACGAGAGTGTTGGGTCTTCATTTCTGTGCAAGGGCTTTCTCTAGTTGTGGTGAGCGGGGGCCACTCTTCATCGCGGTGCGTGGGCCTCTCACTATCGCGGCCCCTCTTGTTGCGGAGCACAGGCTCCAGACGCGCAGGCTCAGTAGTTGTGGCTCACGGGCCCAGCTGCTCCACGGCATGTGGGATCCTCCCAGACCAGGGCTCGAACCCGTGTCCCCTGCATTGGCAGGCAGATTCTCAACCACTGCGCCACCAGGGAAGCCCTATCACTTACATTTCTATCCCACTGGTTCAAGAGCCCTCTCCCTGTGCTCTCTGAGTGTGCACTGAACTCGCAGATCCCGGATGTGACCACACCGGATGTGTCAGCAGCCCGTCCGTCCCGTCCTTCCTGTGGACAGAGGAAGCGCTCCACCGTTTAGAACTCAATATTCATTCCCAGCTTTCCTACTTAAAAGTTCCAGTAAACATGTTCATTATCATTCCCATATTTTTCTTTAAACAAATGGCCCTGGGATGCTAGTAAAATTCCAGAAGTCATGGAAGAACTACTGGAATGGGATGAAGGACCAGGATCTGTCCAGTGGGGGAAAAGTTAAACCATCGCATGGCCAATAAACAACAATGACCAAGGGGAAGCCAATTGACCTGCCATGTTGAGGGAATGAAAGAAACAACACACTGTTTTCCAGAAACAGGAAACAATGTCCATAAAGAAAGAAACGTTTCCCGTTTTGTTCCATCGGTAATAAAATCTCATTGCAGGAGCCGTTATCAATCTGTAACTTTATCCACGTGATGCTTCAGCCTTTGTTCTGTCTCTTTCTTTTCCTCTGCCTGGTCTTTGCCTGGGAAGACTTTATTGTTCCATTGGGAGAGAGGGGGAGAAAGAGATCTGCTTGGTACTATTTAAGCTTTTAAAGAACATTTACTTTCTTTTTCTACAGACCACAACCAATTGCTGTTCCTCCCCTTTGAAAGAAACTCCGGCTGTACCTGCTCTTTCATCTCCTGTGTGGAAAAATGTCTATCGCCCGGAATCCCTAGGAGTCTTAATTTTCAAGGATTTTAGTTGTAAGCCGTTCAAGACATGAGCTAAGGTTTCAGGCAAAGGTAACTTTAGTAGTTGACTCTGATTTCTACCCCTACCCCCTGCCCTCCAGGGCTATATGGGTAGATTTCTGTGAGTGGATAAGCTCCTTAGCTACGATGCGAACTTATGTTCCCTGGTATCTGATGAAGTTTGCTGGAGACTGACACTTTAAAAAAAAAAAAAAAAAAAAAAAAAAAAAGAAAGAAAAGACAAGAAAGAGAGAAAGAAAGAGACAAAGAAAGACAAGGAGAAACTGAATCCAGAGGCTTACAAAGGGATTAGAAAAGTATACTCCAGATGGAAAATTTTATGGGAGCTGGAGAAAATGTATAAGTGAAATATCAGTATCATAAAATAACAGGAAATAGTGTAATCTACCTGATGGAGAAAATTGTCACTTTAAAAAAACTATGCTAATTTCCTTCAAAATTGTTCTTGTTTTTGAGCCAATAACGTGCAGCTAAGCTGACCATGGGCCTTTCTTCTGCCAAACTCATATTTGCCAACAGAGCCTCTGTGTATTTACAATTGAAACTTTTCCATTCTATTTTTTTTTTCTAATTAAAATAAAGCCACCCAGGGGCAGACAGAAATCATGCACTAAGGAAGGAAAATTGCTAATGATCTGGTTGAATTATGATCCAGAAATTTAAAGGAAAATCAGAGTGAGTGTTAGGGCAATGGACTCAAAGCAAATTTGGGGTCAACCAGAAGAAATGTATGAGGGGGAAATCCTGGGTTTTCCTTTAATAAGTAATAATAATAATGCAATTTGTCTTAAGTATGTGCATGGTGGAAGATAAATCAGCAGATGAATGCCTATGACACTTACTCTGGGGAAATGTGATATGGATGTAATTTTTTCTCCCCTCAAGTCTCTGGGATAGATTACATGACTTAGTAAGCTGTTGCTGAGCGGATGAGGAAAAATGTGTCCTGTTGCTTAGACAGGGTATTATCAGGATTAATTTCCCGTTGTCTATGCGCATTATTTTGATTGGGATAATTATGGTATTTCCAAAGGTAATGGTTTGAACTGGTTTCATGACCCATGATCTACACACACAAACTTCCTGTTCAACAACACGAAAGTTTGGCTAGGTGTACCAAAGAATTAGAAGATGAAGTAGGGCTCAAAGATATAAGTACAAATGTAAGTATGCTTCCAAGTAGAAAGTGATAAATGTAATAGATGGGCACATAAAACTTTATGGGAATTCAAAGGATGGAGGGTGACTTAGGGATGGAATGAGGCCCAAGAAAGTCTTCTTAGAAGGGTAGTGTTTACACTGCACTCCTAAGGTTTGGTTAGGTTTGAGACATGATCTTGACCCTGAATACGTTCGCATGAATTTTAAATAGAGCTCTGCACCTTTATTCACTCATTCACTCATTTGACAGATGTTGATTGTGTTGCAGGTCTTCTAGGTTTTGGGGATAGAGTGGTGAACCAGTCAAATATCCCCTTTGGAGAGGATATTCTGGCAGGATGGGGGTGGTGAGGGGGGTGGTGGTTGTATTTGAACACTTTATTTTCTTCAAATATTTATTGTCTTTGAACTACTGGTATTTGCTCCAAGTTGAGAAAACATGTCTTTCCAACTAATCAGCTTGTGTCTATTGTAGAAAGGCGTTAAGAAAGACATTGAATAAAGTTTAAGTATGCATAAATAGAACTTCAAACAGAAGTTTGGATTATTGTGCATTTCCAAAGGGAATAATTTGAAAAGTCATTTAGGTTGTGCACAAATTGGCAAGAAGTTGAGGAAAAGGGCAGATAACAGTGGTTCAGAGGACCAAGGACAGTGAGATTGTGGTGAAAAGGCACCCAAGACAAGGAAAGGTGGGAAGCCATGTGATGTGATGGGTTACTCCATTGGCCACTGCTTCACTATCAGAAGCAAAGATACATAGTAGGTTATTCAACAAGCGTGTTCACTCACCTCCTGGGGAAGACATTTCTGCTGGGTTTGCAAAGAGAACCACACCTCAGGGAAATCCATGGAGAGGATAACAAAGAGAGAAATTATGTGCTGAGTTTCCTCTGGTCGGTTGTTTCCCATTGGTCAAGGTTCAACCTCTGGGGAGTTAATTTTCCTGAAGTTCTAGGTTGTGACATCTACCTCCTTGCAGCCTGTCAGGAAGCCAGATCCCATGCTCCATGAGGTGGTATCCCAACCAAATTAGGAAGGGGAGGGGCATCGTGGCACAGCTGGGACACTAAGAAAGAATAAAGAAAGCACTGGAAGAACTCTGAGAAGACCTACAAGTTTTGGGTTCAATACACTAATCAAAAGATATTAACAAAAGTTCATATCCCTGCACTTGCCCCTCCTGTTTGGATCTTTTGGCTTTTCCAGGACATGTCACTCTAGACATAATTAGGCCATGCCAGTGAAGCACTGTATCTATATTTTTTACCACTGAATGAACTCTTTATATATGTTTTTGTTTCCCTAATTAGATCTTCATGAGATCCACAGAAATGAAGTCTGATTTATTTCTCCATCTTCAGTCTTCAGTAGAGGTCCTGACATATAGCATTCCTTTAAAGGTACCAAGAAAGAAGTAGACGGAAGAAAAGAAAGAAGCGAGAAGTTAGTTTGAATAACTGAAAATATTCAGTATTTCACTTACCCTTCTTTCCATCAAATGTGTAAAAACATCAACCCAGTCAGTAATTACTTGGTACTTTATAAATCAGGGTTTCCAACGGGGCTGGGCAGGCAGTATAGAGGAAAGAGGCACGTGTATTTGGAAAATTCTCCTGGGGATTATGATATGACCTCCCTTTTCTTTGCATAGATAAGAACCAGTGGAACTCCCCAACTCACTCCCAAAAGATTTTGACTGACATTCCTGGCAAAGAGAATAGCGTATCCAAAAGCATGCAAGTGGGAAAGTACAGCATTTGGGGAAAACTTCAAATAGCCCTGTTTGTCTAGCTCTTTGTCACTTTTTACTCCTAAACACTTAGTTATGTTCACTAGATTGACTCTGCCAGACAAGACAGAAAAGGTCTTCTGGGTGCATCTAGATTTTTCTATCACCTGAAATTTCTTGATAGTGGTTGGGTGTGCTTCCACTGTAAGCCAAATGAAGGTCAGATACAGTCTCTCCCACTCCTCCTTCCTCCACCCCACATAATTTTAGAAAGAAAGCATTCCTAAAAGAAGCTGTTAGTGCCCTAAATTGGAAATGGGAGTAGGAAAACCATAAATGACTTGACAAAAATATAGACTGCACTGATGCTAGAGGTGGGACTGACTTTTACATCACAGTCAATCTGTGGGCTTTCTTTCCTGACCTGGTCAGTGTTTTCAGCTTTCTTGGGGTTAAACATAGCTCAGAAACACGTTGCTACAAAACAGAATGGAAAACACCAGGCCCAGTTTAACTTGATTTCTCTGGATGAGGGTGGGTCCCTGTTACCCTGAAATAGCATGTGAACAGCATGATTTTCTCAAAGTCTTTCTACCATATTAAATTACCAAAATAAATAGCAGTTATATTTTATCTGCAGTATCAGCAAGATCATATAACACACCGTAGGCTGGTATCACTTAACAAGCTGGGCTTAAAAAAAAAAATACAAAAAACCCATAGTGGAATATTGGAAAGAGTCGGGCGCTAATGCATACCACAGCATGTCTAGCTTATTACCGTATTATGATGAATTAAAGCTTTAGATCTAATTGATTCAGAATCCCTGTGCTCTGCAATGTGATGCCTGCTCTTATACACCAACTTTGAAGGCTGATTTCTACAGCTGAATGCAGCCAAGACGGCTGCCCGTGTGGAATGATTATACTCCTCTGGGATGGCATAAGATGTGTTCTATGCCCTCTTTCTTTAGAACTTGAAAAAGATTGGAAGAAGTACAGGTGTTACTTTGCCAGGTGAACCAAAAAAAGAAAGGGGAGGGAACATATTAAATAAAAGATGGCAATGTTTTATGATTTTGATCTTATTACCTGTAGATTTCAAATATAGGCAACCTTCCATAACTAGAAATTTTGAGCTCGTTATTGGGGGCACATCTAATTCAATGAAAAAGTCTAAAATTTAGTTTAATGAAAAATAGTTTTATTAATTTTAAGGGCATATGTTACTTAAATCAAATGCCAACAAAGTTCTCCCAAATTCTAGCAGGTCTGCTAACTAGACAATTCTTTTAATTTCTGGTAATCTATTATTAACTGTTCATGTTTTTAAAAATGATTTACTTTAAAGTTTAATACCCCCAGTAATCTTGTTTATAATATAATATAAATATATTCGAAGTTAAGTAGATGAAAATCTAAATAAATCTGAGTTTAAGTTTTTGTACTTAAATGAGAAAAAAAAAAACAACCCCAAAACCCAAACTGCCACAATTTCTTCACTAGATGATATAAAAAAATGGTCTTTTAAAAGATATTTCTGTTATTATTTACATGGTAGTTGATATTAAATAAGTGGATAGTAATACATTTATTTTAAAGAAATTACTGTGAGCCCATGTTCACAGAAGCAAAGACTCACAGTGTTTGAAGAGACACTCAAAGTCATCCACTTAACCCAGTACAGAAAGGCCTTCTTTCTATGACTTCCCGGCAATTGACTATTTATACTCTTAAACTCCTTTAGTGGCAGGATCTTACTATGTGGAACAATCCATCCCCATCTTTGGATAGCTGAGATAGTTAAAAAGTCCTTCCTTAAGATGAGCTCAAGTCTGCCGACCTGAACTTTCCATCTGCCTGCCCTACTTTTTCCTTTTGGAAAAATATAAACTAACTTGAATTCCTTTTCTATATGCTTACTGTTCAAATATCTGAAGACAGCTATCACATTCCCCTTGCATTTTTTTCATTTTCCTTTTCATGCAATCTGCTGTCAATCTGCTTCCCCATTTTACTATTATATTATTGAGTTTGCAGAACAAATGTAGAACTTTATATTTTTCAAATTTCATTTTGTCAGAGGGAATACAAACAGCTGATAAAATACAAGAAATAATTCAATCTCACATGTAATGCAGAAAAGTTAAAACAATTGAGATACCATCTGTGACCTATACAGGGCAAAGATTAACAAAAAATGAAACCAAGAATTTTGGCCAAGGAGGAAAATAGGGACCCTTATATACCACTGATGGGAAAGTAAATCAATCCAGCTTTTTTGGAAGGCAAGTTAACAATATATATGTCAGCAATCACATTTTAGGAATTTTCTTAAAGAATTAATGATGTGAGCACTTAGTTATAAGAATGTTCATGGCAACAATGTCCAAAATAACAAAATCAAAAACAATCTTATAATGGTTAAATAAATTACAGAATGCCTACTGTGGTATCGGAAAATGATATTTCAGAAGAATATTTAATGATGTGGTGTTCACTGGAAAAAAAATAGATTTTATAAGAGTATTTGCTGAGTGATCCCTATTCTCTAAAAAATAAAACTGTATACATGTTTGTCTCTCTCTGTACCCGTATATATTTATATAAAACACTAGAGAGAGAAAGAGAGACATGGATCACAATAACAAGAACAACAAAAAAGGATTTACACCAAAGTGAAGCCAATGGTCATTTAAACGAAGCCCTTTTTTGGTTTTATGTAATCATTTTCCATCATCTTTGCAGATCATTGGGAATCATTTTCCTGGCACTTTCTCTCTTAGCTTCTCCCACACACCTTCAGCGTTATATCATCTTTAAATGCGACAAACATACTGCATTTGTTTCTGTCTAAATCATTTTGTGAAACGTACAACAGGACAGGGAGGGTCCAGGACCAAGGGAGTTTTGTTTTTTGACATGAGGATTGCATTGTCAAGGTGTGACAGTTCGTGTGCTGACGTCAAAAACAAAAGTTCATTAATTCAATCATGTATTTTTTAATCAAATATATATTTTTTAATTAATTAATTTATTTTTGACTATGTTGGGTCTTCGTTTCTGTGCGAGGGCTTTCTCTAGTTGTGGCGAGCGGGGGCCACTCTTCATCGCGGTGCACGGGCCTTTCACTGTCGCTGCCTCTCTTGTTGTGGAGCACAGGCTCCAGACGCGCAGGCTCAGTAGTTGTGGCTCAGGGGCCTAGCTGCTCTGCGGCATGTGGGATCTTCCCAGACCAGGGCTCGAACCCGTGTCCCCTGCACTGGCAGGCAGACTCTCAACCACTGTGCCACCAGGGAAGCCCAAATCAAATATTTTTAAAAGACCCAGAATATATCAGGCCTGTGCTAGATATTGAACTTCTCGATCATCTATAAATCAGCATCTTGTTCTACTTTAAAGATATTTAAACCTTGGCCAGGGACTCTTCATCTATTCATTCAGCAAATATAAGCTCAATAATATAATTGTAAGATGGGGAAACTTAGCTTGACAGCAAATTGCAGTGAATCAGCCAGTCTGGTGGCTGTTGGGGAAATCAGACATGGCTCCTGCCCTTATGGAGTTCACAGTCTTGTGTGTGTTAAGGTCAGAGTCAGAGAGGTTGCATGTGGAATTTTTAGTTCTTAAAATATACACCAAGCACTGTGATAAGTGTTTTACATGTATCATTTCATTTCATGTCCTTCTCAACCTTAGGAGGTAAGTGATATCATCTCCACTTTAGAGGTGTGGATGGTGGTGGCTATGAGGATTTAGTGACTTTCTAGTCCAGGAAGGCCATGATGAGTGATGTGATGAGATAAGGGAAGTTGACCATATCAGAAGTCTGGGAGGGTTTTCCCTAGGGAGCTGAGACCTGAACACCAAGTAGGAGTAACTTGACACAGAGGGGAAGGAAGAGAAGAGCATTTCATGCAGAGGTTAGAGCACAGGCCCCTGTGGTGGAAGGGACATGAGTATGAGAGACTGAGAGGACGCCAGGGCCAACAGAGTAGAGAAAGAGGTCAATGCCACACCATGGGGTACCACGTTAAAGGGTTTATCTAAACTTTAAGAGTAGTTCATTAGACTTACAAAAGACTTGAGGCCACGAGATGTTGGAATCACTAAAACATGAAATCATTTTGGCTACAATATGGAGAATGTATTGAAGGGAGACAAAAGTTTATGTTCAGAGGTAATCAACTAGTAGGCTATTGAAGTAGTTTAGGCAAGAACCTAAGATAGTGGCAGGGGAGGGAAAGAAAGAATTGAGAAATATTATCCCTAGACTTGGGCAAGGGAGCTCTGCCCTAGGCCTCTCACTTTATAGGGCCTTGCTCTGGCCTATTTCTGTCTATGCTCCTCCCTCCAGGGCCAACCCACCAAAAGGCCATGCCCACCCCTTTCTAGACCATACTCTAGTATACAGAGTCCTGGAATCCTTGGCCCAAAAGACCCTGCGTCTGCTTGAGGGCTTGTTCTGGCCTCCTTCTAGTGTATCCCCCTACCCAAGGGTGTGCAGAACATACAGGGTGTATGGCCCTAGGCTCCAGTGTGGCCAAGGGGCAGCTACGTGCTGAGATTGTGAAAAAAGCTTGTAGAGCTTAGACATGAAACCTCAGTACCCACGTATGTGTCCACAAGGTCCCTTGCAACTGAGATGGGATGATAAGGGATATGCAGGCCAGCACTTCCTGAGTCACTAATTAAGGACATTGGAAAGCCAAGGAGATGAAGAATTTTTCATTTGAACCCTTCTCTCTGGGTCATTGTGGAGTTATGTTTGTCAAGGTAGGAAAATCGAGCTATCTCATCTAATGGCTTGTTCATTTTATTCATAGCCTTTAAATATTTAGACATAGGGTATGTGGAGCTATTTCTCTGGACTCTGCAAATGTCAGGGGAAAGCCTATATTTGAGAGTTATGTAGGGGATTAAACAACAGGATCTAGTGATTGGATATAGATGCTGAATTGGAGGGAACTCTATATAACTGTTGGGTTTTGCTCTTAAGGAGGTGGATGGTGGTAACATTTCCTGACATGGAAAACATGAGGAAGACTAGAATTTGGGGGACGATCAAGGGTTCATTTTTGAGATGTTGAACTTTTGATGTCTTTGAAAAACCTAGGAGATGTCAAGTAGAATTTATTGATGTAGAACTCAGTCTGGCTCTATCCCTCAGCACCAAAAGAGACAGAGGGCTCCAGTAGCTTTCTGCTTCGTTAGCATGAATGGATGAGGGTATGCTATGAGGTAGGAGAAAGATGAAACTCCACGAAGGCTGGATCCACTCATGCTCTGCTGAGGGGTACAGCACTGAGTGATAAGAAGACTAGTCCGTGTCAGGGACAGTGGTACCTGTGTGTGAGGGGTGGGTCTCCTGGGTCTTTATTCTACAACTATCAGGGCCTTTACGCTGTTGCTTGTGTATCAAAACCATCCTACTGGAAGCTAAAGTGTTAGCCTTTCCTTGAGCTCGCATTCCATGCACAAAGCCTCATTGAGGATGATGATGGTGATGATGGTGATGGTGGTGATGACAGTGTAGTAGAAGCTATACAAGGGAGATGGAAATTCATTGGAGCAGCGCCTTTTAAAAGAACATGTATTTTCTCAACTTACACTTTAAAAAGATCAAGGTGGAAGAGGCTGTGTCATTCCTGTATCACTGAACAAACTGAATCTCAGAGCAGATTGCCTCTCCAAAGTCAAATGATTACCTAGCAGCAGAGTCAGAAGATCAGAGACTCATTACTTTTGGTCCAAATATATGGTTCCTCCTCTTGAATTAGGACACAGAAGATTTGATCCCTTGGTCGTCAGAGGGGCTAAAGATATGAGACTAGGAGATTGAACTCCTTCTTCCTAAATTAACTTGTGGTTCGACTGTACCCAGAAGGATTTGCTGTAATGACTCAAGTTCAATGGGAGGACACCTTCCCAGTGCTGAGATTACATAGAGAATGAGTAGCCAAAACAGGGAGAGAGCACACAGCTCCTTTTTTCCTTCTCAGAGATCAAAATGAGAACTGCTCATTTTCAAGACAAAAGTAGTCTCTTCCACATCTAAAAATGTTTATACATATGTATATGTGATATTTATTTATGACTCCCATGTGGTGATTTTAGTACAAATGATTCTGGAACATATGGAGTACATTTTCTTTTAAAGTAAACAGAGATTGTTAATATTCAGGAAAAACCATCTACAAAATGAATGTCAGCTCCTCTAAATCCCTAAGAGTTTGAGGAAGTTCCTAACTTGAGGTTACAAAAAAGAACTCCACCTTTTCTGTGATAATAGCAATTTCTGAGCTAATAGAAGTTTGGCTCCTTTTTAGGAGTAATGTGAGGTTTATTTGCAAGTTACTCAGGTGTTACAGCAAGTAATGTGGTTATGTACTCTGTGTTCAAAGTGGTACAGTGTTGGATTTTAGATCAGAAGCCAATCATATTTACATTCATAATTAGTGATCCTTGCTTGGTTAGCTCAGTCTGAGGTTAATAGGGTTATGGATGAGGTTTCCACTCAGATTTGAGCCTATTAGATTTGTTCTAATCCATGATCATAGACGGTCTGCTTAACCTTAATTTACACATAATGAAATATGCACTTGACCTTACTTACATAATTCACCGCAGTTTAATTAATATTGTAAGGGAGGAAAAAATTCTTCTCTACCCTCTTATCTTCAGTGACTGGAGCTTGTGAATTAAACTTATAAAAGGAAGATTAACAGGAGAAAAGGCATACATGTTTGATGCTAATATTTTAATATTTTTGTGTGATAAAGGCCTTCATAGAAAGCAAATGGATACCTGCAGAGGAGGTTAGACCTGGGGGCTTATATACCATTTTAACAAAGGGGCTTGAGCTTCTAGAGGTGGTATATAGTGGGAAGGTAAATACACAAGGGAAACTAATGGAAGATAAGTGTTATTTTAGTAAGGTTTGCTTGTGCAGACCCATATCAGTGCTGACCTTTTTGTCTCCAGTGAAAAGTTTTTCTCTTCCTGATTCCAGAGAGGGGAAGGGGAATACCTTCACAAAGGGAAATTTTTGTCCTGCTTTTACGCAGATAGAGGGAGGGCAGAAGAGCTCTTTCTACATTTGCTGCTTCTTAATTATCTTTAGCTCAAAATAATCCTTGGGCTTCCCTGGTGGCGCAGTTAAGGTGGTTAAGAATCCACCTGCCAATGCAGGGGACACGGGTTCGAGCCCTTGTCTGGGAAGATCCCACATGCCGCGGAGCAACTAAGCCCGTGCGCCACAACTACTGAGCCTGCGCTCTAGAGCCTGCAAGCCACAACTACTGAGCCTGTGTGCCACAACTACTGAAGCCCGCATGCAGAGAGCGCATGCTCTGCAACAAGAGAAGCCACTGCAGTGAGAAGACCGCGCACTGCAATGAAGAGTAGCCCCCGCTTGCCGCAACTTGAGAAAGACCGCGCAGCTACGAAGACCCAGTGCAGCCAAAAATAAATAAATAAAATAAATAAATTTATATATATTAAAAAAAAACCAATCCTTATGCCAAAGTATCATATTTTGGGGTGGTGTATATTGATTCCTGTCAATATCAACTGATATTTGGGTAAATAAAGATGAATAAAACATATTTAGTGACTTCGAAGATCCTGTTGTCTACTGAGAAAGAAAGGCATGTGCAGAAATAATCACAATAATGCGTGCAATACAAAAGTTTTGGACTGAAAGTCTCAAGTTAGTGTGGAAGAAGGAATGATTACACACATCTGGAGGATCTGAGGAGTGATGCCTCAGTAGAATCAGGAGGGCTGAATGGATGCAGTGGCTTAGGGGGAGAGTAGAAGAACTTTCAGGTAGAGGGGAAAGCATGCTCAAGGCATGGAGGTTCAAAACAAGAGTGTGCTTGTGTAGTTCAATGTTGCAGCGGCCTAAAGGGCAACAAGCAGGGGTCCCAGTGTGGGAATAAGGGAGTGGTTGAGGATGAGGTTGGTGGGTAGACAGGTTCATAACATGGAACACCTTATATTCCATCTTGAGGAATTTGGAATTTATCTTGAATTTGAAAGGGCACCTTGAAAGAGTAAAAACTTATGCACTTACTTTGGTTTATCCTGGCAGCCAGTGTGGAGGAGGAACTGCAGCTGACCAGTTGAAAACATGTGTTATCTCAGATAATAGTTATTTAAACTGCATGCAAAAGCAGTGGCTGGAGAGAACACAGAAGTGAAAATTAACAGGGTTTAGTCATTGATTAGACATAAGTGCCAATGAGATGAAGAATTGCAAATGCCTCTCATGTTTATGACTTAAGGTGATTCAAAGGATGGTAATGTCATCGCCTAAAAGAATACAGAAGAAAGAGCAGGCTTGGGAAGAAAGATGATGAGTTCAGTTTTGGCTATGACTGATGGGTGTGAGGTTCTTCAGGACTGAGATATTAGGGAAGTGAGAAGGAAACTTGGGTAGGCCATTGATCATAAAGTGTGGGTCGAGGGACAGAAAACAGTTGCACAAACTCTTTTCCAATGGATCAGAAATCAGACATGAATCCAGATTTTGTGGGCCTGGAAGTTATAAAATACTAGGGATTCTCTTAAAGAAAAATAATGCAAAATCGGAACTACAAAATTTTGGTGTGAATGTGAATATTTATTTAGAATGAGAAAAATTACAGCAAATTAAAATTTTTTTTAAAACTTGAAAAAATTACAATAAATTTTTTTAAAAGAACATGATTTTTAAAATTAACTAATAATCATTAATTTAAGTTAATCTTTAGCTGCATAATCACTGATTGCCTTTTCACATAATGATTTAGTAATGTTTTTTCTATGCTGGACATAGAAAGGTAATTCAATCTTTCCTCTTTCATGGTTGATCCAAAATTATTTTTAATAATGACATTTTAATGATGTTTCTTTTTGATTCACCTTTCTTTTTTTTTTTAAATTTATTTATTTATTTTTGGCTGTGTTGGGTCTTTGTTTCTGTAAGAGGGCTTTCTCTAGTTGTGGTGAGCGGGGGCCACTCTTCATTGCGGTGCGCGGGCCTCTCACTATCGCGGCCTCTCTTGTTGCGGAGCACAGGTTCCAGATGTGCAGGCTCAGTAGTTGTGGCTCACGGGCCTAGTTGCTCTGCGACATGTGGGATCCTCCCAGACCAGGGCTCGAACCCGTGTCCCCTGCATTGGCAGGCAGATTCTCAACCACTGCGCCACCAGGGAAGCCCTCGATTCAACTTTCATTCATAATGTTGTAAGTTTTTAGAGTTGTTCCCAAATTTCATAAAATATTTATTAAGTTTATTTCCTATTTGATTTGTAAGATTTAGGAGAAGCTTCCATAGATGAGTTTTGGATTCCTTACATTTTAAACCTTACTTCTCTGCTGCCCACACACTTCTTGTGTTGAGTGCTTTAGAATGTGTTCCTATTGTGGCCTTGCATCTTTTTGTCACAACATGGGGGTGAATCATTAATGTGGCCAGTAGGAATATTCTTGGAAGCTATTCCTACACCAGCATGACTAGCAATCATTTAACTAGGTATGGAAGTGTCTGGGAACCACACAAATATATTTCACTAAAAGCAAACTAAATTGATCTCAAACTCAATTTATTCTTTTCAAGATCTCAAAAATGCCTATAACTACCTCCTAGTCATCTGACATAAGGGGAAGATAGAGTAGATGAAATATCTTAGCTTTGTAAATTTTACAAAAATATTTGACCATATGAAACACAGGGTTAGAGACCTTCCTCAGCCTTGAAAGAGTCTCATGCAAGTGGGAGGTCTTGATGTTGAAGCTTCAGAAGCTTTATGGAAAAAGAGTCTCTGCTGAAAAGTGTAGGGACCAGTGAGGGCTAGAACACTCTCTCCTTCTATAGGAACAGGCACTCCAGTCATGGGTGCTCTTCTTATCCTACCTTTTCACCTTACTCTTGGGATTCAAGATGGGTCCACTGAACAGATTCTATTTGTACTGCTTGAAAGATAAAAGTAAAGATCTCTGGTCTGGTATTTGTTTACAATCTGTTGGACAATTGGCTTCCCAGCTATGTATTATTATAGAGGAAATGGCTAGCATCTAGGCACTGATGAGAATAATTCCTTTAAACTTACTATTTTCCAGTACCAGACATGGGTATCTTTCTATATATGAGAAGGGAATTAAACATTGGTTTTAAACCAGAATTTCAGGGCACATTCATTACATTACTCAAGAGTGAGTAAACAGAAAAATAATATGAGAAAATCCTTTGTGGCATGAGAGAAGACCAGTCATTAGGTAAATCACGATGATTATTTTAAGATTAATTTAAATAAATATAATTTAAATGCTGTTTTAATGTGATAAAAATCTACTATGTGTGTCAAGGAAAAAAAAGTTACGTTTTTACCTGTATTTTTTTTTGGTAATAGAAATCACACTATTTCACATGTAAGCTTTTCAAAATAAGAAATCAGACTTTTATCAAATTTTCTTGCCTTCATATATTATTAGAGCTGAAATATTTTATAAAAAGCTAAATTGGGGACTTCCCTGGTGGCGCAGTGGTTGAGAATCTGCCTGCCAATGCAGGGGACACGGGTTTGAGCCCTGGCCTGGGAGGATCCCACATGCCGTGGAGCAACTAAGCCCATGAGCCACAACTACTGAGCCTGCGCGTCTGGAGCCTCTGCTCCGCTACGAGAGGCCGCGATAGTGAGAGGCCCGCGCACCGCGATGAAGAGTGGCCCCCACTCGCCGCAACTGGAGAAAGCCCTCACACAGAAACGAAGACCCAACACAGCCATAAATAAATAAATAAATAAATAAATAAAGAGGATGCATTTCAAATAGTAAAAAAAAAAAAAAAAGACAACTGAGCAATTAAAAAAAAAAGCTAAATTGGAAATTAATGTAATTGTTGGCTTTAAATTGTTGTTATTTCAAAATACAAAAATAAAACCATGCCTCTCTTTAGTAATTTAAAAACATTAACAATTGAATTAAGAAATTATGATTATAACATACTTTTAAAGTTAAGAACTTCACTGTTATGTAAATCATAGTAAACATAATGTAATGCATGCATTGTTTGTCAGTTGCATAGGAATTTCAACCATCTAAGCTTCATACTACTAAACCCAAATTTAGATTGATTTGTTTCTATTAGACTGTCTATCATGAACACTGAGAGTTATATTACCAATTTTAAAAGTAAAATTTCTGGCAAAGATTATAGTTTAGAGAAGAGAAGGAAGATTGTGGATTGGAATCAGGGAAGGCTCCATGGTAGAAGTTAAGCCCTCTCTAGATTTAGTAAAAACTAAATTTTATTTTAAAAAATAACCCTTTCTTTTTAGTTTCTTCTCCCTCTTCCCAGAGAAGAATGTAAGGAGGAAGTTATCTACTTTCAGACTGAAACCTGGGTGACCCTCCAGGGGCATTGACTGGACCCCAAGACTCTCGCAGCTTTGTTGGAGCCCATCAGTCAGGTAAGATCTGCCCCAGGTCTCCAAAACTGTCCTCAGTAAAATTCAACTTGTTGGTGGATGTATTAATTAGTTTCATTGCGTGCATCATTTCACAATATATACATATATCCAAACATCATGTTGTATTACCTTAAATATATACAAATTGTATTTGTCAAAAAAATTAGGCATGAGGGAATACACAAATAAAAAAGCAAGACTGACATGAACCTTTGCCGAAAATGCAAATCCAACCTAAATTGCCACCCTGTTTTTTAGGTTAAAAAATTCTGGCTGGTTATTTTTTTTTCCAAATTAATTTTGGATCATGAGATTCTATTAGCTGGTTTTTGCTGGCACCACATTGCTGAAAGGATGACAAGAAATAGGGAGCCTTGGAAATTTTACATGTCTGCCCCAAGAATTCCAGTCCCATTTTATAACCCCAAAAGTCTTAGATCATTTGGATCTGGTTTAGATAAGCCGACTAGAATGAAACCAAATCAGTGAATCTTCTAAGCTTCCCCCAGCCATCCTTCATTAAGGGAAGAGTCATTTTTGCCTTTTATGAAAAGGCAGAGCCAAAAGACCAATCTTCACTGACTTTCCTTTCATCTAAAACTTTTCCCACAATTCTGCTGCCAACTCAAGAGAAGTTTCAATTTTTGCATTGCTGTTTTTCAAATACAGGAAAGTTATATGGGGACATTCCCTATAGCCTTGTTGGGCCATGTGCTTTCCTTTGGCTCAGAGTTCCTGTAGAGCCTTAAACATGGGCATTTGTGAGGGCTCAGACACCAGGATAGGCACGCTGGTGCTTCTAACTTTGTTGATGTGCCAAGCCATGTATGTCTTTCCTGCTAAGGGCTCAAAGAAGACACCTTAAAGGATGCTACGAGTACTATAAGCTCTTTTTGGTCTTCATTGACTTCTAGCCAGAGGGGCATCTTGGGACCACTGCAAGAGGTTATAGAAAGAAGATGCGTACTTATTCTTACCGCTGGCTATTTAAGCTCTCGCTGCAAACTCAATAGAGTGATGCATATTATAGAGGAGAAAGAACAGCCTTCCGCCTTTGGTGGATGCACTCAACCCTGACATCCTGGGAAATCTCATCTTCAAGGAGAACCTTTTTGCTCCCCATTCACTTCCAATAGTTAGGATCTGAGACAGAGCAGCCTTGTATTAAATTCCAGCCCATTGCAATGACAGAATCACAAAATATTAGAAGTAGAAGTTGTTTTTGAGATTGTTTAGTGCAGTTTCTGCATTCTATATATAGAGAAATGTGGCTCAGAGAGATTGGGTGCTTTTTCCATGGTCTCATGGCTGGTCTGAATCTGAACTAAGATCAGAGCTCAGGTTTTTCCATGCTTGGCTGCTTCAAGTCTGTCCTTGGAGACTGATGGTTTCTTTGGGTGCTCATAAATTTTCTGAACTTTTCTGAATTGCCATCAAGTTGTTGCTTTTTGTTCTTTATGTCATTAGATTACAACTTTTAGTCTAAACCCTTAAGAAGTTTATGAAACTGGCTTAAACTTTCTTTCTTGGGGATGATTGCAAATGTCTGAATACAGGGTTTGGCTAAGCTCAAAAAGGGTCATTGATTAAGAGCCCATGAAACTCTAGAACATATATTGTCACAGGCCCCATTTGTGAGTTCCATGAGGGCAATTTATTATGGCCATCCTGTTCAAGGCCGAGCCCAGTACCTGTACCTATTAGGTAGTCAGCAAATATTTTTCCAATAAATTCTTCCCCTTGTCTATCTAACATGTCCAGTTTAGCAGCTCAGGTAATATTGTCGTCCCAGCAGCAACTCATATTCTTAAAGTTTCTATAGTCAATTCATCCATCTCACACCCAACTTCAATTGGATATTCCCTACTCTGTGTTCAGTGCTTTCATATTTCTCCCAATGGCTTGGCCAATGCATCGATTGTATGCATTGCTCTGTTTTAATAAATCTTTTATCATATTATAATACATATACACAGAGAAAGATGCTCATGAGTACATAAACTTCCTGCATTTTCTCAAAAATGAACATTGTCTGGTTTTTAATGAAAGATACAAAAACAATAGTAGATCTTATCCCTGTCATTGAGAAACTTAAAATCTCTTTAAAAGAAAATATGTACATAAATGAATTCTGCAAAGGACAAATGCCAAAGGAAGAGATGTTTGTTGGAAGAGCTCAGAGGAGAGAGAAATTTGAGCTGGAATAGTCTGGGAAGAGTTCATGGAAGACAGAATTTAGGCTAGCACTTAGAGAATGGTGATGAATTGGAAAAGGAGAAGAAGGAAAGAAAGTTTTGATGGGAGGAACAGAGTGATCAATTTTTGGTTGGAGAACAGAGTGATAAAGTGTCACCATGTTCAATGTGAGGCCAGTAGGTGAACAGTAAATAGAACTGTGTAGCATGGGAGGACCAATGTTTTATGTTATAGAAATTCTGTTTGGAAAGGCAGGGCCTTATAGTTTATACTCTACTCCATATAGATTGTACTAGAGAGGTGAACTTTTTTTTTTTTTTTTTTTTAATAGGATGGGAGTGAGAGAAGGAAAGGCTGATTGGGAAGGGCAGACTTCTGTGTGGTCTGTGGCGATGGTTGCCTCTGGAGATGTGCAGTGTTCAACCTGCCCAAACCTGCATGCTCGCCTTGGTGGGGCCCGACCGAGAGTGACAGCATCAGGAGTGAAAAGGAAGAGAAGATGTGTCAAAGGCTATAAAACAATTGAAGTGTTGTTGAACACAGCTTAATTGGTAGTAAGGAATTAAAGGCTAACCCTGGTTTAACATGTCACTTCCCCACTAACATTTTAGGCTGAGCTCTTGATGTTTTAATTCCAAAGACTAACTTGTGAGTTTCACTCTGAGGTTGGCCCAGAAGGTGAGAGGTTTTTCGTCAAAGGCTTTTTTGATGAGCCTTAAGAAAAAACAACTCCATACTTCTTTCATTTGTAAGCCTGACCCCATGTGGAGGTATGGGCTAGGCAAATAAATAACAAGAATAAGAGCGTCTTTATGCCTCTCACATTCCCTGGACTTTGTCCTTTGTGCCATGGCACACTGGAGAGGGACATTGAAGCATTGATATGGTTGTGTGAGGCACTCACAGTGCCCCCCAAAAGAACATGTTTCAATATGTTACACTATTGTGCTAAGAAAGTTTGGGACCCAGATCATTTGACTCAATGCCCCTCTAGGAAGAATCGGCCGTGTCAAGTTGCTAAATCTAAATAAATATGAGAGTTTCACAGATTTTCCACAAAGGTTTATTGGGTGCCTCTTGTGCGGCTACCACTCTGGAGTGTCTTTCCGGCATGGGGGTTGGTGCTCAATAAATATTTATTGGATGAAGAATTAACGAATTGGTGAAAACTAGTGTTTTAGGAGGCTAATGTGCTGGCTTGGAGAGGAAGAAGGCCAGAAGCAGTGAGAACAGATGAACTTTTGTTGTAATCCAGACCCTTGATTGTGAAGGCTTACATGTGAATACGAAGGAAAGGATAAGGGAGTGATATTTTGGGGAAAGTCATTGGTACATTATGGCTCATTGGTTGTAGGGAAGCTGTTAAGGTGGAGGAGGAGAAAAGAGTTAAAGATAGTTAGGTATTTGAATCTGGAGAGAGGAGTCGTCAAGCTGTGGGCTCTGAGCAGGAATAGTATTATCTGTAAACAGATCTGATTGTGATCATGGTAGAAGCCTTTGCACGGAGGCATCCTGCGAGTAAAACTCTCCAACTGATGTCTGGACCAGAGGTCTGAGCTAAGAGTGTCCTCAATTGATCAATGAACAGAAGAATACACATCCACCATTTAGGAAGATTGACATATTACAATGCAAAATCAACCCTGTTAGGTTAAAAGAAAATATCTGTTTCATCATGACCCAATAATCAAATTTCTTTTGTAAAACTGGTGCATTTTATTTAAATCCAGAATGCATACAATATGGCTGCTACAACAAGTGCAGTTTTGAACCGCGTTAATATGGTGTCCAAATCAAGGACAATGCTCTACCAAAGTGTTTTTCTCAAGCTTTTTGTCATTATCGTCCCCTAAGGAGCTTTTTTAGACAGCTTGAGAGTGATGGGCATTTTGGGGTTAAGAAAAAGAGATAAGTTCACCAGGAGAAGAGTGTAAAGAGAAGAGACCTAAAGACAACACCGAGAGAAGGGTAAGGGGAGGTGGAAACAGACAAAACAAACGTGATGCATTTAAAAAGTTGAGCGTCTAAGAAGATTTGCAAGTCACTGAGCCAGGAGAAAAGAGACTTTGAAGCAAGAGGTAATAAGGATTGTCAAGTACTACAGAAAGGTGAAAGAACAAAAAAAATTAAGAAAGACCATTGGATTAATATTTTTCAAACTGGACTTATGAAATTTATGTCTGTGTCTGGGCATATGTGACTTATGGATGACTGGGCAGATCCGTTCTACAAATTCAGTAGAATTCATTGCCAGCCCCCAGTTATTTGAAGCCCTGTATATGTTTCAAAATAAAGCTGTTGGGTTTGTAGTTTTCAATATGCTGTATTGAGACTTGGGTAGCTGTATCACAAGAATTTCGATATACAGTCCCTTTCTTAGCAATGAAGGCTAGTCATTGCTTGCACCAAGGAAAACACAGTCCATCTAAGGCTGGGACATATTTTCAGCAGGAACTGGCAGTCATTCACTCATTGGGTGACTAACAAAGAATTTTCAGTGTAAGGACCAAGGGGAGTGCTCACTCGGCCCCAAAGTTCAGGGAGCCAATGGGCTTGGTGTTGTGGTTGAACAGGAATGAAGACACATCACCGACCGCATAGGGAAGATTTTCAGGCTACTGCTGTGTGGGATTTTGTTTATGGGTCAGTTTTGCAAACAACTTCCTTCAGCCCAAATGGTCAAGGAGCTTAAGCTTGGAAATAATTTGGTGGTTCTGCAGACACCCGAGTCCTGGACCTGACAGGGTCTTGAGAGATCATCTAGCCCAGCCCTCTAGCCTCTGATCTATTCTGCTTTCCAGTATCACCAACAGATACTCAACCAGGCTCTGCTTGATTATTTCCAGCCCAGGGGTGTTCATTACATTGTGAAGAAGACCTTTCTAAAACTAGTAATCTGTATCTTAGAACTGTTAACAGTTTCCTCAAACTAACATTAGGATAGTGCATAATACTACGAGTCACTGTTCTTAGTAGTTTATAAATATATTAACTTATTTAATCTTCTCATAATATGGCCACATAATAAAGTGAATGCTATTAATATCCATATTTTTTTTTTAGATAAGGAAATTAAGGCATGGATCACTTCTTCCCAAGGTTAAAGGGTTCAAACCAGCATCTGAGCTTGTAACTGGTTTATATTAATGCTTAATCCTTCTTGCTAGTTATTCAAATACTTGAGGACAGTTATTAGGGCTTCCCTTAGCATTCTTTTCCCAGGCTAACTGTTCCCAGTTAATGTAACCGTTTTTCTCATGCAATGGTTGTGATTTTCTAGAAAAGCATAATTTAGTCTGTCATTGTTCTTCTTAAAACTAGTGCCCAGAACTGAATACAGACTGGCCTAGGGTCTGACTAATGCATGGAATTGTGTGGAATTATATAATAGTTAGGTTCTAAAATCTGCATGTAAGGTGAAAATTGAGTATAGTCAAAATTACCCTTGAAAAAGCCCTTCACTAACTCATAATGGAGGGTACATATGATACAGTGTGTGCAATCCTGCACAGAAATTCTATTGTTCATTAATATTTGAGAACCATTGTGGTCGACTAAAGAAGGAACAAAAGGAAAGTCGATATGCAGATGCCTGGACATGAAAAACATTCTGCTTTTAAAGTAATGATCAAATTCCTAGTGGTAAATGAAGGATGGGTGGAAAACACTTAATTGATCTTGTTTACTTGCAGTATTACTTAGTATATGTTAATGTATTTGTGTTGCAATAAGGATTAAACAAGAAAGGAGAGAGGGCAGTTTCTAAAATGTTTGTAAGTTTAGAATAATATAGTGGCAGGCCTTACTATCCAGGCATTCTCAACAAGAGAGATACCACCCCCAAGGGGCAAAAATTTGTTCTTGGAGGGCAGAAAAACATACTCTTTTTATGTATAAAGCCCAGACATACACACAATATGTAAAAGAGATATACACTATATCTATGGAATTAAAATTTCGATGGGCAGGTGACAAGGGGCATGAAAATATGTCTTAAAAAGGCTCCTTAGGGGATGATAATGAAAAGATTGAGAAATACTTCCATACAATATTGCCCTTGATTTGGACACTATTAATATAGCTCAAAATTGCATTTGTTGTTTTAGCAGTTATATTGCATGCATTCTGGGCTTAAATAAAGCTCACTAGTTTTACAAAAGAAATTTGATTATTGGGTTATGATGAAAACAAAAATGTTTTCTACCTAAAGTGGTTAATTTTGCATTGTGACATGTTGATCAATCTTCATGACTTCCGTTGATTAATAAATTGAGGACACTTTTAGCAAAACAGAATAGGTGAGTTTGCTCAGCAAATGTAGGGCTCTCAGCTCATCATCTATACTCTACATATACCCGTAGTGGCAGATGAATTCAGTTACTTTTGATTTCTGATTTATGAGTGCATGGAGTGCTGCATTGAGATAAAAGCAAATCTCACAGTCATGACTAATTCTAGCAAAGCGTCTCTCAAATATAACTCAAGTTCATCATCATTATAACCACCAGAAGATAAGCTCAAAATTTATACCCTATTGCGTGAGAAGGAAGAAGTTGTATCAGTATGCTTGTTTGCAAAGAAAGGAAACTTTGGCTTTTGCAGGTGAATTTGTGATTTTTGTGGTATTATATTTATTTCCTTCTTCTTGCCACTTAATAGGCATCCAATTCCTTCTCAGGGAAGAAAGTATCTAGGTAACACAAAATTGTATTTACATATTAAGATAACATTTAGTTGTAAAATAATATGTCCCAGGAAGGCCCTAGACAGAGAGAGCAGATGTGAAATCTAAATTGCTCCACATTAGAAAGTAGGATGCATTTATCCTGCTCTCCACCTCTGCAGAAGGAGGGGAAAAGGGAAGGACATGACAGGGTTGAGGTGGGTTTTTGGGGCTACAACTTAAAGAAAGAAGGGATGGCTTGTTAAAATGGCCATGTCATCATTTTTAAAGAACCTTAGTGTCTATCTTCCAAGGCCCAGTGGTGAATTATAATCCTTCTTCTATTATCTATCATTTTAGTGTATTATTTTAAAATGAAAAACATTTCAAATAATTATAACAAAACTCATGTGTGCACTAAGACAGAACAGATGTCGATATTTTGTATATTTGCTTCAGGTCTGTTTTATTTTTTAATAAGCCTTATAAATATTGCTAAAATTCTGTCTTTACCCATTCTTATTTATCTTCCAGAGGTAACCAGTTTTCTAAAATTGGTGGATCATCATCAGGGTTTCTTAAGTATATATTCATTATATCCTTAGAAATATACAAACACATTCATTAACAACATCCATTATTGTGTTTTGTACTTAATTGTTTTAAAGTGTTATCAAACTGAATGTTTGATATCAAAATTCTTTTATGCAATGCACTTCTTTCACTCAGCATTATGTGTTCAAGTTTAAGCTATGTTAAAACACATTACTCTGGCTCATTTATTTAACTTCACTGTAATATTTCATTGTATGCATAAACTTAACTTCATTTATCCATTTCTCTGTTGAAAGAAGTAGAATTGTTTCTTTTTTTTTACCTCCATACCTTTATAATTAGAAGTGAAGTGGGGTCCCCATGGACACACACATTTCTCTATCCTACAACACTGACAGATGTGCCATCACTATCTGGCTGGAATCTACCAGGAATAAGCCATTACATCCTTTATCCCTGTTTATGTCAGTCGCCATGGTAAGCCCCAGACCTGCAGGTGCCTCTCTAATTCTATACAATAACCATCATAAGGCCATCTCCAATATCTCCTCAACTTCTGAACCCCTTTCACTGTGGCCCCTGGAACCCACTGCCCCTAATCAGCAAACTCAACCTATTCTTGACTTTTCAAGGATACTCAACCTTTTCTCCAGATGTTCATTTTATCTTCCTATTCTAAATGAAATCCAGGTCCCTCCAAGGACCCTAACTCCCTGGCATTCTTTCAAGGAATGGCTGTTCTTCTCTCTCATCCTGGAGGTGGGCTGGTTGTCCTCCTTGCAGTTTTCAGCCCATTCACCAACCCTCCTCCCTAAAAACATCCAGCTTTGAATCTCCTGTCATCAGACTCTACCCCCAGCAGACCCCTCCCTCCTTGTTTCAGTCTTTTCAACACCTGGGTTACTCCTGATTTCACAAAGATGTTGAGTTTTTAGTTCAGTGCTTCTCAACTTCAATGAACATGTGGTTGTCTAGGAGGATCTTACTGAACAGTAAGATTTCCAGACCTGAGATTCTAAATAACCAACAAGAAACCAGGTGATGCAGTGGCTGCTGGAACACTCTTTGGATAGTAAAGTCCTAGATCGCTGTTGCTCTCTCCATCAATACCACTATCTTCCTTTGGGGGGCTTTCAACCACCAACACAGATGATCTTTCCAACACCCTTTTCTTGAGACTGTTAGCCTCCTCTCCATCAATAATCTTGTCCCTATCTCAGCCACTTCCTCCCCACACCTTCTCATTACCAAAATTGGCACCATTTCCATAATCTCACTTTTCAGCATCCAGTTCTCAGACTGTCACCTCTCATCTTTCCTTCTCACTTCCTCCAGTCCCCAAACACAAGCAATCCTCAAACCCCACTGATCCGCCTAAAACCATGCTTCTGCTACCTCTTCATTGTCCTTCATTCCGTTCATGTTCACACTTTACTCCTCACCCAGCTTGGATTCCATGGCAGTTGATTATAGTCACTCCCTTGTGTCCACGAACAGCTTCCTTGCCCTACTCTTTCTTCATTGTACTCAACTTGGCAAAAATCTCAAACCTGGCTAATTATAACACTCTGCCAAGCACACCCTGCACCCCTACTCCATTAAATGAGGACAAGGAAAATGGCACATCCTTATTGACTGGTTGCCTGTTAAATTCAAGAACATGAACCTTAAATGGAACTAGAATGCCATTTGGCAATCATACTATATTTCCCTATTCTAAATTCTCTCCTGCTCTCTTCTAAATAACAATTTTGTGCCTTCCTCGTCTTCAGATCTGCAGTACCTCCTCCCCATTCTGCACTTGCAGACCTCGCTTACTATTTCATGGAGAAAACAGGAACAATCAGAAAAGACCTTTCACAGGCTCCCATATTCACATGCACCCAGCTCTCCCTCTTTCCACCTCAAGGTCATAGTTCTAGCAATTCTCCTCCCTTCCTGCATTATTTCCCGCTCTCTAATGCATCTTCCTTACAGCATAAAGCATACTTTTTATTCCATTAAAAAAAATAAAAACATTTTCCCCATTAGCCCTAGGTCTCTGCTCAGCTCAAAGCAAACCCGTCAAAATATTTTTCTATACTATGGTTTCCAGTTTCTCTTTCCCTACCCTCTCTTAAACCCACTACAGTTGGACTTTGGTGCCTGCTGCACCTCTGAATCTGCTTTTCTTTTGTTTTAGTTTTTTGTTTGTTTTTACATAACCAACAGTAAATTTCTTATTGACTGCAAATGAAAAAGAAAAAAAAAAAAGCACAGTCACACAAAATGCATAAACAACTATCTAAATGGGAACAGTGAAAGCAAACACAATAACTAAGTACGAGCACTCTCTGCAAGTGTGGGTTTAGCCTTGACTGCCAGTTACTGATCATATAGAAACAGCATGGTTCTCCAGCTAGAACTCGCTAGGTCAGTGTCTCACTAACTGACCACCTGGCTGATTAGCTGATTCATTTATTCTCGTATACACTTTTTCAGTCATTAATTTATTCAGTAATTTATTCTCTCCACAGTCTACATTTTTTTCTTTTTCTTTGTCCCTCTTTGCCCCCTTCTGTTACCAGTTTGTGGGTGTTGTATGGGGCTTTCCAGTTCCTTCAGGGTGTCTCATCTTCATTATAAGAATCTTTTTATAGAGCTTTGCTGCCCTCACTGCAACTCCGATAAACTACAGAATTACTGTCCCGTTTTATTTATCTTTTGTGTTTCACTGTATCCTCCTCTTCAGAGAGTCATCTAGCCTGTTGTTCCGTCTTGTTGCTCCTTTCACTTATAATAGGGAGATTTTTTTAAAAAGTATTTCATCACCATACGAATAAACCAGTAACTACATTTATTTCACATGTATTCCAAGCATTTAACAACATTGTGATTTTCTGCTTTCTTTGCTTTTGTATTCTGCACACTTTATTTTATTTTTGCTGCTTTCCCCTATCTTTGGGTTCAATTTATGTTTTACTATTTCCTAGAGACCTCCATTCTCTAACACAGCTATGAGAATCTTCACTGAACACTGCATTCTGTTATAAGTGGTAGCTGTAGCGTGCTCAGATTAACTGGCTAACTACAGAATGAGAGCAAATATTTATTTTTCCATCGAGAATACCATTGATCTGGAGAAAAATAACTGGTTTTCTGGGCCAGAGCCATCCAAGAGTTCGTCCATGAAAAACAGTCCCTGTATGGCTTTCTGGGCCAGTCCTATTTGATAAAAAGAAACTGATGCTTGGAATTGTGTTCACATAGACATATTAAGGATTTTTAAATACCTTATGGAACAACTCTTTATGTGCATGTTAAATATATATATCTGACAAATAATACATTTGTTAGACAATCATCATCATTATCTTTAAACATTTATTTATTTAGTATTTTCATTTATTGAGTACCATGGACATTGAAAAAATTTTGAGAAATTTACAAATCATGCCTGATTATTTTTTTTAAGGCAACATCTACTTCCATCGTATGTTCTGATTTACAGCTGAAAGATACACTACTGAAAACAGAGTTAATTTATTCACTGTGCTGCTACGTCCTAGACTTTTTCTCTGGGTCTTACACAAGTTTCTCTGGAGTTCTGTGATTTGGAGGATTCCAGCCAAGGGAGGCTGTGGCCTGTGTTTCTAGAACAGTTGGATTTTCTTCTTTGCTGGCTATGGAGTCTCTGCAAGTCTTCAGATGTCTAGCACTTGGCACCTGTAAGGCTGCAAGGACGTAGTGGATAAAGATAGTTTTGTGTGTTTGTTCTGTGAAATGCAGCTTTAAGGTTTTGTTAACACTGCTCTGCTCTCTATGGACAGGAATCCATTCCTTTGCTTGTGATCATTTACTATATATACAGAAGGGTTTGTGGGCAGCAGTCCTGGATGGTGAAGTAAGAACGTTACCATTGGCAGGGCTTTGTGAGAGAGGAGGCTGACAAGACAGAGGACGGGCCAAGAAGCTGACCTATGATCACAGGGCAGGACAGGGTCACAGTGAGGGAACCAGTAGGACACCTACAGGTGCCTGACTCAGGATCCCCTCTGAGCGCTCACAGGTTTCAGTCACGTGCTGCCTCACAGCCGATGGACACCACTTTGTACTATCTCCTCTGGGCCTGGGCTGATGGGAATCCTGGAATTGTATTTTTGACACTGTATCCATGGGTAAAAGGGCACCATTCTGGCATAACATACCTCTGTGAAATCTCTTTTTAGTCTTATAAAAAAAAAAAAACCAAGAGAACACACATTTCTAAATTCACTTTTTCTTTCATGTTTCAAAACTACCAAATGACTTGTTATCCACAAAATGCTACTGGTCTTTCAGAAATAAAATTTCTTTAAAATACACATACACACATACATATGTGTGTATATATATGTATATATATATATGTATATTACATATGTTTATATGTTTGTGATTACGGGAAGCAAGATTGAAAGGTTCAGCAATTCTTCAGTGTGAGCTACAGAGAAGCAACATTAACAAAGAACTGACTTCTTGGATAGAAACGTACTTTCATTGCTTGAGGATATCTGTATAAGGAAGAGAAAGAACGAAAGCATTAGCTGTTAAATGTGAAGACTGTTTCTAGGGCCACTGAAATCTAAGCAGTGCAGGTCAACTAAAGAAAATTCCTAAATGTCCTCATATGAAGGAAGCAGATTTCTCTCCTGTTCTTCTTAGGCAGAAAATTCAAAGGGGAAATATTATGTTTCAGATGCTTGTCGGTCATTCAGCAAAACACTTTGAATATTTGCTGTGTGCAAAACAATGTACTATAGTAGGTGCTATTAAGTCTTTCCCCTTGGATAAAAAATTATGAAGAGATAATCAATAGCAGAAATAAAATATGCATTAAAATAGAGCAAATTGGGGCTTCCCTGGTGGTGCAGTGGTTGAGAATCTGCCTGCCAATGCAGGGGACACGGGTTCGAGCCCTGGGCTGGGAAGATCCCACATGCCACGGAGCAACTGGGCCCGTGAGCCACAACTACTGAGCCTGCGCATCTGGAGCCTGTGCTCCGCAACAAGAGAGGCCGCAACAGTGAGAGGCCCGCGCACCGCGATGCAGAGTGGCCCTCGCTCGCCGCAACCAGAGAAAGCCCTCGCACAGAAACGAAGACCCAACACAGCCAAATAAATAAATAAATAAAATTTATTAAAAAAAAAAAAATCTAGCTCTTAAGCTTTAAAAAAAAAAAAAAAAGAGCAAATTATCAGCAAGTGAACATTATTATGATACCAGGAAAGTACACATAATTGGTAAGAACAGTGGAGAAAAAAGGAAAGAGTATATGGAAGATAATGTAATATAGTGATTAAGAGCATCCAGAATCAATCAGGTTTGAACTCCCATTCTGCCATTGACCCTCTGGGTGACATTGGATGAGTCATCTGTTCTCCCTGTGCCTCAATTTGCATATCTGTTAAATGGGCATCATAATAAGACTTATAGAATTGTTATGAGGATTAAGCAGATACGTTTACCTGCCTGAATATCAGGAGTAGAATAGCTTTCAGTAAATGGTAGCTGCTGTTGCTACTACTACTATTATTATTACATTTAATAATGAAGTCTTCTAGGAAAAGGTAAATCTCAAATGCAATTTGGCAAGAGATAGAGAACTATCGATGGGTTAAAAAGATGGGATGGCAAAACTAAGGATGTGGTTTCCTCTCGATGGAAGATCCAGAAGCAAATCCTCAGTCTTGAAGTCATCAGGATGCAGGATTTCTTCCCTCAGTGCCTTCTTCCTCATGTCTATTATTCCTAAATGTCCCCAGGGACATAGTGTGTCTGTCTATTCTAAGAGCCCTTCGTCCTCTCTGTCAGAGGGATGCAGCCAGTGAAAACTTGAGTCTCTCATCCAAACTGACCTCAATGGCACAGCAAGCTCATTCCTCTTTTAGGAGAGAATTTAGCCCTGTGAGTCTATAAAGGGATTGCATTTCTTATAAAAACTTAAATTCTAATCATTATATTTTAGATTGAATAAAATTGTTATATTTAAAAACCCTGCCTCTTGGACAGTAAAACTAGCATTTTTTCCTACAGTTGAATAGCCAAATGAATATACATTTGATTTTGAAACCACGCAACTCAGATGGGATGAAACCGCAAAACTCAGATTTGGGACTTGAACTCACTGTCTTTCAATTGAAATCGCATACCTGGTCTCAGGACTTAATGAACCTCAGGTTTATGTCTCAGCACAGGAGGAATTCAGTGAGAGGCAAAGTGATAGGTAAGAAGTAGATTTATTTAGAGAGATACATATTCCATAGACAGAATGCAGTAAGGTCCGTCTCAAAAGGCAAGAGCGGCCCTGAAATACATGGGGGGGAGGGGTCGTTAGTTTTTATGGGCTGGGTAATTTCATAGGTTAATGAGTAGGAGGATTATTCCAACTATTTTGGGGAAGGGGCAGGAATTTCCAGGAATTGGGCCACTGCCCACTTTTGGACCTTTTATGGTTGGCCTCAGAACTGTCATGGCACCTGTGTGTGTGTGTCATTTAGCATATGCTAATGTATTACAATAAACATATAATGAGGCTCAAGGTCTACTGGAAGTTGAATCATCTGCAGTCTTGGATCTAATCGGTTCTGACCAGTTTTTGTCGTATCCAAGGGCTATGTCCTTCTTTTACAGGTTGTGCCCTGCCCCTTTCCCTCTTGTTTCAGCTTGATTACACTGGCTTTTTTCTTCTATTCTTTACTGAAATAGTGTGGAGACTGAATGCATAACCTATGGAGATAGGACAGAGTTTCAGATTTAAACCTGTTGTGGTTATGATGTGCCAATGTAACTCATCCTTGGTTAAAAAAAAAATAAAGTACCACTCTGCTGAATGATGTTGATAAAGGTATGCATGTGTGGGAGGGGGTATATAGGGAATTTCTGTACCTTCCTGTCTATTTTGTTGTGAACCTAGCACTGCTTTTAAAAATCTTAAAATAAAAAAAAATTAAACCATTTAAACCTGTTAAATTTAATTACTGTCTCTTCTTAGGTTTTAATTAAACAGCAGGAATATCTTTTTTTTTTTAACATCTTTTTCGGAGTATAATTGCTTTACAATGTTGTGTTAGTTTCTGCTGTATAACAAAGTGAATCAGCTATATGTATACATATATCCCCATATCCCCTCCCTCTTGCGTCTCCCTCCCACCCTCCCTATCCCACCCCTCTAGGTGGTCACAAAGCACCAAGCTGATCTCCCTGTGCGTTGCAGCTGCTTCCCACTAGCTAGCTATTTTACATTTGGTAGTGTATATATGTCAGTGCTACTCTCTCTCTTCGTCTCAGCTTACCCTTCCCCCTCCCCTTGTCCTCAAGTCCATTCTCTACATCTGCATCTTTATTCCTGTCCTGCCCCCAGCAGGGATATCTTAATCAACAGTTTGATTGTATGCTATACATGTGGAATTTCCTAGTCCCCTTGTTGTGTTTAGTATTTCAGTGGGAAATTTTTATATTTCAAGGTGTTTCCATTTTTTGGCCTACACTCAAGTATCTGACCCAATGGAAGAAAAGGGAGCTGGATCAAGGATAAAGAGGTTTGGGGTGCAAGTTAGGAGGCTTGGGGTTCTGGATCCAGTTTGCCACTCACTTGGTAAATCCCTGTGACCAAAGGCAGATGGCTCTACCTTTCTGGATTTTAGTTTGCTCACGTATGCAATTGTAAGTTTGAACAACACCATCCATCACTTCAGCTGTAAAGTTCTCATAGTCACAATGCTTCCTCAGATATTTTGCACCTATTATAAGAAACATTATATTTGTAATAGAGACCAATAAGAGTGTATTACTGATTTTTTTTTCCTGGCAATTATAGCTAAAATTTATTTTTTGCTTCCCTTCTAGGATATTAGGTTAAGCATCATACAAATATGACCTCAGCTAAATTAATCCTTATAATACTACTATACAATTATTATTTTTATGCTCATTTTACAGACAAGGAAATTGAGAAAAACAGAAGTAAAATATAATGGTAAAAATAAGTAGATGTCTACCAATATTGATGATATTGATATTCTTATTCCTGAATAGAACCTCTGAGTTTTAGTTGGCCACCTAAAATAAGGACAATTCTTCCCAGCTTCTTCCCTTGCACTTAGATGTTGTCAGGTGCCTATGTTCTGGTCAATGGGATACTGTCGATTGAAAAAAATGCACAACGTAGAAGTTGAGAATTATGTTTTCTTTGGCAGAATTTTTGAGGACTTAAGCCCAGAAGACAGCCTCTCAGATCGCTCTGAGGAACTGGTCCAAGGAGGTAAGGGAGGAGCCAGGATATATAAGAGTTTTGGAAGAAAAACCAGATAGTAGGAACATCAAAAGATTACTGTTAATTAAAGAAAACCAGACATCTCAAGTTAATGAATTTAGAGCTTTTCTGTGTATGGGAAGATTCAAGAGTCTGGGCTTATTGAAATCATTCCTTTGATATGCCCCTTGACTATCAGGGGCCAGTAGCCTACTTTTCTCCATCCTGGATCCCCTCAGGGTGCATAGCTGGGGGAGGCTGCTGTGGCTGCGGGCTTGATGGCTACAGCCTTTGTTTACTGACATGGCAGGTGACATTTTTCATCCACGATATAAATGAAAGTGTTGTGTGGCAGGTTCAGGGAACCTTTCTTAAATGACAATCATACTCTCCCTGTGCCTTCTTTCTTCTTTGCTTTTTTTCCCCTATCTTGTCGTGAAGGCAGATACAATGTCTGAGGCCCTAGATGCCATCTTGAACCATGAGGAGGAGGACCACATTCTAGGGATGGCAACGTAGTCCCTGAAGCCATTGTAAGGCTGAGCTGCCATATCACTTCCTTACCAAGTCCAGACTTTGAGATGAGAGAGAAATAAAGTTATCTAGTTTATGCCACGGATACTTTGGGTTAGAATCAAACCCAACGTTAACTAATAGGAGTATATTGCCCAAGGTCACACAGCTGGTGAGTGGCAGCTGGGGTTCAAGCCTGACTAGAGAGGATACAAGTGCATTGGCCTGGTGTTATACTAACCCTAGGAGTGAAGAAAGGCTCTTCACTCTTCAATACCAGATATTAACATAGGTATCCTTGATCCTGGAATACAGTTGATGTTTTGTTTCCAGTGAGTCTGTCTTTCTAATTATATTTGACTCTGGCTGATATTAAATTGAGTTCTATACCCCAAGAACATACACAGTTTTAGGCAAAAGGAAGGGACTCATGAAGGCCAGTTTGACCTTACATTTTTGTTGCAGATGCTTGGACAACTTGGATAACGCACATCAAAGCTTTGAAAAATTAGATTTGCATAACAATGATTTCCATCTGCCTTCTTCATCTGCATGAAGGGAACCCTGCTTAAAGGACTTGCTCTTTGACATGTTAGGGTCTGTAACTGCACATGAAAGCTGGGGGCCACATTCCAGTGCCCCCATAATTCAAACAATGAAACCACTTAACATTTCTTTGACTCTTAAATAAATGGATTTTGGGTTTCAGGTATCTGCAAAATACCTCAGTTCTATACTCAACACTGCAAATAAGATGATAATCAACTATATTTTGTCCTTGAAGATGATGGCAGCAGGAAAGATAGAAAATTATTATTTGTAGATAGTGACTTCACTGCCCAACATCCCAAGAGAACTAATTGAAACGCTGTTAAATTCATTAAAAGTTCATAAAATGGACAGATAGGATACAGTTACAAATATTGGCAGTTTCCTGCATAACAGACATAATTGTATAACATGTTGGAAAAATCTTATTCATGTTAGCAATCAAAAAACAAAACAAAACACAGCAATTAAAAAAAAAAACTTGAGTAACCTCAACAATAAATATACTAATTTTTTAGAAAGAAAATTTCAAATTTTCTGGGAGATTTAAAGGATGATTTAAATTAATGGAAAGATATATCACATCCTTTTATGGAACAACAATATTGCAAAAGTGTTGGCTTTTCCAAATTAATTTATGGGTTATGTCACTCTATATTGGAATTTTATGAATTAGGAAAATAACACACTACTATATATAAATTAGATAACTAATGAGAACCTACTGTATAGCACAGGGAACTTTACTCAATACTCTGTAATGGCCTATATGGGAAAAGAATCTAAAAAAAGAGTGGATATATGTTATGTATAACTGATTCACTTTGCTGTACACCTGAAACTAACACAACATTGTAAATCAACTATATTCTAATAAAAATTAAAAAAATAAAGTTCACCTGCCTGCTAAGATAATTTTGAAAAAATCAGAATAATGAGGGCTTTAGATTTTGAAATATATTATAAAAATAAAATTATCATACAGTATGGCATATACAAAAGTATAGACAGACCAACAATATATGTAACAACTCAATAAATCATAAACAGGTAATAAAAAATTGAGAGAGTAATAGATTATTCAATAAATTGTGTTAGGATATTTACGATTTGGAAAAAAAGTTAATTTTGATAGCAGTCATGCATCTTACACTAAGATAAATGCTGGGTGTACTAAAATTAGGTGTCAAATTAGGAAAACATAAAATAGGTGAATATATGTCAAATTTCTGGGTGGGGATGAATTTCCAAGCATAAAAGCGGTAAAAGGAATAAGATGAGATTTGACTCTATACAAATGTATGACTTTCTATGTCAAACATACAAAATAAAATTAAAAGGAAAATAGGAGCTCCAGTTCAAGGATGGCAGCATAAGGAGCTCTGTGGACCCACTCTCCAATGAAACAAGCATAATTGGTGAAAACTATATATATATTGGGTTGGCCAAAAAGTTCCTTCAGTTTTTAAGTAAAAATAGAAGACACCTTTTTCATTTTCACCAAGAACTTTATTGAAAAACATATTCACCGTTTTGTTCCACTACCTTCTACCATTTTTCAGGGAACTTCGTAATTCCATCTTCCCAAAACTTTTTATCTTTTTGAGCAAAGAACTGTTCCAGGTGCCTTTTACAGTCTTCCAGGGAATTGAAACTGTTTCCATTAAGAGAACTTTGTAAAGACTGAAATAAATAGCAAGCTGAAGGTGCAATGTCTGGTGAATACAATGGATGCATCAGAACTTCCCAGCCAAGCTGTAGTAGTTTTTGCCTGGTCATCAAAGAAACATGCGATCTTGCATTATCCTGATGGAACATAATACGTTTTCTGTTGACTAATTCTGGACGCTTTTCGTTGAGTGCTGTTTTCAGTTGGTCTAATCGGGAGCAGTACTTGTTGCAATTAATCGTTTGGTTCTCCGGAAGGAACTCATAATAGAAGACTCCCTTCCAATACCGCCATATACACAGTATCACCTTCTTTGGATGAAGACCGGTCTTTGGTGTGGTTTGTGGTGGTTCATTTCACTTGCCCCACGATCTCTTCTATTCCACATTAGTATCCACTTTTCATTGCCTGTCACAATTTGTTTTAAAAACGGAACATTTTCATTACGTTAAGTAGAGAATCACATGCGGAAATACAGCCAAGAAGGTTTTTTTCACTTAACTTATGTGGAATCCAAACATCAAAGTGATTCACATAATCAAGCTGGTACAAATGATTTTCAGCTTTTGATATGGATATTTTGAGTATGTTGGTTATCTCCCATGTGGTATAACATTGATTGTTCTCAATTAATGTCTCAATTTGATCGCTATCAACTTCAACTGGTCTACTCGAACATGGACCATCAGCCAGAGAGAAATCTCCAGCACAAAACTTCACAAACCACTTTTGACACATTCAATTGGTCACAGCACCTTCTCCATACACTGCACAAATCTTTTTTTGCATTTCAGTTGTGCTTATACTTTTCTTGAAATAATAAAGTGTAATATGCCAAAAATATTGCTTTTTTTCTTCTACCTTCAATATTAAAATGGCTACGCAAAGATTTACCAATTTTGATAAGTTTTTTTATAAATTTATTTATTTATTTATTTATTTTTGCTGTGCTGGGTCTTCGTTTCTGTGCGAGGGCTTTCTCTAGTTGCGGCAAGTGGGGGCCACTCGTCATCGCGGTGCGCTGGCCTCTCACTATCGCGGCCTCTCTTGTTGCGGAGCACAGGCTCCAGACGCGCAGGCTCAGTAGTTGTGGCTCACGGGCCTAGTTGCTCCGTGGCATGTGGGATCTTCCCGGACCAGGGCTCGAACCCGTGTCCCCTGCATTGGCAGGCAGATTCTCAACCACTGCGCCACCAGGGAAGCCCAGTAAGTTTTTTTAAATGCATGCTGATATGACAGCTGTCACTATACAATCTAATAAAATTGTTTTGAATGAAGTTAAAGACAGCTAAGCACTATAACAGCCATCTTATGGAAAACACCAAATGAACTTTTTGGCAAGCCCAATATACATATATATATCCCAACCATTTAAAGGTATCTGGCAATTGTCTTAAAAACATACAGCAAATGAAGAAACACTTATTCAAGAAAATCTGCTAAATTCAGTAAGAACAGCAAGAGTCTGTGGCATTTGAATCCTGACCTGCTCTCTCTCTCTCTGTCTGTCTGTCTGTCTGTCTCTCTCTTCCTTTCCCAGTTGAGCTTGATGGAAGCTTCACTCTGGGCAGATGTGGCCAAAAATACAGGACTTTCTCTCCCCTCAGCTCCCAATCCAGAAGCATGATATCCTCCTAAGAAGAGTAGGTTGCTAGCATTTCTCATTCTCTTCAACACTGAGATGAAGAGACTAAATTTCTGGTGAGGTTGAGGGCCCAGCCCCTACTCAAAGGATACAGGCTCTATCTCAGATGTGGCAAGTGGAGAATCCTGGGGTCCCAAATGCCCTCACCTCAGTTTACTCGTATTTGCAAGGATACATGACAGGAGAGGAAGCTATCGAGACAATTGGCTACCATCCCACGCAGTGCCCAGAATAGTGGCTCAGAAATTCTGCCAAGAGGCATGGGCAGTACACAGAGAGCTTTGAAGCTCTCCCCGCAAGAATTGATTTTATTTAAAACAGAGTGAAACTGAGTCCCCCCTAAAAGCGAGTTCCCCTGCCGAGTTTATGATTAACCTCTCTAGACTCTTAACAAAAGCCAATGCAGATTCTCACTGGAAGCACGCACCTTTTCCATAGCCCTCAATACATTTTCAAAAATACTTTTTCAAAGAGGCTGGGTATCTCACAGTCAAAAATGGCTAAGCATACCTAGTACTTAGATCTGGATTTCTAAATAATGTTATTCCTTTTTAAAGGAAACAGGATTCAACGAGGAACTAGCTGGTCCCAGGTCTGAAGTAGGGAAAGTAAACATTAGTCTGAAACACATTTTCATGTGAGAAAATCAGAAAGTGGTCCATATGAAAAGGTCACTGAAGCCTGCTTAAAGGGGCATCCACCAGTTAAATTGGGGAAAATCTGAACATCAAAATGATTACTCACGGTAATGAAATGTAGTCCATTGAATAAGATAATCAAAATGTGAGTTGATATTGAAAAATACAAACAAGTAAATAAAGTGGAGAGGAAGCTTTATTTATATTTTTGTTCATTTGTTTGTATTCTATTGACTGTCAGATAATACATTTAGAAGGAACGACAGAATTAGAAAATTAGCATTTTGCAACCATCATAAGTATAATTGATTTGGGCAAGAATCATCAATGGATACTAACAATACTAAGGTTATTTAAGTTTGTTGGGTAATCAGATACTTAGACAGTCTCAGAGCATCTTCTCACAGATTGTGTATTAATTAGAAGGTTAAAAGAGGTACCTTAAACTGGAGAAATTTGGCAAACACTGCCTTTAAGTTAAGATCACTTAAATGACCAACTGAGATCACGTGCCTCTTGATGAAAGACACAGATCACTTATGTCATATTCCTGCCGAAAATGCATAACCTGAAACCGACTAGGGGGAAACAACCAGACAAAGGCAAATTGAGGAACATTCAACGACACAATTAGACTCTAATCTCCTGCGAATTCTGCTTCCTTCTCATCTCTCCCATTCAATAAATCATCCTGTTCTGCTGATTTCACCTCCTAAATATCTAAATATCACTAGAATTCATCCACTTCTCTCCATTTTCTCAGTTACATCATGTCACCTGATTGCTAAAACAGTTGCTGGCTGTGCTCTCCTTGAATCCATGCTTCACAGGTTAACCTGAGTGATCTGTCTATAGTATAAATCTGATCATGCCACTTCCCTGCTAAAAAGGTTTCTATGGCTTTTGGTGGCTATTAGAATAAATGCAGACTTTTAAATCTGTTTAACAAAGCCCATCTTGATCTGGTTCCTGCTTTGTCCTCTAGCTGTATCCCTTGATACTGATCCATTGCCAGCACCGTATTCTTTTGATTTGCCACTTCCCTTAATTTTCAGGTTGAGATATGTTCTGATTTGTGCAGGCTTTTATCCATGTCTAGAATGTTTTCTCTTTCTACGCTTCCTACCCCACTACTATCTTTTTGAAACGAAACCATTTTCCTACTCAAGCCTTAGCTTAGGCAGGATTTATTCTGAGAAGCTTTTCTTTACCCCCCCATTCTCACCTCACCCCAGGTAGTTGTCCCTTCTGTGCGAATCAGGTGTATCTCATGCTGCTTCAATCTCAGTACTTAGCGTATCATGTTCTAACTTTTTGTTTAAAGCCTAGCTCCTCTAGTAGCCTGTAAGCCACTACCAGGTTTTGTGTGTGTCTGTTTGTGGCAGTAAGGGAGATGTGATGGTTAATTTTATGTGTCAACTTGACTGGGCCGCTGGGTGCCCAGATGTTTTGTTAAATCTAGTCTGGATGTGTCTCTGAGGGTGTTTCTGGATGAGACTCCATTTGAATGGGTAAACTGAGTAAAGCAGGTTGCCCTCTCTAAGGTGGGTGAACCTCATTCAATCCATCGAAGACCTGAATAGAATGAAAAGCAGAATAAATGAAAGTTCACTCTTTCTGCCTGACTCTCTTTGAGCTGGGATGTCAGTCTTTTCCTGCACTTGGGCTGGAACTTAGACCATTGGCTCTCCTGGATCTCAGGCTTGTCAATTACAGAACTTGGGACTTCTCAGCTTCCATATCTATGTGAGCCAATTCCTTATAATACATCTCTTACTTTATATATATGTACACACATCCTATTTGTTCTGTTTCTCTGGAGAACCCAGACTAACGTAGGAGATATTTACAGGATGGGCTCTATCCTTATGCAACTAAAAAAAAAATCTATCAAGGGCTCCCTGAGGGATAAAATCCCAGAACTTCAGAACACCAAGCTGTCCTCCTCATGCGGAAAATTAATTTAAATTTAATTTTTAATTAGGTAGTACAGTCCAACATGCATAAAGGAGAGAGAGTACTACAACACACACACATTTTAAGATGTTAATATTTGCTTTAGATTGCTTTAGTAGAAAATTTCCTATTCATTCTTTTGCTAATAAGCAAACACCAACAAAACATGAAGTGATTACATTATAATAGTTTGCTTTGTTATAGCAGCTAACTCTCCATGCACATGACTACATTTTATTCTCATGTATTTAAAAAAAATAACACATTCACAAAAGAACTGGATTAAGAAATACTTTGAAGTCATTGTACTGGAAAGAACGTGAAAGTCATAAATGATATTTCTTTTCAAAATAATATTAACTCAGATTTTTCAAATTTACTTTCCCACTAATTAATGAGGATTTTTTTTTAAAAAAAATGTTTGCCAACATCCAGAGGCTGCAGGAGTTTCTTTCTATGACTCACCTCCAGTACCTTAAATGCTCCAAAGAGGTTATCTGAATTTACAATATTTTACTCATAGAAAAATCAGTGCAGAAATTTGTTCAGGGACTGGTGTCACTTTGCCCACACGTCTCCTGAATTTTTGGAAACAGGTTGTCCTCTATGAAGAGTGGCTTAAAAGGAAAACACCCTCACTAGCCCATGACTAAGCCTGAGCACACTTCAAACTTCTTTCCTAACTGAACAAATCAAGTTGGTTTACTCACCACAGTATGATCGACTCCATCCAATACCTTGTTCTGATAGTTTGAAGTTGATTGACCACAGATTTGACAAGCATGACTGGATACACATCATTAAAATGATTAATATGTGTGGGTCCGGGCACAGCTACAGCACTGCTGTTCCCTCCCTCAGATGCAGTGAGGAAAGCCTTGGTCGGAGACGATCAATACACCCCAGAGAATTCTCTCAGGGGCAAGGACTACAGAAAGAGAACCCATCTTTGAGATTGATGAAAATAAGAAGAGTGATTTCCTGAACCCACAGTTCTTGGCTGAGTGTTTCCTGGAGCAAAACCTTAATTATAACTCAGATCCATTCCCGTCAATGGTCCAAACCAGGGTCACTGGTTATCGCAGCGTTAACTAACTTCTTTGAATCTTGTCACTCTAATCGTGGAAGAAGGGCAGGAGATTTTCCGTACTTCTTTCACTTTCTTTCCTCTTCTTCAGCTTTGTATATAAAGCTCACTTAATACTCCTGTGATGGTAAATTTTATGTGCCACTTGTTTAAGCTATGGTGCCCAAGGGTTTGGTCAAACACTGGTCTAGATGTTGCTGTGAAGATATTTTTAAGATGTGTCAACATTTACAATTAGTTGACCCTAAGTAAAAGAGATTACCCTCCATAATGTAGGTTGGCCTCATCCAGTCAGAGGAAGGCTGTAAAAGCAAAAACAGGCCTTCTGGAGAAAAAATTTAGCTTCAGCAGTCTAACATGGAAATCCTGCTTGAGCTTCCGGCTTGCCAGCCTGCTCATATGGATTTCAGACTAGCCAGCCCCCATAATTGTGAGTCAATTCCTTAAAATAGATCTCTTCCCTTAAGATAAATATCTATCAGTTTAGGTAGATAGATAAATCGATGATAGATCGATTTTATATTTGTATGTGTATACACATACACATAGAGATATTGTCTATTATCTATCTATCATCTATCTCCTTCTCTCTATCTCTTTATCTATCCTGTTGGTTCTGTTTCTCTGGAGAACCCTGACTAATACAACTCATTAAAGGATTTTCCCCCCTTTCTTTTCCTTTTTTAAAACTATCTGTCTCTATCTGGCCAAAAACAAAAACCAAAAAAAAAAGACCTTTGCCTTCGCCACCAAAATTCTACCTTAAAAACAAATAATATCTTTATTCATTTGTACAATGTTTAGATTTAGTCACATACTTTAGACTCTTCGGAGTGTGGCTGGAAAGTCACTCATATTTGGTAGATCTTCCCCAGGTCCACAGCCTCGCCCCACCATCTCACTATTTCACAGCATCAGCCCAAACATACAGTATGATTCATCCCTTAGGACAATTATCTTAAGCTTAGAAAATTCTTAATAAAGAGAGTAAAAAGTTCACAAACAATGCTAGAGTTTACAAGGTGTAAGACAGTAAGTCTTACGTGTATTTACGGGTATGAGAGCAGCTGAAGGATAATATTTGAGCAGTGAGAACAGGAGGAGCGGAGACCCTTACTTTTGATGTTATATAAGGTGCTCAGTAAGTATGTAAAGACTATATACTGTGAAAAAGAACAAAAATCGTAACACTTTTCCTTATTAATTATTTTTTACTTTCCTGAGACTTTTTAATTTATTTTTTCATTTCATTTTTATTTATTTATTTTACTGGGGTATAGTTGATGTACAATATTATGTAAATTATAGGTGTACAACATAGTGATTCACAATTTTTAAAGGTTATACTCCATTTATAGTTGTTATAAAATACTGGCTATATTCTCTGTCGTGCAATATATCCTTGTAGCTTATTTATTTTATGCATAATAGTTTCTACCTCTTAACCCCCTACCCCTATTTTGCCCCTCCCCCCTTCTCTCTCCCTACTGATAGCCAGCAGTTTGTTCTCTATATCTGTGAGTCTGCTTTTTTGTTGTTATATTCACTAATTTGTTGTATTTTTTAGATTCCACATATAAGTGATATCATACAGTTTTTGTCTTTCTCTGTCTGACTTATTTCACTTAGCATAATACCCTCCAAGTTCATCCATGTTGCTGCAAATGGCATTATTTCATTCTTCTTACGGCCGAGTAATATTCCATTGTATAAATATGCCACATCTTCTCTCTCCATTCATCTGTGGATGGACATTTAGATTGCTTCCGTATCTTGGCTATTGTAAATAATGTTGCTATGAACATTGGGATGCATATATATTTTTGAATTAGTGTTTTCATTTTGGGGGGATAAACACCCAGGAGTGGAATTGGAATTCTTTTTTTTTACTTTCCTGAAATTTCTAAGACAGTCATTATTTTTCAATATTTCTAAATAAATTGCTTTGGTCTCAAGACAACTCCTTGAAGCTAAGCCATGAATTCTTGAAATGAATAAATGATATGGAAATATTGATATGTTCAGAACTCTGCTGTGTTAGCAAGAAAGAGATGTCAACACTACAGCTGAGAGTAAATTTGTCTTAGTTGTTAGTTTCTTTGTTGTTCTTCTGGTCTCAGTGACAATACAAGGAACATTAGTCAGACAAATGTGTAACCTCCTTCTTTGCAGTTTTGAAAGAATGCTGCTCTTTCCCAGCAGCGTTAGTCTGAATCATGCTAATCTTGAGGAGTACATTTGAGGGTGGAAATAGACATTTTTAATCTGGAAGCGTTTATTATAAGCACGCATTGTTACAGCAAATGGCCGACATTCAAGGAGCAAGTGCTTGCCTATATCCTTTTGGCCTTTCTTGATGTTCTGTTTGAAACAGAATGCATTGCTTATTGAAAGCACAGACTCAGTAAATAATCGCTTCCGTGGTGTCCCTGGGAGCCAGCTTTGTACACGGTACAGAGGGGGTGAGAGATGAAGAAAGCCATCAATGGCCATCCATCTAGTGTCAGCTGAAACCCCAGCTTGGCTCTCCTGTCCACTCATCAGTAAATGATCAGCCTCCAGGATTTTCTTTTGAGACAATTATTGGACTTTGCTGGTTCGATTGGAGTCATACAGACGCACTTTAATTTCCTAAAAATGGTAGCATCAGGACAGCCAAGTATATTCGTGATGATGAATCTGAGCATTTATGTTTTTTATGTCCCAAAACAACACACCCAACAGCCCCAAACAATAAGTAAGTTAGCTTGTGATGCCTATGACGTCAACTTCAAAAATTCATGGTGCCTCTATTTATACTTGTCAATTTTAAGAGTTAATGCAACTTCTTGAAAAATCATTTAAGAGCAACGTGGTAAAACATGGGTATGTCTCACAGCCGAAATGTGAGATTTGCTCGTATATAAAATCAAAACGGATCATAAAACAGCCACTGAAAACTTTGGCCAATTGTCTGTAAAAGGAGACCCCCAATGACCTACAGCAGGAATATAGATGCAAAGCTGTACTTTGCCTCGTGCCCTGGGGAGGTTTTTGGCTTTAAGATTTTGTCTCCTTGCTGCCAGATGCTAAAGCCAAGTGCATTACTAGAGCTTTAGACACATTTTCATCAATAAAATTTCTTATAAAACAGATCCTGCAAATGCTGAATTTATCTGCCAAATAACCAATTAATTATTTTACATCTTCGTTGAACAATGAAATACTTTATGATGGGTAAAGGTTTTACCATCACATAATAGTGTTCTGGAAACCACAAGGCCTAGCTTTCAATTAGCAGAAGGCATCACAGTTAGGGATGAAAAGAGGTAATTCTGTGTGTTGGAAATTCTCCCCATAGAGAAATAAAACTCCCAAGGAGCAATGACCCAACTAATTTGAGAGAGTTGGGTTTTCAGAAAAACAGATCTTTGTTAAAAGGAAAAGTTCAAACACTGCTCAGATGCCTAGACCCCTCAGTCTTTCCCCTCTCTAATGGCCCTTTCTTTTCATAAATTGCAGCTATGGAATTTAGGCCATACTGGCCCATCATGCATTAGTGTGTGTTAATCCCAGTTCAGACATTGTCTGTGAGTTTACACTATCATTGACAGTCATAATTTTCTGCATTGGGTCAGTGGGGAATGGTGCCTCCAAGTCCCTGAATTTTCCAGAGAAGAGGAAAATCTGGGCTGAAATAGTTCTCATACAGTTGATCTTGTTTCTCAAGTTCAGGCCAGATCTGGCATAGAAGGAGAGGTCCTGTAGGAGAGCATGTTCCAGATGGCTGTTTTGGATCTTAATGTAAGCCATTTGCAGAAAATGATGTCAAACAGAATGGGCCATGTAATTAAGTGCCATATTTGTTTACCTAACCAGGGTGAAATCAACAACCTCCAGGGAAATGTAAGAAGTAGGCAGTTGGGGCACGGAACAAAGAATTGTCTTTCAGGTTACAGGCCAGAGAAGAGGGATACTGGAAGAATCTTCCTTCCTGGAAGAAATTCTTGAACCTTCTGGCATCCTTGGATGGTTGAGTAGAAGGAGGTGTGGGAAAATGCAAAAAAAAAAAAAAAAAGTGAATTCATTTCAAATGATGCAATTGGATGAATCCTGAATTTGAGAAGCTTGCTTTGTCTTCTGGAGAATCTCAATATCCCTAACAGTGTCTGTGGGTGTCTCGACTTCCGCAAGCTGAACAACTTCTGGAAAGTGAAATTGCCTCCCTAGAAAGCGCCCACTCTCACCTGGCTTTGCTTCAACAGAAATCTCTGAGTTGTGGATTTTGACCTTGGAGTCATAGTGGTGGCTCTTGTTGGAATTCCTGGAAGCCACACATTTACATCAGAGAAAAAAATTTGGCTTGGCCTCTTCCTCTTTACCCAGCCCAGGATGAAATCCCATCCTTTCAAAAACTTGTAAGTGAAGAAGGTTGTTATTGATAGGTCTTAGTATATGTGTTCAACATTGTGCCTTCTCTTGTCCTGTGTGAATGAATGTTCAGCTCTGGCCTTTGGGTATATTTTCTATCTCTGTGTTACTGGCCAAGTCAAATTCATAATGGGCCATGACAAAGACTCCCCAGAGGAACTTCGGTAGAGCTTTCACTTTGGTATCAGACAGTCATTTGTGCTATCCTCACTTTAAGATGGTCCAGGATATACAAGAAATTTGTATTTACAAATAAGATGAATTAGGTGCAATATAACTTTCTTTCTTTAAGAAAAGAGTTTTTATTTTATTAATAGAATAACCACTAGTTCCCTTAATAATATGCTCCTTTAATGCTTAATTGCCATGATTCAGATTTCTCTGAAACTGACTTGTGGAAAAAGTCTTCAGAAACACATCTGTGATGGATCAATTGTTAGTAAACCTTTATGGAGTCAGCCGCCACAGAGTCCTTTAAGCAAGTTGTTCGTATGAGATTGAAATTTAAATGTCAAAGAAAACAATGCCTTACATATTATAAAGGGCTTGTTTTCCCAGAGAAATAAAAACATTATGAAATCTCTGATTTGGTCAAGCAATACCTCCCTAAGCTCAGGCCCTCCCTAGGTTGACAAGAACATTCTTAGGTGGAAGGGAGCTTCTGCAAGCAGGTGTCAACTTTCCCCTACATCTGAGGAGTCAATCCAAGCAACTACCAGACCCCACCCTCATTGCAAAAGTCAAGACTAAAAGTTGAGCGGTACTTTACCTTCATCAACCTCCTGCCTGGAAAAGCTGGGTACTTCTCACCGCCATGACCAGAGTGAGGTTTTGGCCCTTTTGGACACAGATGACTATTCAGGAATGGTTCCTCACTGCTGCCTGTCAGAGGGTGGGGCTTGAGCCAAGAAGTTGAAGCAGAGCAAAGGTTGCGGGGATACTCACAAGGGTAGTGTGATAGCTCCTTGACAGCTCCATTTATGTGATAAATAAGTCCCCTACTTAAAGAGTTCTGCACCCTCAGTTTGCTAAATTTGGCATTTCCTCTTCAAGAAACAGACACATTGTTACAGTATTCTGTGAACAGAGGCTGAAAAATAATATGCCATTAATTATAAAACGTCTTTGTCCCCTAAACGATAATAAATATCTTATTTGAAGCATTGCAAAAGAGAAGCTTGAGGCAATTATCCCTAAGAGTCAAGAGGAAGGGCAGAGTTTCAGGTCCGATGTGATCATTTATTGAATTTGGTGGTGCTGAGCAAGGCTTTTAATCTCTATGGGTCTCAGTTTCCTCATCCTTGCTGCGAGGAAGGTCATTCCTACCTCAGTGGATTGTTGAGAGATGATGTGTGGGAAAGCACCTAGCTTAATTCCTGGAACATAATATTGCCTCCAAATAAATACTGAGTCTGACAAATTGTATTACCAAATGGCTCTTTAGAATGGATTCTTTTGTTCTATTCAATATGCTGCATTAACTTTCAGATATTCAGCTCTGCTTTACATCTTTGCCTGTGTGGGGGGAGGAGAGGGGAGGGGAGGGAAAAAAGGATACAAATCCAACATTACCTGTTGATATATTTTTTTCCTTCTTGGATATTTAGTTTATTTCCTATAAGCATTCATGTCTTTATTTTTATCCCATCTTGTGACCTAAACTTGGACTGGAAAGGCTCTGAGAGGTAAGAACCCTTCTTTTGGCAAGGGCCATCCCCAAGTTCAGCCTAAAAGGATGTATCCCTCTGAGAGACACCCACAGCTGGCATGGCTCTAGGAATGTAAGCACATAGGGTAGGGGGTCCCCAGAGAAAGAGAACCAGGTATGACTTTCCTGACATAAGAGAAGCCAGTTTTGGCCTAAGCCATTTTGTGATCTAAGCTTAGCCACAATGCTTGCCCTTGAACAGGTCTCAGTAATTAATGATCTTAAGGGAACAAAAGAATGCAGGAACAAATGACTGTTATCAGGCAAGAGAAGTAACAACAGCAAAGATAACATATCAGTTGTAAAGGCTCCCAGTTCTGTTTCAATAGTAAAGGTTAGCCTGACAGCTCAACCACCAGATCAACTGGAACCGTGACCTTTTCTGACCCTCCTGACTTCAATCAACTAAAGCTTGGACTCTGCCTACTACTCAAGCCCCTTCATGAATATGCATGTACCCTTAGCTTAAAACTTCCCCAAGTTTGCCTTTCAGGGAGACACAGCTTTGGGAAAGATCCCAGTGTTCTCCTTAATTGCTGCAAGTGATAAATCCTTTTCCCAGTCTTTGACTTGGTTGTGTCTTGGCTCGACATGCACCAAGAGGCGAACCCAGTTTCTGGGCAACTGGAATAGAAGTTTTTGATAAAAATGACTAGGTGGTTGGGCCTGACCCAGGTTCCCCAGGGACTGAGCAAGGAATAAAAGAGATTCAGAAATTTCCAACAAGGGGCACAGAAAATGGCCGAGAGCACTAACTAAAGTGTGTGTTCTCCAGGGAGGACACAGGGCAAGTTGGAGGTGCCTCTGTGGGCAGGGAACATGGGTGGAACATCCAAGCCAAAAAGCAAATGGGAGCTACAGTCAGGTATTGGGAACAAGGGTGAGGACTGAGTGAGGGTCCCTTCAGTACCAGGAACACCAGAGTTTTGATTGGGATTAGCTAACAAGACTAATGCTCTACAAATTGTAGACACCTCAAGAATGCAGAGGCCATCATAAGGATCAGAAAGCCCTTTCTCACCTGTTGTGATGAAACCCAGCAGGACTCTGTGGGGCTCCTGGGCACAGAAGCCTTTCAAACAGTTGCCGATCAGGGAAGGGAAGGGATGCAGAGACAAAGGAGGAGCAGCCAAGAAACAGTAGTGCAGCCTTGGGGCAGGGTCCTGGTTCCACCTCAAGGAATACACATAACAGTATCTTTGAGCTCTTTACAGAACTAGAACCCCCAACAAGTGGAAGACTTAGCATTCTTCATTCCAGATTCAACGAACCAGAGAAGCTCATCAAGAGACCTCCTGAGACCAGATTAAAGGAATCAGAGAAGCTCATTTGGAGACCACCTGAGGCCAGATTAAAGGACTGTAGGCCCTGCACACACCCTGATCCTTATCAACAACCCTGCCCTTGAACAATTGCTATCAAACTCCTCACCAAATCCTCCCGGGTTGGGACACAGTTTTTGAGGGGCATGAGCCCACTGTATCCCCCTTTGCCTGGCAAAGCAAAAAAACTATTCTTTTCTACTTCACCCAAAACTCTGTCTCTGAGATTTGATTTGGCACCGGTGAACAGAGGCCGAGTTTTTGGCATCAGTAATGCCCTACTTGAAGAGAAGGCAATTTACTATAGAATAATATCATCTACCTGTGAAATAAAATTCATGTTTTATGGCAAGACAAGAAAAATTTAAACATAAAAATTCTTCTCTGCCCTTTGGCCTCCTCTCTCTCCCCACTGTGCATTGTGTATCTGCATTATGCATTGACAAGGCATCCCCCATTGGCCTCCCCCATTGGCCTCCCCCAATACCTGTTCAATTGTAAAGAGAAACATTCCCCTAGCATCAAGCTAACTCATTAAAAGATAACATTCCTTCTTGATCTTGTAAGGGGTCACATGACCCACCAAGATGGCACTTAGATCTGGGTTATGTAAACTATCAATAACACATCATTTGATGTACAGCTCTCTGTCTCAAAAAACCTATATAAACTGTGTCTTGACTTCTAATGGGCAGAACAGTTCTCAGAGCTTTCTGACATGTTCTTCCCAGGTTATAATCCTCAAATTTGGCTCAAATAAAATTTTCCATTTCTTTCTTAGATCGACTGATTAATTTTTTGTTGACATACATGAATACCTAGCTGGTCTGGAATGAGCTTCTGAGGAAGGCTGTGTGGTTTGTAGAGGGTTACAGAGAAAGATTGACAGGACCAGTTAGAATTGTTTCCATTTTAATCAGTCTTGCTCAGTCACAGTGGGAAAACTGAGGCATTAGAAACTCATTTTGAGCTTCAATAACAATTGCTCCTAATCAGTATCTTATTGTGGTGAATCTATACCTTTAACACAGAGGAGCTTTGTAAAGTATAGTCACATAAAGACACCTACAAAAATGAAATCATGAGCTTGTAATGAAAAGACATATTATTTTCTAGGACTGGACAATATGCAGGAAACTTCTTCCTGGTGGTTAATTGTAGGCTCCACCAGGTAGGGAGTTTTGTACATTTTGTTCAATAAGTTGATCCAGTGCCTAGAAGAGTACTTGAAATATGGGTGCTGAGTAAATGTTGAACTATTAATAAGATCTTGGTAATCAGGAGGCTAAGGGAAAATGGAAAAAAAAAAAAAAGACATATTTACCTGATTTAAGAGAAGACCAGCTTGAATTAGAAAAAAAATCTGAAGTGTAATAGCTTTTTAAATTTTTAATCAGGTATAATTTATGTACAGTAAAATGCAGCCTTTTAAAGTTCATAGTTTTATGAGTTTTGACACTTTTACACTAGTGTAACCACCATCCCAATCAAGATATAAGGCATTTCCATTTCTTCAAAAAGTTTCCTCTGTCTCTTCTCAGGTAACACTGACTAGTGGTTGTCCCTAGGTAACCACTGATCCTATTTAGATTCTAATCTAAGATTAAATCTTTCCTCTTTCAGGACTTCTGATAAATGGAATCATATAGTGTGTAATCTTTTGTGTCTGACTTTTTAACAGCCTAATATTTTTGAACCTCATCTATGTTTTGGAATATGCCAATGATTCATTTCTTTTTATTGCTTGGTATTATTTCACTGTATGAATATACCACAATTTGTGGTATCCACTTGCTTTTTGGACATTTGTTTCCAGTTTTTAAGTAATATATGTAAATTTGTGATGTGAACATTTACGTACATAAGTACATATTCAGGTGGACATATGTTTTACTTCTCTTGGGTAATCATCTAGAAGTGGAATTGATGGGTCATTTATAGGTGTATGATGTTTAACTTTAAGAAGCTGTCAAACTGTTTGCAAGTGGTTGTAGCATTTTCTATGCCCCCAAGAAAGATATGAGACTTCCACTTGGTTCACATCTTTGCTCAAATTTGATATTGTCAGTCTTTAAGATTTTAGCTGTTATAGTGGGCACATAGTGGTACCTTCTTGTAGCTTTATAATCAATTTTTTTTTCGTTTATGATTGGTCCATTGTTTGTGTCCTAAGAAATCTTTGTCTACCCTAAGTCTGCAAAGATTTTCTCCTATGTATTCCAGTGTTTTATAGTTTTAACTTTTACTTTAGGTCTATGATTCACTTTGAGTCAATTTTGAGCATGGTGCAAAGTAGGGCGTTTCTGCATATGGATATCCAGTTGTCCTAGCTCCTGTCCCCATTGAATTACTTTAATACCTTCATTGTAACTCAATTAACCATGTATGTGTAGGTATATTTCTGCATTATCCATTCTGTGCCTTTGATGTATATACCTATGCTTTTGTTAATACCATGCTATCTTTTTATTTTTTAAAGGCTTTTATTTTATTTTTAAAATAAATTTATTTATTTATTTTATTTTTGGCTGCATTGGGTCTTTGTGGCTGCGTGCGGGCTTTCGCTGGTTGTGGCGAGCGGGGGCTACTTTTCGTTGTGGTGCGTGGGCTTCTCACTGCAGTGGCTTCTCTTGTTGCGGAGCATGGGCTCTAGGCTCGTGGGCATCAGTAGTTGCAGGACGCAGGCTCAGTAGTTGTGGCTCATGGGCTCTAGAGTGCAGGCTCAGTAGTTGTGGTGCACGGGCTTAGTTGATCCATGGCATGTGGGATCTTCCCAGACCAGGACTCAAACCCGTGTCCCCTGCATTGGCAGGCGGATTCTTAACCACTGCTCCACCAGGGAAGTCCCCCATACTGTCTTGTATACTATAACTTTATAGTTAGCCCTGAAATCAAGTAGTGTGACTACTTCAAATTTGTTCTTCTTCTTTTTTAATATTGTTTTAGCTATGCGAAACACTTTTCATACGAACTTTAGCAAAATGTTGCCAATTTCTACAAAACAAAATACGAATTTTGACAGGATTGCATTAAATCTATAAATACATTTGGAGGAGAAATGATACCTTTTCAATATTCAGTGTTCCAATCTATGAACATGGTATATCTCTCCGTTTATTTAGGTCTTTAATTTCTATTAGCAATGTTCTGTTATTTTCAGTAAGGAGAACTTTCATGTCTTTTGTTAAAGTTATGTCTAAGGATATTATGTTTTGGGGCATTACTGTAAATGATATTGCTTTGTAATTTTATTTTCCAATTGTTTGCTCTGACACACACACACACACACACACACACACACACATATATATATATTTGTATATAGGCTTGTATATATATTTGTGATAAATTTCATCTAAGTTGACAAATTTATTGTATCATCCTTGTGAATGTCATTATAAAACTTTTCTTTTTTCTTAATACTTTTTATATTAATGTCAAAAATCTTAGTTTAGTCATTTTAGTCTTCTTTGGTTAACTGTTTGCATGATATGTCTTCTCTATCCATTCACTTATACTTATCCTTTTGTGTCTTTATATTTCTAATACAACTATTGTAAATATATGTATATATAGCCGACAGATGGCTTCTTGACAGAAATAAAGAAATAATGGAAACCAGGTAACAATGAAACAAAATTCTTTACCTTGTGAAATTATTTTTTAAAAGTAAAGGTAAAAAAATACATTTCCAGAAAAATAAAAATGGAGAGAATTAGTTACCCATTAGTAGACCCACCCTATTAAAATAAACTAAAGGGACATCTTAATGTAGAAGAAAGTGAGTCCAGATGGTTACATGGAAATGCAGGAAGGAATGAAGCGCCAAAGAAAGGGTAACCAACCTAGCAATAATCTATTGTGAGACTTAACCCATAATCAAAAGATGCTGTAGTCATCTCAGTCTTATTCTTGTCCTTTTGTTTGTAACTGGGCCTCACACTGCTTCCTAAAAAAAGATTTTCCTGTTTTTTTTCATTACCATCAGTTTTATTATATGGTACATAGATGTGGTTTTATTTGTGTTTGTCTTGCATGGTGTTCATAGCACTTCCCCATTCTGTGATTTGATATCTTTCTTTAGTTTTGGAAATTGTATGACCATTTTCCCTTTATTATGGCTTCTTATGTACACTCTCTCTTCTTTCCTTCTCAGATTCAAATTACGTTTTATAGCTCTACTGTTTTCCATATGTTTCTTACTTTCTTTTCTGTTTTTTTAATCCCTTTTGTTTTCTGCTTCTATTTGGATATTTTATTTTCTGTGGATCTACCTTCCAGGCACTTATCCTCTCTTCTGCTGTGCCACAACTGCTTTTAAACCCATATATTGAGTTACTAACTTCAGTTATTGAATTTTTTGATGCTATGATTTGCATTTGATTCTTTTTTTTTAAATCTAGATTTCAGTTCTCATAAGAAATTATCAATCTTACCTATGTTTGGTGACTCCAAAAATTGGATCATATGTATATCTGTTTTTATTTTATGCATTTCTCTTAATACTGATTCTATATGCCTGCTATTTTTGATTAATTGTGGACACATTAAATTCAGTAGGTGACCTTGATCCAATCAGGAAGTGAGCTGTTTGTGGCTGGGCTACAGTTTTCATAAAGTTTTATTTGTACTTTATCTCTGCTTCTAGAGTAATGCCCTTCAGGGTCCCCAACTGAAAGTCTGGGTGCTTGTTAAGGTCTCTCTTTCTTGGTAAACCCTAGAGTACAATATTTGTCTCATTTTTACCACGTGACTTTAGAAAACTCTGTTTTTTATTATGTTTTTTATTTGTTTAGCTACTTAGTCTATAGCTTAAAGCAGCATAAGAATTCAGCAAATGTCTTGAAGAGGAAACAGCACCGAATGCCATTCCTTTGTGTCTCCCTTCTCATTAGATTTTGGCTTCTCGATTGCTGGCTTCCTTGGTAGTCCCAAACTCTATATTTGTCTCTCTGGCCCAGTGATATTGCCGGCTCCTCTGTCTCCTAACAGCAGTCCTTTGCCTGAATTCTCAGCCTTTGTTTCTCTACTGAGAATCAGCAAATGCTCCATAGGGGAAAACACTTTAAAGAGTATCAGTTGATCTGTCTGAGATTCCTTTGACTCCAAGATCTTAATTCCCCAAATATTGCTTGCCTTTGCAACCCACCAAGGACCTCAAGCAAAAAAAAAAACAAACAAAAACCAAAAAACTATTTTATCTGGATTTTCCACTTCTTCTGGGCTGAAATTGGTGCGCTGCAAACTACTTTACCATAACTGAAAGCCAAAGTCAGACCAACTCCATGAAATTATGCGTGTGTGAATTTGAAATTTGAAATCCAGTATTTTTCTCCTTCCCTTTTCTCTTCACCATTGGGTTTCCCCTATACAGACCTACCTTGGAGATATTGCAAGTTTGGTTCCAGACTACTGCAATAAAGTGAATATCACAATAAAGTGAGTCACATGAATATTTTGGTTTTCCGGTGCATATAAAAGTTATGCTTGTACTATACTGTAATCTATTATGTGTGCAATAGCATTATGTCTAAAACAAGTATATATTTTAATTTAAAAATACTTTATTGCGTGAAAGGCCCACGCACCGCGACGAAGAGCGGCCCCCACTTGCCACAACTAGAGAAAGCCCTCGCATAGAAATGAAGACCCAACACAGCCAAAAAAATTAAGTAAATAAATAAATAAATAAGTCAGGAGCTCTTAAAAAAAAAAAAAAACTTTATTGCTAAAAAAATGCTAACAATCTTCTGACCTTTTAGCAAGTCGTAATCTTTTTGCTGGTAGAGGGTCTTGCCTTGATGTTGATGGCTGCTGACTGATCAAGGTTCTGCTTGCTGAAGATAGGGGTAGCTGTGGAAATTTCTTAAAATAAGACAACAAGGACCTTTGCCACATAGATCGACTCTTTATTCCCAAACAATTTCTCTGTAGCATGCAATGCTGTTTGATAGCATTTTACCCATAGTAGAACTCCTTTCAAAATTGGAGTCAATCTTCTCAAACCCTGCCTCTGCCTTACTAACTGAGTTAAGGTAATATCCCAAATCCATTGTTGTCATTTCAACAATTGATTAAATTTGCTACCTTATGTAAGTGCAGTGTGTGGCTTCCCAAAACAATTACAATAGTAACATCAAACATCACTGATGACAGTTCACCATAACAAATATAACAATAATGAAAAAGTTTGAAATATTGCGAGAATTACCCAAAGGTGACACAGAGCCATGAAGTGAGCAAATGCTATTGGAAAAATGGTGCTGATAGACTCGCCACAAACCTTCAATTTGTAAAAAACTCAATGCGAAATGCCATAAAGTGACGTGCAATAAAACAAGGTGCACCTGTACGATTAATTTGCACAACATGCAAAGGACAAGTTAAAAAGTTGGCAATTCTAACCTAGCTGTTGTTCAGATAGACTGGGTCCAACCAAACCTTTTATCTAGTTAGTCGACTTCATGTGCACACACCATGCTCTGATAGCCAATACATTAAGGCCCTGGACACTGAACTTTTGTTTCTAACAATAACTCTTCACCCTCCTTCCTCTGCTCTCAGTCTTGAGCCGACTTCCTCCCTGACTCCTGATTTCTGTCCCACCACCAGCCAAACTCTTGCTCTCTGGACGCCAGTTTAGTTTTGTCAGTTTCATCCTAGGTGCTCTCAAACGGTACGGGATTAGAGTTAACCCAGGGTCTGTGCCCTTCAAATGTTATTAAGCTTGTTAAAAATGTAGGTTTCTAGGGAATTCCCTGGTGGTCCAGTGGTTAACACTCCGTGCTTCCGCTGCAGGGGGCGCAGGTTTGATCCCTGGTCAGGGAACTAGGATCCTGCGTGCTGCGTGGCATGGCCAAAAAAAATAATGTAGGTTTCGGGCTTTGGCCTCAGATTCTGATTAACAATTGGTCTGAGATGAACCCTAACAATTTTTGTTTTTAGTAAGCCTCACCCTAGCACCTGAAAACCCTGGCTCCATTCTGGGACCCCACAGACTGAGAATGGCTGACTTCACCAGCTTTGCTCAGCCCTGTGCCCTGGAAGGGACATGACTCAGTGAGAATTTAACTCATGTGGATTTTTGCTGTTTATAGTGATCCCTGCCCTCTGGAGAAAAATAATCAGAGGAGTATAGAGAATTATCTCCCCTAAAGGCTATGAGGACATAGCCCATTATCCACGTTAGGTGGCAGTATGGCAGATCACGTGCCTGTCTCCTTTGCCACTCTCTGACTCAGAATCTTGACAATGTAAAGTTAAACTCAGAAACACCTGCCATTGATTGTCTGAACTATTCTCGGGCAATCTGGAAAACCCTTTCTCATCAGCTACGCATTGTCTCCCCAACATCTTAAGCTATTATTCAGAACATTTCTATTCTTCATTTTATACTTAGGACCATGAAGCCAAGCCAAGAAGACATTTTTGTATTCCCCCGTCTCCTCCCTACCAGTATTGGAGGAATGTCAACAGAAAGAAGAAGGGATATTATTTAGGGTGGCCTGAGGGGTAATAAGCAGGATTAATGGGATGAAATTGAGCAAAGGAAAATTTAAAGCTAACCTCAGGAACATTTTCCGAAGATTGAGATCAATGGTCCTGTGGAATTAAGATCCCAGGAGAGGTTGTGGGAGCCCTATTACTTGAATCAGTTCAAACTAGACTGGACCAAATATTTGAATATAATCCCACCTTGGCAGAGAGTAAACCTGCAATGGCTGGAAGATGGAAAAAATGACCTAATAGGTCTTTTCCATCCCTGACTTCTATGAGTCATCCAATGTATGCTGTCGTGCGTCACACTGCTGGCCAGACCTGGGTCATTTGCTATACATTTCAGCCACAAAATCCTCAGATTTTGACTACGTCCCAGCTAAACGGCTACCTCAGCAGAGGCTGAGGGCTCCTTTGGGATTTCTGGTTAGTTTATAATCAATTAAGTATCAGAAATGAAGGCAGAAATCAGTCATAGCAGCGGACGGTGGTGAGTAATTGAGGGTGAGTCCTCTGGGAGGTTCACCCTCAACCCTTTGCAGACAGACAGAAATCTTTTCACTGCAGTTGTCGTTTGTAACTCTGCCTCTCAGGCTTGGCTGGCCTGTGGGCTGTGCTGGGACCAGCCTCCTGCTGCAGCTCCCGGCCTGCTGTGGCCTCTTCTGCCACAGTCAACTCCCCTTCAGCTGCACTGGTGGAAGGCGCTCTCTTTACATGCCCCAGCCTGGGGAACCAGCGTTCGGGAGCACTGCTTCAGGACTGTCAGCTGACACAAGTCCCAGAGCGTTTTCTGAGAACATTATTATTATTAGCTGCATCGTTTCTCCAAATACAATGTTAGGAGAACACCTAAAGCTGATCAAAGCAGAACTTTTTTGATTTCAACAGGGAAGGGGAGCCAGGACCCACAAGAAATTTTTTTCTTGCCACTCTCCTGCCTCATCCCTCTTTCCTGAAGCTTCATAGAGGAATGCATACAAGCCGCTATCAGGCACATATTCAAAACCAATTCTCTACACCCTTGCATTGTGCTTTCTTGACACTTCACATTCCATGAAGTCCACAAATGGCAGATGAAACAATTGCTGCATCTCCAGACTTCACAGAGTCCGGGGAAGCAAGACATCTGCTCTAGACCTAGTTTTCCATTCTCCTTTCCCCCTTCTGGGTCCTCAACCTCTCAGGCTGCTGGTGGTTGGAGAGTGATTGGAGAAGAGAGCAGAAAAGGATTGGCTATGGGTGCTAACAAAGAAGTGTATTTCATGTTAATTACACAAGCCCTTAACCTTTGCTTTCCCTGTCACCAAGGACAAATAGCAGCATTACCTGGTCTTCCTTTTTTGTTTCTCCTCTCTTGCATGTTGTTTTTTGTGACTTCAAGTCTGCCTTAAATGCACATTACAGCCTGGTTTTGCGAGGCATGCTGGGAAGCATGGTGGAATCATGGAGGATCAGTCCCCCAGCCCGGAAGCTTTAGGAAGTGCAGAGAGAGTCCCTGGCTTCCCCAAGGGATTCCTTAGACAAATCTCCTGAATTGCAGCTGGCCTCCGTGTTTTCCTTCTCCACTTTCTGGGTTTCAAAGCATTCTTAGCTAAAATTATAAGTCCTTCTAGCTAGTAGGCAGAGAAGTAAATGGATTTGAACCTAAGCCTATCTGATATCATAGCCCAAAATCTAAACCCTGGCATTGCACTTGCTCTCACTTGACTAGACAGCCTGCACAGCAGCGGGAGTTCTCAATTCCACATTTCTAAACCTCCTGCTCTGTGTAGGGTTTCCGTAATGCAGTCAAGTAAAGAACATCATTGGGTTCATGTTTATTTCCCACCTCCTTCCTTTGGCATTTCTTCCTTGTTGTTTTCAATTTCAAACAGGCTGAGATGAGAAGGGTTAAGTCACCTGTCCTTTCACTGGCCAACTGGTTAATGCTCTTTCCTTCTATTGTCCCTCTCATTAACCAGAGACAAGTTCTTCATTAACCAGAGTTAAGTGCTGCCCTTCACTAGAACCTAAGTCTCCTTACTCGTTTTGGTTCCTTCAGTAATTTCCTACATTAGTAAAAAGGCAGCTTTGCCTTAGGAGCAAACCTGGGAGTCACTGAAATCCAGCTGGTTGTTTGGGGATGTCAGAGTCCTAAACTTAGAGCTAGAAGGACCCCTAGATTAGAGAGTCCTCACTCCCTGCCTCCCGCTTCCCTGAATGAGAAAAAAAGAACATAAAGAGGTTATATGGCTTGGCCAGGGTCACACTACTTGAATGAGAGAATTAGGAGTGAATGAAGGTTTCACTTCCAAATCCGTGTTTTTTCGTTTACTCCACGTCACTCAGAGAAGAACAGGGCAAAGGGTTAGGGCGCGAGCTTGAGCAACGAGTGGCAACTTTTAGAGAGAAGTTTTGGATAGAAATTTCCTCGGAGGACAATCTTTTATGAGCCAGTCCTCAGAGGGCCTCGTGTGAACACATCAGAGATGTATGGATTACAAACATTGAAAATCCATATGGGTTGAAGAATGGAGACAGGGCAAGGATTTTGGCAAACACATTGGCTTTTTTAATATATATGTGTATGTGTCTGTCTATGTATATATATTATCAAATTTAAAACATTTGAAAAGCAGTTTCAGCCTAAACCACAGAGTGGCTCATCCATCCCCACTAATAAGTTCCAATCCTTCTGCTGTGTGGTCTCTCCATTCCATGGGTTAGGACCCCACTAAGTCTGTTCTACTTCAATCTGAATCCTGCCTGTTTTATACATTTTGAAGATAGGTAGAGAGAGACTAAACCTCCCTCTCCCGTACAGGAACCCAACTCCCAATAGTCAGCATTTAGCCGAATGGTTTCATTGTATTTTAAAGTGTTTTAAGTCCACTTATAAATAAATTGGGCTATACCAATGCTTTTGTAATGCACATCATGAAAAATGAACAGTCAGCTTAAAATAGATTTTCTTTCACTGCCAAGTACATTATGTGAAAAATGTACTCCATCTGGCAGGACAGACCGTGTGGTCGTGGGGATGGAGCTCAGATAAGGGAGCAGTCCTTTGTGTAAAGAGGACGCCACTCAGACCCTGATCCCTATCAGGACGTACGCCACAATCCATCTAGAAGTCCGTGATAGAACAAGCCATGTCCTCTTCTTGACACACACAAACAATGGCAGCGGACACTCATGAGCCTCAAATGAATTACACTCTGCCTCACTTTCTCCTTCAGTTTTCAATGTACCAGCCTCCAGATCAGAGCCTTCAGTGGGTCCGTCTAAACCCTGAAGCATGGCATTCATCATTTCACAATAGTTGACACCTCCTGGAACTTTCGACTATTTCTTCACCCTGGCAAAGCTGATGTTACAACCAGCCACTTGTGATTCTTTACTCTTTGCCCTTGTTCCTTTGCTCATTTGTTCTCCAACCTGACATTGCCTTCTACTCTTTGCCCATAGATCCATATTCATCACTTTCTTCAAGGTCCATAATGGTGTCCAGTTCCATAAAGATGGAATCCCTAATTCTATCTAAATGTAATAATTTACTTGTTGAAGAAAAGTACTCTCATGTCCTCAAGCTTTTCCCCCTCTGGCTTTCCTCTTTCCTTTCTTCATATTTAATAACCACCTACCTGTCGGAGGCAACTTACACCAAATACAACATGGTTGCTAATCTAAGTCCTTCAGTCTTGTGACTGGACACTTCTTGTCCTGGTTTCCTTTCTAGGAACCTTTCTAGAAATAGCTAGATATCCACCATGATTACTATTTCCACAAAAACTCTGCTAATTAACTATCTCATTCCTGCTAAACTGTTAGCCAATAATTGGTTAGAGCTTGGGGAATCCTCTGAGTATTTGCATTTTAGTCAAGAATCTTCAAATAAGCCAGCACAACCTTGTGCCTTTATCTTGAGCCACCTCATTCATATTACATGTCACCTTCACCAGTTAGGCCCCACTTTTGGCCAAAATCCTAGAGCCATTCCCCCATTCCTGCCCGACACTGCCCAACCCTCTCTGCGCTTGTACCTTCCTGAAGGGTGATGTGGTGGTTACAAGCTCCCACTCATGAGGCAGACAGAACTGACTTTGATTCCTGATTTCAAATTCAGATTTTGACACTCTGTGCCTTAAATCTCTCTGAACCTCGGTTTCCTCACCTGCAAAATGGGGATAATAATAGTATGCCAAACTCATTATGTCCTTATGAAAATTGCTTGAAATAATGCTTGTAAAATATTTAGCCCAGTATCTAGGAAAGAATCCATGAATTTTAGTTATGATTATTATGGTTGTTCTGAATTCTGTTTTCAATATTGTATTCATCCATCATATCTGACAAATTGGTAGATTTTTCTTTTGAGCTTTGCTTAGGCTTTTTTCTCTAGATTCTGACTCTCTTTGTACATGGTTTTATAGCTCCTTTTGTCCTAATCTAGGTGGTTTTCCTGCCTGGTCTGTCCTCAGCTTTTGAGTCCCCCACTGTGGTATTATTCTGTGTCCACTCGTGATAGGAAAGCTTCAGGAGTCAGAGAATGAACTTCTAATGGTAGAACAGCAGGAACCTTCATATGTAAATGGATAACATACATACATCCTACTCACACTACCAAAAAAAAAAAAAAAAAAATTACTTGGATCTCTCTACCTACCACCCTCCTGCTTGGTACAGACAGATTCTTTTGGGTACAGTGTGACACATATAATAGGCAATAATAAAAGTTCATGAAGTGAGTGGGGGAGGGAAGAATAAACTAAAGAAAATAGTGGTAAAAGCATTCCCATGGACCTTCTTGTATCAGTCTTCTGAATATATTGAACCCAATATAATCATGAGAGTCCTTATAAATGAAAGAGACAGGAAAATGAATGAGAAAGCAATTTAAAGATACTATAGAGTTGGCCTTGGAGATGGTCACTAGAAACTGGAAAAGGCAATGAAATGGATTCTCCTCTACAGTCTCCAGAAAGAACACCACCTTTCCAACACTGATTTTTTAGTCCAGTGAGACCCGTTTTGGACTCCTGACCTCCAGAATGGTAAGATAATGAGCTATGTTATTTGAAGCCACTAAGTTCATGGTAATTCGTCACAGCAGCAATAGAAAACTAATACAATTGTGCTACCATAGTTACCCTAAGGACTAGTTTTTTCTGGTCTGGCACTCAGGGTAAAATTTTTTCTCTTAGGCATGTTTTAGGAAATGCTGTTACTTTTGAAAAATGAAACTTTATATCTTGCGGTTTTAAGTGCTTTTTCTGTAGAAAATATTAATGAAGAGATATAGGCATGTCTTTCTACTCATTATTCTCTTTTAAAATACTAATTTAAGAAAAAACTCGTCTTTAAAATCTCTAATTATTTTAATCATTTCTGCCTTTTCCCCTGATTATCTCCTTAGACATATTTAAAATGCCTCTTTCAACTAATCTTAAATCTTTACCTTAGAGTCAAAAGCCCTTATGTATTTGAAAAAGATATAAAAAACAATCTTTTGCCCACCTCTCTAAAGGAAAAGTGCTTCTTTTGCTACTCAAATGGCAGATATTATCTTGCCATTTATCAGGGCATTTTTCTTTTTAATCCTTGTCTCAGTGAGTGAAAAGCAGACAATATCCTAGAGAAGAAAATGGTAAATTTGTGTTCTTCATTTTCTCCCTATAATCTCCAAATATCTGTATTTACAGGTATCTTTAAGAGACTTTCATCCTTTCTAAATCTTTCTCTACTTGTATTCTCAACCTTACGTACTCCCTATTCTTCTGGAATCTTATTTCATAAGTTAATCTTTTTATCTTCTTCCCATATTCTGAAGTGCAAACTAACAAACACATGACCAATTCCTTTCACTAGATCCTGTTTCTGTCTCAAATATTCTTCTCTTTCTTTTCTCTCTTTATTTCAATACCAGATTTCTAAGTCCTTACCTTTCATTTATACTTCAAATTTGGCAACATGGATCCCATACCAACCTCTCGACTGAAATTATTTTTATAAAAATCATAGATGACCTCCTGATTGCTAAATCCCATGAGAATTTTGAATCTTAACATTCCATGTCAAAATATAATATCTTTAATCTGTAAGCATTGTTTATAGCTAAATAAGAAGTGATAGCTGTATTGAAAGGGCAACTTATATAATTTTATAATCCAGAAAAGAAATACAATTTGTCAATAAATATGAAAGCATTCACTCTATTTGGTTGTTGAATACCTGTTAAGATATTTGAAAATTATTTTTTATTTTCAGTGCTGGTGAGGCTGTGTGAGCAGCTATTCTCAGTTGTGTGCAAAATTTATGAGGATGTTCAACAAAGGTGTTTTACTAATGGCAAAATTTTAGAAATAAACCACATTTCCACTAATTGAAGTAATCTATTAAATTATAATATATTTTATATACCAGAAGTCTATGAAGATAGCTAATGGCATTGGAAAATGATTAAGATATAGTAAAGGAAAAAAAAAAACTTACAGTGCAGTGACTCACTTCTGTGGGGGAGAAGAGAAAAAAATTCATAATATTTTCAGTGGTTATAAATGATTTAAAGAGGTGTTTTTGCTTTGCCTTTATGTTTTCCAAATTTGTACAAAAGGTATTAATTTCATAACTAGAAATAAACAGAAAAATCTTTTGTTTTAAACCACAATAAGCTATAATAACAAACCAGGCTATAAATATCATTCCGGGGATCTGAGATTTTGCTAAGTCTACGGAAACGCCATGAGTTTGAGGTGATGTTACTTGAAGACAGTCAGGAGGCAACAGGTCTGTGAGGTTAGTTAAGATAGACTCAAGTGCTCTAACCTTGAGAAATGCTCATGTTTGGACTGATAATCTCTTATGGAGCTGGAGGAAGCTGATAAAAAAAAAATGTGCCCAATAAGAAGGTTGTCCCTTCTTATTTATCATGGAAAAGAAAGCGAGTCTATGGACTTCATAAGTAACGGAGAACTGAATATGGCCTCCTGTCCAGGGAGAAGAGTACGTAGAGGTTGGTGGAGGTGTGATTTTGGATGGATCTTGAACAAGTCAGGACTTGTTCCTACAGGCCCAGCCCACAGGGGGAGCAGATAGGAGGCCATTATGCTCTTGGAAGAATCAGGTGACACAAGCCTCAACTAAGACCCTACCCAGTGCAGGGGAAAGGAAGAACCACCATAAAGAACAAATTGCTGGTGCCTGGCATTGTTTGAAGGCAGGGGCCAAGAAAGAAGTACAGGTCAAAAATGACAACATTTCGAAGCCAGAGGGTGTCAAGAAAACAATGGAAAAATCTCTCAAAAATGCAGTTATAAGTGGAAGTTGGTTTAGACGGAAGATGGTAAATTTGGATTTTGATGGAGCATGTGAACAGATGGCAGGACACTGGTGCAATGTCCACCTGGTGGATGAGAACACAAGAGAGAAGTTAAGATTGAGTATAGAATATGTAACATATGTAATTATAAACTTTGTGAATAACTTTGGATACAAATTGAGATTGTGACTCTCTGTGAATGAAATCACACTCATGTTGTGAATAGATGATAAAGGCACAGATCTTTTTTTTTATTGTTATACATCAATTCCATTTCACAAATGCCATCAGATTTCTAGGCAACACAATTCAGAGTTTATTCTTCTTCTTGGGTGGTTAAAACCACTGACATTGGCCTTGGACATTTATAACCGAAGTTGTCATAGCTTATCTTACGCTGGAAATTAGCTTCATATACTAAGAAAGGTCTTTTCCTACATAAGAAAGCAAAATCCACTAAATCTCATCCCTGAACTGTATTGTTGTGAAACTAATTCATTCTGATGTGGGAGAAATTCTTTCATCAAAATCTTCAACATGATATCTGTTTGGGTTATTTCTCACTCCTAATTACCCAGATCAGAGTAAGGAAGAAGTAAAACCAAAGTGAAGCCAAATGGATAATGCAACAATTTTAGTGTGAGAGTTGTGCAATTTAACACAGTGACAACATTTGTGTTTATGTACATCTGTAGCTCGCAGAAAGTTTACTGCTGTGCTTTGTTTGCTTCTAGTGGCAAGATTCCTTGCTTGAGTCCTGGTTTCTCCCCCAACAGATTCTGTGATGGTAGACACACTTTTTATCTTCATTGGGCTTTCCTTTTTACCCATTAAATAGAGATTACAATACCCTGTGGCCTTAACTCATAGTGCTAGCAAAAAATAAGATAATAAATGTGAAATTGCAGTGGAATCTATTTTAAGTGTTAGCCAAATCTAATTTTTGGCACACATTACATTTGCAAAAGACCTCCTTAAAATCATGCAAAAAAGGTGTCAATGAAAAAATAAATATTGGGTGACCCATTTGGCAAAGCTTTATTTGAATGTAATAGGTTTTCTTTAAACAGCTAACAAGCACTTTCAAAGTTTGTTTTGTCATCCACATATGCACATGCATGTGTGTGTGAGCTCACACACACACACACTCACTGTGACTCTGCAGATATTGTTTCTTGGGATTGGCTGCCATTTGCTGTCACTAATCAGACAGTTGTTAGATGTGAAGGTAGTTGAATGATCATAGCTAATTTTAATCAAATCAGTAAATTGAAACTCAAAAAGGTATTGGCAGTGATTTACATTTTCTTCAAGAGTTTGCAATTCAGTAATATCAGACCTTTCCAAGAAACACCTTTTAGGTCTTTAATGTAAATCTATCTTTAGTTGACCAGAGCCCTTTAATCCTATCCAGGATTGGTTTAGAAGGCACCATCTTTACTAACTCTTACAAATTGAATTGTGTTCCCTTAAAATTTGTATGCTCAAGTCTTAACCCCCAGTACCTCTGAATGTGACCTTATTTGGAGATAGCGTCTTTACAGAGGTAATCAGTTAAAATGGGGTTATAAGGATGGGTCCTAATCCAATGTGACTGGTGTCCTTATTAAAAAAAAAAAAGGAAATTTGGAGACAGACACATATATAGGGAGAACACTTGAAGATGAAGGCAGAGATCAAGGTGATGATTCTATAAGTTAAGGAACCCCAATGGTTGCCAGCAAATCACCAGAAGCTGGGGTGGGAGGCATGGAACAGATTCTTCCTCACAGATTCCAGAAGGAACCAACCCTACTGACACTTTGATACTGAACTTTTAGCTTCCAGAACTGTGAGTCAATACATTTCCGTTGTTTATGGAACTGATTTATGGTACTTTGTTATGGCAGCCATAGCAAAGTTATGTAACAACAAATCCCCTCCTCCAATTTACTAATTTGGTGAACAAATGAAGAGGAAACTTTAGCATGTAAATGATTATTAAGAAAAGCTATATCCTGTGGGTATTCAAAGCCAGTTACTTTTAAAAAATCCATTACCAAAGAGATATTATTTTTATTCACAGACTTGCGGCTAAATTATTTGGAATATTTTGGTTAGAACAGATTTCTTCTTCAGCAGAATTCCAGCAAAGTAGTGTGAGTATGGGCTGTGAGCCAGGATATAGAAATGGTTTCATGATGGAGAACAGAAGCTTATAATGGGATTAAATTAAAGCTACCTCCATCTTTATTTAGCTTTTAAATGTGATAATGCAGTGAAAACATCCAGTTCCGTGCCTGGAACATAGTAAGTGTTCAGTAAATAAATCTAAAATCTGAAACCTCTGAAGTCTAGGTAGAGTCACCCAATTTGATTTTAAATGGGTAAATGTTTTTGAAAAGTTGTTATGTGAACTCTGCTGTGATCCATATTGGCTGTTAAGCATAGCTCCCAAACAATGTCCATCAGAACGCTGAACTAAACTTGTGTATATTCTCATGCAAGAAAGTCTATAAAACTGAGCTTTTTGGAGTTATCTGTAGACATGTTAACATGTACTGTTAAGGATAGGTCAAATCAGGATATCAGACCCTCCTTTCTTTGTGCTTCTGTTACATATTCTGCATTATCTCTATTTTAGTTCCTAACACAGCTCAAGGTCATTGCTGTGTGTGTACTTCTTCCTACCAAACTCTAAGCTCCTCACGACAGCTTACGCCTTCCTTCTTTATGGCTCCAGGACTTAGCATAGTGTCTGTCATGTGGAGGCACTCAAGGCAAATAGCAAATATGTTTACATGTTGAGAGAACTTCTGCAGGATGCAAATTACATCACAAAATTTTAGCTGGTTTACTTTTCTGCTGCAAGGCTGTTCAGAACTGAGAGTCACATTAACATTTCAAACTTTAAAACCTCAAGAGGCTTTACATATGTTATCTTATTTGGTTTTTAAAATAACCCCCCAAGAGAGGGTGGATATTATTATTATTCCCATTTGAAAAATGACAAAATTGATCCAGGGAAGAAAAGTCATTTACATATGGTGATACAGATATGTATGAGCCTAATCAGGCTCTAAGTATTGACTCCCAGTTCAGCAGTTCTGTTGGGCCATTCTGCTTCCTACAGCTGTCACGTGATGTAATTTATTGAATGGCAGTTGATGTCATTGACCACGTGACTTTCTAACGCAGCCACTGAGACCACTGAAAATTCTGGATCTGCCAAAGTCCATCCAAACAGTTTTCAGTTTTCTACACAAAGACTGAAACTCTCCTAAGATAGAGAAGATAAAGGATATATACGAAGTAAAGACATTGCAGGAGGCAATAGTTCCAGTGACAATACACAATAAAATTAGAATAAGCTGGGCATTGGAATAAGTTGCATACCAAATATCCTTGTTAGTAGGATTTTCCCCCCTGAAACAGACCAGAAATGGTAGAAATAGGACGCATATCTGTCAGTCTGACTTATGTACCCTGTATAAACCCTCAGGCTTTGTAGGTTAATTCTAAGGAGTTGTTTGTAAATCTGGGCCAGTGCAGACACCCACTGCTCTTACAGAGCCCAGAGAGAAGACACCTCTAAACACTGGGATGCCTGGCATTGAACTTGCCCAGCAGCTACTTCCAGAGGCCAATTTCTTCCTGAAATTTCACTGGAGGGAAAGCTCTATTTAGCACTTAACAATACCTATAAATGCACATGTGGGTTCATACATATTTTCTTTACATAAGTATTTTCTTTATATGTATAGACATATGTGTAAAATGTGAGGACAAGTCAGTACTTAAATAGGCATATGTATTTCACATCTGTTTCTACACATGAAGAGGGTGTGGAAGAAACAGGGGCATTATTTCTTGGCACTTGCACTATGATAGGTGTGTGTCTGCCCCAAGGATTCACAAAGGAGGTGGTTTCTACAGCATGATTTTATAGATCCTAAAAACCCTGCCTTCACCAAACTTCCCTAAATGTCTTATCATGGTAATAAAGGCATTATTTCAACAGAGTCTTACATAAGTGTATCCATTTAACAATCATAGCCAATTTTTATGAAATACTTATATACGCTTTAGATCTATTAACTCATTCAATCTCAAAATCACACTTTGAAGTTAATGCCATTGACATTCTCATTTTACCAGTTAAAAAAACCCCACCAAGACAAAAGACAGATTTGGACACAGGAAAGCTGCCTGTAGAGTTTGTGTGTGTAACCACAGTCTCCTGCCCTAGCAGTGGGCTTCTGAGATGGGAATCTGTTATGTCATTAACACTTACTGCCCAAGAGTGGATTGGTTTGTTAGTTTAGATTTGCAAAGGTCTCTGTCCAAATGACAACTGAGGTGAGATTATTTCAATGGGTAAAGGGAAATTTAACACTTTGTGGAATAAAGCACTTACCACCCAGAGAGGACTCAGTAATTAGGAAGATATATAAGAGTCAAATTTGTTTTAAAGTACTTATTGAACACCTATGATGGGCTAGATGCCATATTATCAACTGTGGAGAGACAAAGATGAATAAATTATAATTTCTGTTTTCTGGAAGTGAATGGTGCACTAAGGGTAGGTAAAATAGGCAGGTGAACAGACACAGCGTGTGCTGAGCAAGATAAAACATATAAAATAAAATCAGCAGGTGCCAAAGTATCTCTGAAAGTATCTCTGACCAGGAGATGCTGGGAAGAGGTGACAATCGAAGTTTGGTATGGAATGAAAAAGAGTGTGTTTTCATGGAGGAGAAGTTGGGGGAGGGCATCTCAGGAGAGGGAGCACATCCTCAAAGAAGGGCTAAGGCATGTGAAAGGACCTGGCCTTGTGAGACAGGTGGGGTGTGAATGGAGGAAAAGGAGCATGGGATGAAGTAGCAGGAGAGCCTTGGTTCAGTTTGTGAAGGGTCTTACAAGTCAGGCAAATGATTTGGACTTTGTCCTTCAGGCTGGTGGCTCTCATCTGGGGGTGATTTTGTCCCCCACCCAAGGAAGCTCTTTGGCAATGTCTGGAGACACTATGAGTTGTTACAGCAGAGAAGGCACTACTGGCATCTAGTGGGTAAGGCCAGGGATGCTTCTAAACATCCTTCAATGCACCAGACACTCCCCGCAACAAAGAATGATCTGGACCACACTGTCAGTGGTGACATTGTTGAGAAATCTTGCTGTAGGGAAAGGGCAGGGGTTTTAAATTAGGAGACTGATATCAATATCTTTATTTTTTAAAATATGCATCCTTGGGCTATAATAGGAAGGGACTTATGACAGAGCAACCTTTTAGTAAGGAGTGGCCATTTATTGAAGGCTCGCTGTATGTGAGGCAAACCCCCAAGAGCGTTAGAAACAGTGAACTTATTGCTCAAAATAACCCCATGAGATTATATTTCTCTACTATAACAGATGTAGAGGACAAACATATGGACATCAAGGGGGGAAAGTGGTGGGGCAGGGTGGTGGTGGGATGAATTGGGAGACTGGGATTGACATATATACACTAATATGTATAAAATGGATAAATAATAAGAACCTGCAGTATAAAAAAATAAATTAAATTAAATTAAAAAAAATAACCCCATGAGAAGGTGTAGGTGTAGACAGATTAAGTGTCTCAAGCAAAGTGACCCAGTTGGTAACAGCCAAGTTAGGATTTAAACCCTCACTCCAGTGCCTAGGCACCTCCCCCCAACCCCTAACACTGTCCTACCCCTCTATTCTCTGAATAACTATCCAGGTGGAAAACTAAGGTTGAATTCTGACAGTAAGAATGGGAATGAAGAGAAGCCAGATTTGAGAGACATTTGAGGCAGACTTAGTCAATAGGTGTTGGAAACACATTTGATGTAATGGGGTTAATAGAGGAAAGACCAAGGATGACACTGAGGTTTCTAATGTAGATAAGATTAATGATAGGCTATTTCATTTCATAGTATTTCATTATGAAGTCTTTAATAGTATCAAGGTCAAACAAAATTATTCCCTTGAAGTGCCCAAGAAACTCTTGAGGAAGTGGTGAAAAATGGTGATAATGGAATTGCCAGGGTAGAAGAGGTAATGAGGTCATTTCCGGACATATTGAAAATAATTAGAATATGTGGTGGAGCTAGAGAAAAATGTTCATAATCCATTAGCCTATAGGTGGTGGTTGGACCATGAGAATGCCCAGGGACAGTATGTAGAACAAGAAGAGAAAAGGACCAGGGAAAAAAATCTTGGAGAATCCTTAAGGCACACTCAAGACAGGAGAATTCTGGAAAAGTAGGTGGAGGATTCTGAAATATTTCAGATCTTATTTCATACTTCTAACTAGAAATATGTATGTATATATCCTTCAGTGGCATGTAAGTCCATTAGTGATATAGCTATTCATATCTTTAGATTTCGTTTGTATCTATCTATCTATCTATCCTTCAATGGTAGGTCCATGGAAAAGGAAAAGGGCACAGAGTTGTAGGAACTCGCACATTCCTTTGAGAATGGTCTTAACTTCTACAGTATTAAAAGTGGATTTTCCTGGCAAAACATGTGCTTGTATAATAAATCTTATTGCTGGTCCTTACTCCACAGTGAGTTGTAGCTAACTGAAGAAGCCAGCTTGTGGTCCCTTTACCCAAGGAAATATAGGTGCTCAAATGATAAGAGGTTGGTAGAGGGGATTCCCATTTCTTTCCATGCATGGAAAGAGAATTTCTAGCCTAGAGAACTAAGTGCTCTCCAGCATTGCATTCATTGAAAATGAATAAATTCAACTCTATTTTCATTATTAACCCTTTCATGGTATCAAGGTCAAACAAAAGGATTCCCTTGAAGTGCCCAAGAAATTCTTGAAACACAAACTGCAGACCATGAATTATGATCCCCTGCAGAGAATAAAAGTAAATTTTGACTTAAGAGGAATAGACAAGTGAAATTAGGGAAGTGGAAATTTTTCAGTTTGCTCTGAATCATAGGTGCCAAGGGTTAGTTTGTTCTTCAATGTTTTACACATTTCATGTGTATGTAACCAGACATTTATACATAAACACACACAAATATGTATTATTGCACAACAGCATTTACCCAGACTTCTGCTTTTGCTTGCATTGCATGCCAATCCAAGCCCATGTCTCGCAGAAGCCTGCACAAGTGATTTTTAAAATGAAACATTCAACAAAAGAATTGTTTTTTTACAGGATGTTTGGGGGGAACATGTGAACTATGGTGCCGAAAAATCAGCTGATCTATTCCTAATATTATTTTTAGCGGCACAGAGTCCAGTCAAAATTAATATATTGAAAATTGAACCAAATACTTTTGAGCTTAAATGTGCCAAAAGAGACCCATCTTGTGAAAAGATCACTGACCTCACTTGTGTCATGCTTCCCATCAAAGGCTTTGTCTGTGTTCACCAAAACATCAGGGTAATCAGGTTTGATAATGGTTATTGGGCAGTCAAAAACAAACAAACACACAAACAAAAAACCCTTATATTTTCATGACATCTTTAACTTTTATGTACCCATAGCTGAGTGGGCCAATAAAAGCAGGATACCACATAAGGCCAGACTCAGCAGTTTTCTGGGTATATGAGAGACCTCAGAAGCTGATCGGTAGAAGGTGAATTCCTCTTCAATAAAGACCATGTCAGCTAACCTTAAGCCCGAATGAACACTCATTCAGTTATAGTCAAGGGAATGCTACTAGAATTGTTTGCAGCGTAACCCTAATGTTCTAGCGTCACAAACACATGTCTGACTGGAAAATAATGTTATTTAATAATATTTCTTATACAATAACAAAAGTACATCCAATGGCACAAAAACTGGTCTTAAAATATAGGCAGCAAACAGTCTGAAACAGAGAAGAACAAAGCTGACTCCATATTGGATCTATTCCTTTAGCTCTAACCTTCCTGCTCTGTTGCCTGTGCTTAGTCACGCTGGCTCTGCATGTTTTGTAAAAGAATGTTACCTATAGCCTGAAATACACAGGATAGCCTATTCTCAGGGCTCTGACCTTTAAGAGTCCATTCATACAGAGATAAAAAGTTACAGAACAGAGAATAGCATTTGCCGTGTTGGAGGTTTACAGGAACACTGTGACCTGACCTATGTGGACAGCTGCGAGAACAAAGGATTCTGGCACCAAGAAGTCTGCAACAGCTAACCACGCCCCCTCTCCTTTAGTATAAAAGAAGCCTGAATTCTAACTCAGGGAAGATGGTTATTTGGGCCACGAGTCCAGCAGCTTCTCGTTCCTCTGGCTTTCTGAATAAAGTCACTATTCCTTGCCCCAACCCCTTGTCTCTCAATTTGCTGTCCTGTTGCGTGGCAGGCAACACAAGCTTGGATTTCTGTGTTACTTGGGGGACGAGGAGATTTCTCTTCATGAGGAAATGAAGTCTGGAAAGATTGCTCTACCAAAAAATTGGCCAATTTACATGGTAAAAGATAACAGGATTACTTCGGGCTGAAAAAATCTTCATTCAGGTTACTTCGGGGTCCTTGGGTTTTGCCCTCAGGTTGTCTATGTGTTTTCATTGAATACGAGGTAGCTTTCCTATGGAAAGTAATGGAGTAGCTATCCTGAAAGTAATTCAGTCATCTTTCAGAAGGCAGAAACTGTGTTTATCTTTTTTTTTTTTCCTGGAATTATACACCCCTCCATTATTTTTTGCTTGTTTGTTTGTTTGTTTGTTTTTTAGTTTCCTACTTGTATATCATCAAAATTAACGCAAACAAGCACAGAAAGTCAGTCAGGGCCTCTTTTTTTTTTTTTTAAATTCTAGGGTCTGTCGTCTTGTCTTCTTTCCCTCCTCCTCCTCCTCCAACATTTCCCTCTTTCTCTCCCCTCCCCCCCTCCTCTTTCTTCTCCTCCATCTTTTCCCTTTTCCTCTTCCTCCCGCCCTTGGTCCTCCTTCCTCTTTCTCCCGCTCCCCCTCCCCTTCCCCCTCCTCCTTCTCTGCCTCTCATTCCTTGTTACCCTTCCTCTTTCCTCCTCCTCCTCCTTTTTCCAGTCACAGCAGCAATGTTGGCAGTTTGGCTAGGGTAACCCATCTTGCTAAATTCCCAGGTGGATGTTGCATGTTTCAGGATGTGATGCATGACAGACGCAGGCTTCTATGCCAGGAACAGTTTAGCCTGGAACATTGGAGAGTGGAGGGACCCAGGAGGCATGGGCCTGGGCTCAGAGGGCATCTGTCACTGCCTGGCTGAATAATACTCAAAAAGCTAGCCTGACAAACACTGGATTAGACCAATATTTTTTAGCAAGCACCGCAGAGATATTTGGAGCAAGAGATATTTGGAGCAAGAACAAAGGTAAAACTTTGATTTTTTCAGATAATGTCTCTGGCTACCTTCTTTTATTCCACCTTCCTCCATTCACTGTTCTCAGTTACAGAATTCTTCACACTTAGTGAGAATCTGTCTCTTCTTCCTCACACTCATCAATGGCAGGTATATTTTACCTAACACATACATCTGGCACAAAGGTGATACCCTATAATTTTTTTAAAAATAAAGTAATGAGAACATTGTATTGAGTCAGCATGATAGTGGGCAGAATTTCTTGAAAATTTGTGAAGGTTTCTATAAGTTTAAGATTACTATTCTACATGTTTGACTAGGTGGTGGTGGTGGGGGGTTGTACATATGATTCTGTGTTTTTCAGTCACTTCTGCCTCCCAGGCTAGTGCTCTTTGTTGATGGGCAATCCTCTGCCCTTCCTGGTGATGCCAACAGCTGAGACTGGGCATCTGTCTGCTCTGGGATGAGCCCTACTAGCAGATGTCAATGTCTACTTTGCAGGTAAACTTCATGGACCAAAGCATCCGTTCTGTTCACGGGGAAAATAAGCATTAGATTACCTTCCCTTAGAAGGCTGAGCAAATCTCCATGTTGTCGGGCTGTTAGAACCACCAGAGACAGGATTTCTAGGGATGGACCATCACAAGCCAACTTCTACCAACCTCTGGGAAAGAGCAAAAAGCAAGTTACAAAGCGACAACTCAAACACATTCAAGAAGGATACTGTTTCCTGAGAGACATTCAGCAAAATAAGGACTCCCCTCCCAACCCCAAACACACACAAAATACCTTCAGAAATGTGTTTTGTCAAACAACTACTTATTTTGAATATCTGGTCACTTTTAGACTTTGTATGATCCAATGTTACTGCTTGTACTTGGAGAAAGTGTTGCCTGATTCCATTTTTTTCCCTCCTCCCAATTTATTTGCTGTGTAGACACAATTTGGGTGAAACCTGTTTGACTAGGTAACCCAAGGAAATTTTCTGATTGGTGAAGTCCCCACCCATCCTTACCCAATTTCCTAGTGGAATTTTGGAAAGCACTGATGACCTTTTGTAAATGTACCACACCTCAAATTCTCATTTTTCCATTTTGTGAGCAGTTCTTTCTCTCTGACCCTGGTCTTCATCAAAGCAAACCAGACAACTCCAGGTACTTCCCTTAAATATTTTAGCAGCTGTACTTCAGCACCTACTCCAGATCGGAGTAAGCAAGATCACCTTTGGTGTGCTCTCATAAGCCACTGCTTCTGATTAGTCTGAGGAAAAGTACAAATGACTTCCAGCTGAAGCAAGCTTCATCCCTATCCAACTGGCTCATGTTGGGGAAAGCTTCCTGTTGGCTCCTCAAACAGACCTACTGCCTTCTGACCAGGTCTTGGTTGGAGTTCAGGGAGTAGTGATGTGGGGATACGCCCTTCTTATTCAACCACTGGAGAGGGGATTCAGATAATTAAGTTCTCTCGTGTCTTTCCAACACTAGACAGATGCATTTTCTGTCATTGTGGAATATAAATAGAGCTGGGAAGGCCTGTATAACAGGACATTACAGCTAATTTTTCCTCTCTGAAGGGTTGCCAGTACTTTGAAAATGTTTCCTTGCTCTTTCATGAAAGAGCATCCTCGATTCAGTTGATATTTTGGTTGAAGAATCACACTGGTCCTCATTTTACAAATTCATTGCTCTTGATAAAGAAAGCCAAAGTAACCTGCCAAGTACCCACTTCTGCTGCTTTTTTGGATCTGCCTATCTCTCCTGAAGCTAAGTCTGGCATTTTCTCTTCCATAATTCTGCCTACAAGAAACTGGAGAGTCACCACAGACACATTCTTTTTGAGGGACTCTCTTGGGTCCATTTGGGATTATTAAGTAGTTCAAGGTCAAAGTAGCTGAGGTATTGGGGAGGAATTGATCATAGGATGCAGTTCTTGGGTATGGATAAGAGTATGACTCAGTTTGACTTATTACCATCCCCAGAAATGTCAGTAAACTGTGGGGAAAAGCAGCATATCAGGGTGACTAGAATCAATCTATTGGATCCTGAGAAATCCTCTAATCTTTCAACTTGCTTTCAAACAGAATCCTATTTACCCTTGCTAGATCTTTTCTATGAAAAAACATGTAAAGTAGTCTCAAATCCCAAATGGACTGTATTTTTCTTATTCATCTTACTGTCTCTGTCAATATCATGTACTCAATACAGTTTTGAATAGACAAGTAAATTTAGCGAAACTATCAGTCCACTCTGTTTGGTGTCAGATTTGCATTTCTTTTTCCTGGTAAGAGTGATTATAGTTATATAGGTTATAACTTAAGTATGCAGTCTTTGCAAATGAAACCCACAATGAGTAAACAGAAACAAACAAATAAACAAACAAAAAGAACATAGAATATCAGAGAATGAATAAAATTTAGAAATTTACTCCCATTTCTTTACCTCACTCTGGTAGAAACTGAATCCCAGAGAAATGAATTGACTCACAAATATCCCAAGGAATTTGGTAGTGAAGGGGATTGGAATATGCCACCCCAAAATATGTCAGTTTGGCATATGGATTATTTTGAGCTGAAGGCAATTGAGAATCAGCTGATGTATAAAGAAAGCTTATTGGAGCTTCCCTTATATGACTAAAAGCAGAAACTTCTGGGAAATGAGGACTGCCATAAATCCCCTCTCCAGAGGAGTTTTATGGCCATGGAGAAGATGGAAAATCAGCATTGAGATTAGTCTACACAAATAAACCTTACTAAAATAACTCTTATTTTCCATTAGTTTCTCCATATATTTACCTTTCCACAATTTACTGCTCCTGAAACCCCCAAAACCCTTTTCTACGTGTCTAGTCACTTCTCCACAATTTATTACCGTTTATTAAAATGGGATATAAACTTCCAGGTCTAACCACTTCTGTGAGTTTCCACTTCTTTTCTGTGAAGTCATGTGCATGTAAAAATATTAACACCAATAAAGAAACATACACTTTCTCCTGTTAATCTGTTGCTTATGAGTTTAATTTACAGACCTCAGTGACCGGGTCCAAGAGGATGGAGGAAAAGTTTCTCCCCCTCATAAGTGGCAAAGTTAAGTCTAAGATTCCCTGATCTTTTGATAATCTTTTTGGCAACCAAAATAGAATGAAAAACAAAAATTATATTCTATTTGTGATATATTGCTAATATATTACATATAAATATATTCTATTCATGAAATATTCTTAATACACTACAAATACATTAATACATTACAAAAATTATATTATATTTATGAAATATTCTTAATACATTACAAAATATCATCTTGTATCTTTTGTTATATTTCCCTGTTTCTTGTTGAGAAAGTTTGGAGGATTAAGATTAAGTTAATACTTTCTTTGAATTCACTGGAGAATTTTCATATAATGATCAACTCAGGAAAAAAAAATGCTGGTTTGCTTATCCTCCCTCAACTGACAAGTGCTTATGCAAATGAGTATAGGAGAGTGTATAAAAACTCAATCTTTAATCATATGGGCCAGAGTTAACCCAATGATATATTACATCAAGGCTGGTTATAAGATCTTTGACAATATTATTTTCGTGTGTGTATTGACACTGCAGACAAATTGCTTGATGGTCCTGAAATCTCAATCTGATATTTATCTTAGCCTTTTGAAAAACTACTTTTTCTGCAGCTTCATTTAAGCAATTGTTGAAAATCCAGAATCCAGGTAAGGTAGAGTGAGCCTCAGTGCTTGATTTTCTGTTTTCCTCAGTGAAATCCAGCCTATACTTTAGAGAAAGTTGTGCATTTTTCATAGCCAGAGCAAGAAGCTGATGGAATCCTTTCGGTTCTGTGCAGCAGAAATGAACTGACTTAACGAAGGCTACACTGCTTATTTATGTGTAGAGTTTAATGCTAAAAGGTGCCATTAAAAGTGAAGACCACATCTAATGTCAAAGCAGTTAAAATCTTAAACATCCCTAATGACTTCTTTTAAGTCACAGCTATTCCTTTACAAAAACAAACCAGTGCTAGATTAAGTGCCGGGCACTCACATTACAAATGATACCAGTCATCTGGATTTCTCATTATGGAGCTTCTGCCAAGTTCAGACTCTTTGCCAAGGATGATTTAACCATTCAGTGTCAAACTGACCTTGTACTTGGGGATGGGAGTGGAGAGAAGCCTAATTGCCTGAACATTATTTTCTTGAATTCTAAATTACTGAGGACATGAAACTTTAAGCTGAAGATCTTTCTTCACCACTGTAGTTACAATCTACTCCCCATAATTGCACTATTGAAACTGTGTGTGTGGAGGCCTCTTTTGCTTTTGCATATTAAATCAAACAAATACTTTAAAGAAGGGTTTCAGGGGACAATGCAAGAAAAAGTAGATAAATGGGTTAGACCCTAAGAGTTGGCAAAATTAATGAAGACTGTTTAATTGTTGATGTCTGCTTATGTGTGCTTGTTTCTTTTTGTTCTTAACATCTTTATTGGAGTATAATTGCTTTACAATGGTGTGTTAGTTTCTGCTGTATAACAAAGTGAATCAGCTATACATATACATATATCCCCATATCTCCTCCCTCCTGCATCTCCCTCCCACCCTCCCTATCCCATCCCTCTAGGTGGTCACAAAGCACCAAGCTGATCTCCCTGTGCTATGCGGCTGCTTCCCACTAGCTATCTATTTTACATTTGGTAGTATATATATGTCAATGCTACCCTCTCACTTCGTCCCAGCTTCCCCTTCTCCCTCCCGGTGTCTTCAAGTCCATTCTCTACATCTGCGTCTTTATTCCTGTCCTGCCCCTCGGTTATTCAGACCCTTTTTTTTTTTTTTTTTTTAGATTCCATATATATGTGTTAGCATACGGTATTTGTTTTTCTCTTTCTGACTTACTTCACTCTGTATGACAGACTGTAGGTCCATCCACCTCACTACAAATAACTCAATTTCATTGCTTTTTATGGCTGAGTAATATTCTGTTGTATGTATGTGCCACATCTTCTTTATCCATTCATCTGTTGATGAACACTTAGGTTGCTTCCACGTCCTGGCTATTGTAAATAGAGCTGCAATGAACATTGTGGTACATGACTCTTTTTGAACGATGGTTTTCTCAAGATATACGCTGAGAAGTGGGATTGCTGGGGCGTATGGTAGTTCTATTTTTAGTTTTTTAAGGAACCCCCATACTGTTCTCCATAGTGGCTGTATCAATTTACATTCCCACCAACAGTGCAAGAGGGTTGCCTTTTCTCCACACCCTCTCCAGCATTTATTGTTTGTAGATTTTTTGAGGATGGTCATTCTGACTGATGTGAGGTGATACCTCATTGTGGTTTTGATTTGCATTTCTCTAATGATTAGTGATGTTGAGCATTCTTTCATGTGTTTGTTGGCAATTGGTATATCTTCTTTGGAGAAATGTCTACTTAGGTCGTCTGGCCATTTTTGGATTGGGTTGTTTGTTTTTTTGATATTGAGTTGTATGAGCTGCTTGTAACTTTTGGAAATTAATCCTTCGTCAATTGCTTCATTTGCAAATATTTTCTCCCATTCTGAGGATTGTCTTTTCGTCTTGTTTATCATTTCCTTTGCTGTGCAAAAGCTTTTAAGTTTCATTAGGTCCCATCTGTTTATTTTTGTTTTTATTTCCATTTCTCTAGGAGGTGGGTCAAAAAGGATCTTGCTGTGATTTATGTCATAGAGTGTTCTGCCTATGTTTTCCTCTAAGAGTTTGATAGTGTCTGGCCTTACATTTAGGTCTTTAATTCATTTTGAGTTTATTTTTGTGTATGGTGTTAGGGAGTGTTCTAATTTCATTCTTTTACATGTAGCTGTCCAGTTTTCCCAGCACCATTTATTAAAGAGGCTGTCTTTTCTCCATGGTATATTCTTGCCTCCATTATCAAAAATAAGGTGACCATATGTGTGTGGGTTTATCTCCGGGCTTTCTATCCTGTTCCATTGATCTATATTTCTGTTTTTGTGCCAGTACCATACTGTCTTGATTACTGTAGCTTTGTAGTATAGTCTGAATTCAAGGCGCCTGATTCCTCCAGCTCCGTTTTTCTTTCTCAGGATTGCTTTGGCTCTTCGGGGTCTTTTGTATTTCCATACTAATGGTGAAATTTTTCTTCTAGTTCTGTGAAATATGCCATGGGTGGTTTGATAGGGATTACATTGAACCTGTAGATTGCTCTGGGTAGTATAGTCACTTTCACAATGTTGATTCTTCCAATCCAAGAACATGGTATAGCTCTCTATCTGTTTGTATCATCTTTAATTTCTTTCCTTAGTGTCTTATAGTTTTCTGCACACAGGTCTTTTGTCTCCTTAGGTAGGTTTATTCTTAGGTATTTTATTCTTTTTGTTGCAATGGTAACTGGGAGTGTTTCCTTAATTTCTCTTTCAGATTTTTCATCATTAGTGTATAGGAATGCAAGAGATTTCTGTGCATTAATTTTGTATCCTGCTACTTTATCAAATTCGTTGATTAGCTCTAGTAGCTTTCTGGTAGCATCTTTTGCATTCTCTATGTATAGTATCATGTCATCTGCAAACAGTGACAGCTTTACTTGTTGTTTTCCAATTTGGATTCCTTTTATTTCTTTTTCTTCTCTGATTGCTGTGGCTAAAACTTCCAAAACTATGTTGAATAATAGTGGTGAGGGTGGGCAGTCTTGTCTTGTTCCTGATCTTAGTGGAAATGGTTTCAGTTTTTCACCATTGAGGACGATGTTGGCTGTGGGTTTGTCATATATGGCCTTTATTATGTTGAGGTAAGTTCCCTCTATGCCTACTTTCTGGAGGGTTTTTATCATAAATGGGTGTTGAATTTTGTCGAAAGCTTTTTCTGCATCTGTTGAGATTATCATATGGTTTTTCTCCTTCAGTTTGTTAATATGGTGTATCACATTGATTGATTTGCATATATTGAAGAATCCTTGCATTCCTAGGATAAACCCCACTTGATCATGGTGTATAATCCTTTTCATGTGCTGTTGGATTCTGTTTGCTAGTATTTTGGTGATGATTTCTGCATCTATGTTCATCAGTGATATTGGCCTGTAGTTTTCTTTCTTTGTGACATCTTTGTCGGGTTTTCGTATCAGGGTGATGGTGGCCTTGTAGAATGAGTTTGGGAGTGTTCCTCCCTCTGCTATATTTTGGAAGAGTTTGAGAAGGATAGTTGTTAGGTCTTCTCTGAAGGTTTGATAGAATTTGCCTGTGAAGCCATCTGGTCCTGGGCTTTTGTTTGTTGGAAGATTTTTAATCACAGTCTCAATTTCGGTGCTTTTGATTGGCCTGTTTATATTTTCTATTTCTTCCTGGTTCAGTCTCAGAAGGTTGGGCTTTTCTAAGAATTTGTCCATTTCTTCCAGGTTGTCCACTTTATTGGCATATAGTTGCTTGTAATAATCTCTCATGATCCTTTGTATTTCTGCACTGTCAGTTGTTACTTCTCCTGTTTCGTTTCTAATTCTATTGATTTGAGTCTTCTCTCATTTTTTTCTTAATGAGTCTGGCTAATGGTTTATCAATTTTGCTTACCTTCTCAAAGAACCAGCTTTTAGTTTTATTGATCTTTGCTATTGTTTCCTTCATTTCTTTTTCATTTATTTCTGATCTGATCTTTATGATTTCTTTCCTTCTGTTAACTTTAGGGGTTTTTTTTTTGTTGTTCTTCTTCTTTCTCTAATTGCTTTAGGTGTAAGTTTAGGTTGTTTATTTGAGATGTTTCTTGTTTCTTGAGGTAGGATTGTATTGCTATAAACTTCCCTCTTAGAACTGCTTTTGCTGCATCCCATAGGTTTTGGGTCATCGTGTTTACATTGTCATGTGTTTCTAGGTATTTTTTGATTTCCTCTTTGATTTCTTCAGTGATCTCTTGGTTATTCAGTAGTATATTGTTTAGCCTCCATGTGTTTGTATTTTTTACAGATTTTTTCCTGTAATTGATATCTTGTCTCATAACGTTGTGGTCAGAAAAGATACTTGATACGATTTCAATTTTCTTAAATTTACCAAGGCTTGATTTGTGACCCAAGATATGATCTATCCTGGAGAATGTTCCATGAGCCCTTGAGAAGAGAGTGTATTCTGTTATTTTTGGATGGAATGTCCGATAAATATCAATTAAGTCCATCTTGTTTAATGTATAATTTAAAGCTTGTGTTTCCTTATTTATTTTCATTTTGGATAATCTGTCCATTGATGAAAGTGGGGTGTTAAAGTCCCCTACTATTATTGTGTTGCTGTCGATTTCCCCTTTTATGGCTGTTAGCATTTGCCTTATGTATTAAGGTGTTCCTATGTTGGGTGCATAAATATTTACACTTGTGATATCTTTTTCTTGGATTGATCCCTTGATCGTTATGTCGTGTCCTTCTTTGTCTCTCGTAATACTCTTTAATTTAAAGTCTATTTTGTCTGATATGAGAATTGCTACTCCAGCTTTCTTTTGATTTCCATTTGCATGGAATATCTTTTACCCTCCCCTCACTTTCAGTCTGTATGTTTCCCTGGGTCTGAAGTGGGTCTCTTGTAGACAGCATATATATGGGTATTGTTTTTGAATCCATTCACCCAGTCTATGTCTTTTGGTTGGAGCATTTAATCCATTTTCATTTAAGGTAATTATCGATATGAATGTTCCTATTACCATTTTCTTAATTGTTTTGGATTTGTTATTATAGGTCTTTTCCTTCTCTTGTGTTTCCTGCCTAGAGAAGTTCCTTTAGCATTTGTTGTAAAGCTGGTTTGGTGGTGCTGAATTCTCTTAGATTTAGCTTGTGTGTAAAGGTTTTAATTTCTCCGTCAAATCTGAATGAGATCCTTGCTGGGTAGAGTAATTTTGGTTGTAGGTTTTTCTCCTTCATCACTTTAAATATGTCCTGACACTCCCTTCTGGCTTGCTGAAAGATCAGCTGTTAACCTTATGGGGATTCCCTTGTATGTTATTTGTTGCTTTTCCCTTGCTGGTTTTAATATTTTTTCTTTGTATTTAATTTTTGATAGGTTGATTAATATGTTTCTTGGCGTGTTTCTCCTTGGATTTATCCTGTATGGGACTCTCTGTGCTTCCCGGACTTGATTGACTATTTCCTTTCCCATATTAGGGAAGTTTTCAACTATAATCTCTTCAAATATTTCTCAGACCCTTTCTTTTTCTCTTCTTCTTCTGGGACCCCTATAATTCGAATGTTGGTGCATTTAATGTTGTCCCAGAGGTCTCTAAGGCTGTCCTCAGTTCTTTTCATTTTTTTTCTTTATTTTGTTCTGTGGTAGTTATTTCCACTATTTTATTTTCCAGGTCACTTATCTGTTCTTCTGCCTCAGTTATTCTGCTATTGATTCCTTCTAGAGAATTTCTAATATCATTTATTGTGTTGTTCATCCTTGTCTGTTTGCTCTTTAGTTCTTCTAGGTCCTTGTTAAATGTTTCTTGTATTTTCTCCATTCTACTTCCAAGATTTTGGATCATCTTTACTATCATTATTCTGAATACTTTTTCAGGTAGACTGCCTATTTCCTCGTCATTTGTTTGGTTTGGTGGGTTTTTCCCTTGCTCCTTCATCTGCTGTGTGTTTCTCTGTCTTCTGATTTTGCTTCACTTACTGTGGGTTCTCCTTTTCACAGGTTGCAGGTTTGTAGTTCCCGTTGTTTTCAGTGTCTGCCCACAGTGGCTAAGGTTGGTTCAGTGGGTTGTGTAGGCTTCCTAGTGGAGGGGACTAGTGCCTGTGTTGCGGTGGATGAGGCTGGATCTTGTCTTTCTGGTGGGTAGGACTGCGTCCGGTGGTGTGTTTCAGGGTGTTTGTGACCTTATTATGATTTTAGGCAGCCTCTCTGCTAATGGCTGCGGTTGTGTTCCTGTCTTGCTAGTTGTTTGGCATAAGGTGTCCAACACTGGAGCTTGCTGGTCATTGAGTGGAGCTGGGTCTTAGCATTGAGATGGAGATCTGTGTGAGCGCTTTCGCCATTTGAGATTACATGGAGCGGGGAGGTCTCTGGTGGACCAATGTCTTGAACTAGGCTCTCCCACCTCAGAGGCATAGGCCTGACACCCAGCTGGAGCACCAAGACCCTGTCAGCCACACGGCTCAGAAGAAAAGGGAGAGAAAAAGACGCGGCTCGCGCCCATCTCTGGAGCTCGTTTAGGCCGTGCTCTGAGTCCCCTCTCCCCACGCACCCTGAAACAAAGATCTCTTGCCACTTAGCCAGGTCCAAACTCTTTCCTGGACTCCCTCTCGGCTAGCTGTGGCGCACTAGCCCCCTTCAGGCTGTGTTCACGCAGCCAACCCCAGTCCTCTCCATGGGAACCGACCTCCAAAGCTCCCAGCCCCCATCCGTCCCACAAGCCTCTCGGGCTGGTGAGTGCTGGTCGGCGCCGATCCTCTGCACGGGAATCTGTCCGCTTTGCCCTCCACACCCCTGTTGCTGCGCTCTCCCCCGTGGCTCCAAAGCTCCCCCCTCTGCCACCTGCAGTCTCTGCCCGCGAAGGGGCTTCCTAGTGTGTGGAAACCTTTCCTCCTTCACGGCTCCCTCCCAGAGGTGCAGGGCCCGTCCCTATTCTTTTGTCTCTATTATTTCTGTTTTCTTTTGCCCTACCCAGGTACGTAGGGAGTTTCTTGCCTTTTTGGAAGTCTGAGGTCTTCTACCAGTGTTCAGTAGGTGTTCTGTAGGAGTTGTTCCACATGTAGATGTATTTCTGATGTATTTGTGGGGTGGAAGGTGATCTCCATGTCTTACTCCTCCATCATCTTGAAGGTCTCTCTTTGTTTTGTTTCGTTTTGTTTCATGGCCCTGAAAAACATTAGGCTTCAGTGGCAGGGCTATGTAACAGGGAATGAAATATTGTCTGAGCCATGAGTCCCCCATTCTGAATGCATTAAAAAATAAGATCCTAAGTCTTTAGTTTTAAACGCTTCCTTGTCACTCTGCTAATAGACTGGGAGATATAATTGTTGTAGGGCTAGTTAATGTAACTAAGCTTTGCATGATCATTAAAGTAATTAGAAGTATTACCTAATCAGAGTTGTCTTTAAATCACCCTCTTTTATGCTGAATAGAACTGCATTATGTTAAGGGGTCCTTAAAGTATTCTGGAAGTAGTTAGTTATTTATGGTGTCTAGATAATGCTGTGGGGGGAAGAGATTAAGGCTTGCTGAGCTCCATAGCACACACACTGAAGTCATTTTTCTCAAAGCACAGAGGGTGGCCTGAAAAAACCACTCTATAGGAGGAGGCCATTGGTGGTAAGTGAAATTCACAAGAATCGTTCACTTAACCAAACTCTTTACAAGTCCTACAGATACAACTTATCCATCTAGGCCTGACATTTGCTGATAAGGAATTGTATACCCCCTTTTGTGGTCCTGGCTTGTTGGTACACATGATGATGGCTTCTACACTGTTACTGTCTTGCCCAAAAGCTCACCAAAGTCCCAGGGGGACATTTGGGACAATTTGATTGGCAATAGTGCAACTCCTTTTCATGAACATCTACTACATGTCAGGTACTATTTTACATGTTATCAAATTAATTATTCATGCAAATCTTTTTTTTTTTTTTTTTTAGTATTAGTTGTTTTGTTTGTTTGTTTGTTTATACTGCAGGTTCTTATTAGTCATCAATTTTATACACATCAGTGTATACATGTCAATCCGAATCACCCAATTCAGCACACCACCATCCCCACCCCTCATGCAAATCTTATGAGGAAGGTTTTAACCCCATTTACCAACTGGGACTGAAAGATAATTTAACTGTATTGCTTAAGATTGCACAACTAATATTCAGTGGAAGTGAGGTTTAAATTAGGCCTGGCTCACTCCAAAGCCCAGTTTTCCATCAGAACATTCTGTGCATGCTGGTCCCAATCAACCACCCCAGTGGTATCGGTGATTGTTAGTTATTATTTTCCTTTACTATGTCTCATTGATTTACTTCTGTAGTTATGAATTTAGAAGAGGCTGTAGAATCTTTCATTTGAGATTTTTTTTGGTTTGTTGTTAAATAAAAGCTAATTTGGAAAAATGGTTTGAATGCAGTCCTGCTCAGAAGCTACTCCATGAGCCTATGATTCCAGGAACCATCAGTAGACTTGACATTTATTTATTTGTAAGTTGCTTGCTAGGAAAGAGTTTTGAGAACTCAAAAGTAGTCACTACTTGGTCACTATTGCATGCTACATTTATTGGACAAATTAATTGCCCTTAGGTTCTAAATGTGATTTTCAGGTAGACTTGAGAGAAAAGGTTAAAAAATAATTAGCTAAGAAATTTTTGGATTAATCAGGAAGATTCAATACCTGGATAGGATTTTAGAAGTTCTCACATACACAGCCTCTAAGCATTTCTGTTTCAGCATTTTCCTTTGCATTCTTAATCTACATGTCCCAGCACTTCTTTGTTTATTTTAGTGGTGAAAAAGTTTGCAACTCATTGTTTATATTGTTAAGAGTTGCTTCTTTGAGTTGTCTTCCTCTAGTTGAACGGCAAAATTTTGCTAGGGGCCAAACTGCAAAAATGTTCATCCTTGGCACCTTGCTAATCTGCCTCACCCTCAGCCCCCATTCTTGACCTTTTAATTGGTTTCTATTACTAGCACCCAGTGGTGTAATATCTCCTCATCCCCTACCCAGGATAAAATATTGAGTAAACTCATTCATACCAAAGGATTTCCAAATGAATAATATCCTTACCAGTAGTGTTTGTTCGCTTTATTTTAAAAAATCTAGGGAGAGGATCAACAATTATTTCAAGGGTATAAAGGACTGAAGGTACTAGACAAATGCTGTGTGTGTGTGTGTGTTTAAATCCCCCCACCCCCCCTTTTGGGAAAGCACACTTCTGCCACTTGATGCCAGGGAGAGGCATGTGAGCCAAATGGGCTAATTCTTTGTGCATCATCTCCTTGGCAATAGAGATTAGCTCGAGGCTTCTGTGATGGAGCCAACTAAGTTCAAAGTTCTTTCTTGGAATCAACATAGAGACAGAGGGAGAGAATTGTTCTTTCTGCTGGGGTTGCTAGAACCGGTGAGTGTGAAAATGAAGTACCTAGGCAATCATTTTGGCCCCATGTAAGAAGCGTCTATGCAGTGGGAAAAATAAAGTCAGCACACAGAAAGAAGTACTAAGAGATGGCGAGACAGCACGGCCACGGTGACTCATTTCAAGCCAATCTAGCTGTACCTGAAATTAGATTTAACTGTACTGCTCAAATTGTGTGTGTGTGTACGTGCACATTGTATGTATACGTTATTCACAAAACCCTTCCTTATGTGGAATCACACGTCTCCCACTCAGTGCCAGGGATGAGTATGTGAATCAGGAGGACTAGACTTCCCATCGATTTCTACGCTGCTTTTGGTGAGAACGGGGTTCGGGTCTCGAGCTAGGCTGATTCAAGTGTTTTGGTACTTGGAAGTGAAAGGGTCCTGACTAATCCATTAATGGTAGGATTTAAAACACTTTTAAGTGAAATATTTTTGGGTAGACAATATTTCTGTTGCTTTGCTTATATCCTGGGAATGTCGCTTTGCTGCTGGTTTTGAGTAATAATGCTATGTTGACGTCGCAACCCGAAGTTATTTGCTGATAGGCAGCGGTGATCTGTTGTCCACCATTTCTTGTTGGTGTCCTCAATATGATTCAATTCAATTTAATTCAATTTCATCCAGTTTAATTAATCTAGACTAGGGGCTCAATGAGGTCCTTTTCTGGAAGTAAGCAGTGAACCATTCAGATACCTTTGCAGTGTTACACTTCTACTTACAGGTGTTAGGAAAGTATGAGCTACCGTTTCAGGTCTTGTAGGACAATCTACACATCTTAGCTCCATCTGTTGAGCACTGATAAAAAATAATGACTTGTCTCTGTTTTGACCCTGGGTGCAACTCAGAGGCCTTTGGTGAGCAGAAGATGAGATTGGTGACTACAAGCTGATACTTGACAAATTCACTGAAAGGAAAAAGACCAATTTGCATTTGTATTTCTAGTCCTGGGGGGTCATATGGCTTTTTCAACATCATTGCCAACACCCCAGTTAATGAAAGACTATACAAACATGAGATGAAAGTATGAATTCTTTGGTTCTTGGTTTGAATTTTTATTTATTTAAGTGATTATGGCTGTGTATTTATATGCATGTAAACTCATGCATTTCTTTATAACAGACTCTATAAATAGCTATAATAAGCAACCTATTGAAATATCACATGGATTCCAGTGGAAGAAAAGACCAAACTGGTGGGACTGTTGTAACTTTCTATTACTGCTCACTTCCTTTTTTCTTTTCTAATAGACTTTAATTTTGACTCCTAAACTGTTGCCATTGAGTGTGACTAAGCTTTTGCCCTGAGAACCTTTCAGACTCCTAGTCACTGACTTTTGCTTCCCATCTGGAGCTCGGGTTGTCTTTGACCCTCTGGGATGACTCCAGGCTCACCATGCAGTCAGGGGTCCTGTGTAGGAGGCTCCAGTAATGTGGGTCCTCGTGCCTGGCTGGCTGTTGCTTCCCTGGTCACCAAGTCAAGGTTTGCGCATGTCAGCTGAGGACTTTTTCAAACTTGCTTTTATGAGGCTCAGTCTTAGATTGGACCAAACAATAAAAAATCAGCTGGTTGAAAAGTAAAAAATTCAGGCAGTCACGGGCCGCTTTTGTCTACAGGTTGGCAGATAACCAGTTTGCGTGATTGTTTTTTTCAAATTTAATTATGCAGGTTTGAAGCTATATCTTAAACAACAAAATCCAGCATGCTTGCTTTGATTATCTTGACTGGTCAAGAAAGTCATTATGAAAAAATAAGGTATGAATTTTGTATATTGACTCAAATTAAAATAACCAACTTAAATTTTTTGTGATAGATTTATTTATTTGATGAAATTTGATGTTTTATTTTATGCCAAATAAGCCTGTGGACATATCACAAATACAATTTTTTTTTTCTTTCTCTCTTTTTTTTTTTTGACAAAGGCCCTTTTTATTTTATCAATTTTATTTATTTATTTAATTTTTTGGCTGCATTGGGTCTTCGCTGTTGCTCGTGGGCTTTCTCTAGTTGCGGCGGCTTCTGTTATTGCAGAGCATGGGCTCTATGCATTCAGGCTTCAGTAGTTGTGGCTCGTGGGCTCTAGAGCGCAGGCTCAGTAGTTGCGGCACATGGCCCTAGTTGCTCTGCAGCATGTGGGATCTTCCCAGACCAGGGATGGAACTCGTGTCCCCTGCATTGGCAGGTGGATTCTTAACCACTGAGCCAGCAGGGAAGTCCCTCTTTCTTCTTTTTTAAAAAATTTTTATTTTATATTGGAGCATAGTTGATAAACAATGTTGTGTTAGTTTCAGGTGTATAGCAAAGTGATTCAGTTTTACATATATGTGTATTTACTCTTTTGCAAATTCTTTCCCCACTTAGGTTATTACAGGATATTAACCAGAGTTCCCTGTGCTATACAGTAGGTCCTTGTTGGTTATCTATCTTAAATATAGTAGTGTGTACATAATCCCAAACTCCGAATCTATCATTGAATTTTAATTTTCATGTCATCCATAACCCAAATGAGATAAATCTTTGATGATCAGAATTATTTTAGTAATAGGAGCCTTTAACAGGAGAAAATATGTTTATAACCTTAATCGGATCTTTTTTTCATTATATCAAAGCTGAGTTTCTTAACCAGTTGTATAGTAGACTGTGACAATACATGTAAATTTTACTGATTACTTTCATTATAATGATTTGCATATTTATGAGAAAAAAAACCCAGGAATTATTTAAACACCAATTATTTTATTTTCACCAAAATGACAATCTCACTTAAATTCTGACTTTTCAATGTGTTATTCTGACTTTATAAATAGATAGGTTTATGCATAGAAATATGTCTTTTCAAATGACTGGATCAGGTTGACTGGTGATCATCCATTTTGATGTTAGAAAAAAACAATTGGTGATTATGATTCTGACACCAAGTCTGATGTGTGTTTTTTTTCTATACCACCAAGCAAATCTCCAACCCCATCTGGGTGTCCTACAGCTCAACTCAATTCTGACGCTGTCTACCTGGAGATAGTGTCAGATCTCAGAGGTTAAGGGTTCAGTCCTACAAGACTGCAACCTCCCCCCTTCAGATGCCAGTCGCGAGTCCAGGTTGTCAGCTGTGCTTCTGACCTATCAGCTATAGATCAGAGGTTTTCACAACCCATCCTGGGGTTCAATTAATTTTGGTCGAGTGGCTCACAGATCCTAGAGAAACATTTTACCTGCTAGATTACTGGTTTGTTATAAAAGGACGTAACTCAAGAACAACCAGATGGAAGAGACGACTCTCCAGATTGTCCTTCTCTCCTAGTACCTCCATGTGTTTACCAACCCAAAAGCTCTCTGGGCCCTGTCCTTTCGAGTTTTTATGGAGGCTTCCATACAGAGGCTTGATTGATTGAATCATTGGCTAGTGGTGACTGAACGCAACCTCCAGACCTCTCTCTCTCGTCTCAGGAAGTCAGTGAGTAGAACTGAATGTGTCAACCCTCAAAACACATGGTTGGCTCCACTGGCAACCAGTCTCCAACCTTGGGAAAGTCATCTCATTAACATAACAAAAGACACATTTAGGGCTCTCACCACAGGAAATTCCAAGGGTTTTAGTAGCTCTGTGCCAGGAATGGGAACAAAGGCCAAATATATATTTATTATGTCACAATATCACAGCTATCGAAATGGTGTATCCAATAAATTAATCATGGAATATTATAAAACACTATGCTACAGTTCAATGGGATGCAGAAGTTTATAAACTGAAATGTTATGACATTAAAGAATTTATAATCTATTTGATGAAGGTATGTGAATTCATACACATACACACACGTGTACTCTAAATAACAAATAAATGTTATTGTCAGAAGGGTAGAGAAATTTGGAAATGTCCCAGAGGGCTAAGATGACCAGGGACTTGAGATGGGGCTTGAAGAATGAAACAATTCTTATGGTTGAAGAGGGAGAAGAAAATACTGTGGAAACAAAATTGTAAAATGAGTCCTTATTCTTCTCACAGAGAAGTAGTGTAGCAATATTAAAAAAGTAAAGAAGGATAGGGTTTTAATAAAAGGTCAGAGAAGTGACCTGATGTCTCTGATCAAATCCACGTTATTCATAATCTTCTTCTACATACTGGTTCAATGTTTCTCATTAACCAAATTAACAAGCTACTTGATTAAATTAACAGGTCAGTAGGTGCTCTGATTTCCTATTGCTTTATAATAAATCACTCCAAAATTTAGTGGCTGAAAATGATACTATATATTTACAGTCTCTGATGATTTCCGTGGGTCAGGAATTCGAGGAGCATTTGATTGGGTGGCTCTGGCTTGGGGATATCTCATGTGAGTTCAGGCAGATGTTGGCTCGAGCTGTCAGAGCAGGGATGAGGGATGCTAATGCAGTTGGGGGTTGGCTGGGTACCTCTTTTCATGGATTCTCAGAGCCAATGCATGTGATCTTCCCATACAGGTTAGTTTGGGCTCCTTACATCATGGTGGCTTCAGGACTGTCAGATATAAACAGGGCTCCTGAAAGCGACAAGAGTTAGAATTCTAACAAATCAAAAACTTCGTTGCCTGCCTTTTGTGACCTAGCCCTGGAGGTCATACAGCATCAGGACCACCCCACAGTCATATTGCATCCAATTGCAAGAGGAGGGAACACAGACCCCAACACTTGATATCAAAGTTCAGGTATAAGAAGGGAATACTGAATAGAAGATACTGTTTTGTCAATTTTGGAAAATATAATCTAAATCATTTTGGGCATTTTGTTTGATTAAGTACTCTCTTTGAGGAGTAAGAAAGTAGTAGAAAAACCTTGAACAAGTGATGCTTATTTATGATTATTGGTTGAAATGGATAGATAGTATGTACTCAAAAGAGTGGGTAGCATTAATTTATACCCTGGTATAATCACATTTACTAGTGACCCAAATAACCCATCTCCCATCCACAATTTGTGGCTTTTGGTCCATAATAATCATATAACATTTGGAGATTGGCCCTGTTAATAATAGAAAAGTCATCTTCAAAATACTTCACAGGGTTTTAATATTTTATTTTCTTATTTATCCTTCATTTGAATCAAAACCCAACCTGGTAGTTTTCCACAGTAGTTTTCTTTAGGCTGGATTTAATTGCTGGAGAGATGTCGCCTATGAATCCAAACTGTAACCTGCATTCTTGAGACGTGGGCTCATGTGTTTTTGGTTTTTTGTTTTTTCTTCTTATGTTTTTAAATTTGGGCTCATGTTTTAAAACACAGCTAAGGGTGAAATAGACTTTTGAAACAGAACAGCTTTTTATATTATTATTGCTGTTATTGTTATAATTTTAAACATGAAGCTTCTTGTTCCAAACATATTTCTTATGTCCTTTTATAAGAAAGAGCAATCCTCCTTGTAATTCTCAAACATGAGCCAGAAAAGATATTACTGAATACCATCCTCTCACCTAAATGAGAAATAGATTTTCTCTTCATTTCCTGACGTTATTTATTTTTCAAGAGAAATGTTCTCTTGCCTCTGCTTTGGGTTTCTTTTCCTTGTTTTCCCTTCTTTCATGGATGAAACATCACCAGGGAAATGTCAGCTACAACTGCATGTGGTTAACTTGCTTTCACCCCAGTTTTACAAGGCACTTTGGACTGAACCAGATTACTCCACTAAATGCTTCTTAACTGTCTAAAATTGTCATAAAAGTAAAACTTGTGTTTGTATACTTTCCCTGAGTGCCTTCACCCCTTCTCCATCATTGGTGTTTTATCAAGGGGGCAGTCTATATAATACAAACTGTTGTTTATATGAGGGAAGCCAAAAAGACTGTACAAAAGGTCAATGGCATTGACCTTGGCTTGTTATGAATATCCCCTGTGTATAACAAGATTATAATTAAGACTTTGGTTTAATATCCAGAATTCTAGACAACATCCCTAGAGTTACAATTTGGAATAATAGCTATTTGGTTTGCCATCAAGAATAGGGAACTGGAAAACACAATTTTCTAAGAAATATGTTTTTTAAACTGTCAGCATTTCTAATCAGCAGGTTAGATAAGACTGCGACTAGCTTAAATGTTTAACTAGTAATCCCTTTAAGTATTTCTCCTTATGTCCAGATGCTATTAAGGATACGACTAGAAAGCAGTAAAACAACTAGAAGCTTGGTTAATTCATTAAAAACTATGGTATGATTTCTTCATCTCTAGATGCTAAAAAAAGCAACAAGCTTTTGAGAATTTCACTTTAGTTTCTAATTTCCAACTCTAGGCATGCATTTCTGACTTTTTTTAATTGGTATCCTCTATGAGGATTAAAGAAAAAGTTGTAAATGAACTTCAACCTGAACTTTACACCTTACATAAAATGAACTCAAAATAGGTCATGGGGACTTCAGTGTAAAATATAAAAATATTACAACTTTTAGAAAGAAGCACAGAAGAAAATCTTTGGTACCTAGAGCTAGGTGAAGAGCTTTTAGACTTGACATCAAAAGCACAATCCATTAAAAAGTAAAATTGATAAATTAGACCTCATCAAAATTAAGAACTTTAACTCTGTGAAAGACCCTATGAGGAAGATAAAAAGACAAAGCTATTTATTGGGAGAAAACCTTTGCAAACCACATATCCAATAAAGGCCTCATGTCTAGAAAATGTAAATGACTTTCAAAACTCTATAGTAATATCATGAATAATCAATTAGAGAATGAACAAAAGATATGCACAGACACTCCAAAAAAGGACATACAGATGGTAAATAAGCACATGAAAATATGTTCAACATTACTGGCTGTTAGGGAAATGAAAACGAAAACCACAGATACCACTATATGCCTATCAGCCATTAAAATAAGAAATAGTGACAATGCCAAATGCTGGTGGGGATGCAGAGAAAGCAGGTTGTTTACACAGTGCTGGTGGGAACGAAACTGTCACAGTCACTCTAGAAAATAGTTCGGCAGTTTCTTTAAAAACTCAACATGCAGTTACTGTACACTTTAGCTATTGTAGACTTGGGCATTTATCCCAGAGAAATAAAAACTCATTTTCACACAAAAACCTGTACATGAATGTTCATAGAAGCTTGATCTGTTATAGCCTCAAACTAGAAACAACCTAAACATACTTCAACAAGTGAATGGTGAAAAAATCTGTGACACGTCCATACCAGGATGGCTATCTAGCAGTAAAACTATTGATACAGGCAAAAACTGGGGTCCATCTTAAGGGAATTAGGCTGAGTTTAAACACCTACCTCAAAATGATACTTTATATGGTCGCATTTATGCAACATTCCTGAAATAGCAAAAACTATAGAGAGTATCTCTATAGAGATGGAGGGGGTTGAGAAAGCTTAGGAATGGAAGGGTATAGAGGTGGCTGTAAAGGGTTAACACAAAGGCTCTTTGGAGATAGAGCAGTTCTGTATCTCCATTTGTGGTTATGGTTATATGACTCCATACATGGGATAAAATTACACAGAACAAATAGATACACTTGCGGGCAGGGAGGCCCCTCTCCAGCCCTCCACATACAAATGAGTGTATGAGGGCCTGCAAAACTTGTGAAATTTGAATAAGCTTCCTAGATTGTGCCATTTTCATTTTCGTGGTTTTGATATTGTACTATAGTTTTGCAAAATGTTACCACAGAAAGAACTGGGTGAAGTGTACTGGGTGAGACCTCCCTGTACAATTTTCCTGCAACTTTCTGTGAACATATAAGATTTCAAAATAAAAAGTTAAAAGTCATTTGCTGGACTCAATTTAAGGTATAATCCTGTATTGTTAAGAAGGATGTATTTATTTCTGCTAAGAGCAAAGAATAAAAGCAATCAGCAGCAAAACAAGATATATTAAGAAGCAAGGAACATGGAGAAGACTGTCACTGTAATTTATTGGTAATTCATTTAGAAATTCGTGCATGGTAGATATGTTTGATAAGTGTTACGCTTGCTTACTTATTTTTTTAATGACTATAATTATAGGAGGGTGAGAAGGAGAGCAGAGGTAAATGCTACCAAAACACAGTGCAAAGCCTCATAGCCCGGGCTCAAATTCTTACTGGCTTTGTTGTTGTAGTAGCAATAGCAGTTTCTTCCAGATCTAAGCCTAGAGAAGACAGTAACAATTGAAAATATGCAAAAAGTAATAAATCTATTTGTCCCCCAAAAGATTTTAATCATATTTTTAAAATTTCTCATTTTATATTATCCATGTTGGAATTCACTTAGGCCTGAAATCAGATGGTTTTTGGAGAAAGGAAAGCAGTTTGGGAACAAAATTTTGAGATGTTGGTATGCTTAGTCTTTCACACAAATAGATAAGCAAATATTGAAACCTTGTTACGTCTTTTCAGCAATGGTAGTATATTTGAACTATATTTGTGTATGTGTATGTGTATGTGTATATATGTTAAATTTTGGATGGTTCCAAGGAAAATGTCATGCTTTATTAAGAACCTTCAAAAAAGTGCAGAAGTTGTATAATTGGTTTTTGGAAAACCACTATTTGTTATAGCAATAGGAGACTTCTTTAAGAATTATGGCACATTCACACAAAGAATAATTATGCTATAAGCTGTATATGTCAGACCTCAGTGTATTACTATGAGGCGGGGTCTCTAGAAAATATTATTAAAATATGCAGAATAGAGAAAAGTATGTAAAGTCTCCATCATTTAGCTAAAAAGGGGGCATACAAAAGTATGTATATATATTTGCTTATATTTAAAAAAATCAAAGGAAAAACATGAACATTTTAAAACTGATTTCTTAGAGGGGGGTAGAGAATAAGGTGAAGGTCACAGGGACAGAAACTCAACTTCTTTCAGTCCACCTTGTTTTGTAGATCTGACATTGAAACCATATACATAGGTCACGTAATTTTATTTATTTTTATTTTTTTATTTTATTTATTTTTGGCTGCGTTGGGTCTTTGTTGCTGTGCTCGGGCTTTCTCTAGTTGCGGCGAAGGGGGCTACTCTTCGTTGCGGTGCGCAGGCTTCTTTCTCATTGCGGTGGCTTCTCTTGTTGCGGAGCACGGGCTCTAGGCGCACGGGCTTCAGTAGTTGTGGCACACAGGCTCAGTAGTTGTGGCTTGCAGGCTCTAGAGCCTAGGCTCAGTAGTTGTGGTGCACGGGCTTAGTTGCGCCGCGGCATGTGGGATCTTCCCGGACCAGGGCTCGAACCTGTGTCCCCTGCATTGGCAGGTGGATTCTTAACCACTGAGCCACCAGGGAAGCCCACGTAATTTTAAAATAAAATTAAAAAGCAACCCTTCAAACTTGAAAGGAAAATGGATCCTAACTATGCACAGAGTTGGTGGCATAGCCTCACAGAGAAGAGCTAAGTGACTGTAAAGCACATCAGTTTCCCTGTACAATCCAAGTGGGATACAGTTTAAAGACACATAGAGCTGCAGAACATTTTTCAACTTTTAAAATATTTTTGAAATATATTTTTGATGCTAGTGTTAGCATGTTAGTAAGCAATGATTGGACATTTGATATTAAAGAATTAACAGTTTTTTTTTTAGATGTGATTGTACTTTGAGTATATTTTTAAAGAGTCTTCATCTTTTGGAGAAACATGCTAAAATATGTACACATGAAATAATATGATGCTTATTTGTTTAAAAATCATCCAGGGGTAGGGAAGTGGGAGAAGGGTAGTTGAAAGATGGCCATGAGTTGGTAATTGCTGACGCTGGGTGATGAGCACATGAGGTTCACTATCTTCTTCTCTTTCCCTTCATGTAAATTTGAAAATTTTCAAATTAAAATATTAAAACTTTCAATCAAATCACAGTTGAAAATTTAAAATAAAAGAAGATGTACTGCTTCCTTCAATACCAAAGAAGATGGTCTCTATGGAAACTCATTACTGATAAGCTCAGGATAATTTTTAAAAATTACAAAAGCAAATGCTTTCCTCAAATGTTCTCCATCAAGGTTCATTAATTTACTTTATTTCAGACTACAAGAGTACAGGAGTCTAGTATAAGATTTTTGAAAATCGTCTTCAATTGTACAAATATAAGAAAAGCAAATTAGTTTTTTCTTGGGCCTGGAAGAAAATACAGCTTGTTAGATAGCTTTCTGTGAGAAAATGTTTGGAAACACAGAAGCACAAACTTGCAGCTCCTGCTTGTCTGGTCCTGCTGATGGAGTCTCCATCACCCACCATTACTCTGATGGAGAGAAAGAACCATGACCATTACAAGGCCGGGTGTCAGTCCTGGAGCTAATTTTTCTGAACTTTATGTATTTAACCATAAAATGAAAAGACTATCCCTATTTCATAAGGCAACTGTGAGGCTTAAATGAAAAGAAAGAAGGTAAAGTGCTGAAGACAGTGGCTGGAAATCAGCAAGTACTCAATAAATGTTTTTATAAAAAATGTTTTATTTTTCCTTTTTAAAGGAAATAATATCCACTGCATGTGGTTATTAGCTTCAAGTGAAATAATGCATGTAAAAGTCATTATTATTATGCCTATGTTACCGCTAGGTCACAGGATGTTGATATCACCACTTAGCAGACGGCTTATCTCATATGGGGTTTTTGAAACACATGGGGTTCAGAGTTTGATGGACTTCCAGAGGTATAAGTAGGCTGATGTCATCGATGGAAGCATATTTATTTGGGTGAGACTTACTGTTGACTTGTTGACTTATAGGCACTCAGAGCTTTGTTTACTGGAGTGAGTCTGCCCTTGATTGTCTGACTTTCAGAAGAGAGTTGCTGATACTGGTTGCTTGGCTTGCAAAAGTGTGTTCAGTGAAGTGAGTTATTGATGGACTGAACAAGTTAAAACCTGGTTTTGATGACTCTTTCTTTGCTACCAAAACTACAGATCAATGAATCTTTTCCTAAGCTTGTGGGAACATTTAGGTTCTCAAATCTCATTTTTCACATACCTAATTTTTGCATTCCCAATTTTCTTAGGAGCTATCTCATCTAAAAGAAATAAATCTTACATCCCCTGATGCTGAATACCAAGCTGCAGCTCCAAAGAGAAGAGAAGTGAAGAGGCAATCCCCTACTAATGGTTTTAGGATGGGCCAAGATGTTTAAACTCAAGATGGAAGATTTGACAAAATTGATTTGTCCATTTTGTGATTCCTCTCATTTTGTCTCTCATCCATGCTCATCACCTGGTTGGCTGGAGAACTGAAATTTATTGGTGAGTGTAGCAGGTGCTTAGCAAATTTTACTAGTATTACTCTTGGTGAGAGGAACTAATATTCCTAGGGAGGTGGGTGGTGTGGTCACCAATTCAACTATTTTCAAAACTGTTGAGAGAGTTATCTATGAACAGACTCATTTTCTCCTACCTGTAATTTTTTTTCAGGTGGAGAGGTAACCAAAACTTTTTGAGTCAATTATGATATTTATTACAATTGCATTTGTTTTTTTAAACTTTTTATTTTATATTGGAGTATCGTTGATTAACAATGTTGTGTTAGTTTCAGATGTACAGCAAAGTGAGTCACTTATACATATATATGTATCTATTCTTTTTCCAATTCTTTTCCCATTTAAGTTGTTACATAATATTGAGTAGAATTCCCTGTGCTGTACAGTAGGTCCTTGTTGGTTATCCATTTTAAATATAGTAGTGTGTACATGTCAATCCCAAACTCCCTAACTATCCCTGCCCCCCATCCCTCCCCTCTGGTAACCATAAGTTCATTCTCTAAGTCTGTGGGTCTGCTTCTGTTTTGTTCGTATGTTCATTTGTGTCATATTTTAGATTCCACATAAAAGTGATATTGTATAGTACCTGTCTTTCTCTTTCTGACTTACTTCACTTAGTATGATAATCTCTGGGTTCATCCATATTGCTGCAAATGGCATTATTTCATTCTTTTTTATGACTGATTAGTATTTCATTGCATATATGTACCACATCTTCTTATCCATTCATCCACTGATGGACATTTAGGTTGCTTCCATGTCTTGGCTACTGTAAATAGTGCTAGGCACTGTTCTTGATGCTTCTGAAGATACAGAGATGAAGACAAAGTCAATGCCGCCTTAAAGCTTAAGCTCCACCAAGGAAGGTTATGAACAAATAAACAAATAAATATAAAATGCACAAATGTCAGATAACAATAAGTTATTTAAGTGCTGGGGTAGAACTTGTTAGGTCCCTTGAAGAACTAACAATTTGGTGGAGGAGACAAAGCATGAATATACAAAAAGTTAAATGGTTAAAAGTGTCAAGCAACCTAAATAAGAATTGAAAAAGGCATCAAAGATTAATTTCTATTAAGTGTCATAGAAAGCAAATGATGGAAGTGTGGAAGGGGGCAAGATTTGCTCTGGGCGTCAGTGTTCTGGGGACATTGAAGGGAGAAGACTGAAGAGTAGATACGGCTTGGCTGGTTGAAGGGAGGAAAGTGTATTCCTGGGGCAGTGAAAACAACTTAATTGTCTCAACGAGACAACTGAAAGTTCATTTTTCTGCTCATAGTTGCTAAATGTGACAGATTTAAAGAGTGTAAGTTTGGCCCTCACGGCTCTTAACACTAAATCTGAAGCCCCATTCAATTTCATCAACCTGACCTCAAAAACATCAGCATGGTGCCTGGAGGTTCATGCATCAACTTCTGAACCTCACCAGATGGATATGCTTTTAAAAAAATGCAAACAAAACACTACATTTACCATGCCCTGTAGAGTATGAAAACCTAGCTGACATTCTCATTTACTCATCATCCGTCTCCTTTAATATGTCATCCATGATTTGCTCTCATTTCCCTTAAGAGCTTGTGAAAAGTTGGAGTGCAAATGGCTGAGCAGTCCAACGCTTTCCGTTATTTCTCTGATGGGACTGCAAGGAGGAAGCTAAGTTCCATTGACAACAATGGCTGATGCACAACTGAGTTTTGAGGCAGGATGAATAGCACCGTGATTTTGAACTCGTGGAGCACTTCTCTGTTGGGTAGAGCATTGAAATGCCGGTTGAGAGTAAAAAGATCATTCGGGCTTTTCCATAATGTCTTATGGAAAAACCCGAACGAACTTTTTGACCAACCCAAAGGATACAGCTTTGTACCTATCCATGGATAGGTATATTTTTAAAAAAAGCAACCTTCCTGGAAAGGAGCCTCTCTGTCCGTGCTCCCTGGAATTTGAGCAGATGTCTAGAAGAGTAGGGCCAGATCCTTTCACACATTCCCTTGACATCCTAAAAAGGTAAACTTGAAATCAATCCTGTGAGCTAAGGTGGCTGAAACATATGTGAGAGAAGTGAGAGAATGCTTTCAAGCAATGAAAAGGAAGTGGTAGATGACTTTTTTCTCCTATATTGATGGAGACGTTGAGGAAAGAACAATGGCATATTTTTACAAAAGCAACCAACAGTATATCCTTATTTAACTGTTATTTAACTTCAGCAGTACCTTAGGTGTCAGAGACACATTTAGAGAAAGAGGAATCAAATTTAATTTCCAAGCTCAATGATTGCCCATGGAACCTTGTAACCTGAAGACTCAACTGCCTTCTGAGTGGGCTGTTTTTCCCACCCACTGTGATTTTTTTTCTGGGACTTTTTGAGGATGGGGGTAGCGGTATGGTGTTGAGATAAAGATAAAATTCATGAGTGTTTGTGACATATACACACTTCAATTATTTAGAAATATTTGAATTGATCTCATCAGAGGGAATGTGTTCTAAAATTAAAAACTCAGAATTGAATGTATCAATATTCCAATCACCAAAATAAAGAAACTTAAAATTAACTCAATGAGTTAATATTAAGTGCTGAGTGTTTAATAAAAGTCACTATGTTACGTGCCATGGGGAATATGAATAAAGACATGATATACATCCTTTGAGAACTGCTGCTCTTACTAATGTCCCAAACAGAGTCTAAAAAACAGAAGCAAATAAATGTTTATAAAACTTTAGTGGCTGTGTTTATATATACATATTGGTTTCAAAAATCTTACCAATGTCCAGTGCCGTCAAATAAGATTTTCTGTAAGAGGGCCCCTCTTATGGGAGATTAGACTCTAAGTCAGCGGAAAAATGAATATGGTAAAATCCCATTTTGTCTCAAGTTGTGCATTCTTCTACTTCGTCATAACATAACCAACATAGCCAGATTTTCCTCTAGCAGTGGAAAAAAGCTGCTGATGCTTGCTAGGCCAGCAATAAGAGTTGGTTTGTGTTTAGGGCCCTTACTCAGCTCTGTCCTTGGACCTGGGTAAGAAGAACTCCTGTCCTGAGCCATGTATTTTAGACTGCCTCCCTAAATATCACAAAGTATTTTTTTAACAGAGTAAATAAATGTATTAAAAATATATGACTGCTTCTGTCACCTGGGATCCAGGGCTCGGTGCCAATCCAGCATGATCCATCACCAGGGCTAGCTACATAATTTGTGCGGCTGAGTGCAAAATGAAAATGTCCCTTTTGCAAAAAGCAGGAAAAATTGTGAAAGATACAAATGAAGATATTCTTTGTCCTTCTTCCACTAGTATCTCTCTCTCTCTTGTGACTTGGAACAATGTTTTTTAATGTGCTCCTTAATGTCCCAAGTAAGGGAGTTTAAATTTTTAAATTATTAGCATGCATCTTACCATTCGTCTTTATTTTGTACAATGCTAGCTGTAAATGTGAACGTCAGATCATTTAGCTTATAGGCAGAATTACTGAAATTACACATTCTGCGTTTTGTGGCTCAACCCCAGGAGCAGACCAGGAAAGACAAAACGCAAGCCAGAGGGAGAAAGAAAGGCTGCTGCCCCTGACCACGGTTGCAGCCAGCTGAGGGAGAGCTTGGTATGGAGATACAGGCTGGGTAGGGACCCTCCTTCTTCTCCGATGGCATAGATGCAAGGGAACCTTGCATAAGGTATTCTTTCCCGGTAGTTCTGAACATCCATAGTCTTGCTTTCCTTCCTAGCCCCATTTATGGTTCTGAAGATATTTAAGAATAAGTGTGGTATTTTCAACATTTGGCGCAGTAGGTGAGAGACGTGTTCACATTACTGAATATTCATTTCGCTGTTAAATTTGTAAAATGCAGGTCTAGATATAATGTGCATCGAATGTGATTGTGATTCTTTATATAGGCAGCTAGATTCAGGCTGAATGCTGGAAATGTGAATAGTCTTTTCATTAAAAAATTAATGACAATGAAATGTTCAGATCTTTTCAACTTTACTTAAATACATTTAGATTTTAGATAAGCATGAATTATAATTTATATCATGTCTTTTAATTTTTACGGATTTTTAGTATTTTAGAAGGATAATTTTGAAAACGTATGCAAAAATAACTAACTTTCCTTTTGTTACTTTTACTTTAATTTACATTTTTGTATATGAAGCATATATTTATATTTTACTTTGTGCTAGAACAATACTGTATTGAAACAAATTTTGTGAAAATATTGTTTGTAACAATATAATTAGTGAAACAAAGAAAAGAATGATACATTTTTATGAGAAAAATGCATAATACTCTGTATATTGTGTATGTCTTTACCTTATTACTCATCCAGATACCACTAGCCCATAAACAGGATATTCCTACATGCATAATAATAATTCCATTATCTTTGATGTTTTGCCTACTTTATATAAAAACAGTAGCTTTACTTACATTCATTTTTTAACTTTTGTCAATATGAAGGTATAATTTTCAAGGTTCAGAGGATAGGATTTTTCTACTTAACTCTTTGTTAACTTGATTTATAACTTTCAAGTATTTAGACATGGTTCACAGGCCTCTATTTGTAGTCTTGCCCTGGGCCTCAATTGTTTGGTGAAGAAAAAAAATCCCACTCATAGAAGAGAGTTTGCCTTTATGAATGGGACCACTTGAGGGACTATAGATTCACATGTCTCCCTTCTCAGGCTCACTCCAGTGTATGGACTCTTTGAGCTTGGAACAGTGGATAAAATTACTTGCATTGCTAGATTGATTTTTCTCTTTGAGCAAACACACATAGTTGAATATTGTAAGTTAAATGTAATCATAATGCTACTCCACTCTAAGGCAGATGCTGAAATGAATAAATGGTTCATAATTAGTTAATTAGTTGTTTTATTAAATTTAACAGGTTATGCCTTTGCTATAATTTTATAATTTTAGTGTTTTACCTTAATTCACCTAGTCATTCATTCAACACAACTTAATTGTTGGGCATGGAAGACACAAATACAAATAAGATATTCCATTTTTACTTTTGGCAAGATGCTGGAATAGACACTATGAATGGGCCTTTGCTACAAAATAGCTAGCCATACCTTTAATAAATTGAAATCTTTACAGAAAATAAGAGGAAATTTCAACATGGCTTTCCAACTATCAAAAACTGTGAAGCCTGTGAGACTTTACCCTGCTTTCCTGCTAACAAGTTGCCTGCCACAGTTTCATGGACGCTGGTAGAAGACACGAAACACCCAGGTCAGAGACAATGCATATTATTACTCACAACACAGCAGGCAGCATGTGCTTCATGCTTTCATAAGTTTCTTTGTCCTCCAGGCCTCATGGGGTGGTGGAGCAGCCCAAGTGGTTGCTGTGTATGCAGTGGGTTTATATCCTAGCTGAGGAATGCTCAGATTAGGAAAACACCATCTTTTAAAGGGATTACTAGCAAACTTGCTCAACTTTTACCCTAGAGGGAGAAACTATGTTTATTATTCTGGATAAATCTGCCCTTTGCACTAAATGGAAAGAGTATCTACATCTTCCAAGGCAGTTTGCTCTACAAAAATCCTTAAAAAGATAGTTCAGAACAAAAACTTCTACTCAGAGGACACACAGAAATATGAGAGATTCATGGATAATTTCCTTCCAACACCCACCAGAAATAACTTAAAACAAACACAAATAAAAGGTGAATCATGAGTAGTGAACAAATGTAAAGTCGGTTTTCTATGTCTTTCAAAATTGGAAACAATCCTCTCAAACCTTGTCCCTCCTGCTTTATCAACTAAGTTTATGTAACATTCTAAATTCTTTGTTGTCGTTTCAACAATGTTCACAGAATCTTCACCAAGGATATATTCCACTTCAAGAAATCATTTTGACCTCTCGCCATGTATCACAAATGTTTGTAATGGCTTCTAGAATGGTGACTCTTTTCCAAAAGATTTTCAATTAATTTTGCCCAGATCCATCAGAGGCATCATTATCTATGGCAGCTATTGCCTTACAAAACATATTTCTTAAATAATAAGACTTGAAAATCAAAATTACTCCTTGATTCATGGGTTGCAAAATGGATGTTGTGTTAGCAGGCATGAAGACAACATTAATCTTGTTGTACATCTCCATCAGAGCTCTTGGGTGACCAGGTGCATTGTCAATAAGCAGTAATACTTTGAAAGAAATTTTTTTTTCTGAGCAGTAGGTCTCATCAATGAGCTTAAAATAGTCAGTAAACCATGTTGTAAATAGATGTGCTGTCATTTAGGCTATGTTGTTCCATTTAGAGAGCACAGGCAGAGTAGATTTAGCATAATTCTTAAGGGTCCTAGGATTTTCAGAATGGTAAATGAGCATTGGCTTCAACTCAGTCATCAGCTCTGTTAACCCCTGGTAAGAGAGTCAGCCTGTGCTTTGAAGCTTTGAAGCCAGGCACTGACTTCTTTCAAACTATGAAAGTCCCAGATGGCATTTTCTTCCAATAGAAGGCTGTTTGGTCTCCACTGAAAATCTGTTGTTTAGTGTAGCCACCTCCATAAATGATCTGAGCTAGGTCTTCTGGATAACTTGCAGCAGCTTCTCTATCAGCATTTGCTGCTTCTCCTTGCACTTCTATGTTATGGAGCCGTTTCTTTCTTTAAATCTCATGAACCAACCTCTGCTAGCTTCACACTTTTCTTCTGCAGCTTCCTCATCTCTCTTAGCCTTCATAGAATTGAAGAGAGTTAGGGCCTTGCTCTGGATTAGGCTTTGGCTTAAGGGAATGTTGTGGCTGGTTTGATCTTCTATCTAAAGCAGTAAAACTTTCTCCATATAGGCAATGAGGGTGTTTTGCTTTCTCACCATTCGTGTGTTCACTGGAGTAGCACTTTTAATTGCTTTGAAGAAATTTTCCTTCGCATTTGCAGCTTGGCTAACTGGCACAGTAAGCCTAGCTCTCTGCCTATCTCAGCTTTTGACATGCCTTCCTCACTAAGTTTAATCAATTATAGCTTTTGATTTAAAGTGAGAGACATATGACTTTTCACTTGAACACTTAGAAGCCATTGTAGAGTTATTCATTGGCCTAATTTTAATATAATTGTGTCTCAGGGAATAGGGAGACCTGAGAAGAAGGAGAGAGGCAGTGGAGTAGCTGGTCATTGGAGCAGTCAGAACACATAAAACATTTATTAAGTTCACTATCTCATATGGGCATGGCTTGCATTGCCCCAAAACAATTACGATAGTTACATCAGATGTCACTGATCACAGATCATCATAACAAATATAATAATAATGAAAATTTTGAAATGTGATGAGAATTACCAAAATGTGAGATAGAGACAAAGTGAGCAAATGTTATTGGAAAAATATTCCCAATAGACTTGCTCAACTCAGAGTTGCTGCAAACCTTCAATTTATAAAAAAAAAACACAATATCTGCAAAGGGCAATACAGAAGAGCAATAGAATGAAGTATGCCTGTATAACTTGGGTAAATCATGTGTTACAGGGTCCAGCACATAGAAATCACTCAATACATAAAATTGAATTATTTTTCATGTTTTCTGGAGATTGTGGTTTAAGTCCCAATACTTAAGAGGTTTGACCTGAGAACACTCCCATTCTATGAGGAAAAAGATGATGAGATGGTGGATGTTTACTCAACTAGTCATTTCACAATATACGGAAGTCAAAGCTTTATGCTGCACACCTGAAACACATGCAGTGATGCATGTCAATTACATTTCAGTAAAACAAGAAAGAATTGATGCTGCTATTTAAAAAAAAAGAAAAAAGTTCTCCATGACTTATTAAGAAATGATAGAACTGGATCTGTCCCTTCTCAAATGTCACCCTAATTTGTTAGGACTCCTGGGCCTCTCCAGTCTATGTGAGCAAAAGATGAAGAGTTTAGGAAACCATCTTAGAGGGTGATTCAACATGGCACAGCTGAACTCAGCGATTGGAGGAGAATAAAACTACATCATAGTGAGTTCACACAGTTCAACAAACCAGTCACATGTTCTAGTCTTATTACTATAAAGGTCAAAAGAATAGAAATTCCATGTCTAGAATCATAATTCTATCCATCCTAATATCATTCTGGTGCCCTAATTTATATTCTAATATTAAGTAACAGTGTTTTCTAAGCATAATTTTTAGTTTTCACGGAGTATATCGTGTTTTGTAATTTAGAAAGCACCTTAGCTTATATTATCTCATTTAATCCTAACATTTGATACATTAGGAAGGGTAAAAAAAGTTCTTATTTTTTGTATTTTACACAGAATGAAACAATTTTCTAAGATACTTAGGTCATGCAACTAGAACTAGGCTGAGCTAGGATCCTTTCATCCAATATTTAGCAAATATGTACTAAGTATGATGACATGTCATACACTCCTTAAGATAGCAGAAGTACAGTGGTCAAGGTGACATACAAAATACTTAATTTCTTAGCACTTACATCCTGGTAGAGGTAGATAGATAAAAAAATAAATAACTAAACAAGGCTATCTCAGCTAGTTATAAATTCAATGAAGGGAAAAATCAGAGTATGTTATAGAACGTGAACAGAGGTAGGGGTGAGTGTTCACTTCGGGCTTGGTCGCAGGGGATTACACTGGAGCATAGTCCTGAGTGACGAAGAGCCAGCCACATAAAATACCTGGGGGAAGCATATTCCAGGCAGTGGGAACAGCAAGAACCACAGACTGGAGGTGAAAGTAAGTTTGTCCTTTTCAAGCAACAGAATGTAACTGAGCTTTAGTAAACTAGGGGAAGAGTGTGAGGGAAGATTTAGGTGAGGAAAGCAAGGGCCAGGTCCTGTAGAGCCTCGAAGACTTCGCAAAAGAGTTTGCATTTCATGTTTAGTGCAATAGGAAACCACCAGAGGGTTTTAAATTGGGGTGTTTACATTTCAAGAAGTCTTTCTTGTTGTATAGAGACTGATGTTGTCGGGGAACAGGAGTGTAGGCAAGGCGCCGTTTTGAAAGTCTTCTTAGCAAGAGATGATCCTGGGCTCCGGTGGTGGCAGCCGGACTGACTGAATAATTGGATGCAGGATTTTAAAACCCATTGTTGGATTAGAAATCTAGCGCCCCTTTCATTGGAACCCATGTGAGTTCAAAGTTTCCCAACTTATCACCCAGCTCTGGTAGGACCTTGGCAACACAGCTCTCTCTTCCCCGCACTCCTGTGGTTCAATACCTTTGACCTTCGTCAATTCTTAGAAACTACCGAACACGTTCCTTTGGACCACCTTTTTGCTCTCACAACTGTCTTCTCATCCTTCAGGACTTAACATAAGAGATGGCCCCTAACTGCCTTAGAGAATTATATAGCCCTCTCTTGCTCTTGTCTATCCCTTCTGGTCCTTCCTATCAATCATCATAATGTCTAACAACTTATCTGTTTACTTGTCTGTCTCTCTCACTAGAATATAAGCTTCTTGGCAGGGACTATGTCTTTCTTGTTCATAGTTATGTCCCACCACATTAGGTTTTCAGTCAACAGTAATAGCTAGCACTTTGGATCACTAAGTATATGACAAAGAGTATCATGAACACTTTACATATATTAATGTAATCCTCCCAACAACCCTGAGGTTGCATCTATTATAATTCACCTTTTATAGCCGAGAGAATTACAGGGTTGAAGGAACTTGCTCAAGATCCCCAAATTAGTGACAAAGTGACTTTAGGATGTGGATACAGGCAGCCTCTCTCCTGAGTCTGCAGTTTTGACCATTACCTTAATCTTCCTTCAAAATAATGGATAAATCAATAACGATGATACTTAATCCTCCCCTTAGCTCTAAATGATGCTTTAAGTGTATTTTTTAACATGGATAAATGAATGAATGTTATTACGGATGAACAACAAAACCTAAACTGTTCTTAGCTCCACGTATGCTTTTATTGAAATGACTCAACGGAAACGATGCCATTTTCCAGTTTCTGCTGCCTGAGATTGTTTATTTTTTTTACCCTTCGAATAATGGGGGAGGGGGGCATGATGAATTTTGCTCCCACTGCTTCTTACCCTGTGGTTTCTATAGATCATGTGATGTTTTACATTTCATTGAGTTCTGCTACTTCTAAGCTGCCAGGTTCACTGTCAATCTCATCTCTTAAATTCTTTGACCAAGTTATTGAGCAATAAAAAAAGCAACCTTGAAAAATATTTATAACACAGTTTTCTCCATAGCCTGTTGGTTACAGACTGATTTACATGCACAGTCATGACTGGGTGAGTCTTAGCCAGGTTTTCCTCATGTTTGTGGCCCCAGCACCCGGCACAGTGCTTGGCACACAATGGAAACTCAATACCTATTTGTTCAATGAATAATGAACCCAGCATATGAAACCTATTAGATAATCTTGGCCATGTGTCTCATTGGTGAAATCATATAAAATGCATCCAACTGAGCCTCTGCTACCTGCTTAGGTCCTGGCTGATAGAGAAACTGTAGCACTGTAGACTTTTGGCAGGTGGGGACCATGGGGTGACTAGCTCTGCTGTTCTCCTGCTGGTCTAGCAACACCACATTTCCTCTCTGACTATCTGGTCACCCACCTTTGCTCATTCCATGGCTGATGTCCTGCTCAGCTTCTCCAGCCTGACTCATGGCGTGACCTGCTTTCCAGGCTCCGTGCCTTCCTTCTGGTTCCCAGACTCTGACGGGCATTCTCCTTCCTGGCACCGAGCTTCTGTGGACAGATATCTGGGAACAACCCCACCTTGGCATGGCCTGGGGGATCTCAGTTTCCACCCCACCTTCATCCTGAGCCTGCCCCCCCCCCCCCCCCCCCCAAATTACTCACTGCCAGTGTTGATGGGTCTTATCCTAGGTTGGAATGATCTATTTTCATCAATTGCCAGATTCATCTTTGTTCTTACAACTTTTTGGATGCTTAAACTCCTTGTTTTTTTTATTTCTCTTTTGGTCACCTTAATTCTCCCTTTCTTTTCTTATCTACGGTTTCATCAAACGTTTTGCCTCTTTCAAATACATATCCGACCAATCTGAAGACAAACACCAATGCCTCAATGCTTCTTGAAAAGCAAACCTCCCTGGTGACAGAATTTCTCTGTGTTAAGAGTTGAACACACCTCCCTCCCTCCCACCCTCCTTATCCCACCCCTCTAGGTGGTCACAAAGCACCAAGCTGATCTCCCTGTGCTATGTGGCTGCTTCCCACTAGCTATCTATTTTATGTTTGGTAGTGTATATATGTCCATGCCACTCTCTCACTTTGTCCCAGCTTACACTTCCCCCTCTCCATATCCTCAAGTCCATTCTCTAGTAGGTCTGTGTCTTTATTCCCGTCTTGCCCCTAGGTTCTTCAGAACTTTTTTTTTTTATTATTCCATATATGTGAGTTAGAATATGGTATTTGTTTTTCTCTTTCTGACTGACTTCACTCTGTATGACAGGCTCTAGGTCCATCCACCTCACTACAAATAACTTAATTTCATTTCCTTTTACGGCTGAGTAATATTCCATTGTATATATGGGCCACGTCTTCTTTATCCATTCATCTGTTGATGGACTCTTAGGTTGCTTCCATGTCCTGGCTATTATAAATAGAGCTGCAACAAACATTATGGTACATAACTCTTTTTGAATTATGGTTTTCTCAGGGTATATGCCCAGTAGTGGGATTGCTGGATCATATGGTAATTCTATTTTAAGTTTTTGAAGGAACCTCTGTACGGTTCTCCATAGTGGCTGTATCAATTTACATTCCCACCAACAGTGCAAGAGGGTTCCCTTTTCTCCACACCCTCTCCAACATTTACTGTTTGTAGATTTTTTGATGATGACCACTTTGACTGGTGTGAGATGATATCTCACTGCAGTTTTGATTTGCATTTCTCTAATGATTAATGATGTTGAGCATTCTTTCATGTGTTTGTTGGCAGTCTGCATATCTTCTTTGGAGAAATGTCTATGTAGGTCGTCTGGCCATTTTTGGATTGGGTTGTTTGTTTTCTTGATATTGAGTTGCATGAGCTGCTTGTAACTTTTGGAAATTAATCCTTCGTCAATTGCTTCATTTGCAAATATTTTTTCCCATTCTGAGGGTTGTCTTTTTGTCTTGTTTATGGTTTCCTTTGCTGTGCAAAAGCTTTTAAGTTTCACTAGGTCCCATTTGTTTATTTTTGTTTTTATTTCCATTTCTCTAGGAGGTGGGTCAAAAAGGATCTTGCTGTGATTTATGTCATAGAGTGTTCTGCCTATGTTTTCCTCTAAGAGTTTAATAGTGTCTGGCCTTACATTTAGGTCTTTAATTCATTTTGAGTTTATTTTTGTGTATGGTGTTAGGGAGTGTAGTAAGTTCATTCTTTTACATGTAGCTGTCCAGTTTTCCCAGTACCACTTATTGAAGAGGCTGTCTTTTCTCCACTGTATATTCTTGCCTCTTTTATCAAAGATAAGGTGACCATATGTGTGTGGGTTTATCTCTGGACTTTCTATCCTGTTCCATTGATCTATATTTCTGTTTTTGTGCCAGTACCATACTGTCTTGATTACTGTAGCTTTGTAGTATAGTCTGAAGTCAGGGAGCCTGATTCCTCCAGCTCCATTTTTTTTTCTCAAGATTGCTTTGCCTATTCGGGGCCTTTTGTGTTTCCATACAAGTTATGAAATTTTTTGTTCTACTTCTTTGAAAACTGCCATTGGTAGTTTGATAGGGATTGCATTGAATCTGTCGACTGCTTTGGGTAGTACAGTCATTTTCACAATGTTGATTCTTCCAATCCAAGAACATGGTATATCTCCCCATCTATTTGTATCGCCTTTAATTTCTTTCATCAGTATCTTATAATTTTCTGCATACAGGTCTTTTGTCTCCTTAGGTAGGTATATTCCTAGGTATTTTATTCTTTTTGTTCCATTGGTAAATGGGAGTGTTTTCTTAATTTCACTTTCAGAATTTTCATCATTAGTGTATAGGAATGCAAGAGATTTCTGTGCATTAAATTTGTGTCCTGCTACATTACCAAATTCATTGATTAGCTCTAGCAGTTTTCTGGTACCATCTTTAGGATTCTCTATGTATAGTATCATGTCATCCACAAACAGTGACAGCTTTACTTCTTCTTTTCCGATTTGGATTCCTTTTCTTTCTTTTTCTACTCTGATTGCTGTGGCTAAAACTTCCAAAACTATGTTGAATAATAGTGGTGAGAGTGGGCAACCTTGTCTTGTTCCTGATCTTAGTGGAAATGGTTTCAGTTTTTCACCATTGAGGACGATGTTGGCTGTGGGTTTGTCATATATGGCCTTTATTATGTTGAGGAAAGTTCCCTCTATGCCTACTTTCTGGAGGGTTTTTATCATAAATGAGTGTTGAATTTTGTCGAAAGCTTTTTCTGCATCTATTGAGATGATCATATGGTTTTCTCCTTCAATTTGTTAATATGGTTTACAACATTGATTGATTTGCGTATATTGAAGAATCCTTGCGTTCTTGGGATAAACCCCACTTGATCATGGTGTATGATTCTTTTCATGTGCTGTTGGATTCTGTTTGTTAATATTTTGTTGAGGATTTTTGCGTCTGTGTTCATCAGGGATGTTGGCCTGTAGTTTTCTTTCTTTGTGACATCTTTGTCTGGTTTTGGTATCAGGGTGATGGTGGCCTCGTAGAATGAGTTTGGGAGTGTTCCTCCCTCTGCTATATTTTGGAAGAGTTTGAGAAGGATAGGTGTCAGCTCTTCTCTAAATGTTTGATAGAATTCGCCTGTGAAGCCATCTGGTCCTGGGCTTTTGTTTGCTGGAAGATTTTTAATCACAGTTTCAATTCGGTGCTTGCAACTGGTCTGTTCATATTTTCTATTTTCTCCTGGTTCAGTCTCGGAAGGTGTGCATTTCTAAGAATTTGTCCATTTCTTCCAGGTTGTCCATTTATTGGCATATAGTTGCTTGTAGTAATCTCTCATAATCCTTTATATTTCTGCAGTGTCAGTTGTTACTTCTCCTTTTTAATTTCTAATTCTATTGATTTGAGTCTTCTCCCTTTTTTGCCTGATGAGTCTGGCTAATGGTTTATCAATTTTGTTTATCTTCTCAAAGAACCAGCTTTTAGTTTTATTGATCTTTGCTATCGTTTCCTTCATTTCTTTTTCATTTATTTCTGATCTGATCTTTATGAATTATTTCCTTCTGCTAACTTTGGGTCTTTTTTTTTTTTTTTCTTCTTTCTCTAATTGCTTTAGGTGTAAGGTTAGGTTGTTTATTTGATATGTGTCTTGTTTCTTAAGGGAGGATTGTATTGCTCTAAACTTCCCACTTAGAACTTCTTTTGCTGCATCCCATAGGTTTTGTGTCATCGTGTTTTCATTGTCATTTGTTTCTAGGTAATTTTTGATTTCCTCTTTGATTTCTTCAGTGATCTCCTGGTTATTAAGTAGTGTATTGTTTACCCTCCATGTGTTTGTATTTTTTACAGATTTCTTCCTGTAATTGATATCTAGTCTCATAGCGTTGTGGTCGGAAAAGATACTTGATATGATTTCAATTTTCTTAAATTTACCAAGGCTTCATTTGTGACCCAAGTTTTGATGTATCCTGGAGAATCTTCTATGAGCACTTGAGAAGAGAGTGTATTCTGTTGTTTTTGGAATGAATGTCCTGTAAATATCAATTAAGTCCATCTTGTTTAAAGTATAATTTAAAGCTTGTGTTTCCTTATTTATTTTCATTTGGATGATCTGTCCATTGGTGAAAGTGGGGTGTTAAAGTCCCCTACTATGATTGTGTTACTGTCGATTTCCCCTTTTATGGCTGTTAGTATTTGCCTTATATATTGATGTGCTCCTATGTTGGGTGCATAAATATTTACAATTGTTATATCTTCTTCTTGGATTGATCCCTTGATCATTATGTAGTGTCCTCTTTGTCTCTTGTAATAGTCTTTGTTTTAAAGTCAATTTTTGTCTGATATGAGAATTGCTACTCCAGCTTTCTTTTGATTTCCATTTGCATGGAATATCTTTTTCCATCCCCTCACTTTCAGTCTGTATGTGACCCTAGGTTTGAAGTGAGTCTCTTGTAGACAGCTTATATACGGGTCTTGTTTTTGTATCCATTCAGCCAGTCTATGTCTTTTGGTTGGAGCATTTAATCCATTTACATTTAAGGTAATTATCGATATGAATGTTCCTATTACCATTTTCTTAATTGTTTTGGGTTTGTTATTGTAGGTCTTTTCCTTCTCTCATGTTTCCTGCCTAGAGAAGTTCCTTTAGCATTTGTTGTAAAGCTGGTTTGGTTGTGCTGAAGTCTCTTAGCTTTTGCTTGTCTGTAAAGGTTTTAATTTCTCCGTCAAATCTGAATGATATCCTTGCTGGGTAGAGTAATCTCAGTTGTAGATTTTTCTCCTTCATCACTTTAAATATGTCCTGCCACTCCCTTCTGGCTTGCAGAGTTTCTGCTGAAAGATCAGCTGTTAACCTTGTGGGGATTCCCTTGTGTGTTATTTGTTGTTTTTCCCTTGCTACTTTTAATATTTGTTCTTTGTATTTAATTTTTGATAGTTTGATTAATATGTGTCTTGGTGTGTTTCTCCTTGGATTTATCCTGTATGGGACTCTCTGTGCTTCCTGGACGTGATTAACTATCTCCTTTCTCATATTAGGGAAGTTTTCAACTATAATCTCTTCAAATATTTTCTCAGTCCCTTTCTTTTTCTCTTCTTCTTCTGGGACCCCTATAATTCGAATGTTGGTGCGTTTCATGTTGTCCCAGAAGTCTCTGAGCCGGTCCTCAATTCTTTTCATTCTTTTTTCTTTATTCTGCTCTGCAGTAGTTATTTCCACTATTTTATCTTCCAGGTCACTTATCTGTTCTTCTGCCTCAGTTATTCTGCTATTGATCTCTTCTAGAGAATTTTAAATTTCATTTATTGTGTTGTTCATCACTGTTTGTTTGCTCCTTAGTTCTTGTAGGTCCTTGGTAAACGTTTCTTGTATTTTCTCCATTCCATTTCCAAGATTTTGGATCATCTTTACTATCTTTATTCTGAATGCTTTTTCAGGTAGACTGCCTATTTCCTCACCATTTGTTTGGTCTGGTGGGTTTTTACCTTGCTCCTTCATGTGCTGTGTGTTTCTCTGTCTTCTCATTTTGCTTAACTTACTGTGTTTGGGTTCTCCTTTTCGCAGGCTGTAGTTTCATAGTTTCCGTTGTTTTTGGTGTCTCTCCCAAGTGGCCAAGGTTGGTTCATTGTGTTGTGTAGGCTTCCTGGTGGAGGGGAGTAGTGCCTGTGTTCTGGTGGATGAGGCTGGAGTTTGTCTTTCTGGTGGGCAGGTCCACGTCTGGTGGTGTGTTGTGGGGTGTCTGTGGCCTTATTATGATTTTAGGCAGCCTCTCTGCTAATGAATGTGGTTGTGTTCCTGTCTTGCTAGGTGTTTGGCATAGGGTGTGCACTCTGTAGCTTGCTGGTCGTTGAGTGGAGCTGGGTCTTGGTGTTGAGATGGAGATCTCTGGGAGATTTTTGCCTTTTTATATTACGTGGAGCTGGGAGGTCTCTTGTGGACCAGTGTCCTGAACTTCGCTCTCCCACCTCAGAGGCACAGCCCTGACGTCTGGCTGGAGCCCCAAGAGCCTGTCATCCACACGGCTCAGAATAAAAGGGAGAATAAAAAGGAAGAAAGAAAGGAAGAAAGAAAGAAAGAAAGAAAGAAAGAAAGAAGATAAAATAAAGTTTAATTAAATTAAATTAAAAAGTTCTTAAAATAAAAATTATTATTAAAAAAATTTTTTGTAAATAATAAAAAAAAGAAAGAAGAGAGCAACCAAACCAAAAAACAAATCCACCAATGATAACAAGTGCTAAAAACTGTACTTAAAAAAACAAAAAGAAAATCAATAATGGACAGACAGAACCCTAGGACAAATGGTAAAAGCAAAGCTATACAGCCAAAATCACACACAGAAGCATACACATATACACTCACAAAAAGAGAAAAAGGGGAAAAAGTATATACATCGTTGCTCCCGAAGTCCACCTCGTCAATTTGGGTTGATACATTGTTTATTCAGGTATTCCACAGATGCAGGGTACATCAAGTTGATTGTGGAGATTTAATTCGCTTCTCCTGAGGCTGCTGGAGAAATTTCCCTTTCTCTTCTTTGTTCGCACAGCTCCCGGGGTTCAGCTTTGGATTTGACCCTGCCTCCGCGTGTAGGTCGCCTGAGGGCGTCTGTTCTTCGCTCAGACAGGGCGGGGTTAAAGGCGTAGCTGCTTCAGGGGCTCTGGCTCACTCAGGCCGGGGGGAGGGAGGGGTACGGATGCCGGGCGAGCCTGTGGTGGCAGAGGCTGGCATGACGATGCACCAGCCTGAGGCGCGCCATGTGTTCTCCCGGGGAAGTTGCCCCTGGATCACGGGACCCTGGCAGTGGCGGGCTGCACAGGCTCCCGGGAGGGGCGGTGTGGAGAGTGAGCTGTGCTTGCACATAGGCTTCTTGGTGGCGGCAGCAGCAGCCTTAGCGTCTCATGCCAGTCTCTGGGGTCTGCACTGATAGCTGTGGGTCGCGCCCGTCTCTGGAGCTCATTTAAGCAGTGCTCTGAATCCCCTCTCCTCGCACACCCCGAAACAATGGTCTCTTGCCTCTTAGGCAGGTCCAGATTTTTTCCCGGGCTCCCTCCTGGCTAGCTGTGGTGCACCAGCCCCCTTCAGTCTGTGTTCACGCCGCCAACCCCAGTCATCTCCCTGGGGTCTGACCTCGGAAGCCCAAGCCTCAGCTCCCAGCCCCCGCCCGCCCCGGCGGGTGAGCAGACAAGCCTCTCAGGCTGGTGAGTGCTGGTTGGCACTGATCCTCTGTGCGGGAATCTCTCCGCTTTGCCCTCTGCACCCCTGTTGCTGCGCTCTCCCCCGTGGCTCTGAAGCTCCCCCGCTCCGCCACCCGCAGTCTCTGCCCGCGAAGGGGCTTCCTAGTGTCTGGAAACCTTTCCTCCTTCACGGCTCCCTCCCACTGGTGCAGGTCCTGTCCCTATTCTTTTGTCTCTGTTTTTTCTTTTTTAGTTTGCCCTACCCAGGTATGTGGGGAGTTTCTTGCCTTTTGGGAGGTCTGAGGTCTTCTGCCAGCATTCGGTAGGTGTTCTGAAGGAGTTGTTCCACATGTAGATATATTTCTGATGTATTTGTGGGGAAGAAGGTGACCTCCACGTCTTACTCTTCCACCATCTTGAAGCCCCTCCATGTCCTTTTATTTTGGCAGTGGTCACTTTCTAGAGATTGTTCCTATCGTATTTCCATTTTTTCATTCTGCTAACTCTCCAATGCCTTTTTTCTTCAAAAAGATAATATCCCCAGGACAGTGGTATACAGTTTGAAAAAGTTTGCCTTGTGTGCCCCCAGCATCAGAACCAAAGTCAATGGCATTTTGTACTGAGGAAAGTCATCTCTTAATTATTTCTGTTTGGATTATCTACTGTTTGTTTGCTCCAGATTTCCTTCTCCAAAACCCAGTTTGTTCCAGAACATCTCCAAGTTCCATCAACTCCTCCAGTCTAGTTAACTTTTTTTCTCAAAAATAATGAGAATTAACTCTGAGATTAGCTTAACTAAAAAATAATTGGGTAGGTTGCTCTACAGAAAAATGAATTTCATAGAGTCACATGAAAGAGGAATAATTTTGGATTCTCTATTATTATTATTATTACTACTACTACTACCACAACTACCATCACTAGTACTCTGATTATTATTTGGTCACATGACACCTTAAGACAGACCCCACCCTTTATTTTTCTGTAACATCCAGCTGAGCCAAACACCATTTTGGAATTCTCTTTTTAGTTAATTCAGAGGCCATAATTTTCTCCTAATGTTGAAAAATTATTTGGAACAATGCCATTTCATAGCCTTGCAAGGTTCGAAGAGATCTTCAAGTTTAACCTCATACAACCACCATCCATTGTTCTGGTGTCCTCTCTGACGTTCCTGCCAAGAGGGTGGTCTGGCCTCTGATGGAACACTTTGGGGATGGTCTGTTCTCTGAAACACTAGGAGGTCCTGTCTTTGATCATCTTTCAGCTCATTCCTGGAGCCATTGTAATTTCACTGTGGTTGGGTGGCGGAACACTCCAAAGGGGTTGAAGGTAAGACTTGTCAGACAAGCCAGCCAAATCCAGTTGCAAAAAGGCAATTTGCTGTTGCTGGAATTAGTCCAGCACAGATACCATTCATATTAATAGGGATCTTTTAAAATTCGAATCTTATCTCCATGAGCCAGGGAGAACATCCATTGTTCTGTTGTAAGTTAACAGCTTTGCATACTTTAGAAGCAATGAGCCTAAACAAAAAGGAATTTTCTTCCAGTGGTTTGTGGCCAGCAGGAGCTGTAGTGCATACCGTGTGCAGAAGAAATTTACTGGATTTTAGAGCAAGTCTCTCTGTTGCTTATTGCTTATTTTGTTACACTGAGCTCCTCTCCTGTCCCAGAGCTAACCCCTAGCTAATGTTAACCATTAGGCAAGGTAGAATTTCTTTTCTTAAGCAGCAGCTCATACTTAATGACTGTCATGACAAATAACTTTGTTCTATTATACTAATTACTCAAAGGAATGTGTAGCTTTCTTGTATTTTAAACGTTCTGTTTTTCATATAATTAGCTTGTTAAAAAAGCTACCCTTACCTGTAACAGGATGTGGTCGTTTGGGGAAGAATATCTCGCATTTACAAAACATATTTTGATATGAAACAAACCCTTCTTCCTCTCTTGCTGTTTTATATTTCACAGGTCAGAATTATAAAGAGGTAGCGTTTAGAAGTAACAACACTGATGAATGAACAGCCGCTGAATTCGTCTTTGGGAGGATGGAGTTTGGGGACTCTTAGCTACTCATGGCACCGTAAGTCTAGTGGTCCCCGAGCAGGACCACAGAACCACAGGCTTCCAGAGTATTAGACGCTGGGTGTGAGCAGCGGCCTCGTGACTCATTCAAGGGTGAGCTGGAATGGGGTGATCCAGGCAGGAGAGAACTTTTAAAGAGAAGCAAAACTGTAGCCAAATGACTAGCAGGGCCCTGGAGTTCTGGGAAACCCCGTCGTCTGTTGGACTTCCCTCCCCCAAAAAAGGGCTTGTTTGTTAAAAAGGCCCCAGGCATTAAGTTTAGGTACAAGATGGGACACATCTGGAAGATGTAATTACTGAGCCTGCAATTAGTAAGCATGGTATTAACACACATGGAGCAGATTCATCTACTTTTCTTACACCTTCTGGGAGAGTTCAGCCTTTCAAACTTAGGTCTTAACTTTTCAGTTGGGAAAATTGGTAACCATGCAATTGTTCATTAGAGGTGAATTCTCATTGGGTGATGGAATGTGGCTACTGTGGAAATGATTTAATTTGACCAGACCCGTAAGTTTCTAAGCCCTCCAAAAGGTGATTTCTTGAGACACAGAATGTTCTCTGAGTGTGTTCTTTGACTGCAGAGCACTGTAATACAAATCATTATACTCTAATTATATTTCAAATAATGTTAGTCTATGAGTGAAGCAATTTCTGTTTAAAAATGTTGCCCTGAGTGAAAGTCCACTGATGATCTTTCTAGAAGATTGAAAGAAAACAGAACTCAGAAGTTTATACATGCATATAAATATATGTATGGGTATAAATTCCAGAATTTAATCTATGTAGAAATTAATATAATAATATAATTGTATATATATACTTATATAAATTCATATACATTTCAGAAAAAATATATGTGTGTTTATCTATGTAGGTCAAAACTGAAATCTCCATCTAGATATGCATTATTAGTATTTGACTGCCGGGCTTTATGGGTTTCAGAAGAGGTAGGAAGGGGGAACATCTATGAAAAAAGGCTGTTCTCATGCCATTTTCCAGTCTGGGTGGAATTCAAAAGTATCAGAGTTGGTGAAAAAAACCAGCTTTCTTCTCAAAGGTTTCTTGGCCAAGTTTTGATACCCCAAGAGGCTGAGGAAAACATCTGACCTTCTGGACACATACCACACTATCCAAACCTTTTTAGGCCAACCCATCACAGGCAATGGCCTCAACAAAACAGGCAGTACCTTAAGCAAACAAGACAGGGAGACTCTAAAGACAGGCAGCCTTATACTTTAGTTCCTGTAAGAAATGGTCAACTCAAAAATGTTTTCTTTAACGGAGTTAAAAATAGTTGAAGCTGAAATAGCTCATCCTATGAAACACTTCAGAGTAAAATGTGTGCTTTACTTTTTTTTTTTCTTTTTCTTTCTTTCCTTAAAAAATGTGTTGGCATTAGACAAGTCGGGCTGGAGCAACCAGGATGGAATGTGAACCATGCCACCGGATGGCAAATTGGAGAGGAACACGCCTTTCATCTGAATTATAGGCTGGATAAGGAATGCGCTATATTCTCTGCTATGTATGAGCAGGAGAAAACTTTCCCAGGGTATTTTTCTTTTGCATTTCTGACTCTTATTGGATTGGAAGCGGGTCCATGTGACCCAGCGGGGTCCATTTTCCATAATAAGGCTAAAAATATGCCAGAAATGTTTTCTTTAGCACAGTGTCTGAGTGTCAAACATGAAAGCGACATAACTCCTTTTCCTGCAGATTCGATTTCACCTTTTCCTGGAGAAAGTTCCACTGTTATCCTACCATTCTGTCCCAATGTTATTTTTTTTTGATAGGCTCCATCACCTGGCGTGTAATCCCAAATGGAATAATTGTAGAAATGTATTCCGTGTCCCTGTAAACTACAGATTTTGTTCTCTCTCTATAGTTATGTCTCTAATGACTCACCTTCAGTAAATCATAGCCCTCAAAATGTTTTTTCCTGTTATGGGAATGCATTGTCACTGAGTCACGCATATCCTTAACCAGGTCTGTTATGATCAGTGAATTGCATCTAGGATTAAGGGGAGCCCAGGACTGTCACAGAGTCTATCTAACTGGATATTAAAGGATAATAAAGTGATCAAGAGCATGTACTTTAGTCAAGAAGAATTGGGTTGAATCAATTGATAGCCATATAATCTTTGGTAGACTTTATTTCCAAACTTTTACTTCTTCATCTGCAAAGTGGGTATAGAAAGTTGTTGAAAATATTCTGATGTGTTTAGCATAGTGCTGGGGCTATTTTAAGAAAACCTGTAAACTTGGTCTCGTTTCTAATTGATTGACTCAACTAACCAGAGAAAGAGTTCATAATTCCACGGGTAAAAATGCTGTCACTACGATTAGGAGTATTGTTCCCGTCTCCTGATTCCTGGGTACGCCTGTCATTCAAGCTATTTAGACCAGTGGTTCTCAAACGGAGGCAACGTTGCTCTCCCAGCAGACGTTTGTTTTTGGCTGCCATGCCTTTGGTGCGGTGGGGACTACTGTCATCTCGTGATCAGAGGCCATGTACGTTGCTAAACATGCTATCATGCACAAGGCAAAACTCCCCTCAGCAGAGAATTATTTGGACTGAAATGTCAGTCAGGCTGAGGATAAGAAACTCTGGAATAAATTTTTCAGAACAAAAGCTTTAAGGTCTATTGTTTGATCTGGAAAGCTACCACAGGAGACATTCAAAGAAACAAACCCATTACATTTCTCTCCATGCCTCATCTATTCCAGGAACAGTTCTGAGCTCCTACTAAGTTCAGAGCTACTTTATTGCTGGTTGAAATAGAGTCTGGATTTCTGAAGCCCATGTGCTTCTAAAGAGGCCGTGATGCTGGGTAATGGGTAAAGGACAGATGGAGGAATTAGCTAAATCCTCCTGATGGTAAATGCATGCATTTAATCCTAGAGATTAAATATAAATTAGAAGCAGCTTTCGATGGTTTAGTATCATTCCTAAGACTAAAGGAGAATTTTCCAAACTAAATTCATCTCCACAGCAAGTTGATATTTTTACCAATTTAAGAGGCTTTTACTAGCTTGCAGTAATATGTAGAAACCAGCCTGTCTACAGAATAGTTGCTACTTTTCCCAGTCCAGGCGTTGCCAGATGCCAGGTATGAAGAAGGCCAGCTTCAAGGCTCACAAAAATGATATTCATTTCAAAGAAGTTAAAAGTCTTGTTTTTATTGAATTCAAAAATTAAAGTTAAAATTTTCTTTTCTAATTCAATAAAAGTATTTTGTCTTAGCCTCCCATCTTTTAAAGCTCTGAATCTTACTTTACTTTTCAGGAAGTGTTATCTGCTTCTGTCAAACTGCAAAGAGGCTGGTTTCAATTTAGAGATCTAACTGTATATGTAATCACATACATTAACCAATAACGATTTATAGTGTACATTTTTCTCCACATGTTTGTAGTAAGTGCTTTCAGGATTATTCCACTTTCTTCCTCACTGCCCATGCTCTAGAGGTATTTGTCATAATTTGCTTATGATGGCTTCTCTCTGATGTCCCCAGAGTAAAAGTTCACTCAAATCACCACAGCCAACTAAGGTGGTTCCATAATCAGAGGAATAAATGAGTCCAGGCTCCTGTCTCTTGAGGTCTGTTTATGGTTCACGGCAAACTGAAAAGTTCTCAACCACTTATTATTTCTATTCTTGGCCCTGAGAAATTATTTTGCTTGTGTTCAGGTTAAATTTTTATCAGTACTAAAATTGTTGGTGTTGTAATTGGTTGATGATTGATTAACACTAGAAAAAAGTAAAGCTTAGTATAAAAATATCTATAGAAAGCTACACTGCACTTTGGTAAATTAACTTGAGACCATGCACAGTAAATAAAGACTGGGCAGTGGAAAGGACTTGATAAAGGGGATCCATAGACTCTAGTTTGACTCCCAGATGCAAACTAAGTAAGTTCACTTAGTACTTCTAAGTGTCCGGTAACTCGTCTAATAAAAGTGGATGGATTGAACTTCATGATTCCCTTTTAATGCTATCATTCAACAATTCAGTTGAAAATAACACTTTATTCCAAGTACATGATATTACACAGAAAAGAGGTCTATAATTAAATTTAGAGCACATGGGGCCACTTGGTTAAATAGTCAATTGTTTCTTAGCAAAAATACCAAGAAGGACTCTGTGACCTATAAATATCCATCATGCTCATAGCTCTGTTTCAGAAAGCTGCCTCTGGTGGCTTCTTCCACATGTGCTGAGATTCTTGCCACGTGAGTTCATTGCCCTGATCATAGGTGATTAGATGATTTAGCCATGGAAGCACCTGATACAAAGGCAACAATGTGTATTTTGGCCAGTGGCTCCTAACATGTCCTAATATATCTCTTCTATACTGTAAAGTAAATGGCTGAGCTGATCCTTGAGAAGTTTGTTATGAGGCGAAGTCAGCAGATAGTAGAGTGGTGGGGAAACCAAGGGAAACTTAGGAAAATGGCAATAAATAGAAGGCATGAGGCATCCAAAGCCATAAGAAAACAGAATCCACGGAGGAATAAAAGCCTGAGGCAATACTTGCTATAAGTAAGCAGGAACCCTGTAATGCCAGTTCATGTCTAGCCACAAGAGACATATTCAGGAAAGAGACACCCTTGGAAACATATATTAAAATCCAAACCAAATTTTTTAGGTTGTGAAATCATCATGATTCATGGTATTCATGACATTAAGAATTAAAGACTAGGAGAAGAAAATAATGGGCTTTTCTTAAGTGGGATGCATTGTAAACAAATGCTAATTATGTGCCTATGAGCAAGTTTGATCTAGAGTCTCTGTTGGTGCCTGTACAGTGTGCCTTGATTTAACTTTGACCTTGAGTTCCATGAAGGTTGAATTGTGTTTCATTTAAATGTGGTTGTATCATCTCTAGGTGGTAAGTGCTAGAACTTTGATATCCCATATTGTTCCTCTTCCTCCTCCTCCTCTTTCTTCTTCTTCTTCCCCTCCTCCTCCTCTCCCTCCCTCTCCCCCTCCCCTTCTTCTTCTTCTCTCCCTCCCCCTCCCCTTCTTCTTTTTCTTCTCTCTTCTTCTTCTTCTTCTCCTCCTTCTTCTTTGTCTCCTTCGTCTTCTTCTTTCTCCTCCTTCTCCTTCTCCTCCTTCTCCTTCTTCCTCATGTCTTATATATACCTTTATATGCTATAAATATCTAGAAGAGGTGAACCATCCCTCATACCTCTTTGCATTCCCACTGACAGCCTGTTAAGGTGCTTCACACATAGTAGAAACTCAACAAATATTTGCTGAGGCAGTGATGAGGTGACAGAGAGTAGAATTACTTTTTCCAAATACGCACAGTTTAGTTAACGCACTTTATGGAATGCTAAAGGTTATTTTTATTTTTCTTTCTACATCTTAAAAAAGTTTGAAAAAAATGTATGTGGACTGGACATATTAAACATTCCCTGGAGTATCCTGGCTCTGGTTACCTAAAGTCATGGCTGGGTCATGCATTCACCGGAGGTCAAAGCTTAGAGAATGCAGCTTTGAAGCCGCTCTGCATAAGGGTGTAATTTCAAGTTACTAATAACTCAGGAACACTTGATCTCTTTCCTTATTCTTGCCCAGATGAGTCATTTTCTTGGTAGTTTACCTTGAGCTCCTCCTATTTATACACAGCAGACTAGCTGGCATGGAAAATTGTGTGCATCTGTCTTTCATATTGAAACATATAGCTTTATGTATTTTCTTCCTCTCCATACTATTCTTTTTCTCAGTAGTTCATTTCTCTAGTCCCATTGTTTTTGCCTAAAACTAGGGAAATTTCATCCAGGGTGAGTTCGTCCTAGATCTATCAGGAAGTTGGGGTCTGTACCTTTGACTGAATTTATTATATAAGAACAAAATAAATAACAAAAAGACTCACTGCATTGTTTCCCAAAGAATGATCCAGAAGAATTTCCACTTTTCAGAGCCTCATTTGTTTTCTAAATCCCCAAAGAGAGATTTGACTCAGCAAAAAATGAGTTTTGAGCCTTCTTCAGCAGCAGCAACGGCAGCTGAGCTGTGGATCTTGGCTCTAGGACTGGCCTAGTTATTCAGCAGATACTGTCCCAGCCAAGCCCTGGAACGGCTTTTAGCCACTGCCACAGATGCTGCCTACCAACTGTTGCCTAGGTGAGGAGAGCCTTGGCCATATATCCTGGCACCCTCTCCTTCCCCAAATCTGCCTGATTCATTTGTTCACACCACACCTTCAGAGTGGAAGGTATGATTGCTTGCTTTCTTGCTTGCTTATTTTTTCCTTTTCTCCCTCTCTCTCTTTCTTTTTTGACCTCGCAAGTAATCCAGCTAAAAAATGGAATTAGAGAAGGTACCCATGGATCACCAACAGACAAAACAAGAAAAACTACTGCTGCTTATTTAAAACTGTTTTGGGTTCTTTAAAATTTCTTTCACTTTATTATTTTTTTCTAAGAGCATCTTGGGTTTTGAACAACAGTTTGCTTTTTGTAGTTTTGACTTAAAGATTTGTCTTCTCTGAGTCTATGTAGTTGTAGGAGAGGTAATTGGTTAATAAACGGTATGACACACACACATAAAGTTGTGTGACACAAACTCAGAAGCCATTAAAAAAAGATTGATAGATGTGACTACATAAAAATAAAAATATTCTGCATGGATAAAAAAAGGAAAAAAAATAGAAAACACTGTAGGTAAAGTCAGAGAACAAATAAAATAGGGAAAATGCTTGAAGCTCATTGCTCAGGCAAAGGACTAATTTCTTTAGTATATAAAAAGCTCCTGCAAATTATCAAGAAAAAGACCAAATCTTTAGTTTAAAATTGTAAAATATATGAATTGAAAGTTCATGGAAGTGAAATTAAAATGGCTTCTAAACATATGAAAAGATGCTCAAACTCACGCATAGTAAAAGAAATACAAATTGAAATAAATTCAGATACCATTTTTTGCTAATCAGACACAAGTGTGGGTCTACACTGTGTTGGCAAGGCTGTGGATGACCAGGCACTTTTTTTTTTTTTTTTTTTTTTTTGATGACCAGGCACTTTTATACAGTGCTGGGGGAGAATATAAGTGGTTAACACCTCTAAGGAAGCAATTTGGCAGAATCTATCAAAATTATAAATGCACACATATGTTGACTCAGCAATTCTACTTCTAAAAAAATTACCCTAGGCATATACTCACCCCTGTGTGAAATGGCACATATATAGGGCAATTCTTTCAGGCAAGAGATTTTAGACAACACAAATGGAATATTATTAAGCTGTTAAAAAAGAACAAGGAAGCTCTTTGGGTACTGACATAGAAAGGTCTCCAAGAAATATTATTAATAGAAAAATCAAGGTGCAGAATAGTGTGTATAGTATGTTCCCGTTTGTAGAAAAAGAAGAAAAAGTTAGAGACTGATACAGAATATGTATTTGCTTATATTTGCATAAAATAGCTGGATGGAGGATGTACAAAAATTCCCACAAAAGGTAATAAAATGGCTGTAGCATTTAAAAATTTGTATGCTATGTGAATGTCTTTCCTAATTAAAAAATGAATAAATAAGATTATTAGGAAAGAATGTGTCATAAGGCAGGAGTACCTGAGACTCCACACCAGCAAGGTGGTCTATAGCATGTATCATCTGAAGCACTGATTGCATCATCATTTCTTTTTGTCTTAGTTCAGGCTGTTATGAGAGACTATCATTGACTGGGTGGCTTAAAGAACAAACATTTATTTCTCACAGTTCTGGAAGTTGGAAGTCCAAGTTCAAGGCACTGGCGGATCTGGTGTCTGGTGAGAGCCTGTTTTCTGGCTTGCAGATGGTTGTCTTTTCATTGTTTCTTCACATGGCAAAGAGGGTTTGGGGATAGAGAGAGAGAAGGAGCTCTCTTGTGTCTCTTTTTATGAAGGCACTAATCCCATTCATGAGGACTCCACCCCCATGACTTAATTACCTCTCAAAAGCCCTACCTCCTAATACCATCACAATGAGGGGTTAGGATTTCAACAATTAGGATTTTGGAGGGACACAAACATGTAGTCCATAGCATCCTTACATATATGTTCTTTCGTAGTCTACCTTTAAAATTTTGCCCTTGCTTTCCTCCAATTCTCATTAATTTTCTAAATACATTTCTACTTCTAAGTTTCCTTCATTTATTATTCTTTTGACCTACACATACATTTATTAGCCTGCTCAGAGCTTGAATAGCATTAAACACTATTTGTAAACTTCATTGAGACTGGCGGCTGAGTGAGTTTTTAAGCCTGGAGACCTTATTCTGAGAATCAATGGAGACAAGAGTGTGGTTTGACTTATAAAGTAAAATTAAACATGAACAAAAGATTTAATCAAGCAGATCACTTATTGCCCAAGGAAATTTTCTTATAAGCACCTGGGCTTAAGCCAGGTATGCTGCTCAGGTCTAAACAAATTGAGAAAACCTTTCAGTTCACGTTTTATTCTTTAGAAGTTTTGCAGAGCTGCCACTGAGTAATAAAAGAAGATTTATGGATGGTCAGTTAGTTCCAAGTCGCCACGACCAGGAAAACTCTAGCAACTAAGAACAACTTACTAAAAATGTGACCTTATTCAAATCACTATATCTCCCAGAAATCCCAGCATCTTCATTTGTATGATTGGGATGTTTTTGAGAGACCAAATAAATTATCAATATGGATGACAGCAATAACCACTGTGGTAGCCGGTCTCCAAGAGGGCCCCCAATGAGCCCTACTTCCTGGTACTTATACCCTTGTGTCACCTCTCCCACATTGGACCAGTGTTGTCCTATGACAAATAGAATATGGAAGAGGTGGTGGTATGTCATTTCTGAGGTTAGGTTATAAAAGTTCTTTGTCCTGTTTTCTCTTTCTCTGTCTGTCTGTCTGTCTCTCTCTGTCTTTCTCTAGTAAGAGCCAGTTGCCATGTTGTGTGCAACTTTATGGAGAGGCCCACATGGTGAGGCACTTAGGCCTTCTGCCAGTGGTCACATGAGTCAGCTTGGAAGCAGAATCTCTAGCCTGGCCAAGCTGTCAGATGGTTGTAGCTCTGGCCAATACATTTGAGTACAATCTTTTGAGATACTCTAAGACAGAACTACCTTATTAAGCTGCTCCTGGATCCCTGCTCCCCAGAGACTTTGTGACATAAATGTTATTTTAAGTTGCAAAGTTTTGGGGTAATTTGTTACGGTGCAATAGATAACTCATACAACCACATATCACCAGCAATAATAACCAGTCAATCCCTTCTCTCATTTTTTTTTGTTTTTCCATAACTTTTAATCATTTTTACAGCTGTTCACATGACAATCACATTTCCACTTTAAAAAATTTGTTACAAAGATGCATAGAGAAAAGAGGAAAGCAAAGGAATAAACTACAAGCAATTACATAAGTGACACTTTTGTGATCTGGCATTTTGTATCTCTTCTTCATAGAAAGAACCTCATGGTGTTACTAAGGTCTAGATTTGGGTACAGTGATTCCAGTGGAATGATTGCCTTCCTGACTCACCATTTAGGTACCTGAGGCTATATTATCCACTAATTCAAACACTTGTCACCTCTGCCATGTTGTCCTGATTAATTACCACTCCTGGCATCCAATGCACGAGTCTCATTGGCAGCTACTCGGAAGACCAAGGTCCCTGATGGGAACAGGTATTCTGTTTTTATTGCCACTGATAGTGAACCATTGCATCAGATTTGTTGCCTTGATTCTGATTCAGATGGTTTCCATGAATTGTATTCAGTTTTAACCTGCAACAGCCCTTCCTAGAACACACACAAAGACTGCGAAAATGGAGAGCACTAACAAACTCTCATCACTTACACCTCAGTCCTGAAGCACTTCTTCCATCAACCTGATTCCTTACCTTCTAGCCTTTTTTCTTACCATTTGGGCCCCTATCTAATCTCTGTTTCCCTAATTCTTGTTTTCTATCCTTCAGGTCACCTTTGATAAACATCATACTTTGTTTCACTTGGCCCTATGATCTTTCCCTCTTGGTGCTGCTTCATTGGTAGAGATTTGGCCATAGTTTACCCTGTTACTTATTCCAGAGCCCCTTGTATACAATGCTGTCAGTCCCTAAATATAGACTGCAGTTGTTCTCAACCGTGGTTGGCATAAAAATCACCTGAAGAGTTTGAAAGAATATTCAGATGCCCAGGTCCTATTTGAGACCAATTCAATTAGATTGTCTAGGTATAGGGCTCAGGCATGAATATTTATTAAAAGATTCCCAGTTGATTTTCATGAGTAGCCAGATTTTAAAAGCAATAATGTGCAGCAAGTTCCATTGCTGTACCCACTAAACGAAAACCATCTGGGAACCAGATTCACACTCAGTGGCCAGTTTTTGACCTCTGACTAGAGGATGAGTTGACAGGCTTGCTGGGAAGCCCAGGGGCTTTGTTTGTGTACTTCCACAAGATGCTCCAGATGGGTAAAGGAAACAGTGAGCAGAGAATTCAGAAGCAATTAGCTAGTGCATATGCTTTCAGAGGACATCTGATAACCTGCAGATAATTATAAGTTTATGATGAACAAACCATTACTGAAAGATGGCATTGTGCACATCTGTTGTTTAGAAAAAACTGTTGCAGAGTTTTTGACTTGGCACTAGGAATCTCAAACCATGGCTAATGGTGTTTTCCTCTGACAACTTCTGTTTGTGCACATGGAGATTCAAGATAGGATGGGTGTTAAAGCTATGAGAAAGAAGGAATTAGGAGCTTGCCATTTTTGGAGAAGAATAAAAGTACTGCTGTCTCCATATACAATTCTTAACCTAAGCATATGAATGGCCATATCTTTTTGCAGCTGTTAGATATAGATATGACATTGAGAATATGGATCTGATCTTTCAAATAGTGTGCACAGCAAGATTCTCAAGATGAATAAAATATCATTTTAATGACCTTTTCAAATTTATCTCCTCTAACACATTTATATTATGACAGCAATTTTAAGGGCTGCTAATATGCAGAGCAAATGCTTTTTGGATTTTTTTTCACATTTTAACATAGCAGTTTAAGATGTTTTAATATAGCCACCATCACTGCTCTGTTGACTAATTAATGGAAATGATATTGATAATCTTAAAAAATTTAAGTTAGTTCTATTCATAAGCTAGATGCATGAGTATGGGCTAAACTCCATCCACAATCTTGATAAAGAAAATTTATATATTGAATATATAATGAATATATTGAATGGATATGAATACTGATAAAAGAAATTCAGCATTTGAAATTGGGAGTTCTTAAACATTTACCAGTATTCCAGGCTCATTCTGACTGATGGTCCAGCTTACTGGGGGGTGGGAGCTCCTAGTGGGACACAAGGAGTCTGTCTGTCCTGAGAGGTACCAGCCTGTAGAGGCACACAGACCTTCTTTTGGATCCTGGCTTCAGCACACACAAGTTACATGACTCTAGGCAATCACTTCCCCCCTCACGCTGAGTCTCCAAAAGGAAGGTCGTAATATCTGCTTTCCCAAGTGATTGTTACAATCAAATATTGTGAATGTAAAGCACACACCTGCTATTTACTGATCTCTCCCTCTGAACAGACACTTCATTAAGTGCTGAGGGGAAGAAGGAGAAGTATAAGGCATAACCATTTTCTTCTAGCAGCTGACAGTATATTTGGGACAATAAAGTACAAAGAATCAAACGTTAACTAATTAAAAGCACAAGGTATTATTTTTTAAATGTAAATCAACACACATTATCTCACTATCACTGTGAGTCAGGAATCTGGGTCTCACAAGGCTGCAATCACAATGTCAGTTGGGCTGTGTTCTCATCTGGAGACTTTACTGGGAAACAATCCACTTTTAAGCTTACTCAGGTTGTTTGAGAATTTTTTCCTTGTGGCTGTAGGGCTGAGGGCCGAGGACCTCAGCTTCTTGGGGGCTGTCAGGGGCCCTCAGCTCCTAGAGGTTATCTGCAGTTCCTGCCATGTGGTCCTTTCCACAGCTCCTCTTACAGCTTGCTTCTTCAAAGCCAATGAGGGATAATGTCTTTAGAGTGAGTTTGCTAGCATGACAGAATTTTACATAATGCAACATCATCCTGGGAGTGACACCCCATTACCTTTGCCATATTTGGGAAGAAGCAACAGGTGCTGCCTACACTCAAGGGGAAAGGGATCACACATGGGTATAAATACCAAAAGGCAGGGTTGATTGGGTGGGGGGGGAGTCTGTCCAACATAGCTGTGTTCCAATAAAACTTTATAAAAACAAATGACATAATCATTAGATGCTATTAAAGTATACAAATTCAGATGAAGATATTTGTCTTTTATAATCTCATGTATCTTGCATGTCATAAGCCATGAAATTTCCTTTTATTAAATAGGTCTTCTCACCCTCACCTTATGTGTAAAGATATGTGATTTAACTTAATCCTCAAAATGACCATTAAGAGATATCATTTGATTGATAAGAAGTAAGCTAAAAAATGTGTCTTAACTATGAGGCATATAAATACTCTATGTAATGAGTCAGAGATTCTGAATATGAGTCAACCAAATGCTATTTGTAGTACAGGTGGGATTAAGAATCTGTATGTTGTGAATATTAGGCTTGGGATGTGTAAGCTGTCATTGTCAATCTAAGGCCTGCTGGCGTGTAAGGCCAAGTGAGTGGAGAACCAGTGCAAGGAAGCAGATGTAAGTCAGGTTTCCATAACTACCAGTGGTTTGCTTTCCAAGGGCTGATCTTCAGTACATGTTGACAAAAATGCTCCTGGAGCAAAAGGTGGGGTGTGAGTCATCTTAGGGGCTGGTCAGAGGCAAGGGAAACCGGGTAACCAAAGACAGAATAGGGATTCTGCACATACAAATTCTCTTTTGGGAGCAAAGGAGAGAAAGGGATTTCATTTCTTTCCTGTGAAGTTGCCCTACAATGAAACTATTAATTTTGCACTCATGGCAGCCTAATACTAATAATGGATCAGTTTCATGACTCTTTCACAAAGATAGACTTCCTAAAATTATTAAGCTTGATTATAACCTTAGAAAGTGTTTGTCACTGAGCTTGTAATTATGTATGTCTCCTATGCTGGGTTTTTGAAGATCAACCTCCAAAGATAGATCTCAATCCAGGTCACACCTCATTTCGTGGATAAGTGACATGCTTTGTGGACCCTTAAAGTTTTACTGTGTCTGCACAGTTCAAATTGCTTTGATCAATTTAATGAAAATAATGTTCAATAAAATTTGGGGGGGGGGGTTGTAAAAACAAAGCTTTTGGATGTAATACAAATACAAAATTGATAGGTTATATTTTTCTTTCTTTTTGAAACCTGCAGAAGAATGGCTCACAATTTGATGAATCACCTGATATTCACTAGCTGCATAGTATGAAACAAAGAACCCAGGACATGGTTTGTGTCCAAGAGGTGATTCCTGAAAAACTACAGGTCTTTAAAGACAGTAAAATAATCCATGAAAGTATTTTTCTCTAAAGATATGAACAAGAAAATAAGACTTTTATAAAGGAGACAATTTTAATGTCTGAGGGACACATGAAACATGGTGCCTTAGAATAAATTCACATTCACAGGGAAGATAATGTTATTTGGAAATTATAGTGTCCTAAAATGAAGCAAATTTGTGGAGAACAGGCACTATTCGTTTCCTTGGAAGGCCTTTGGGAAAATATGTCTCCAAGTGATCGTGTGGCGCCAGTATTTCAGAGACAACGTAGAAACCACGTGTCCTTTTTCTCACATGTCCAGTGATGCCTAATGTGGGTGTTCATTGAGCCTGACAACCAGATTGTCCTTAAAAGCAGCTGATCTCATTCCCTGTGGGCGCCAAGTTCCTTCTTCCTGAAGTCGTGGATGAGTCCAGAAGCTCTGGCGCTGCCGCATGACTCACCTCCCCGCCTGCAGGCCCCCTGAGAGGGCCCTAGGACCCTCGCCACCATCAAGCAGAAGAACAGCTTCTTTGCTATCAGCCGCCTCCAAGAATGCGGATGCAGCCGTTAGCCTGTGCTCTTAAGCCTCTTGTGGTTAACATGAATAGCATTCTTTCAATTGCTGCAGATATGAAATATCCTACGTCTTCAAGTCAACAATTAAAAACTCAGGGTCATATTTTTGCAGGAGATGCTGAAAATGTTTGAGTTGGGGGGGTGAAACATTTTGAACTTGAGTGGTATGTATATTTATTCTGTGTCTAAACGTTGCAAATGAAGTAGAGATTTTTCAGTTATTCAGGTTTTATTAGGATAAGGAAAGTCAAGACAGATGGTAGGCTCACCAAATAAAATATTTTTTATTGCATTACTGAATACTTAACAAATAGTTATTTTTGTTAGTGGAAAATGGACTGAATTAACTTCTCTGCCCCTTAGTTCTCTCATCTGTAAAGTGGGGGTAATAATCTATATGCTACGGAGTTAACAAACAACTCTGTCAGTTTTAATATCTGTAAACCTGGGGTAATGATACTACTTGCATATTAAGGCTACCTATCTAGCCTGGTCCCACCTTATTTTTCCTTAGGAATTTAGAAGCATAGCCAAAAGGAAGTGTGCTAACATTCTCTGCAGATTTGTTTTCTCAGAAACCTTTTCTTTCCTTTTTTTTTCCTTTAAAAAAATTCTAAATCTCCTCTTCTGTCTTCTACTACTTCCCTGGAGCACTTTCCTCATAATCCCTCTTGTTAGGTTCCTAACAGTGTCACCCAGCCTCCTACTCCTTCCTACATGCTACTCTTTCCCCTGAAATGACCCTCTTCCTCAGTCAAATCAACCGCCTCTGCTCCTTTCAAGGTCAGTTCTAGGGTCTCTTGGAGCCCCATCAGCTGTACATTCTGCATCCCCTTCATCCCCTGCCGACCCCAAGGACCCTCCTAGCATTCTGTGTCTACTATTGCCATCATGCTAAACTATAACTGCTGATTTACAAGCCTGACTCAACCATATTTATAATATTATATATATTTTGATTCTGTGGGTTCTGGCAGAGTGCCTGACACCTAGTAAGTGCTTATTAAATGCCCATTGAAGCAATCAATCAACTTGATAAAATAACTCCAATATTTTGCACATCATCTAATTACCTGCTTCTTTGGATTCCCTTTCTAACAGTGATCGCTCCCCAAAGAACAAATACATAGGAGAAATATCCATTTATCTGATACCTCTCTGTTCTATAACTAGGTGGAATTGCTGCCGTGGAAGAATGAGCCCACCTTGTTTGTGTACTTTGTGTACTGAGCTCCCTGCTCCTTTGTTTTCTTTTTTTTAAAATCGGTAAGTAATAAAACTGAAAATTATTTGCTAATATAGCCATCGCCAGATCTTCATGGGTTGATTAATGTGTTAAGATAACCAACACTACATTTGTCAGAGCAGATAAACCTATTTCTTTTAGGAAGATGAATGGTTGTCCAAGTTAGTTCGGCCACCAAAATGTTCTTTCACGGGATACAGGATGGAGAGAATATTACCATGTACCAGTAGCAAAATCTTGATACGTGGATGCAGAGCCCAAGAAGTTGTGACACAGTATGTCCTAGTTTGCTGGGAGAGCTCCAGTTTATATGGGTTGTTTGAGTGTAATTATTTGCAGCACCCTATTTCTGTCTTAAAGATATCCTAGGTTGAAAAGTAATGGCCACAAGATTCAGAGGGGAAAATGATGGTGGCTCACACACCTATGGATCTATCTGCTGGCGCGTGTTCCGTGTGTTCCTCTCATCTTATTTCTCCTCCTCTGTCTTCCAAGGAAGAACAGTCTTGCCCCTGTGGCTGCACTAACCAGATCATTTTGCATCAGGGCGCAGTCATCTCACTCTTAACTGGTAAACTCTCACTTCTTCTAGTATTTCTTTTATTAGACGATTTTGAATAAACGATACTGATTATTGAATTAATTAAATTATGTAAGTCAAACTCATGGTAATTTGACTGAACTATAACCACGAGAGTTGTTTGTCCTTGCATTTTGTCATTTTGTTCAGATGACTTACAGCTGAAGTGGAAGCACCTAGAATCTTCCCCATAGATAATTCTTCTTGCTTGAGCTCTCAAAATAATAAGAACCAATAAATTCAGAGGAAAAGTGGGGGCAGAATCAGGATAGGCACAGATGGCAGCATAGAATAATTATTTCTAGATGGCCACTTTCGTCCAAAGTACCAGCTGGGTCTTCCCACTTTAAAGAAACAGCTCACTGTGGTTGGCCTTGAACATGGTTGGGGTCAAGATTGGGGAAAGGATGCCATGGTGCCCATAAGCTCATCAGCTAAATCAAGCCATTCGGGTTCAGTGCACATGTACAAACCCTCCTGGGAAAATCTGAAAGTTCAAGGTGCAGAGTTTTCCTGTTTCAAGGGCAACAGTCTGTCATCATAATTAGAATTCAAATGTTTTGTCAGGCAGCTGGAAGGATTTGTCTGGTAAACGAAGGGAGAAAACGCAGTGGCAGAAGCAGTTTCGATAAGTTTTGGAGTATCTCATACGTGTGAAGGAGAAGAATCAAAGTGTTCTAAGAAAGAAAGAACAAATTTCTCCCCCTTTCCCCCTTGTTTGTTCTGAGTTTAAGCCTGAATCTGAAATTCTTTAAACCAGCATGAATAGCCTTTCCTTATTTCTAGTGGGACATATTTCCAAAATTTTCTTTACATCCTTGAACTTAGCTTCTTTTTTTTACATTTGAACACACACACTTGCTTATGAGCATATCAGGCTAGAGACCCGCAGCCTCAGAATACCTAATGATTTCATTTGACTTGATCATGTTAGTTATCAGTACCTTCTCCATTTCCATTCGTATTCATGTACTAGTAAGGCCAAACTTCAGTGACATATTACATAATTGCACAAGGTGCTATACAGTCAGCCAGAATTGAGCTTTTTCCCAGGCAGATGATAAAATCTTCTACATAATAGCTCAAAATGTTTGATGATGGATGAATGCAAGTCCATATTTGGCACAGCAAAGGCTGGTTATAGTGTCTAGAAGAGAGTGTGGGATGTGCAATGCTAAGTGTATGAAAGCCCACCTATACGTACACACATGCACCTTTACACACATCTACACACCTCTACGCATATACGCACGTGGCTCCACAGGTGCTCGGGAAGGATTTCATGACTCAGCTTTCAAGACCCTCTTTCCCACAATGGACACAGTGAGCACTTAGCCACCATTATTAAAGAAGAACTGATCTATAAGGATAGCTTCCCTTCAAAAGGAAAACATAACAAACCAAAATAGAAAACGGAGAACGCAGTGCTCCACAGAATAATTCAGCCATGCTTCTGTTTCCTTTCAGCTTCCTTTTCCCTTCTCCACAGTGGCCATTTCAAGTCTTCATGTTCCTCAAATTTCTTAAGCCATCATCTCCCCTTTTCAAAAGGTCATCTAACTTATCAATTTCCAACTTCACAGAGTAGGTAAACGTGGTAAGATGGGTTCTCCATCAACCTCTGCCCACCAGTCTAGGGCCTCACTGGAACCACTCCCATCACTTCTTTCTCCATCTAATTATGATGGACAGCATGTCCCTCCTCCCATCTAAGATGAATAACTTTCTGTATTCTCTCTTGCCTTCCTAGAGACACTGCCCCTCTTATTTCCTCATTCACTTTTTTGGAGCTCTTCACTGTAGCATTAGAGCACTTGATAGGCCCTTTCTTCTGGTCTGCAGAAATATCCTGCAAGAAGGAGCCAAGCCTAGGCTGCAGGCAGCGTGTCTGAAAGAGTAGTTACTGTCTACTCTATCAAGCACTGTGCTCACCAGGGCACATATGGCCGACAAGTGCCTGCCCACATGGATCTTACATTCTAATTCATAGAGATATGCTTTTAGAAAAAATTACCAAAAAGAAAATTAGGTAGTGACAAGTTATTAAAAAAAAAAAAATAAAGCAGGATAAGGGGATAGGAAATGATATGTGCTGTTATTATAGGATGATCAGGACATCTGAGGGAAAGTTCCTGGGCAGACATTTCAGCATGCCTCGAGGCAGAAGCATGCCTGATATTTCAAGGAATAACAAGCTAAGTGGCCAGGCTGACTTCTGTGCACAGTGAGACGTGGGGGTAGGAACAGAGGAGGTGGACTAGATCACATGAGACATTGTAAATAAACATGTCAGGAGACAATCATGATATCTGCAGAGAAGATGGTGGTGAAATGATTGGACCATCTAGAAGCTGGTAGTGGATGGGGTGAGAAGCTTTCCAAATTGGGATATATTTCTAAGGTAGAACTGACAAATTGCCATATGAATTAGGTGTGAAATGTAAGAGAAAAAGAAAAGTTAAGGAGACATATTGCCAGAAGTTCCACCAATCTAATCTGGAATCTTGCAAGGACAGAAATGCCACCATTTCCACCTCAAGTCAAGGATGGTGACAACAGAGGTAGGGAGCTGGGGAAATTTAGGAGGAAATGAGAGTGAGACCAGGATTCTTCCAAGCTCCTCCTGCTAAGCAGTCTTTGTTAGACAGAGGGAAGAGTCATGCTGTGAAGATACAGATATGGAGTAGCCCAAATATAAGAAATACATATAGGACCTCCATCCATAAAAGTAGTTTTTCAAATTGCTTCAAAGCACAGGTCAAGAATATGGTTGTAGCCATTAAATAAGGGACTGTGAGATGGGAAGAGAAGAGAGATATGTTTCTAGGAGATAAAATTGCCTGGATTCATATAGCTATGAACTGACAAGGGAGTTGGCTTTGATACTAGCCCATGGAATTTATCACAAGCACATAGACCCAAAGCAAATAGACCAACAGCCTACTAAATTTTTAAGTGAGCTGTACTGCCAAAAAAACCCTATGACTGGCCAAAAGAGCCTGTATTTCTCAAACCCTGAGATAATCCCAAGGGTCCAGGAATAACATCAACAGGAAGTGGGCTGCTCAATTGGTCAGGCCCCAGAAATTGCATCCTTTCCAAAATCTATCTCCATGGAAGACAATGGACAAGGGAAATCCATTCATAGGTTAGAACCAGGGGTGTTCTGATTAGTTGACCAAGGAATGCCTTCCAATTGCCAGGGCAGGTTGTCCTTGTTATTTATGGCCAGCAGATTACGATATGTGCCATGTACCAGTGATTTCTGCATGTTTCACACTGCCCTCTTTTCCAAATGGAAGTTTTATTTCATTTATCCAGTTCTCTGCTAACTTTTGTTAATGGAAGTGCCCAGATCTATTACATATTATCTTGGCCTGTATTTTCCAGAAGCCTGAACTTGAAACAAAGGCATATGTACTATTACTTTATTAAGATGTGCAAACCTTGGGAACAGGGTTGAGAGCAAAGGAAGCCAATCAAGTAAGAAGGAAGAGCCAATATAGGCTCTTTCAGTTGGCTGCAACTAAGTGCTTGTACGTATTTTGTCACAAAGAGTTGTCCTCAGGGAATCCATATAAAGTATGTCTTATAGGTGTACATAGGTGAGGTGTTGGGATGGAGAGAGACAGAAAGAAAAGTTTTCCATTAGTTCTTGTCTCCCAGCAGTCAAAAGTTTACCCTTTGGAGTTCAACAATTTTGCATTCTAAGTTGTGCATCCATGGGCACCAACTAAAGACTTATGGTCTCCAATATCTCAGTATCAACAGGGAAGCCACAGGGCAGGGGGGGAGGTGAGGTGGCGCCAGGTTGCACCTGCGTGATGTTGATGGAATCTCACTTACAGTATGGTGTGATGATAGAAGGACCAAAAAAAGACAAGTGAAACTGAGTGTATTTGAAGTGCTATGTAATAGGGGTCTGAAATACTTTAGGAGTAGTTTTCAGGATTGTGAGGAACATACATGGGTCTGATGAACGGGGCTACCTATCAGTCACTGATCCTAGACTCAGAATTGGGTTCACTAACTAGATGAGAACTTCTCTCTCTTTTCTGGAGGGACTTCATGTAGTGTATGTAATTGAGAATTTTTGAAAGAGTGTATACAGAAACTGGGTGTAAATGAATGCTGTGTAACCGAGAAGTAGACAGAAGTTGTCTCCCAGGCAACCATTATGCTGACCCCCATGATCATGTAGTGCCCATATCATTTCTGTGGGCTTGACCCTATACCCTCTTCCAGTGGTGAGTTCCAGTTGGGGTGAGCTCACCAACATTGTCTCAACCCCTATGGGCTACAGTGATTGGCTCAGGAATCCAAGCCCAAGTCAATCCAACTTACCAACAAATGTACAAGACTTTTGTTTAGTAGAGAATTGTTCCGGACTGTACGCTTTGCAGATGTGAAGCCTGGAATTGCTGCAGCCATTTTGTTAATCATGAAGGAAGACAGTCTGAGGGTGAGACCAGCTCATGGAGAAGCACAACAGTGAGAATACAACAGAAAAATATGGCTGATGCCCTGAACCAACTGCCTGCAAACTAGTCTACAGTTTACACAAAGTGATAAGTTCTCTTTATTTTTCAGACTACCTTGATGTGGGTTTTTCTTCCCTGGTACCTGAGAACACCCTAGTTGATATACTAATTGGTGGGTCAAGCTGAGGATAATTTTGCCTGGGTTATAAACTACTAAATGGTGCATTTACAGAGTCACAGTAGTAACTCAGGAGATTGTAAATGTGGGGTGAAAGACGTCTGCAAACCACCAAGTTCAGTTAGGGAGACTAGGTTACAGGTTCCTGATATAGTTGCAAAGAGGCAAACCAGAATATGGTCTTAACTAGCTGAGTTAAAAATGAGTCAACCAAATTGCACATATACAAAGAGAGAATGTGTTATCAGAGGGATATGAGCATCATGGGACCTAGACTTGGTGTGTGTTAAGGAAAAAGGATTTTTAGTGGTTACCCAGTATTAACCATGGATCTGAAATACTGGATTTAGGGTCATAAGCACCCTTATCTCCCAGATAGTATATTAGGAATTCCAAATAGTCATCAAGCCAATCTATCTCTCTTTGCTTGGATTCTATGCTTTCCAAACAATTTTTAGGAAAATAAGACTAGTATAACCTCACTAAAAAGAAATATCTTCCAGTGTAAATTTTTCTTTTGGAAGAGTAGCTATAAAATTAATGCTAAAACTTAGGCATAATGAAACAAAGTCAGCTATTACTTTTTCAGTTGAGTGTTTTCACATATACTAACTAGTTACAGTGGCTTAGAGGAATGGTCATATTTTGGCATCAACTAACAAGTTAGTACTTCTAAACATTTATCGTATCCCTGTGAAATGTGAACTTCCATAATTTTAATAATGATTTGGTAAATAGGGCTCACATTGTTATGACTCTGACTTGGTAATAAGTATATTCATCATCATAATCATCACCATTACCACCATTTTCAAGCTGGGAAAGGGGTTATGGTGGTGGTAGAAAAGACATACATAATTGTCTTCTCTGTTATATGTGCCTCATGCGTTTATGCATCATATCACAATATACTGCATCTATTGTGCTCAATAAATATTTGAAAATTATTTGGATGGATGGGTTAATGGATGAGTGATCAAAATGAACGCATGGTTAAACCAGGATCAAACCAAAGCACTACAAAATCTTAATACATAGAATTATAAAACTTACAAAATGCCTTTATGTATATCATCAGGTTTAATCTGCACAACATGTAAGGTCATTATTATCCACATTTTATAGTTGACAGTGAGGTCTGATGAGACTGACACAAGGACGCAAGTTGGTGGTTAAGAAAGTGGACCCAATGAACTACTTTCATTGAAATCTAGACCCTTCCCTTACTATCAATAATTGGACAAATGCCACAGCTCTCTCATCTATAAATGGGGAAAAATAATGAAATCTACCTCATAATTCTGTTTGAGAGGTAAAGGAGAAAATTCATGTAAATGTTTAGAACAATGTCAAAGATGTAATAAACATTAAATAAATATTAGCTATCATTGTTGTTTTTGCTGCTGAGTGCCTTGTGTTATGTTGCAAGCTAGAGTTCTAATCAAGGCTTCAATAAAGAGGGATATGTTGAAAACTAAAATAGTGTCGCATGGAAATAAAGTGGACCTGCAATAAGAAAGCCATCAGGGGTCTTCTGCAACTCTCTCTCACTGTGGCCACGTATTCTCTAATATTTGGTTCTCTCTGTATGTTTATTCCATTGCTTCTTTCTGCAAAAGGAATCTCTCTTCATGCTCATCAGTAGCAAATAGCCAAAGTGGTGGTCTCAGCATTACTTTTATGTATTCTTTCAGTTTAAGAACCTACTAACGTCTACCTACAATTTCTGTGTCTCTAGGCTGAATTTTTCAACGTGAGAATCCCACTGGCTTTCACCACTTAGACTCTCCACTTATACTAATCAGAAATGTCTGAAGATCAAAAGGTCCCAAAATGAACACAAGACCTACTCCTTTCTGTGGGGCCTTTTTTTTTCCTTAGGGAAGTCAGTAACAGAGAGCTGGACAGTCCTCCCTAAAACATGACCTCAGTGAATGATTGGGTTCTGAAAACCAGATTGTCTTCCTCTTCACCATTCTGATTCCAAATGACTCCTGTCATTTGACTCCATTCTGACTCCACATACTCCTGTCTAACCTTCTAGAATGCATTTTTAAAAATTGAAGTATAGTTGATTTACAATGCTGTGTTAGCTTCAGGTATACAGCAAAGTGATTCTAATATATATATTCTTTTTCAGATTCTTTTTTCTTATAGGTTGTTACAAAATATTGAGTATAGTTCCCTGTGCTATACAGTAGGTCCTTGTTGGTTATCTATTTTATATGTAGTAGTGTATATATGTTAATCTCACACTCCTAATTTATCCCTTCCCCCCTTTCCTCTTTGGTAACCATAAGTTTGTTTTCTATGTCTATGGGTCTATTTCAGTTTTGTAAATAAGTTCATTTGTATCATTTTTTTTAGATTCCACATACAAATGATATCATATGATATTTGTCTTTATCTTGCTTACTTAGTATGATAATCTCTAGGTCCATCCATGTTGCTGCAAATGGCATTACTTCATTCTTTTTTATGGCTGAGTTATATTCCATTATATATATACACCACATCTTCTTTATCCATTCATCTGTCGATGGACATTTAGGTTGCTTCCATGTCTTGGCTATTGTGAATAGTGCTACTATGAACATTGGAGTGCATGTATCTTTTGGAATTAGAGCTTTCTCCAGGTATATACCCAGGAATGGGATTGCTGGATCATATGGCAACTCTATTTTTAGCTTTTGGAACTCCTTTTTTTTGATGGAACATAGACACAGTAAAAGATCATCAGTTCCTTCAGTGGTTCAGATGTGATCCTGTGCTTCTGACAGAGAGCTCAGATCTTAGCCTCCTGCATCGGTCACCTCCTGAATCGGTGCTGAATCAAGGCAAACATCTTGAAACGCTGATTTCTGCCTTTCCTGGACTCATCTCCAGCCACGAACACCACTGTTCCTGTAGTTACCCTGATACCCCTTGAAAAAGTGACAGGGCTGGTCTATCATTATTCATGAACATGTTGTAGTAGCAACACAGTTTTCTCTACCTATGAATAACTTTCATTTTCTTTTTACTTTCATAGATTTCTACATTGTTAATGTGTTTATTTACATTGAAGAACATGAAGTCAAGACTTGGACCTGTTATTATTATCATTCTAAAGTAAACATACCTTCTGTCAAAACTTCAGTAAAAATAAGTTTGACACCCACATAAACTGCATATTTTAATTTCATTGGAAAAAGAAGACATTAGAATCTATCTGTTAGACTCTTTAACCATGTATCATGAAGACCTAAGCTGTGGATTTTATTCGAGTCCTAGAGAGTTATCTTTATATAGGAACCAGCACCATCTTTTTGAACTATTCTGACTGATTATTCTTTAATTCAAATGACTTACATGCCTGTGAATGTTACTGGTTTAGTGATTTTTTTTCTCTGTGTTAACCAACTGTTCCAACAAACTGCTTGAAATGTGTTAGTCTTTCAGTGTTGTGCAGGGAAAAACAATGTGAAATCTTTCGGCACCTACTCTGCTGGAGGAGTGAATCATCCCCTTAATCATAAACACCAGGATGTTCATTGAGACAGTAAGGAAATAAAAGAGCTTAAGAGGAGAAAATAAGAAAAAAAAAAATCTCCTTAAAACTGTTTACTTGATCGAACTAGAAATGGCAAAATAAATCAACTCATATTTTAAAAGGAAAATATACCCGAGTCCTTCTATTTAAGGCTCCGAACTTAGAAAACTGGCAAAAGGAATGTACATCAATAGGTCCAGTGTTTGAGATAGTTAAATATGTGAGACATTAGAAAGGCAAAAGGACAAAATGAGATGTCAAGCTTTTGGCTCCAGTTTTTATAGGCCCATTTATGTGTTCCTGATTTTGATTCCTATGTAGCCCTCCAATCACAGCTTATCTCAGAACATAGCTTTTAGTAAAATGAAATACTTGGAGTTGCTTAATATATTATCTCTTCTCACTGCTTTCAGGCTCTTGGTACAGTCACTATATTTGTTGCGTTATTAAACCTGATGGGACATTTTTATTCCTCTCATTACTTGATCCCTCAATAGTATTTGACACTGTTGTTGACATGGTTGTACAATACATGCCTTCCTTCTTGAAACACTCCTCTTCCCCAGCTTCTGTGCCTCACTACTCTTTCATTTTCCCTCCTACTCTGGCTTCTCTCTCTTGGCATCCTACCTCAACCGACCAGCTTTGATCAGATCTTTAAAAGTTGGAATTCCTCAAGGCCAAATCCTGGGTCTTCTTTTCTTCTCACCCTATACTGTACCCCCCTAGATGAATCTATGACTCCAATTATCATGAATTCTCTCAAATTTATAGCTTTCCCCCCAGATCTCTCAACTAAGCCCTAATGCCTCAATCAGTCAGGCTGCCATAACAAACACCATAGACTGGGTGGCTTAAACAATAGACATTTATTTCTCATGGTTTTGGAGGCTGGAAAGTCTAAGGTCAAGGTGCCCACAGATCTGGTGTCTGATGAGGGTCTGCTTCCTGGCTTATAGATGGATGTCTTTCTACTGTATCCTTGCATGGCAGGAGAGAGAGAGGAAGCAAGTGCTCTTGTCTCTTCTTATAAGGTGACTAATACTGTCATGAAGTTATTTATTAATTATTAATTAAAATTAATTTAAATTTAATTAATTTAAATTAATTAAAATTAATTATTTATTTATGGCTTTGTTGGGTCTTCATTTCTGTGCGAGGGCTTTCTCTAGTTGTGGCGAGCGGGGGCCACTCTTCATCGCGGTGCGCGGGCCTCTCACTATCGCGGCCCCTCTTGTTGCAGAGCACAGGCTCCAGATGTGCAGGCTCAGTAATTGTGGCTCACAGGCCTAGTTCCTCCGCGGCATGTGGGATCTTCCCAGACCAGGACTCGAACCCGTGTCCCCTGCATTGGCAGGCAGATTCTCAACCACTGCGCCACCAGGGAAGCCCAAAAAAATAATAGGATTTTTGAACTCAAATAATACAGTCCTTGACAATGAAGATGATTACTACTAGACCTGAATTAGTAGCCTGAAAAAATCCAGAAGATAGAAATATTGACAGAAAAGTTAAGAGATTTGGAAGCTAGATCCCGAGACCTAAATATATAAATTAAAAGAATGTCAGAAGCAGAAAGAGAAAGAAGCACTTTAAAATTTTAGTAAATAACTTGACATGTTAAACTACCTGTATATTTCCCTCTATATTTAATTAAGATTATATTAAGATTATATTGATATAGGAAAAGAAACATAAATTTGAGGAAGAGTGAGGGGGCCCAAATGGCTGGAAGACAGTGAGGAATGGTGTGAAAAGATGGAGTTGCAGAGGCAGTGTAGTTTGGGGTCACTTAGGACCTCGTGGGTTATTATATAGACTTCCACTCAGAGTGATGAGGCAGCCACTGGAGGATTTTAAGAAGGGGGATGATGTAGTCTAATTTATGTTTTAACAGGCTCACTCTGGCTGCTTGGCTGAGAATAAACTGTGGGGAGACAAGGGCAGAAGCAAGGAAACTAGGGAGAAGGCTATTGAAATAATTCAGGAAAGAGACAAAAGGCGACTGTCATCATTCAGGCTTGAACAACTATTTGGAGCTGGCAAAAATCTAGTCAGATGATGAAGGGAGAACTGGAAAGGTAATCTGATTGACTGGATATGGGATGGGAGTTAAAGACAAGTATTCAAAGGACTCCAAGTTCTTTCCCCAGAAGAGACTAAGGGAAGAACAAGTTGGTGGAAAAATCAGGGGCTAACTTATGGATTATTCGTTTTTAGGTGTCTAGTAGACTTTTCCAGTGCTGCCAGAACACCAACCCTCGGTTTTCACGGGCCCAGAATCTGCCACAGTCTCTCCTATCTTCCTTTTATGTCTTCCCACCACCTACTCCTCTAACTCAGGTATTCTTCCTCTATCGGAGGAAGGCAGGGAAGAGAAAACCTATTCTCTCCCTTGCTCCTCCCATACATTGTCTCTCCTCGCAAATTTCCCACTTATCTCCCCACAAATCATCCAAGATCTCCTAAGAACGTAAACCTTTGGGGAGAAAAATCCACAAAGACATTTAGGTACTTTGGCTAGCACCTCACAGCTTACTTCTCTGGAGGAAATGAAGTATATCACTCAGAATATTCTCTAGATACATTAATATTACTTAGCATGCATCAAGGGTATATTCTATTCCAGCCCTGTGCATTATTTTATTTAATTATCTCTATAAATCCTTGATTGAATTCTGGTAGTGGCACTTACTACTGCTCTGTGAGTTTTGGAAATTTTCCTGTTTGTTAATACTCAGCTTCCTGGATTGTTAAGTAGATGGAATATTTATCTTCTTAGCACTGGCATGAGAATGATATGTGAGCTGGGTCTAAAGCACCTAGCAGAGAACCTGGCACTTAGTAGATGCTCCTCAAATGTTAATTCTCTAGCTTATTTCTGGCAAGGTTTATGTTTCTTATTACATAGATATAGATAACACTTTTAATTAGTAGAGAGGTGATTATAGAAAATGAATTGTCAACATCCTTATTATTTCAGAATAGTTTGAGAAACAAAAGATAGACAACATTAGAAAAGGTCATGTGATAAGTGACAGTTCAATGCAATAGTCCAGAGAAGGTGGCAGTCAGGCTCAGACAGACAAAATGGGTAGGACTGAGGTATGTGAACAGATCATGAAGGACTTTTGGGCATAGGGCATTGAGTGAACCAAGCTGTGGGGAGAGAATTATGGATGATTTCTTGGGGAACAATGGATAGATAATTTGACTCAAGTGGTGTTTTCAAAGAAGGGAGCAGTGGCACTTGAGGTTTGGAAATAGTAAGAGGGACCAGATAATTAGCATCTAATTTTGGATGAAAGGTTTGGGACTTTCCTTAGTGGGAAATGGAGTAGTTATCAAAGGCTCTTGAAGCAAAGATTAATAATCATTTATACAACACATATGTATGAAATAATTGTCATGCTCAAAACTCTGCATTAATCATGAAAGTTTAATTTGGCTCTGATATTTCAGTTTGCTTGGATGGAGAAAAGAATGGGAACAGGGATCCCAGTTAGGAAATGAAGACAAGAGATGAGGTTTGAGATGCTTAGGGCTGGGCTAGGATGCTGACAGTGGCCTAAAAAGGGAAGAGTAGCTGTTAAGAGGCACCAAAGAGCAAGAAGTGCCAGCACCTGGGGAGTGAACGGATGTGGGGGGAGAGAAAGGGGAAGAGGATTGTGGGAGGTTATTTCAAGGTGCTCAGTTTGAGTGATTGAGAGGATCATGATGCCGTGGAAAGAAAAAGGGAAGTTAAAAGGAAATGTTGGCTTGGAGAGGGAGATAATGAACTCTTTTTGAGGTAATAGCTGTTTGTTATAGATGGTAATTCGGAATAGAAAGAAAGAGTTCTTTTTCTATCCCTACACTGGATGCTTTCAATCAGATAGGAAAGAATGGTTTATAAATTAACAAGGAAAACAACGTATATATTATTTGGTTTGCTTATAAGTTAAAATCAGGATTTGTATTATTACCGAAATTTATGATTTTTAAAAAAATAAATTTATTTATTTATTTATTTTTGGCTGTGTCGGGTCTTCGTTCCTGCGCGTGGGCTTTCTCTAGTTGCAGCGAGCGGGGGTTACTCTTCGTTGAGGTGCGTGGGCTTCTCATTGCGGTGGCTTCTCTTGTTGCGGAGCACGGGCTCTAGGTGCGTGGGATTCAGTAGTTGTGGCACACGGGCTCAACAGTTGTGGCTCGTGGGCTCTAGAGCGCAGGCTCAGTAGTTGTGGCGCACAGGCTTAGTTGCTCCACGGCATGTGGGATCTTCCCGGACCAGGGCTCGAACCCGTGTCCCCTGCGTTGGCAGGCAGATTCTTAACCACTGCGCCACCAGGGAAGCCCCTAAATTTATGATTTTAAAACAATACATTTATTTGCAAAGCACATTTCACCACCTCCTAAATTTTAGCTAATCATACTAATCCCAGATGATGGTTTGTAGGGTCTAAGAAATGCCACTGCAATATTGATCATCCCTCCTGCCCACCATCACCTCCATATTTCAGATCTGCCCAGATGGTATATACTTGGTTTAAACATGCAGACATTTAATGAAACAATAAAAATCTCTGGAAAGGGAGTCTGAGGACCAGTGGGACCTGGAGGGAACCTTAGTGATGATCAAGTGTTGGCCCATACCAGTGGCTTTGTGTTTTTGTTTCGTAAGTTCATGTTTTTGTTTTGGGTCTAGATGGGCTTCAAAGATAAAATTTCCTTCTAAGCAGATCCCATTTGACTGATTACAGCTTATCCTTCTGTGAGTTTTCCCCTCCTCATTCATCGCCTCTGTCTGTTCTACTCTGCCAGACTGCAGGGTTTTTATTAGCCCACGGTCCCCCGACTGCAATTCCCCCTCTACACATGCCTGGTGAACTGTTCAGTTATTACTGTTCCAGTAGAGAAACAGCCTTGTCTGAGACGATTGTGCCTCTTTCAAAGGCAGGGAGGAAAAGTAAGATAAAGGGAATAAAAATTTTTACCCCTTTCAGAGGCATTTTAACAGCTTTTTAATAGTCTTTTCTTGATGTATGCGTAGCATTCAATTTTGTCCTTACTTACATTTAGAGAAGGAAGAAAACATTTCCTGTTTGTGAAAAAAACACAAAGAGCAAAATATATTTGCATCCTGTTATCTTGCCTCTTTAGCTTCTGCAAGAAGACGGGGTATAAACAACTCAATAATTTTGGTACTGGGAGTGTATTGAGTTTGATATAAGTGGCAACAGGTGGAAACATGCTGTAGCAATTGAACTGGGTATGACCATGCCCCTTAAATTTCTAATGAAAATTCCATATGCATATGTGATCACTTTGAATGTGGTGGAATTTTTGAATGTCTCTGAGACAGCTTGAGAGAAGAGATAGATTATGTGTGTTATGATTTTTTAAAAAAGATAACATTTAGTATTCATTTGATTTGGAATGAGGATGGAGAAAATACTGTTTTTCAGCTTCATGGTCATATTATTTAGAAATGCCATACAATGTGGATCTAAAAGCTTTACCAAAATGATTATTTCACTTTTTCACGTTGGTTACCTTAGGCTGAGGAGCTTTTTTGTTGGGTTCTGCCTTCCCCCTTTTCCTGGGATTCTAGGGCCAAATGTAAAAAAAAAACCTAAGTTCCGAATTAGGATATAAAAGGGAAAAAATGCAGATAGGTTTCTGGCACCAGCTGCCTCAGAAATTCAGGCCAGGGAGTGCTTTGCATTTTGTTCAGAATATTTGGAAGTGGACCTAAATTTCAGAGATGCCTACCTCTGGGAACCAAAGCACCAGGCAAAGGAATCTGCCAATACTTGGGAAAGACTCTGCTTGGAGCCAACAATGTTTCTCCTGTGGAATGGTGCAGGGTTGCTCAGAGTTGCCCACCCACATCGCCATCTCCCACACACACCACTGCAAACTTTTCTGAGACCTGAACAGAATCAAAACTGGGCAGGGCCCTTTTTCTTTGGCAGAGCTGAAAACACATGACGAGGTGCTTTCTGCCTTTTGGAAGCAACAGGGCTTGGTGATTTACAGCGGATCTAAGATTTGGAGCAGGCTCATTTTTTAAATGGAGGGCATAAACTGTGTGTCCTGTCTGTAACTGGGAGGGCTGATGGCTGAGGATAAGGGCCTAAGACAGCAAGCAAGAAGAGTGCTATCTTGGTTGGTTGGTGTGGATGGAATTGGCACTGGGACCCGGAGGGAAATTCGTCTTCCAGTGCCTTGGTTTCCCAGTGCATAATGTCCCTGGTTTCTCTGAAAGATGCCTGGGTATAAAGCATGGCTTAAATGTCACCTCCATTTGTTGTTTAATTTTGCTTCCTGTTTGCTCTTTTCCCCTGCATCCTAGTCTGGCTTTAGGGGTTTATTTTCAGGAGGAAAACAAGGAACCACATGAAACAAAAGGATGGGGAAAGGTGTGGTGCCGAATTTCGAACCCACTCAACCTTGTGAGTTTGGAGTTTTCAAGCAACCTCCTGCCTCTTGAGATTTCAGTTTGTTTATTCTTGGCAAAATGCAGCTTCCTGTTTTTAAGAAAAACAGCTTATAAAAATGCTTGAAAAGTCTTCTTGGACATCAAAACACCCTTCCCAAACAATATTGTGATGATTTATCATGTAAATGAGTCAAAACAATGTGAGCGACATTTCCTATAAAGTATGTGTGGGTTTTAAAAACTAAGGGGCTAGTGCTTAGCTAAACATACTTGGGTTATAGAAGTTCAAAAGCATCAGAAAACCAGCTTGAGATGTTTGCTGAGTCTAAAATGAGGCCAATCCAACCACTCTCAGCTGAAATGCAAGCAAACAATTTATTAGTAAAAGAGCTCATGGATGTGATTACTCTTCAATCTCTGGGCTTGTGACTCTTGTAGCCAAAATAATCTCCAGGAAGTGATTGTTATATTGCTCTCAAGTAAGCTTGGGACCAGAGCTCCCAGCCTATCTATGAAGGTGCAGCAGTGACTCAGGACCAGGCACCTCAGCCTCTAGGCTCACTCATTCTCAGGCTCAAGGGCTCATCTCTGGTGACGTGATATTCCCATCACTGCTATTTGGAAGTGTGTTGTTTTTGTGAGATGGGAAGAACTTACTTGTCAGCTCTCAGACTCCTAATTCAAATCTCTAAGTCTACTTCTAGATACGGAAGGTGAGAAAGCTAATATCCTACTGGGATGGAATGCCCCTCAGATGTGTTATTTCACCCATTCAGGATTCTGCATATCCATGGATGTACTGGGAAGTACCCAAAATCCATGTTATCTCCAAGAACATCTCCTATAAAGCACCCATATTGACAACTGCAGAGGTCAATAGATTTAGGTTCTGAACCAATCCACAGATTTTATTAAGTATCTCCTACAGATAAGTTATTATAATAGGTAAAATTCTCAATAAAACATGAAGGAGAGAGTCTTTTGACCTTAAAGAACCTTGAATCTAGCTGAGGGAATTCTGTGACAGTAACAATATGAGGCTCTGTGTGATAGAACCTCATGGAGAATATCAAGGAAAATCTAGATTTTTCAGATAGGAGAGAAATTCCTCTTTTGAGGATAATTGTAATCCTTTTGGAATATATGGCATTGAAAATAGGAAGGAGGGTTAGAGTTTATAGACATAAATGCGGGAGGAGATGGAAGCATTTAAGTGGAATAGATAATTGTAGTCAAAGTCCTAAAGAAATGAGGCACATGGCAAGTTAGTGAAAAGGTCTAGTAAAGCTGGACTGAAAGGTCAGTACAATGATTTCTAACTGTGTTCCTCTGAATAATGTATGATGCCAGAGGAAAGGAGTTATATGATTTAACTTATCTGGGAAGTTTGTGTCAAAAATGCTAACATCCAAAAAATTGCAGGATTTGGGGGGAACATTTAACAGGCTTCTCTCCAAGAGAAGGCATAAAAATACAATCCATTGGACAGAAATATGTAGTGAAAAGACAGTATTACTAGATTGGCAGATTAGAAAAATCCAGTAGCTGTAGGAGTTATTGTAAAGACTTAATGAGCTTTAATATGTAATTTGACATTATTCGTTCTTAAGCATAGTACCTGGCACATATGCAATAAATGTTTGTTTTTGTTGTAATAGTCATGTTACTTGGACAAGGAGTTTGACAAAGACTTTCATGATATCTTTGTAGATAAAGTGAATACACATCATTTGAATGATCTAAACAATTAAAGGACATTGTAATGAGTTGAATAGCCTGGCTTGGAGAGCACCTACAGCACATGTTGTGAACCCAAAGGGGAGCCTTTAATCTTCTGCCGAAGCCTTCACTCATCATCTTTAACCTGGTCAACATATTAATTAATGACAATGTATATAAGTGTGTTAATCAAATTTGCAGATCATAGGAAGTTGGGAAAGTGAGTTATATTGGTTCACAGGATCTTAATACAATAGTCTCAACAGACTGAATAATGTTGAAAAAATATATATAGAAAGGAAAAATATACAGTCTTACGTTTGAACCTCAAAAATCAACCCACCTAGAAAACGGCAGAGAGGGGCTTTGCCAGGAATAAATTAGAAAAAGACTTAAGGATTCATAGAAGACTATAGGCTAAATATGTGGAAACAGGAAAAGGTGGTTTATGGAAAGTATAATGTGATTTCAGATTGTACCAACAGACACATGGTATCTAGATTAAGGGAGGGGAAAGTCCTATTTGATCTGCACAGGTCATACCACACATTGTACTATTTAATATAGTGCTTGTGAGAGATGAAGACTAATTAGAGCTAACTGAAGGTCTATGACCCAAAAGGGGAGTAGACTTCAATAAAAATGACCCACCCACAAATAATAGGTGCATTGGGAATTTTTAGTCTAGTGAAGGAAGAGTAGTTTCAAGAGAGGGTAAGGCAACTGTATTCAAATATGTGGTAGTCTTTCATTTGAAAGAGAACTTAGACATAGTTTCTATAAAACCATATGGTAGAATCAGGGCCAATAGTTCTATAAAATTCTTTTCATCAATGTGTATTGAATGCCAATTCTGTTTCAGGTATCATGCGAAGCATGGAAGCAAACACAAATAAGAGGAGCTCTTGCCCTAAAAGAACTCACAACCCCTTGGATGACAGAAGCACAGGCAGCCATAACCCAGCACGATGTCTGGAACCCTGGTCCAGCAGTGCAATTAACTTTGCCAGACAGTGATTTTTTTTTGACCAGTATTATACATCACATAATTTAAATACTAACATCATTTTTAAAAATTCGTAAAAATATTTTTTTTAAAGCCCAGCATTTCACAGTACCTCTTGTCCTGCAGTTTTCCTTTCCCCGGAGGCAGCCACTGTCACCTCTTTTAACTGATTATTGTATTATTTTATCTCCATGTCTTAAGTGGCATGGTTGTACCATTACTTCTTGATTTTTCAGTTGTAGGCTTTATCTGTTGACATTCCCTTATGGAAGATGAGGGTTTAGCTCTCTCCTTCCACCATACATGGGCACCCTTACAGCCTCTATCCTCTCAGTATAATTATGTTGTGTTTTTGGTTAAAGCCAAAATTCTGTTATCAAGGCTATGAAAACTATTAATAGCTGTGTCATGTAAAATGTGGTTACTCTTCTTTTCCTGCAACACTTTTTATTTTCACTAGAATTCATGTTTCTCTCATTGTTAAATTTACTTCATTTTATATGTATTTATCACTAATTCAACCCCAAACACTTCATCATTTGTCTAAACCTTTTCTTAAGACATTCAGGGCCATTTGATTGCCATTCATGTTCATCTTCCAGAATTTCTCCCAAAGCCTTCTCAGTTACTCAACCTGGCCTTGTTGCTCTATGCCTGGGGCTCTATCCTGCAGATGCTCTTTGCCTTTCTCCTCTGTTGGGTCTCTTCATGGCCAGGATCCCATGTCTTCTCTTAGTTAACAATCTTTTCTGGATAAGCACATGCTCTAGTAATTTTCCATGTGCAAGAAATTGAGAGATAAGCTTTTGAGATATGGAAGATTTGATAACATCTTTATTTTACCCTCATATTTGATTGTTTTTCGGGGTCTATTCATCTATATTGGAAATCATTTTCCTTCAGAATTTTGAAGGCACTGCTTTATTGCCTTTTACCTTTCGGGGTTCCTGAGAAGTCCAAAGTTATTCTGATTCCTGATTCTTTGCATGTAATTTTTTTTTTTTTTTTTTTTGTCTTTGGAAACTTTCAGGATTTTCTCTTCGTTGAAATTTCACAATCTTTTGCCTTTAGATGGGTCTATTTTTGTTTATCTCACTGGGAAATTGGTAGGCTGTTTCAATCTTTTCCTTTCATTTGGGGAACTTTTCGTGAGTAATTTTATTGATATTTTCCTCTTCTCCATTTCTCTATTCTTTCTGGAACTCCTCCTTTTTGGATTTTGGAGAACTTGTACAGGTCCTATTATGTTCATATTTTTCTTTTTTATTCACAACTTCTTTATTTTTTTTTTAAATCTCTGATTCTTATTACACAGTTGCATTTATATTTTATCTCCTTGATTATGTTAATGAAAACTTGTAGATATGGAAATTTTCTTCTCTCTGCAAACCATTATCTCAGCCAAGTTGCTTTGTGTGTTGGGATGAGGGAGTATATTCCATACTGGAGGCTTTTTTCAAAGGTCTAGTAATTTTTATATTTAGGAGTAGGGTACTCACAAGCTGATTTGCTGCTTTGAGTGTATGAATGGGGACTGTTAACTATCAGTTTCACTGTAGAGTGATTTGGCTGAGCTATTTTAATAGAGAATCGCTGCTGTCAATATCTTTATATCCTTCTTTTTGGCAAAGAAATATTTCCCATGGAAGATTTTTTCAATGTCCGGCCTGGCAGTCAGTGTCTGGGAGCCAAGTGGACACAGAGAACACAGGGTGTTAGCTTTCAGTGTGCTGGGGACTACTTTTTTCAGTAAGTCATCTGCACCATCCACTGTGTCTGCTCCTACTTAAGGTCCTGAGTTTTGTGCTTTATAGACGATAAACTGACGAGGGACAGTCTGCCATAGTGAACTAGGGAACTGAAGATCTGCCCATTTCTTAAAAGATACTTTCAACCATTTAAAAAAAATCTACTACCCTTCACTCCTACTTCTCAAGGTACTTGACAAGGCCAAATATTCAGCCTTTGGGGATTACGTAGGATAAATCTGGGTTTGTTTTCAGTTTCCCCTACTGCTGGCTTAGTATCTCTATTCCTTGGGTGTCTAAGTCATTTACCATTCACCCATCTGATTTCTAGCTTCCAAAATTATTTTTTCCCTCTTATGTGTGATCTTGGATATTTGCAGAAAAAGCAACATTGGTGAAGATTTTTTTTTTTTTTTTGACAAGATGTCAGATTTTTCCAAGCAGTGGAAGCAGAAAGGAAGAACAACACAAACAACAGAAGAGATTGTGAGAACTTGACTGGAGAATTCAGGAAATGATGAGTGAGGCTAGGCCATCGGGTGTTTGGGGTAGGATGAGGCAGTAATCAGGAAGACTGGAAATAAAGAGAAAGGGCACCCCGTGACTGGACAGAGATGAGGGGAGAATAGAGAAGTCTAAGATATTCTGTAGCTTCTAGATTGAAAAATTGGGTGTCCAGCAATTAAGGAAACTATGGGGGCCATTTTCTGGCCACACGCTATCAGCCATATGTATCTCACGATGGACTAGCTTCCCTCAAGTAGCTGTTAAGCCCTTAGGTGTAGCTGTTAAGCCCTTTGGTGTACAGTGGTAGGAAAGATTCCAGATTGCTCGGCCTATGAAAAATGCCAACAAATTTCCAGTGTATGTACGCACCTCTTTTAAGTTCCTGATCTCAGCTAAGTTTTGAAAAGTGCAGGAAGGCCGTGAAGGAGAGGGGAAGGAGAAATAAAGAGGCTGAGAAAAAAGAGACACAAAGAAAAAAAACACATGGTGATGACATCATTGCCGTGTTATAAAACTGAGCCTTAAATCTGCAAGAGTCATTTCTGTTCTATCTCAATAGGGAGAAATGTGCTGAGCTCTTGGGGTCATTGACTAACATGTCTGCCAGATGGATCCTGGGTTTGGCTGCTGGACCAGAGCATTCCATCTCAGGGTTTAAGATACAACAATGCATTATTAAACCTGTTTGTAACACAATGTGCAAGATGACATCATATCCCTGGGTGTGTGTGACCTCACCAAAAATGTGTGCCCTGCTGTGTAAGAAAAGTGAAACTCTGGGATACAGACAGTTAGGTAGAAGTTATTATGGAGACTTTTAAAGAGCTGCCCTTCCCCCAGTCTTGTTCTCTTTTCTCTCAAATCTAAAATATTCTTTAAAAGAGGAAGAACAAATATTTTATGCAATCCTGCATCAAAAAGATGTAATAAAAAATGTTGAGGAAAAAAACATCTGAAATGAAGGAAAAATGGAAATAGCCTCAGGAGATTTTGACTTTTATTCTGGGATCTCAGTCATGGTCGTTCCGGAAATAAAAACCACTGCATAGAGAGAGTGCATGGACATATATACACTACCAAATGTAAAATAGCTAGCTAGTGGGAAGCAGCCGCATAGCACAGGGAGATCAGCTCTGTGTTTGTGACCACCTAGAGGGGTGGGATAGGGAGGGAGGGAGGGAGACACAAGAGGGAGGAGATATGGGGATATATGTATATGTATAGCTGATTCATTTTGTTATACAGCAGAAACTAACACACCATTGTAAAGCAATTATACTCCAATAAAGATGTTTAAAAATAAAAACCCCACTGAATATTTAGAACAGTAGGACCTTAATGCAGGGGGAACGGGTTATAGTGGAGATAGACGAGCTAAGAAGTCTAATGGGGCAGTGAGACCATTCTGATCGGTAAAGGCAAGAAGATGCTGCGTCCTGTGAGCTGGGTGCAGGGAGTACGGGGAGCCTGTTGGGTGGGCAGCGGAGATGCGTCCTGTGAGCCGGGTGCAGGGAGTACGGGGAGCCTGTTGGGTGGGCAGCGGAGATGCGTCCTGTGAGCCGGGTGCAGGGAGTACGGGGAGCCTGTTGGGTGGGCAGCGGAGATGCGTCCTGTGAGCCGGGTGCAGGGAGTACGGGGAGCCTGTTGGGTGGGCAGCGGAGATGCGTCCTGTGAGCTGGGTGCAGGGAGCACGGGGAGCCTGTTGGGTGGGCAGCGGAGATGCAGCTGCTGCCAGAGGTGCTCCTGGAGGCAGAGAAAACGGTGCCCTGGTCTCCCCTCCCCTCCTTGGACCCTCTAATCTCCCACTAGTGTTTTTTCCCAAGGGTTGAGTCCAGAGGGAAACTGGGAGCCTGGAAAACTCGGCCTGTAGGGATCAGTCCCCCGGAAAGCCAAGCAGAGCAGAGGAGCATGAAGAATAGATCTAAGGGCTTCCCTGGTGGCGCAGTGGCTAAGAATCCACCTGCCAATGCAGGGGACATGGGTTCGAGCCCTGGTTCGGGAAAATCCCACATGACGTGGAGCAACTAAGCCCGTGCGCCACAACTGCTGAGCCTGCGCTCTAGAGCCCATGTGCTGCAACTACTGAACCCTGTGTGCCTAGAGCCCGTGCTCCGCAACAAGAGGAGCCACCGCAATGAGAAGCCCGTGCACCACAACGAAGAGTAGACCCTGCTCGCCGCAACTAGAGAAAGCCCGTGCTCAGCAACAAAAACCCAACGCAGCCAAAAATAAATAAATTAAAATAAATAAATTTTTAAAAAAAGGAATAGCTCTAAAGAAAAGAGGTCCAGAATCAGCACATCTGGAAGGACAAATGCTGGCTTCAAAGGAAGATGATCATAGTCTGCAAAATCATCAGGGTTGTGGGCACAGTGAGGGAATGATTATCCATCTGATCCAAAACTGGATGTGGAAGAATTAGGAGCTGAGTTTAGCTGAACAGCACAGAGGGCAACCACCTCTACTGCCTTCACAGGCAGAATTTTGGATTGGAGTTCATCCATGGGCCTAACCAGTGTGACTCACTATATTTCATTAGCATTCACTGGTAAAATTAAGCATGGACCACAGTAACGGAAAACATTATTTTGGTAGGAAAAATTAAAATTTGTGTTTTATAGGTGTGGTTTTTGTTGTTGATGCTATTATTGCTAATAACACTGATATCCAATACGCATGCATTTATTTATAATTTGGGAACTCACTGCTGGGTGATTACATTGTTTTCACAGGTCAATCCTATTCCCAGACATTCCTACTTCAAGATTGAAGTAATTTCTTTAAAAGTTATGTTCGACAGTTGACTGTTGATGCAGTGTTCTATTATTAACGAACATGTAATTAGTTCATTAAAAAAATACCTCAACTGAAAAGCACGTAACTTAATACAACCTACCAAAGTGGAGAAATCCACAGTTTCTCACAAATGGGAGCAAAATTACAGTGCAGGGAAACTGGAAACGAGAAGATGCCAGCTGGCAGGACACTAAGTGTTTCAGATTACCGTGTGTTTATGACCTCTGTGTTCTAGAAAAAAAATTAATTAGATTATGCTATTTGAGAATCTTGGAATGCCATGGCTCTGTGCCAGGCTTATCAGAACCACACATCTGAAGTTTAATTAAGCTGTTCTAAATTTCACCCGTATTTCTAAGCTTTGAAAAAGCAATAAATGTAGGAACTAATAAATAACAGAGGAAGAATGCTAAGATTCCCTCAGATGGCAGCATTCAGTGTAAAATTATGGGCTGTTCCAAAGTCTACTATACACTTGTTTTCTTGAACACGAATGTGATACGAAGCAGTGCTCTTTCTTTAAGAGTATTTGGAAAGTAAACATATGCAACGTGGGAACTCTAATTATAGAAACTTAGCAAGTTGTTTTTGAAAATACAAATCATTCTTTAATAGTGTGTCTGTATCTCAGGTTGGGGTCAAGATGGAGAAAGGCATGTGAATTCAGCACAGGGAAAGGGAAGAGAAGGGAAATTTGCTTCTCGTTCACCTTGATGAGGGAGTCTTACTGACTGACCTTCCAGCTGGTCATCATATGAGTAGGTGTCATTTTTTTATTATTTACTTTTTCTTTATGTATTTATTTTTATTGAAGTATACTTGATTTACAATGTTGTATTAGGTTCAGGTATACAGCAAAGTAATTCAGTTTTATATATATATATATATATATATATATATATATATATACACACACACACATATATATATTTCTCTTTTTCAGATTCTTTTCCCTTATAGATATTGAGTATAGTTCCCTGTGCTATACAGTAGGTCCTCACTGGTTATCTATTTTATATATAGTACATAGGGTGTATATGTTAATCCCAAACTCTTAATTTGTTTACTTTTTAATTGTGGTAAAATATACATAACATAAAATTTACCATTTTAACTATTTTTAAGTGTACAGTTCAGCAGCATTTAATATATTCACACTGTGGTAATTCTTGCCACCATCCAATCCATCTGCAGAACTTGGCTTAAAGTTCTTTCATTAATCACTTTCTAAAAATTAAAAAACAAAAAAAGAAACTTTAAAAAATGCTCTAGGACTATTTGGTCACTTTGGTCAAGGGCTGAAAATGTGTGGGACAGTACATCTGTGTCTGCATGTGTGGGAGCCCCGTGGTACTGCCTCATGGTCCTACAACGGAAGAATCTAAGGGGTTTGACTGTGTTATCAGATAAGCTAGTTGTGATTGAGTAAAATGACTGCCCAAACAGACTTAATGGAAGGAGAATATTGGCTCCTTTTGAGAAAACAAACAAACATGACAGTACAGAAACTGATACCACTTTAAAGAAGCTATTTCATTAAATTATTAATTATTAATGAATATTCAACAAATACTTACTTACTGAACACCTACTTGTACTAGATATTGTTTTAGGCTGTGAGGGATTCATGGTAATCCCTGAAATTCAAGAGATTTCAATAATTCAAGACTAAGCCCTCACTCCCATAGACCTTATATTCCAGTAGGGGAGTCTCTAGATACACAGATAAGTACGCAATAAATTGTGAAATGTTAAGTATGGATAAGAGAAATGAAAGCCAGTTAGGTTTCCCTTTTCCCATTTATTCCCACTAACAATATTCCAGAGACAAAAAAGAATCATGAGAGTTAAGAGAAGAGAAGGTCTCAACACAAAAGAGGCGACCAATATGTTCACTGCTGCAGAAATATTTGGGAGGAAAAAGACTGAAAAAGTCTGACCACAAGTCAGTGCCCTTTGAAACGGTATCTATATGGGGGGACAATACCTGGCAGAAAATTAAAATTCAGTAAATAAACTGTTTTATCTAATAACATCAATTCACATATTTGGCTGATTTCACCACCTGGATTAAGCTCATCCATTAATTCAACAGATATTAACGGATTGCCTAATTTGTGTCTATCCTGGTGATACGTATAACTGTGAACAAAACAGAAAAAGCACCTGCTCTCATGGAGCTTTACACTCTGGAGGAGATAGATTTTGAACATAGCAGTAAATATGGAACATCTTAAGTAGTTACGAGCTCTATGAAGAAAGGAAAGTCAAGTACCAGGGAATGTAGCCTTGGCCCTGAATATGGAGCGTGCCTGGTATCCGTGAGGAACAGAAAAGCCCAACGTGACTGGAGCACAGAAGCAAGAGGGTGAGGACAGATGATGCGGTCCAGGGAAGTAGGGATCAGATCTCGTAGAGCCCTGTAGGCTGATGTAAAGACCTTGATACTGACTGTGTGTGTGGGAGCAGAAATCAGTGAGAGTTTTAAACAGTGGAGCAGAATGATCTAACTTATGTCTTTGTAAGATAGCTCTGCCTTGTGTTGTGAACAAATTGAACATTTTGTATAGTTGTGGTGCAGACATACCCCGAAGGCCGTTGCTAATTTTACATACTATCTTTTGCTACTTGATTCAATGAAAAAAAAAAAAATCAGCCTGGCTATTTATTACCTCTAGGTCAATGATGGATGAGATGATGTATTGGTATCAGTCAGGGTAACAACCAGTAGGTTATATATTAATACAAATCTATACATTAATAATATTAATTATATGCCATAATATGTTTATTTTATATATATATATATACACACACACACACATACACACATGAGAGAGAGAGAGAGGAGGGAAATGGCTTTTGTGAGTTGAGTTGTCTAGACAAGCCCCATATCCCTAGGACAGGCTGTCAGGATGGGCAGGGTGGAAACTCGTATGCAGGAACTGATGCTCCAATTCACAGGTAGAATTTCTTCTTCCAGAGGGAAACCTCAGTTCTGTTCTTAAGGCCTTTCGGTGGATTGGATGAGATCCACTCAGATTACCCAGGAATCTCCTTTGTGTAAAGTCAACTGATTGTAGGTATTAATCATACTTACCACACACCATCACAGCAACACTGAGATGAGTATTTGATTGAATAACTGGGTACCAGAACATAGCCAGGTTGCCACATGAGTGATCATCATAGATGACTAAGCAATTTTTACCCAGGAATAAGTTGACTGGTTTTGTGTAGACTGTGAGAACTCTTTCCTCTACCCTCTGCTTTTTAACTGGCTCTTTTGAATTATGCAGACAGCCTCAGATGTGGATTTCCTGTCTGATAGGCTACAGTCAGGTTCCAAATGACAAAATATTAATTAGGAGGACTGGTCTTGTTTGTGAACTCATCAGCACTCGGAGCCTGGCTTCTGCAGCTGGATGTTTCGGTGCCAACCGGGTAAATTTCAGCCCCAAATGGCAGGCGCCTGGCTCTGGTGTCCAACTTTGTTGCCCCTCCATTCATCAACTCTTTAATATAAGAAGAGTGGTATTGCCTGCACTGCTGTCTATATTCAATATTCAAATGCCTCTTTTAGGAACAAAATAGCGCCTGTGTGATTTGTGTAGGTCACGGGTAAATTCTAGCGATGAGGAATAGCAACGCTCCGGTTCATCCTATTGACCCCAATGAACTCCGCTCAATAAATATTTGCAGAGTGACTGAAGGCCAAAGCGTGCCTTGAGTTTATACAACTTGGTGACATTTCTGCTGCGAAAACTGTGTAACTACAAACTTTATCTTGGAAAACTCCTGATAGGTGGTAAAGTTGCTCTGAACCTAGGAAGCTGCTATTGGCCAAATTATGTGCTTTCGGAGAGAAACATTTCCTGTGAATTAAAAAAAAAAAAGAAAAGAGAAAAAAAAGAAGGCCCCAGCATGACTAATATGGTAAGAATGTTCTCACCTTCTCCAGGAGAAGAAAGGAGTCAGGTAGAGCTTCGCAGCAATCAGTGGTCACAAACTTCAGTAGACACCCCAGTCATTAACTAACCACACGCATGTGGCACATGGAATGGAACATCCCGGGGCTCTGAAACCACAGGCATCTATCTGCTGGATTAAAGGAAGCAGTTTCACAGGCCTGGACAGAAAAAGGATGTGGTGAATTTTCAAACGGTTCTGATTTATAGGCAAGAAGGTGCAAGGTTATGGTACGCAGAGAAATGAACCGTTATATTTCTCGTCACCCCACACCCCCTTCCAGAAACCCCAGCTGCTTTGGTTTCTAGACCAAGAGTGTCGCCATGACAATCACCAAGCCTGGTCCTTGTTCCCGTCGTCCAGCCACACATCTGTGCAGTGATCCTTCAGGAATAGCCATGAAGCCCCTGCCTTTGGTTACCAGCCAAACCAGGGTATGATATTTTTTCCTGTTTAATTAAAAAGAAAAAAAAAAGGCTTACCCATTTGCTTTTGCCAGCTATCTGAAAGTTCAAAAGGTAAAGAACATTTCCCTCCACAAATAAGCCATGGAATGTATTTGGAAGTTGAGTTTTCATCAGCAGTTGCTGTTTTTGATCCATTTATTCCACTGTTAAGGAAGGTAAAATAAGGAGTTTTTGCCTGAAAAACAAAAAAAGCAACTTTGTATTTATAATTTGACATCAGTGGGAGGGGCTCTAGTAATTTCAGGTCATCTTTCAGACATTAATAGAGGCCAGTAACACGCTCAGATGGGAGGGACTTGTCATGCCCTCTTGGCACAGGAAGAGTTCAAGTTTCCCTTTACAGGAAATAATAAAATGAATCCATGCTCACTTCGAGCCCTTCTGATGATGGGCTAGGATGGCACTTTATAAACCAACCTATCTTTGTGAGAGACTCTCTTCATAAAATTATATTCTAAATTTATTGTGATGCAAAGCTGAATGTCACATTTACTGCACCGGGCTCTGACAAGGTCCCACGAAGGACCAAGGCTTCTGTCTGTGGAACTTTGCAGGATACCCCCCAAAGGATTCCCTTTCATGCCGACCCAAGGGCGGACATGAGCTTATGGAGGAAGTGACATTTGGAAGGGGGCTTGAAAGGCAGAGGATTTGAACAATAGGAAAGGACATAGCCTAAGTGTCTGCTGCCTGCCCCACCTCATCTTCTAACATGCCGGGGTTGTTTTCCAGTTGCTGAAGAAAATTGGCTTAAATCTCCATCCTCCATCCATACTGTAGAGTGTCAGCACCCTCCTCAGTATACCTCACAGGTCTTTAGGGGTTGACTTTCTCATGGTCATTTTCCTACAGTTTCTTGCTTCACTGAATTCTCAATCTCTTCTCTGCCTCTCATCTTCTCAAGCTATTTTTTCTCTCTCTGCCCTACATCACTCCTACCCTTAGTTTCTCAAAACCACTGACATAAGGCTGCTCCATGTCTGGATTTTAAGATAACCAAGAAGAATCACAGCCCGGCACACAGTTGGCAACATCTTAAATTTTGTATCAGATATCCCTCACCAATTTCCCTGGTCCCCTTAGATAGGAGATAGTCTTACTAACCATCCTATTTGGGGTGTCACTTGTCATTAATCTGGGGCCGCAGCTAGAGTAAGGCAAAACTGATATATCAAGAGATCCCCTGATATTACAACTTGAAGAACCAAAAAACTTTCTTTTTTCATAGCAGTATGGAGTCAGATTTCCAGGCTCGCCTTTGGCCCTGATCCATGTGATCATTCGGGGACCTGGTTGGGAACGAGTTTTTGCTTCCTTGTCCTCCAGGCCTTGTATTCACGTGGCTAAGGCTGCCACACCCCAGTTGTTACAGCCACAGGAAAGGGGAGGAGAGTGGGAAAGAACACGTACCGCCCATGGCTCTCAGCCAGGACTGGCACCTACCACTTCCGCTCAACGCCATGGGTGAGAATTCAGCCTTAAGACCAAACTAACTGCAGGGACCTGAGAAGTGTAGTTACTACTCAGGTAGTAGTAACCGTGCCGGGCCCCTTTCCTTTACTACAAAAGGAGGTGAGACCACTGTGGGTGGAAACCTAGCAGTCTCTGCCACATCCTCCTTCCACTCTTTCCCTTACACCCATCTTTCCTTCTCCACTTCTCAGCAGCCAACATTTAGATTCCTGCCGCATTTTTAAGGAGAAACAATGGATGGCACAAACAGATGGAAAGATATACCGTGTTCTTGGATTGGAAGAATCAATCTTGTCAAAATGACTATACTACAGATTCAATGCAATCCCTATCAAATGACCAATGGCATTTTTCACAGACCTAGGACAAAAAAAATTTTTAATTTGTATGGAAACACAAAAGACCCCGAAGAGCCAAAGCAATCTTAAGAGAGAGAAGAAAAAAAAAATGGAACTGCAGGACTCGATTCTTCATGTTTTAATGCTCTCCTCCCAGAAAAGACTCAGTGGCTGCAACTTCCATCACTAAAACAACCCGTTAAGCTCTGCACTGAAGAATCTGACGCCTCTGAGATAAGTGCCCCCTGTTCCTACAATGCAGTCACCAAGCAGTTGTTTCGCTCTCTGTGTGCATGTGCGTGCCCACTCATGTGCAAGCGTGTAAATGAGAATTTCTTCTTTCTGGTACATGAGAGATTGAGGGCAAGATGGGGGGAGGGGAAAGTATTCCCTAAGAAGGAAACACTGAAGCAAAGTAAAGGAAAGAGGAAAGCATGGTTGCTTCCGGGTAACGGATGGTCAAGTTTACTTGGCTCATAGGCTACAGGAAAAGGGATGGGGGTCTTAGTGTGGAATCTTTCCAGTCGCAAGTAAACAGAAACCAAATGCAAACCAGCAGAGGCTAAACACGGTGATATGCGAGGTTGTAGAGGTAAGTCTGGTTCCAAGTCTGGCTTGATCCAGGGCTCCGGAAAGTGTCATCAAGTCTTTGCCTCTATCTCTGAGCTGTTTGGCCTCTGTCTTCCCAGATAGGCCCTCTCCAGAGGGGTCCTGATATCTCTAGGCCATGTATTATCTGGAAAATGTTTAAGTTGATGTTTCCAGCGAGTCGCTAAGGTAAAATAAAGGCGAAATTCCAAAGCCAGGTCGTCCGGTTGAGAACTTGCAAGGTAAGGATAGAGAGCTAGTTCTAGTGCTGGGTTGTCCTGACAGAATGAAGATTTTAAAAAGGGCAGAAGTAGTGGTTGGGGGGCGTTTCTGAAAGTAGAGAGGGGAAGGATTTTTTTTAAAGAAATTTCTCTGGAGAGAGCTCTTCTCCAAAGCCTTCTCCATGCCATGAGCTCCTCACGCGGGCTAACTCTTATGCATCAAGTTTACTGAGGACACATTTGTGGACTGCTCTGAGTTGGGACACACAAACAATGGATGTCTGAGTCATAGACCGTGAGAGCAGGATGGAGGAGCTATCTTGTGATCGGCCAACCAGTCCAGAATTTGTTGAGACAAGCGATGCCCGAGTGTTTTTGAAAGACTAGAGGTTGGCCAGATGGGAGAAGAGCAAGTGTGGGCTTAGCCTGGGTCCTGCCCAATAAGGCCACCAAAAGGCATGGAGGGAACTTTAGTAACATGAAACTGAAAGTGAACAGTGTATTCTTGGGGGCTGCTGAAGGACTTACTTACAGGAAATCGATCGTTGTGGGTCAGGGGAGCGGCAGGAAGTAGGTCTCCAGGAATGGGGATTTCCAAAAAAACCCATGAAGGTACCTACAAGAGGTAAGGGTGGTTTTATACATTTGCCACCCAGAGAGCATGAAGCCAGCTCAGGAGAGGACCATTTTAAGTACGAATTTTCCTTACTCCTTAACATTCCTCCTTCTCCACCCATAACTCTGATCACAAAGGAATCAGAAACTAGTTAGCAAGTAGACAGTTAGGAGAGGTATAAGGTAGAGAAATATAGAATAAGTCAATCATATCATTTCTATTTCCCCCAGCTGCCTCCCAGCCTGAAGCAGCCCTAAGTCAAGGGATGGGAGAATATTTGACTTAAATCAAGTTCAAAGTTTTTGGGATTTCCCTGGAGGTCCAGTGGCTAGGACTCCGTGCTCCCAATGCAGGGAGCCTGGGTTCAATCCCTGGTCAGGGAACTAGATCCCACATGCCACAACTAAAACCCGGTGCAACCAAAAAAAAAAAGTTCAAAATTTTCACTAACATCTTGGACTCCACATTACAATTTCTAAAGTGGACTCTACTTGTGACTTAAAGCGACTTTAGGATCTAAAAGTATGATCAGAAAATTGGCTACAGGAATTTTGATCTAGGTAGAAAAAACTTTAAAGGGATAGTGGAAAACAAAAAATAATTTCATTTGATTGCCTTATGAATTCTGCTTGTTCAGTGTTTACATCTTCCTACAAATCATGATCCAGAGGGGAAAAAATTATCTTCACTCTTCCAGAAACCATAAAATTCCCTAAAAAGACTCCTAGTGTTCCTTCTTGAGTCACTGCCCCACCTGCCAAACCTGAGACGAAAGAGTCAGGTTTTGTCTGACCAGAAGTAAGTTCCACCAGAGCGGGGGGTCTTCTCTGCCTTTGTTCACTTCCTGAGTCTCCAGTGTCTGAAAAAATATCTTATATGTATAGTAGGAGCTTCATAAATATTTCTGGATCGAATAAAGCAGTATAATCACTGCCCTCAAGAAGCTTAAAGTCCAGTGGATGAGAAAGGCATGTAAGCACAAGAGAGTAAAGCAAGTTCAATGACACAGGAAATCATAAAGCTGTCTAAGAGCAAACAGAGGGTGGGGGGGGGTGAGGGAGGGATGCCTAAGGCTTCCAAGATATGATGCAATGTGGGATAGTAAAGGATAAACAGAACATGGCCCCTTTAGGCCGTTGTTTTCCTGCCCTCCCCTTCCCTTTGAGGGTTTTCATTTTTTTGTCTCCTCTTTTGATGGGAAGGAACAATGGGCAAAGAGTGAGTACTCTGGGCCTGCTCCTTCCTGGGTGTGGTCTTTTCTGTGGCTACACCAGTGGTATGACTTTACAGGATCTCAGCACGAAGCCTGTGGGACTAGCTCTGTGGGATCTTGTCAGATCCTACCCCAGCACTAAGGTCAGAACTGGGGAAAGATGTAGTAATCACCATAAAGGCACATGGGCTCAAAGGCAAAGCTGGTGTTGAGCAGAACTCTTCCTGCAAACTGCGCTTGCAGGGAAGCGACCGGGAGCTTTTCCCGTGTGCAGCCAGCTCAGTGGGGTTAAAATATGATTAAGCCTAAACATATAAACAGCAAATTCCCAAGTTAATGATGATATAACATTCTGTTAGGGTTAGGCTGGATTACAGCTGATTGTGTTGCCTCATATTGGAATCTGGTCCAAAATGTTGATTCCTTTTATGAATCCTGTAGTCATCCCCAGGAATAACATGATCCACCAAAGAGAAGCCTTTCTAAAGTTTCTAGTTTTAGTGAGACATTCCTTAGCATCACCTGGGAAAACCCCAAGCAACACAGACTGGCTCTTAGGGCCCCGGGAGAATGGCACACATCTAGAGAGGAGGGCCTGTGGTACCCTGGTCAGGGACATGGACTGTGCAGGCCCGGGGGGAGTGTGCTGTAAATCACACCCTAACAGAGAAGGAGCGTGAAAGGCAGTTCAACATACAGGAAAAATAATACCACACTTGGTTGAAATCACATCCAACTGCAGCCAGGGCCCGATTTGTAATCCTTCATCTTTTCTGGTATTCATTCAGCTGCTATCGACGCCCCACAGGATGGATTCTTCTTCCAGGGCAACAAATGCTCAATTCATCAGGGAACAGAAGCCCTGCTCCTGTGCCATTTCCCCAGGATCTTCAAAAGGTTTGAGTATAAATAGAAACCAGAGATATATTATTTTCAGAAGTGAACATATTTTCACTCTAGTTTAAGGATGTGGATCCTCATCGCCCCCTTCCACGTGGAGATCATCCCTGCTCTGCACCATGTTCCTGTTGATTTTAGAGAGAGCCTGCAAGAAGACCCAGAAGGTGGGCTACCCTGCTCTGTTCCAACCACAGCCTTTCTGAAGGCACGTAATGCAAAAGCAAATGTTTCATCTGGGTAAGGAGCTAAAATAATGAAGCTCGTTTTTGTTTTCTCTTTCCTTTTCTCCTCCTCCTTCCTTTCCTTTCTTCTTTCTTTCTTTCTTTTCTTCCTCTTCCTTCTTCTCTCCTCCTTCTTCCCCTTCCTTCCCCCTCCCTCCCTTTCTTTCTTTCTTTCTTCCTTCCTTCCTTCCTCCCTTCCTTCCTCCCTTCCTCCCTCCCTCCCTTTCTTCTTTTCTTTCTTCCTTCCCTCCTTTCTCCCTTTCTTCTTTCTTCCTTCCTTTCTTTCTTTCTTTCTTTCTTTTTCTTTCTCTTTCTTTCTTCTTTCCTTCCTTCCTTCCTTACTTTCTTTCCTTCCTTTCTTCCTTCCTTTCTTTCTTTCTTTCTTTCTTTTTCTTTCTCTTTCTTTCTTTCTTCCTTTCTTCTTTCTTTTAATATTAGCTCCAAGAAAGAGAAATGCTGCAGGAAGTCATAACCATAATAGTTATCATGATATTAATATGCAACATCTGGATGTCTAGGGTTGATAACAGTAGGCACACCAGTCCTCCTAAGGCCCTAGAGACAATTACATCTCAACTCTGGGTTAATGAAAAAATGGAACACAGTTCTTTAAGTTTGAATCGGAGTCTGTTTTGTAACACTGTTGGAATTGAACCAAAGCTGGTGAACCATCCCATGTTAAAAAGTGAGCTGTTTTCCTATTTGATAAAATTAGTAGTCTCTAAGCACTTGAATTCAATACAAGAAAGACTTCAGAATGAAATGTTTGGTGTTATCGACATCATTCCCAGACTCATCTGGGAAATTCCCACCCACATACTTTCTCTGGTGACCGTGTTCTTGTGACTAAGGTGTCTCCCGGCTTCTCCAAAGCCATCATCTTCCTGGCCTGCTGTCAATGGTATAATGAAAAAACCAGGGATCTGAAGAATGGAACTCGAGTCACTCTCTCCCCACTGCTGATTACCTGGTGACAGGTTAGTTGGCCCTTTCAACCTCAGTGATTTCATGGTAATAATAATATTTTGCCTGTCTGAAGGCAGGAGGCTAAGCAAGATGGATCATGTATCTCAACTTGATGTATATTTTATCTACTTTACCTTAAACTAGTGCCATGAATCAACCAAATGACTCTGCTCTGAACACAAAACTTACATACACACACAGAAAGAATTAAACAAAGGTTAGAACTCATGCGACTTTGCTTATACCCACTTATTTTCATTTGAGCAACTTGATATTTTCTCGGTTGATGGTGAGGTTTTTATATCATCAGATGATTCCTTGAGGTTTCATCCAGCTGGAAGGTCCACAATTCTATTGTTTTTTTCAGAGGAATTTAAAATAAATGTGAAAACAAATGGGCCACGTATGGTCAGGCCACTCAAGACGGCTGTCCTCTTGCTTTCTGTACATTCCCTGCTGGACCAGTGCCTGCTTCACCTACTCCCCACTCACATACCTGACCTTCCTACACACTTGTCCCCGCCCCAGGTAGTGATTGCTCTTATCAAAAGGGTAGTGAGGTATATGCCCTACTGTTGGTTTCCATGGTAGCGGAGGAGCCAACCTGAGTCAAATTCCCCTATAACTGGTAACCTCCCCCCTGACCCCTGGGGGCAAAGACTGCCACCATGTCCTGCCCACCATCTGCTGCACATGGTGGGGTGTCACTCCAGGACCTTGCTTCAGACCTGTAAGCTCCCCCATCCATTAAACCATTGATGTCTCCATCGCTGACTCCTGGCTCCTTCTTGGATCTTAAAGGTGGGCAAGCACAGGCCTTATAGGCCTGTGGGGTGCAGCCCAACAGGCCAAAAACTCAGTCTGGTCACTAAGATGTCTCTGGGACCCACCACCTCTTTTTCATTTTTGCAGCACTTCTTGACTTATTAAAATAGCTCTCTTGTCAGTCTTGCTGTTTAGGGGACCACCTTCCTCCAGTTCATTGCAGGCTTCTATTATGTACTTTTCTAGACCTAGATCTAATGAGTCACCTGTGCTTCACTCTGCCTCCCGCACCTGAGTGCCGGCCTTTCAGAAAGCTGCTCCAACTTGACTTTCTCATCTCACTTCCTGTCATTCCTCAACATGAGATGTCTCACTGGCCACAGGTGACACTGGCCATCCCACCATATTCCACTAGGGAAAGATCTGCTTTCAAGCTCCTTCAGGTTGTTGGCAGAATTAATTGCCCTGTAGCTGGAGGACCCGGGTCTCCCCAGTCTTGCTAGCTGTTGTCTAGGGGCTGCATGCAGTTCCTAGAGGCTGCTCTCAGGTTTTTGTTCCATGGCCCCCTTCACACACTTCCAAACTCTTTGACTTCAGAAAGAACCCGGTCCATTTCCAGACAAAGAAAGACAATTACTGTATGCTATCACTTACATGTGGGATCTAAAAAAATACAACATACTAGTGAATATAACAGAAAATAAGCAGACTTAATGATATAGAGAACAAACTATTGGTTACTAGTGGGGAGAGGGAAGGGGGAGGGGCAAGACAGGGGTGAGAAAGTAAGAGGTACAAACTATTAGGTGTAATAGGTACAAACTATTAGGTGTAAAATAAGCTACAAGGATATTTTGTACACCATGGAGAATATCACCAATATTTTATAATAACTATAAATGGAGTATAAACTTTCAAAATTGTGAATCACTATATTGTACACCTGTGACATGTAGTATTGTACAGCGATGATACTTCAGTTAAAAAAAAAAAAAGGCTCACCTGATTAGGTCAGACCCACCCTTGTAGTCTCCTTTGGATCAACACAACTGATAGGGACCTTGATTACACTTGCAAAATCCCTTTTGCCATATAATACAATCATAGGGGTAATATCTCATTCTAGTAACAAGTTCTACCCACACTTAATGGGAGGGAAGTATATAAGGCCAAAGATCACTGGGGTCATCTTCAAATTCTACCATACCGTCCTTTCCTTTCCTGCCCGACAAACTATTTATCAGCCAGGAGCTAGTTTAAATGCACCTCCTGTGCTAAGGAATCCTGACATCCTCAGGCTGAGGTGCTGGCCCTGTGGGTCCCTATTTGTCCCAGTACTATTATATGTATCACATCGTATTATGCCTAGCTGTGTATGTATCTGTCTGAATTAAGATGTAAGAAATTGGGATATTGTGGGATTCTCAGTTTCATATTGTATACTGTGAATCCCATGTTTTTTGGTACTGAGTTCGCTGTGTTAAACCCCTTTCTGAACATTGTACGCCCTACTTGAAAGGGAGGTGTGTCAGGTTGTCTAGTAGGAAGTATTTTCCCAGGTGAGGGTGGAGGCTTCATGCCAGGTGATGCATGGGTCCTCTTTACTTCACACACTAGCCTTGCATGTTCCATGACGCAGGCCCTTCGCTCCAGCAGTACAGACATAAGGATTCAAATGTAAGATTAGAACTGCTATTCGCATCCGTGATACATTCATGTTTGGTCATAAAAGACTAGCTCGTATGAGAAAGTAGTCTTAGCAAACTGAACGCGAAGATGCTGAAAAACAGATGTAATTTTTTAAATTTAAAATTGGACAGTTATTTTGCATCTTTTATCTGAATGAATAAAGCTGGCGGTGATTAAAAATGGAATAAAATAATTAAGCAAGAGTACCCCTGGCATCCCTATAAGAACTTCAGAATGGTTGTTAGTTACACTGCATTCATTTTTCCCCTGGGAAATTTTCTTTCATAAAGGAAATAGAAGGAATTCACATTTACTGTATTTGATTCTTCCACCTGGGAGCCAGTTCGGGTCCCATCCAGTCTTTCCAGGACAAGTGAATTCAGTTTTTTGGTACCATTTCCCTAAGGTGCACACAGCAGAGATGAAAACCACATGAGATTATTGGATGGTACGTAGACACCAATGTGTATTCAAGATTTGGAGGAGGTAACTGCTTTTGCCTATTTAGCAATGCAAAATATATCCTCTCTGTCAATTTTCTGGAAAGAAAACTGGAATTTGAGTAATTTTATACTATAGGCTGAATTTCAGGATTCTTCATTTTGAAAAGAATGAGCATGGGAAGTCATCCAGAACCACAGCTCTTTGCTATGACTCCCTGAAAAAAGAAGCTGGAACTTACCTCCCTATAGTCTTTCATGCAGGATAACCTCACTCAGCAACCACTCTGCATTCAGAATACACCCAGGAGAAAGAATAAAGAATAACCCCTTACCTTGAACCATGTTTGCAGAGAATTAAACTCTCTGCCAATGGAATGCTGGCCACAAAGGCACCCGTTAGGATAATATTTAACGAAGCATCTTGACCTGGCACCAAGCTTCCATTAATGGAATTAAGAAAGATCTGCCAGTGTTCTGGGGAAGATGATTCCTAAACTTCCCCTCCAAAATGTTTTCAAATATGCAGAAGAAAAAAAAAAAAAGATGAATCAAGCAGAATACCTCGTGGACAATTTTTCTAAGCTGGGATGAATTATGTTAGCTTCTGTTCCCTGATCATTCCCTTCCCCAAGAAATGTATGGCTATTTCCATTGCCCTAATCAGCAGAGACAGTTCAAAAATTGATCTGGAAAATCGGCAGTTGACCCTGTGATCCTGCACTTTGTCGACACGTTCGATCACATCTGGTCTTGAACTGTAAAATTGTTGGCCTATTCCCCAGCATACGGCTCTGACAGCTGCAGGCATTTTGTCCACAGAATAACTCCTCTCCCAGAGACTTAGGAAACCAGGACAACACAGCTTTCATTGCTAGATCCCTTAACCACAAAGAGAATTCTAATAAGCTTCTACGGAAAGGCCCTTAGGCTTAAGATTTTCAAAAGGAAGAAGCATTAGGAAAGAGCGTGGGCAATAGCATATATTTGGGTGTGGGGAGATCTTGATTTAAATTCTGACTCTATCTTTGACCCTTGGTTATCCAAAAAGGAGTAAGAGATTCATGTTCTGTTCTCTGAAAAAGAAAATATTGTAGGGATTGAATTAAAGTGCCAGGATTTTGAAAACATTAAAAAATAATAATTATGTAAGTTACACGATTTAACTCAGCAGCATCATATTGCCCCTCTAGTCTAGAACAACTTGATATTTTATAGTAAAAGATACGTGTTCACTAAGTCGACAAGAGTTTACTGAGTATCTCCCCTGTGTCAAACTCATTTCTAAAAAATATGTGATATGCTTATATGTAGAATCTAAAATATGACACAAATGAACCTATCTACGAAACAGAAACAGACTCACAGACATAAAGAACAGACTTGTGGTTGCCAAAAGGGAGGGGAGTGGAGGAGGGAAAGATTGGGAGTTTGGGATTAGTAGATGCAAACTATTATATACGGAACGGATAAACAACAAGGTCCTACTGTAGAGCACAGAGAACTATGTTCAATATCCTGTGATAAACCATAATGGAAAAGAATATGAAAAAGAATGTATATATAACTGTATCACTTTGCTGTACACCAGAAACTAACACGTCATTGTAAATCAACTATACTTCAATAAAATACATTTTTAAAAAAAAGAGAAAATGAGAAAAAGGCATGGAAGCTTTGATGGCTTGAAAGAGCGCACTTCGATTCTACTAACATTCCATTGGCAGGAATTCCATCCTATGGCTCCACTGAGACAAAGAGGCTGAGGGTCACCAGCAGCCTCTGCTACTCATTTATAGAATACTTGTGATTTTCAAATCTTCCATTTTTCATTCTTGTACCAACCTTCAACCTGTAAGGACTGAAAATTCCACCTTCATTGCAGATTTTAAAAGATTAAAAATAAAAATATGTGATATGAATCATCTCTATAGAAGGGACTAAAAACATAATTTAGCTGACTAGGAAATCAACCTTTTGATTTTAAACTATCATTTTATGATATAAATAGTATACTAAAGGGTTATCTCTTTAAAATGTTTACATTTATTGAACATATATTGAACTATCTCATTTAAATCACATAACAGTGACATGAGATAAAATATCACTGCATAAGTAACAGACTCAGAGGTCTATAACCACATGTCCAAGGTCACACAGCTTGTTGAGTAGGTGAGTCTGCCGGGATTCAAACCCCAGCTCTGTGTGACAGCACAGGGTATGTTGATAGCACGCCACCATGATAACCTCTTCAGGATGCTGACCGCTTCAAGGAGTTCCTCACAGACTTGCAAAGAGATTGACCCCTTGGCAGCACTAGAATAAGCTGGCATATTTAGGTCATCTAAAAGAAGTTATCTTAAAACAATATTAAGGCTTCCTGTAACTTAAGCTAGAAGTTCCATTTGAATTCGTTATAATGGCATCTAAGTTTGTCCTCTGACTCCAGCCTAAGTCTCCAGCTTCCCGAGGAGCTGTTTCCCCCACCCTCCTGGCCTCCATGCACTCTGCACTTTGGCCACATCATGTGACTTACTCTTGCCTGTATGGCCTGAGCTCTTATATGGCTCCATGGCCCTCTTTCCAGAGAACCATTTCAATTGCTCTGTGACTTCCTGAGCAGGAATTGGGGATTCTTTTTAATTTGCTCCCATAGCATTCTGTGCCTATCTTTATTATTGTACAGATCACATTTATTTAATTATAGATTCATAGTAAACCATAAATTCACTATATTTTACCTATGTTTGTCATCCTAGTATCAAGTATAGCGTTAGCATGTGACTTAATACACGTTCCTTAAATGAACGAAATGTAACCTCTTCATGTATCCCATCACCCTTCTTTTATGTTCCTCCCAAATGATGCTGAAAGTTAAATGACTTCTTATTGTATACATATAGCTGATTCACTTCGTTATACAGCAGAAACTAACACAACATTGTAAAGCAACTACACCACAATTAAATACATAAATGACTTGTAGTTTGAATGACATTTTCAAAGCAATACTTAGGGGGATTTTCTCAACACCCCTTGTGGTCACTCATGGAATTGCCCAATCATAGCTCCCTAAGTATAAGAAAGAAGATAACATGAGCACTTGCAGAAAAACTCACACCCCACACACCAACGCAAAAGACCAAACAAACACACAATTCATCCATTTATTCAACAAATATTTGTCATTTAATTTCTAAGGCATCTCAATCACATAGGACATCCAAAGATTCATTTTCCTAAATGAAGATTTAGTACTCTCGATTCTCATGACTATGATTAGTAGCTCTGATTTTTGATATTTCTAAGACACCTCTCAACTAAAAGTGTTATGGAGACTTTCTATTCCTGACAAGATGTCAAAATAACACAGGTTTTCTCCTCCTTTCCCAAGTCCAATCCTGAATACGCCAAACGTGAGAGAGAGGTGAAATTGACTGGTCTGGGAAAATAATGCCACAACTTTGAGAAACTCCTGAAAGATGAATGGATTTTGATGTAGGAGAAAATGGTGGTTTAGAGAAGATGAGGGCTATGTGCAATCAGGGGATGGATTGGGGAAAATCTTTCCACTGTTCTCTTTTCTCACTACAGCCTTGCCCCACCAGGATTGTTGCCCGTTCCATCACCACTGCAAAGCCAACACTGAGCAGTTCCATACCAGGTCTGCCCAGCTGGAGGCAGCATGCAAGTGCATCTAGTCGTGCATGAGGTGTGGAGCCAATGGCTGCAGGAAGATGAGCTAAAACATTACTTTCCTCTCCCTCCTTAGTTCCTGAACTTGGTTATTACAATCATGGAAAAGATCTCTTAGATAAGAGTAGTACTAAGGGTGATGGAACAGGGAGTTTTACTGAGGGGCAGGATTAACTGGTTGGGAGTGTGCTAAATGGGCAATGGTTCAGCCTAGATTTAATACCAATGTTCTCCACTCTGAGCCATATCTCCGTACCTCCATTAAATGTTTCAGTAAAGGCATCAGGGTTTAGGATTTAGTTTCTCTCATTGGGCATCTTATTAACCAAAGTAGCTGATATATCCAGAGAAATATGAGCTTTTAGTGAATAATAAGAAATTTTATAAGTTACCTGCTATAAAAGAAAGGTAATACTTTGAATGATCTATACTGGAGGACCAGATTAATGTATTAGATCAAAAATGAATTAAAACCAAGCATAAAAATATCCTCAAAGAGATATGGAAAGATATGACAATTTGAAATAGGGTCAAGAAGTTTTAAAAAATAACTAATTGAATAATTGCCAAAACTTGGAAGCAACCAAGATAGCCTTCAGTAGATGAATGAATAAATAAAATGTGGAACATTCAGATAATGATATATTATTCAGCATTAAAAAGAAATGAGCTATCAAGCCATGACAAGATTCAAATGCATATTACTAAGTGAAAGAAGTCAATCCGAAAAGGCGACATACTACATGATTTCAACTATTTGACATCCTGGAAAAGGCAAAACTATGGAAACAGTAAAAAGATCAGTGGTTGCCAGGGGTTGTGCTTAAGGCAAGAATACAAAATAAAAAAAAAAAAAAGAAAACTTACTGAATATAAATAATATCACAAAGGAACAAGAATCAGATCTGACACCAGACTTTTTTACTGATTTACAGATTTGCCTTACCACAAACTGCTGTAAGAAAACAACCAATTATGTTTCAAAATGTTTAAGAAAAATAATCTGGAACTATAATTTTGTACACAGAAAAGCTATTTTTAGATACAGGCATGAAATAAAGCTTCTCAAATATATATAAATTTAGAGTATTTATTGCACAAAGATCTTCTTTAAGAACATTTTAGAGAAAGTAGTTTGACAAAAAGATGACATAAATCCAGGAAGATACCATAAGAAAAGGAATAGAAATATTATTAAAATTAGTAAAATTTAATGCTGACTATAATAATTCAGAACTAAAATTCAAGGTGAAGGAAACTGAGGGAATGTTATATATTATGCTAGTCTACTTGTCTTCTTTAGAGGGAAGATAGAGCTATCCATAAGCTTAAGAAATTGAAAAAGAAAATAATTATAACTAAGGGTCTTAATATATTTGGAGTAACTATGAGAATAATTAAACTGTAATAAAACCTTCAGACAAAAAGAAATTCAATATTTCCAATGGAAGAAAAGAAAGAAGAAAATAGAACATAAAATGGGTGATAAATAGAAAATACTAAATACGAGTATAGAAATAATATAATGTCTATTTTAATGTATATAAGGGAATCAAAATAACCAATCAAAAGATAGATTACAATACCTGGCAATTACAATATTAGATTATAATATTTTCATTACTAAAGATACACTTAAAACAAAAGGATATAAAAAGACTAGAAATGAGAAATCACTAGAAAGGAATGAGAAATCACAACTAGGCAAAAAGAAAAATCAAAAAAATCCCAATAATTTTAATATTGGAAAAAAATAGAATTAAAGGTGAAAAAATAACAAAGGATAAGTAGGAACTATATACAAGTAAAATTTACAACTTAAGAGGTTATAACTATAGGGACCATATATTCACCAAACAATGTAGCCTCAAAATAAATAAAGCAACAACTGACCAAATTAAGTAAGAAGTAAAGAATTCAATAAAGTTGCAGATTTAAATATAACTGCTTCAGATTTAAATAATCAGCAGATGAGTAAAAATATAGAAAATTTGAAAAATATGACTAATAGGCTCATTAAGAGAGAGAGAAAAAAGTTTACACACAACAAGTGGTAAATATGCATTCTTTTAAGTGTATAAGCCTAAAATTGGCCAGTTACTAACCACAAATAAAGCTTCAACAAATTCCAAGGCTGAAACTTCATAAAAACTATGTTCTCTGAACATAATACATTAAAACTGGATTAAAAGCCAATACAAAAGTTTGGAGGACTTTTTAAAATTTTGGCCATACCTCGCGGCTTGTGGGATCTTAGTTGCCCGACCACAGATCGAACCTGGGCTCTGGCAGTGAAAGCACAGAGTCCTAACAACTGGACCACCAGGGAATTCCCAGAGGACTTCTGTTTAAAATAAATGTTGACTGTATCCCTAGACCCATTAAATTAGCAGTAAAGTTTGTTTTGTTGTAGTATGTGTGTGTGTCTGTGTGTGTGTGTCCATGTATATACATATGTGTATTAAGATCTAAACCTACAAGAACAAGACGAATGGACAAGAGTCAACAGCAAGAGAGACCCCAAAAGCATATGAACTTTTGACACCAGGCACCTCTGAAAGCTGACGTGAAGGTGATGTTCTGTTTAAAAGTAGGTAGATTCACCAATATCCTGTCACTCTGTGCCATAAAGCAATGGGCTCCCTTCAACCAAGAAGAAGAAAAGAGGTCAATGATCTGAAGAGAGAAAATGGACTTAGGGACACTAAGCTAAGTGAGGGCTAGTATACTACACTAAAACCATGGGGACTAATTCAAAATCTACATTCAAATTTTTGGGAATTTCAAACTTCCACCCAGATCTCAAAACCAGCAGCCAGGATTATACCCTCCAGGCAGACTGTTGAGAGAATCTTCCTGATGAAACTGACAATCCCAAGAGGAAAACTAATGGCACTCAATTGTAGGTTGTGTAACAAAATATACCAGAAAGACTAACCTACATGAAGTCCCCAACTGACAAGCCCTAACCATGTTTCAATCAACTTTTTAGTGGTTGTTTCAAAATACACCAGAAAGTCAATGAGCAACAGATATTTGGAGATTTCTAAAATTAAAAATAGAGGTTAAAAAATGCTAACAAAACCCCAGCAATTTGGTACAATCTAAGACGGTGAAGGGAGGAGAAAGCTTTACATAAACTATTATACCAGTAAAGAGATAAGATATTGCTTTCATAAACCAATAGGATGCTATAATACAAATAGAACACAACACAGGAACAAAACAAAAAGGGCCCATAGCAATTAAAAACACTGTAAAAGAGATAAAAGCGTAATAAAAGAGTTGAGAGATAAAACTTCTCCAAAAACAAAAATAAAAACAACACAAACAAACAAAAAGCAAAGCAACAAACAAAGAATAGATTACAGGTGAATCTCAAAATATTGATTTCTTGTCAGTCTGGAACAGCTGAAGCCCTGCTTGGTTAACTCCTAAAGGACTGGTTAGCTCCCCCAGGCTATTCAGAGAATGGTCTTAGCGGAGTCGGGTTCGATAGCATATACAGCATGAAAGAGGTTGGGAATAGTTGATCTGGATAAAAAAATGTAAACCTAACAATAATCAGCAAATGGAGTTAAAAATGTTTACCTAAGTAGAGGGAGTGGAACCAGGGATATGACACTTTTATAGAATTGTTTCATTTTTTATATGATGTGCTGGTGCAGAAACAGATTAAGGCAGCGCCTAGACTATGAGGTCAACACAACCATCCCCTAGCAGATGCAATATTGTCTGAGGACAGTTCACAGCTGATTAACTTTTGGGGAATTGCCCTCAGCTGTGAGGAACTGTCCTGCCCAAGACTATGCTCTGCTAAAGTGGCCAGTAGCCAGTGACCAGTACTGGCTGGTGTGGAAACACAAAGGCCTGACCACTTCCTTCCATTTAAGACAACAGTGAACTGCCATCTCAGCTCCAGAACTCCCAGAGAATCCACTGAAGCATCAACTGCAAGTGCACTGAGGGTCAACTTCTCCCTCTGTCTAGTCTCACCTTATTCATTTCCTAACAGGTAGGTTTCTCAAGAGCACTCTCCGAAAAAGGAACTGCATGCAACTTTTGGTGTCAGAATTTCTTTCCCGAGAACCTAACCTAAGACAACATCTAGTAAGTACATGGAAGGAGGTCCAATCTTACTACTAATTAGAAAATGCAGATTAAAAACAATGAGCTATCAATTTATACTTATCAATGGGCAAAATTAGATAGATAATACCAATATAAGTTCAGGCAAGGACAGCTCTGCCTTTTAATTGGGGTATTTAGACCATTTACATTTGATATAATTATTGGTATGGTTAGGTTTTAATCTATCATCTTGTTATTTGTTTCTATTGTCCCAAGTATTCTTTGTTTTCTCTATCTTATACTTTGGATGGATCTTTTACTCATGCATATTTTTGTAATATGATGCACTGGCCTTTGGAAAATATCGGTTCACTAAATTATGCAGAACTTCCAAATGTTGACACAAATCATTATATAATATCAAAACAATCACATTCATCAAAATCACCACCAGTCTCATCAGGAAAATCCTTAAGCAATGGGAAACTGTCAAGTTCACAGTAGTGGATACAGGTCTTTCATAATCTAATTTTCACTGGAAATCTCAAATTTTATCATTGGCAACAAATATCATCAGTTGTTCTCCTTGATGTAACAAATTCACTTTGTTCAATTTCAAGAAAATGTTTTCCAAATACTCAAGCCTAATTGACCATTATTTGAGTCTTTCTTATAAGTAAAAATTGTGTTCCATTAAAAAAGTGACTAGTTCCACTCAAACAACAACGTGAGCTTCTCCTGGAGACAACATTGCATTTCAAATGTGCAGCAGAAATGCTTTATGCATACTTTCCCTTTTGTCACACAGAATGTTAAAAAGACATGTACTCAAGTGTTGGCATGTAGTACAATTAATAATTTTTATTGCTTCATCAAGGACATTGCAAAGAGAAATTTGATTTTTTTTAAAAACTACAGTTAATGGCAGTAAAGAATACGACTACTAGTATGGTTTGTCACCATGAACTTGATTTGTGCTAAGGTGCCAGCAATTTGCCCACCCTGGCTTTTGCACCAGCAGTGCAAATTCCAACCCGGTGAAAAAGGCAAATAACATCTTAATACTGTGTACCTAGACCAAGTGTACCAAGTTCCACTGTGATGCTATAGTAAACTCACAGGGCGCTGAGAGAGATTTTTAAATTTCAAGGGAAACCTAGCAGTACTCAATATCTGTTGCATACTGCGCAAAGTACTAGCTCCAGCTAGTTCAGTTTCAAGGTAGATTCCACTATATTCCTTTTTATGATAGTGTATTTTTGAAATTTGATTTTTCAGTGCTTCTTGTGATAAAAATTAATGTGGAATAGTAAATGAGGATGACAGTATTCCATCTGATTCCAAGGTTTGAAAAGTTGTGCCCATCAGGTACACATATCTTATTAATAAATAACTGTAGTTAGTCAAGAGTAAAATAAAAATACACCATTTATTTGCATTATTTTTTCATTTATTAAGATTTTAGAACATGAATACTTATTGAGTTCTTTCAGCCTAGCTACTTAGTATACAGAAATGCTATGGATAAATTATTGAGACACTAAGAGGGCCATAGATTGGGAACTTTTGGTTACCTCTGTCTCTGTACCATTATGAAAAAAGAATTTGAACTTTCAGGCACCCTGAAAGGGTTTCAGGAACTCTCAGTGATGTATAGACTACACTTTGAGAACCACTGTATTTGCTAAGTTCTCTAGTTCTCGAGTGTCAAAAGAAATTTTTAATAGTTATATGAATTACATGTCATCAGAAAATGTGCTCTCTCTATCCTGGCTTATTCTGGTCTATGCCTATCTGTTTGTCCAGGGTCTGGTACAGGTTGCCGGCTTAAGATGAATTGGTTAATTGAACTAACATCAATTGAGTCCAAGCCTCATGCCAGACTCACTATTTTGGTTTGGAGATTTTTATCACATGAGATCTTTCCTCTGCCTTAAGGTAGCTTAAAATCTTGTGGGAGAAATTGGCAAAATATAGATTACCAACAATATTTTTTTTATTTATTTTTTAACAACTTTATTGAAGTATAATTGCTTTACAATGGTGTGTTGGTTTCTGCTTTATAACCAAGCGAATCATCTATACATAGGGATGGACCTAGAGACTGTCATACAGAGCGAAGTAAGTCAGAAAGAGAAAAATAAATAACATATGCTAACACATATATGTATGGAATCTAAAAACAATATTTTTTAAATGCTATCATAGAAGCAAAAAGAGTGCTTTGGAAACACATAAACAGGTTTTCTAGTTTAGCTTTTGTGGCTCATGGAAGATTCTCCCAAGACATATGTTGACTACGTCTCAAAGAATAAAGGGATGAGAGAGAGAGAAGGGATAGAGAGAGAGGAAATAAATGAATGAATGAGAAGGACTATATTGGTATGAATCAGGGAATAGTGATAAATGAAGCTACAGACGGAGGCAGGGCTGTACAAATGTCAAGCTGTGAAGTTAGGACTTCATTATTAACGGGATAGTGAGAAGTCATTGAAGGATTTCAAGGAGAGAACTGACAGATTTGTTGTAAAAATCTTCCTCTGAGAGCCATTAAAGAATGGGTTAGAAGACGGCAAGCTTAGAAGGAGACCAGTTAGGAGCTGGTGGCAAAATTAAAGTGAGAAATGATGAATGCCTGAACTAAAATCCGGGTGGAGGTGGTCAGTGAAGACGAGGGTGCATTGATTTGGCAGGATGGTGAGTGGAAGACAGTGAGCATGGGAATGAATGACCAGCAAGTGTCCTTTTACTTTTTTTTTTTTTAAGAGGGAGGAAGTGCAGGTTTGCAAAGGGAAGATAGTAAGTTCATTTAGGTCATTTTGAAGTGTCTATTGAATATCCAGCAAATAGGTACTTATGCCAGAGTAGAGCTAACATTGTTCTGGCAACACTGCCAAGTTTCATGCTATTAAGTTCATTAAGGAATTATTGCCTAAGGTAGATATACAGTATGCTTCCCAACCACTGAGCAAAGAACAGGAAGAAAGAGAAGAGGAAGGACAGAAAGGGACTCTATTTTATAGAGTAAACCTGAGTTCATAATCATAGTAGGATCAAATGATGCCCATAGGACTCTCCCATAGTACCTCTACTGGCAACCTCTTGTCTGATTTTTAAGCACAGTACCTAAGAAGGGAAACTGCTCATTTATTTTCTTATTGAAATTGTACTCACTTCTCACTTTGTAACAAGGAAAGGGCAACATGGTTTTGCTTAGTTTCACCAAATAAATTAAATTTAGAAGTTCGCATTTATCTAGTGCCAATTCAAAGTATCAGTAGGTTCTGTGAAGTAGAGAACTTCTCCAGCATCTGGAGTTCTGTTTCCTTTCCCAGAAGGGATTATGTGCAGCCTATCACTTTTCCTTCCCATACAGATTCTCTTCTCCCAGACCAGCTCTGTGTATAACAATGAGGCAGGAGGCAGGTTATTACACCTGGATGACTCAGACAAGGAAGGACTGACAACGGAGAGGCAGCCTCTTGACCATTCATCATGTGAACTGAACAATCCCCTCACCCTTAGGCTTAACCCCCATTGCGCAATATGACTCAAAGTTATCCAGTCACATGTGTCTTTGAAAACAGCCCGGGGCTCTCTAGTTTGAATTGATCCTTGAGCCAAAGATCCAGGCCATTTGCAGAGATCTTGGCAATAGGCTCCTCAGCTGTCAACAAGCAGAAACACTGAGTTAACACGAACACTTTCAGTGAAGTGAAGTTAGGGGCAAGTCCATTTTCTAAATCCTACATCAAGACGTCTGACATACTTGATGGTGCTTTGGACAGAATCTGGCTCTCTCAAGGATAAATCTCCCTAAAGAGTAAAACATCTTTGTCTTGGAATCCACCGATGAGAAATTCAGAAAGGAGAGTGACAGAAGTTTACTTTTGTATTATCTAAGAAAAAATACTTTGTTAAAAAAAGAGTCATGTGGTAAAAAGACCATTGGGACTTACAATCAGAAGACAGGGGTTCTGGTGTACGTTCTACCATCTGCTACTGAGACAGGACAATTTTATAAGCTTGTATAGTTTACTGAATTCATTGTCTTCCTTGTTTCCGCTTTCCAAGCTGTTTCCTAGGCCCTTGCTATTTCCTTGCCTCCAGGAATTTTGCAGGACAGAAAACAGGAGCTACACAAAGTCAATGGAAACTTTTTGTAAAAGCTCAAAGTGACTGAAGAGAGGTCAGTCACAAATTCTAAAGTGCTGAAGTTTTGCCTTAAATTTCCTATCATCTGTCTTATTCCCTAGCACTTCCCAATAAACCAGCGCTGAGCACAGAGAGGAAGCACATTGATGTATGTTGGTGAATGTGAGAAAGTCCTATGAACATGATGGCAGACGGTGTTGGCAGAAATCTAACTTCTTTCTCTAAAAGAAACAAAACAAAATAACAGATTCAGTAAATAATAACCATGTAGCATTGAGACTGACTATTAACACTGAAGGTGCCTGAGCATCACAGAATGTCAGCAGTTAATGCTGTTACTCCTGCAACTAGTTCTTGGTAGCTATGAACCTGTGACTGGACACTGGAACACTGACCATTGATCACCTCATGAATGGCCTCTTGAAAGATATGAAGCTAAGGCCTGGTCACTGGAACTCTGCCATAGAAAACACTCACATGTCCACGACCATGCTTGGTAGCAGAAATCAACCAAAGCAACAAGAAGACGCTGTTGGTCTCACTTCTGCATGCCAAATTTTATGTCGCTGCAACTCATTGGTGAAACCAAGTCTGCAACTAACCTCCTAACTGCAAGTCGGTATGTTACTTCTAGCTTGGTAGCTTCTAAAGTACAGGAAGACTGACTAAAAAGGGGTGGAAATTGTTGCTAACAACCACCATAGTATTCAACTGCTATGTAGATGTCTACCTCAGACAACATTATATATCTCAACTTATTATCTTTCTTTTCAAATATGCTTTTCCTCCTGGGTTCTATCTCAGTGGCACTAATTCCATCCAGTTTTCAAGTCAAAAACCTTGAGGTTATTTTTCATTTCTACTCTCTCTCTCCACATATCACCTGGTATGACACAAAATCTTCCTAAGCCTTTCTCACATGTGCCCCTTCTGTTTTGATTTCATGTCTTCATTATTTTTCTCCTAGATTATTCCAATAATCTCTTTTATTTTAATCCACTCTCATGGATCACCCACTCTGTAGTCAGAGAAATCTCTCCCAATGCAAATTTGATCATATACATTTCCCCTGTTCAGAACTTTGCAGTGGCTCCATGTCCAAATTTCCGGCAAGGCAATATTTCTCTTCCTTCCTTTCCAAATTTATTGGTGATACTCACCCTTCTTCATGCTTTGCACTCAGTCTTTCTGGATTAATTGGAATTCCTTGAAAATGTCTTCCATCAATTCATCCATTTACCCATTTATTAAATATCTATTAAAATCCCCTACTTATTAAAAATAGAATATGGTCAAGGATATAAAGAAGATGATTGATAATTGTCCATAAGGAGTTTACAGTTATAGTCTAAAGTGAACAGGTGGCTACAATACAGTGTTATAAAGAATTTCCCTATACAGGAGAGTTGGATGGGGTAGTCAGAGAAACTTTCCTCGCATTGTGACCCCTGAGCTGAGTCTTGAGGGATGAGTAGCACTAACTAGATGAAGACATAGGAAAAGAAGAAATGAAAAGCACTTCCAGATAGAGGAAGAAGTATACATACAAAGGCCAGAGAAAGCAAGGTGTTTCAGGGTTCAGATTGTTGAGTGAGTTGAGGATTGTATTTTTAGGGCTCTCCAGAAAAACAGAATCAATAGGAGGTAAATAAAAAGAAATTTATTTTAAGGAACTGGCTCAAGTTTAAAATCTACAGGGTGGGCTGGTTGGCTGGAGACCCAGAAAAAGCTGATGCTGCAGTTCAAGTCCAAAGGCTGTTGACCTGAAGAAGAGTCAATGTTGCATCTCAAATCCAAAGACTAAAGCTAGAGAGACAGGCTGGGAAGAGCTGAGCCAATGTTGCAGTTGAAGTCTGAATGCAGTCTGCTGGCAGATTTTCCTCTTGCTTGGGAGAGGTCAGTCTTTTGTTCCATTCAGCCCTTGAACTGATTGGATGTGGCCCACCTACATTATAGAGGGCAAGCTACTTTACTCAACCTCTACCAGCTTAAATGTAAATCTTTTTTTTTGGCCAAGATGCACGGCATGTGGGATGTTAGTTCCCCAACTAGGGATTGAACCCATGCCCCCTGCATTGGAAGTGCAGAGTCTTAACCACTGGACCACCAAGGAATTCCCCCTAAATGTAAATCTTACTTAGTGAAATAAGCCAGATACATAAAGATAAATACTACATAATACAACTTATATGGGGAATCTAAAAGAGTCAAACACATAGAAAGAAGAATAGTGATTGTCAGGGGCTGGCAGAGGGGAAATGGGAGTAAGTCAAATAATACTCTTTCATTATACAAGATGAATAAGCCCTAGAGATCTACTGTATAGCATAGCTTCGATAGTTACCAATTCTTTATTGTATACTTAAAATTTTGCAGAGCGTAGATCCTATGTTAAGTATTCCTATCACACAAAAAATAATAAAGAGTACAGCAGGAAACTTCTGAAGGTGATGCATACATTTATGGCACAGATTGTGGTGATAGTTTTATGGATATACTTATCTCTAAACTCATCAGGTTCTAGACATTAAATATGTACAGGTTTTTGTGTGTCAATCATGTCTCAATAAGTGGTTTAAACATGTAAATCTGGGCTTCCCTGGTGGCGCAGTGGTTGAGAATCTGCCTGCTAGTGCAGGGGACACGGGTTCGAGCCCTGGTCTGGGAAGATCCCACATGCCGCGGAGCAACTAGGCCCATGAGCCACAACTACTGGGCCTGCGCGTCTGGAGCCTGTGCCCTGCAACAAGAGAGGCCGCGATAGTGAGAGGCCCGCGCACCGCGATGAAGAGTGGCCCCTGCTTGCCACAACTAGAGAAAGCCCTCGCACAGAAACGAAGACCCAACACAGCCATAAATAAATAAATAAATAAATAAAGTAAATAAATAAATAAGTCAGGACCTCTTTAAAAAAAAATGTAAATCTCATTCAAAACATTCCTCATGGAAACATCTAGATCATTGTTTGTCTAAATATCTAGATACTTAGGGACCACGCAAATTGACACATAAACTTTACCATCCTGGGATAAAACTGAACTCAAGATTAGAAGGGCCAAATCATGAATGTCATGCTTGGGAATTTGAACTTCAATTTGGAGATCAGATGGAATCATTAAAGAGTTGTAAGCAGAAAGTCCCTTGAGCAGATTCGTGTTTAGGAAAAATAATTCTGCTAAGAGAGAAGAAAACAGAATGGAGTGATGACAAGAATTAAGGGGGGAGTTGTGGAGGAGGGAGAAAAGCTAGAAACTGGTTAATTAAACACAGGAAACTCTTGCAGCCATATAAGAATCATAATCTTCATATACCTCTGTTGTTTCAGGCTGTAATGTGTTTTCACCCATTGTCTACTTGGAAAAATCCTATTTGTCTGTCGAAACCCACTTGTAGTAAGCAGAATTTTAAGATGATTCCAAAGAATCCCACCTCATATAATCTCCTCCCCTTGAGTGCTTGTATAACCTGTGTATTTGATGGAGTATTATTCCTGTGATTAGATTAGACTAGACGGCTGAGGTGAAGGTTTTTGTTTTGTTTTTTTAACATCTTTATTGGAGTATAGTTGCTTTACAATGTTGTGTTAGTTTCTGCTGTATAACAAAGTGACTCAGCTATACGTATACATATATTCCTATATCCCCTCCCTCTTGTGTCTCCCTCCCACCCTCCCTATCCCACCCCTCTAGGTGGTCACAAAGCAGGAGCTACTATCCCAGTGTGATGCAGCTGCTTCCCACTATCTATCTATTTTACGTTTAGTAGTGTATATATGTAAATACTATCTTCTCACTTCGTCCCAGCTTACCCTTCCCCCTCCCTGTGTCCTCAAGTCCATTCTCTATGTCTGCATCTTTATTCCTGTCCTGCCCCTAGGTTCTTCAGAACTTTTTTTTTTTACATTCAATAAATATGTGTTTGCATACTGTATTTGTTTTTCTCTTTCTGACTTACTTCACTCTGTATGACAGACTCTAGGTCCATCCACCTCACTACAAATAACTCAATTTCATTTCTTTTTATGGCTGAGTAATATTCCATTGTATATATGTGCCACATCTGCTTTATCCATTCATCTGTCGATGGGCATTTAGGTTGCTTCCATGTCCTGGCTATTGTAGATAGAGATGCAATGAATGTTGTAGTACATGTCTCTTTTTGAATTATGGTTTTCTCAGGGTATATGGCCAGTAATGGGATTGCTGGGTCATATGGTAGTTCTATTTTTAGTTTTTTAAGGAACCTCCATACTGTTTTCCATAGTGGCTGTATCAATTTACATTCCCACCAACAGTGCAAGAGGGTTCTCTTTTCTCCACACCCTCTCCAGCATTTGTTGTTTGTAGATTTTTTGATGATGGCCATTCTGACCAGTGTGAAGTGATACCTCTTTGAAGTTTTGATTTACATTTCTCTAATGATTAGTGATGTTGAGCATCCTTTCATGTGTTTGTTGGCAATCTGTATATATTCTTTGGAGAAATGTCTATTTAGGTCTTCTGCCCATTTTTGGATTGGGTTGTTTGTTTTTTTGATATTGAACTGCATGAGCTGCTTGTATATTTTGGAGATTAATCCTGTGGCAGTTGATTTGTTTGCAAATATTTTCTCCCATTCTGAGGGTTGTCTTTTTGTCTTGTTTATGATTTCCTTTGCTGTGCAAAAGATTTTAAGTTTCATTAGGCCCCATTTATTTATTTTTGTTTTTAATTCCATTTCTCTAGGAGGTGGGTCAAAAAAGGATCTTGCTGTGATTTATGTCATAGAGTGTTCTGCCTTTGTTTTCCTCTAAGAGTTTTAAAGTGACTGGCTTTACATTTAGGTCTTTAATCCATTTTGAGTTTACTTTTGTGTATGGTGTTAGGGAGTGTTCTAATTTCATTCTTTTACATGTAGCTGTCCAGTTTTCCCAGCATCACTTATTGAAGAGGCTGTCTTTTCTCCATTGTATATTCTTGCTTCCTTTATCAAAGGTAAGGTGATTACATGTGCGTGGGTTTATCTCTGGGCTTTCTATCCTGTTCCATTGATCTATATTTCTGTTTTTGTGCCTGTACCATACTGTCTTGATTACTGTAGTTTTGTAGTGTAGTCTGAAGTCCGGGAGCCTGATTCCTCCAGCTCCGTTTTTCTTTCTCAAGATTGCTTTGGCTAATCAGGGTCTTTTGTGTTTCCATACAAATTGTGGAATTTTTTGTTCTAGTTCTGTGAAAAATGCCATTGGTAGTTTGATAGGGATTGCATTGAACCTGTCGATTGCTTTGGGTAGTATAGTCATTTTCACAATGTTGATTCTTCCAATCCAAGAACATGGTATAGCTCATTATTCTTTGTCTCTTGTAATAATCTTTTGTTTTTTTAATTTTTTTTCACACACACACAAACACTGTATTTTATTTATTTATTTATTTTTTAAATTTTTTTTAAACATGTTTTTTTTTTTTATAATTTTTTTATTTTTATTTTTATTTATTTATTTATGGCTGTGTTGGGTCTTCGTTTCTGTGTGAGGGCTTTCTCCAGTTGCGGCAAGCGGGGGCCACTCTTCATCGCGGTGTGCGGGCCTCTCACTATCGCGGCCTCTCCTGTTGGGGAGCACAGGCTCCAGACGCGCAGGCTCAGTAATTGTGGCTCACGGGCCCAGCTGCTCTGCGGCATGTGGGATCTTCCCAGACCAGGGCTCGAACCCGTGTCCCCTGCATTGGCAGGCAGATTCTCAACCACTGCGCCACCAAGGAAGCCCCTGTATTTTATTTTTACAAGAGATAAATAGACTGACACCAAGCATTGTACATGAATGACCACAACAAAAGCAACAATGATTGCAATTACCAGACATGAAACACACTCATACTATGTCATAATATTGACATTCAGTCCAGTAATCCTCCACTGTAACAGCTCCTTTACCTTGCAGTGAAAATTGATTTGTATATTCTTTGCCTCTGAGTCCTCGTGGGATTTTTTCTTTTTTTAAATTCAAACAGAAAGTCACAAAAATTATACTCATCCTCATCAGTTCACTCAGTCCCAAGTAATTAATTTTTTTTTTCCATCTTGATCTTTTGTTAGCACTTTTATGAGCTCATCAGTTATTCATTAGAGTTCTGAAAATTCTTATTCATTCAGTTCAGCAGTACAGTCAGTTACCAGAAACCTGTACTTGTCAGAGTCTTTTCCATGAATTTCCTGAAGATGAAACCCTTTTATAGGAACATATTTACAAAAGCATCAGAGTACACCCAGAACTGTCTGTAAATGACAAAAGACTTTAAAAAGTCTCTTGTAATAATCTTTAAAGTCTATTTTGTCTGATATGAGAATTGCTACTCCAGCTTTCTTTTGATTTCCATTTTCATGGAATATCTTTTTCCATCCCCTCACTTTAAGTCTGTATGTGTCCCTAGGTCTGAAGTGGGTCTCTTGTAGACAGCATATATACGGGTCTTGTTTTTGTATCCATTCAGCCAGTCTATGTCTTTTGGTTGGGACATTTAATCTATTTACATTTAAGGTAATTATCAATATGTATGTTCCTATTATCATTTTCTTAATTGTTTTGGGTTTGTTTTTGTAGGTCTTTTCCTTGTCTTGTGTTTCCTGCCTAGAGACGTTCTTTTAGCATTTGTTGTAAAGCTGGTTTGATGGTGTTGAATTCTCTTAACTTTTGCTCATCTGTAAAGTTTTTAATTTCTCCATCGAATCTGAATGAGATCCTTGCTGGGTACAGTAATCTTGGTTGTAGGTTTTCCCTTTCATCACTTTAAATATGTCTTGCCACTCCCTCTGGCTTGCAGAGTTTCTGCTGAAAGATCAGCTGATTACCTTATGGGGATTCCCTTGTATGTTATTTGTTGCTTTTCCCTTGCTGCTTTTAATATTTTTTCATTGTATTTAATTTTTGTTAGTTTAATTAATATGTGTCTTGGTGTATTTCTCCTTGGATTTATCCTTTATGGGACTCTATATGCTTCCTAGAGTTGATTGACTATTTCCTTTCCCATATTAGGGAAGTTTTCACCTATAATCTCTTCAAATATTTTCTCAGTCCCTTTCTTTTTCTATTTTTCTTCTGGGACCCCTATAATTCAAATGTTCGTGCATTTAATTTTCTCCCAGAGCTCTCTGAGACTGTCTTCAATTCTTTTAATTATTTTATTCTTTATTCTGCTCTGTGGTAGTTATTTCCACTATTTTATCTTCCAGGTCACTTATCTGTTCTTCTGCCTCAGTTATTCTGCTATTGATTCCTTCTAGAGAATTCTTAATTTCATTTATTGTGTTGTTCATCACTGTTTGTTTGCTCTTTAGTTCTTCCAGGTCCTTGTTTAATGTTTCTTGTATTTTCCCCATTCTATTTCCAAGATTTTGGATCATCTTTACTATCATTACCCTGAATTCTTTTTCAGGTAGACTGCCTATTTCCTCTTCATTTGTTTGTTCTGGTGGGTTTTTACCTTGCTCCTTCATCTGCTCTGTGTTTCTCTGTCTTCTCATTTTGCTTAACTTACTGTGTTTGGGGTCTCCTTTTCGTAGCCTGCAGGTTTGTAGTTTCTGTTGTTTTTGGTGTCTGCCCCAGTGGGTAAGGTTGAATCAGTGGGTTGTGTAGGCTTCCTGGTGGAGGGGACTTGTGCCTGTGTTCTGGTGGATGATGCTGGATCTTGTCTTTCTGGGTGGGCAGAACCGCATCCAGTGATGTGTTTTGGGGTGTCTGTGAACTTATTATGATTTTAGGCACCCTCTCTGCCAATGGGTGGGGTTGTGTTCCTGTCTTGCTAGTTGTTTGGCATTGGGCAATCATCACTGGAGCTTGCTTGTCATTGAGTGGAGCTGGGTATTTGCGTTGGGACGGAGATCTCTGGGAGAGCTCTCACCAACTGAGGTTATGCGGGGTTGGGTGGTCTCTGGTGGTCCAATGTCCTGAACTTGGCTCTCCCACCTCAGAGGCTCAGGCCTGACACCCGGCCAAAGCACCAAGACCTTGTCAGCCACACGGCTCAGAAGAAAAGGGAGAAAAAAAGAAATAAAAATAAAATAAAATAAAGTTATTAAAATAAAAAATAAAAAAATTATTAAAATAGAAATTAAAAATGTATTAAAAAATAGGAGAGCAACCCAACCAATAAACAAATCCACCAATGATAACAAGCACTAAAACTATACTAAGATAAACATAAAAATCAGAAAATAGTCAGTCGCATACAGCAAACCCCAAGTCCACAGTTGCTCCCAAAGTCCACCACCTCAATTTTGTGATGATTCATTGTCTCTTCAGTTATTCCACAGCTGCAGTGTACATCAAGTTGACTGTGGAGATTTAATCTGCTGCTCCTGAGCCTGCATGGAGATATTTCCCTTTCTCTTCTTTGTTCACACAGCTGCTGGAGTTCACCTTTGGATTTGGCCTCGCCTCTGCATGTAGGTCACTCTCTGGCATCTGTTCTTTGCCCAGATAGCATGTGTTTAAAGGAGAGGCTGCTTAGGGGGTTCTGGCTTGCTCAGGCCCGGGGGGAGGGAGGGGTACAGAATGCAGGGTGAGCCTGTGATAGCAGAGGCCGGTGTGACGTTGCAACAGTCTGTGTTCTCCTGGGGAAGTTGTCCCTGGATCACGGGACCCTGGCAGTGGCGGGCTGCACAGGCTCCCGGGAGGGGAGGTGTGGATAGTGACCTGTGCTTGCACACAGTCCTCTTGGTGGCGGCAACAGCAGCATTAGCATTTCATGCCCATCTCTGGTGTCCGTGCTGATAGCCGCGGCTCGCGCCTGTCTCTGGAGCTTGTTTAGGTGGTGCTCTGAATCCCCTCTCCTCATGCACCCCGAAACAATGGTCTCTTGCCTCTTAGGCAGGTCCAGACATTTTCCCAGACTCCCTCCAGGCTAGCTGTGGCTCACTAGCCCCCTTCAGGCTGTGTTCACGCCACCAACCCCAGTCCTCTCCCTGGGATCCGACCGAAGCCCGAGCCTCAGCTCCCAGCCCCCGCCCGCCCCGGCGGGTGAGCAGATAAGCCTCTCGGGCTGGTGAGTGCTGGTCGGCACCAATCCTTTGTGCAGGAATCTCTCTGCTTTGCCCTCCGCACCCCTGTTGCTGTGCTCTCCTCCATGGCTCCGAAGCGTCCCCCCACCCACCCTCCATCTCCACCAGTGAAGGAGCTCCTAGTGTGTGGAAACCTTTCCTCCTTCACAGCTCCCTCCCCAAAGTTCAGGTCCCATCCCTATTCTTTTGTCTCTGTTTTTTCTTTTTTCTTTTGCCCTACCCAGGTACGTGGGGAGTTTCGTGCCTTTTAGGAGGTCTGACGTCTTCTGCCAACATTCAGTAGGTGTTCTGTCGAAGTTGTTCCATATGTAGATGTATTTCTGATGTATTTGTGGGGAGGAAGGTGATCTCCACGTCTTACTCCTCCGCCATCTTGAAGGTCCTCCTGAAGGGGTTTTATAGATGTAACTGAATGCCCATCAGCTGACTGTTAATGGAAATTTAACAGAAGGAGAGATTTTTCTGGATGAGCCTCATCTAATTAGATGAGCCCTTTAATAAAAGGTCGAATGTCAGAGATGGGAGGAGTAGCAAATGTTATCCAGTTGGTTTTGAAGAAGCAAACTGCCATGTTTTGGAGGGGGTCATGTGACAAGGAATAGCAGGTGACTCTAGTAGACAAGAGCTTCAGTCTTCTAACCACAAAGAACAGAATTCTGCCAATAAATCTCAGATAAGATTTCAGCCCCAGCCAACACCTTGGCATTAGCCTTCTGCAACCCTGAACAGAGGATCTAGTTGGGCCATGCCTGAACTTCTGACCTACAGAAAATAGCTTCTTAAACTAGGAATGTAAGCTTCCTCCCATTTGGTAGCAGTTTATAGAGACATTTCCCCTTTTGAATGCGATGAGATAGGTGGTGATAGGAATAGTGTCTGAGCAGAGTCTGGAAGAATGTGAATAGTTGGATTTAATCCGAACAACAGATAATTGTTTGCATCCAACATTTGGACTAGAAAATGAGAGGTGTAAGCACCGACTGCCAAAAGCCATCATCTGGGGTCTGGAACTTTTTCCAGCTCCTTGAGATATCATTCAAAACTATTTGAGTTCTTTGAAGGCAGGTCAAGATGGATACATTCAGTATGCTGACTCTCAAGTCAAATGAGGGCGAAAAGTTGAAGATGTCATCCCATTAACTCACACGAGTTCCAATAGTGATAATAGTAATAAAAACAATAGTTTCTGGTACTGAAGGAAAAGAATTGGGTCATAAATGAGTTAAATGCAAAAAATAACTATTCAGACTTTCTCTCCCCACTACACAACCCTGCGTATTAGATCACAAATATGAAGGGGGAAAAAGATTCTGTATTATATTCAGTGGCAAGATATTTGAATAAATGAATCTAAGTACATTTACACATTAAATTAAATTAGGCTGGTGTTTGAACTTTTCTAGAAACTCCAGGAGAGCAGCACTCTGCTTTATATGCCTCACCCTCTGTTCCCAGTGCCAAGAACAGTGCTTGGCAAATAATAGGCACTCAATAAATATTTGATGGCTGACTGACTTTCTGGAGAAACACATCCTAAAGCTGAAAATAATAACAAACTCTTAACCAAATGAAATCACTGAAATCTACAGCTGGCAAACCTCTTCTCCCTCTCTTTTTCAGGAGATTAATTGCAGTACTTAACATTTGTAAAGCATTTCTGACACATCAAAATGGCCAGAGGGGAATTTGTACTGAAAATCTAATCTATTATTACTAATAAATTGCCCTGTGGTCCCAACTATCCCCTAGGGATTTGGAGATGGGAGAGAAAGGGAAAGTCACTTTCAATGTTTTTCTCAATGTCTTAATTTGGGAAAACTCAGAAGTTTTTTCAGTGGTTCATTCTGAGGTCTGGGCAAAGGTTCAAGCCCATTCCTGAGTTATCTCAACTGATTCATCCTCCCCCGTCCAAAGCCAACAGTTGGGAAGGTTTGCAGCAGTACTCTGCCCTAACTGTACTTAGTGCTGAGAGGTTTTTAATCTTTTTCTTGTTGGTCTCCTTATCTTCTGGTGCTTCTCTGTCTCATCCCCTTTTCCAGAGGCTCCCAACGTAATCAGCATCTCCTGCAGCTGATGACAGACACAAGAAGCAGATGGACAAAAAGGTTAATGGAAGGGGAATGGTAAGTCCAGATACAGAGAAAGAAGAGGCAACTGGAAGTTTAGCTGGGTTACACACAAGCAGAGGTAGCTAGTAAAGGCTTCAAAGAACTCAGAAACAGGGTCGGAAAAAGGCTTTCTACAGGTCAGCGGGGCAGTCTCTCCACCCAAAGACAAATTATTGTCTCAGCAAATTAAAAAAAAATTATACTAAAATTTCCCGAAGTGCTATTGGGTCTTTCTTTTTGTCAATGCATTTCGAGTAATTTGTCAGCTCCAACAGTTAGAAATTTTTTCCAAGTTGTGATTATCATTTGTTAGTGTAATGTTTCCTGCCCAGTATCCATTCTTTCTTATTCTAACAAGAGAACCCAGATTTGATTTTGGAGAATGATTTCTCTGCCATTGAGTGGATTCTTGGTGAGACTGTCAATCAGAATATTCATGGCCAAGTATGTGATCTATGGTGAACACATTTTGGATTCTTTCTCTTTGGGGTTGGACAATGGAGTGAAACAAGGATTAAATTAAAAAATGATTGGAGCTGTCTCAACACAGTGGTGGTACTCAGAGAAGACCAGCAAGAGTTTTTGCCGTGTAGAAGGAATCTCAGAATATCAAGTAGAGTTCCCTGTGCGGTACAGTAGCTCCTTGTTGATTATGACCTAAACGGGAAAACAATATGAAGAAGAATGGATATATGTATATATATAACTGAATCACTTTGCGGTGCACCTGAAACTAACACAACATTGTAAATCAACTATACTCCAATATAAAATAAAAATTAAGTTAAAAAAGAAAGAAAGAGAGAGGGAGAATCTCAGAGTTGCCCTGGTTTCTTTTCAAGTTTGTTATCTCTCCAGGTATGTGCCCTACTCCCTATCCTTCTGACAAATTTTCTTTCACTTAAGTTGGATGGAGTTAGTCCCTGTTGCTTACCACCAAAGACCCCTAACAGATAGTCATGTATCCAGCTTATTCTTGTTATGTGCTATTCTTGCAAGGAAATATGTAATGACTGATAACATGGGTGTATAAGTTCTTAGACAATAGGATGAAGAAGACAAAAGATACTAAACTGATGAAAGTTATGGGGGCCCAAACTCTGTTTACTTGTGCCGTCCTGTATCATCACAAAACTTTCAAAGTGGCATGATTACAGCAGTTAAAACACCCCCATTCTACAGAAGTATTACTTGTGGTTCTAGTTCGTAAATTGAGCCTATATAGATTAGTATCAAGCATAATTTCAGTACACGTTTCCTTTTTACAGAGGGAACAACAGGCTTACTTCTGAAAGAAAACTGAGTTCAAATGTTTTCATTGAGACACAAGTTCTAGTTGCGAGGGACATGGATTTTTATGCCTAGGTCTCTAACAACTCAGTTTTTGTCATCCCCCCAGAGTCAGTGCCTAAGGCAACTGTGGAACTTCCTGCATCCTTGGAAAAATGGCATGAAAAAAATTATGGGTAAACAATTAGCATATTTAATATTGTGAGAGAAATCTTTCTGACTTGTGATGTCTTAGGAAGGCTTTGTGATCAAGGTGGGACTTGATTTGGAATTTAAGTGATGGATAGCATTTGAAAAGACAGAAGTAGGAAGGCCTTCCAGGTATAATGAATGGAGTTAGCAAAAGCATTTAGGTAGAAAAATAAAAGACACATCTGGAAGACAGTGTATAAGACAGCAGAAAGAGTCAAGGTAGAGGAATTTTTAGAGGAAAAACAGAGAAAAGTATGTTCAGGTTGTATGGCCTTGAAAGTAAGGCTAAGAAGTTTGGATTTTATCAACAACTAGGCTCTTGTAAGTTTTAGAGTATAGAATTGAGGAGGTAGAATGATGCTTACAAAGGTCAATTTATTGTGGGATATAGATGAAGAAAGCTTAGAGGAACTCATGTTAGAGATATTCAGGAACTGAATAAAGTTGGTAGAGGGTAAAGGTTGGAGGAAAAATATTATAACCCCAGTATATAATTTATGATTATCATTTGTTTTGTTACCAAATTCCTCCCACCAATTGGTTTTCTGATGGTTCTCCCATTTCTTCTTGAAGCAAAGGATGGGAACATTTCAATTAATAGAGGATTGTAATGGCTTAGGATCCAAATATTCAAGGTTTTACTTTACTTTTGTTGATTGACCTATACTGTGTCAAGATGGACCCCAGGTGCTACAGTGGACCTAAGCTAGCCCAGTGGACAACTTCCTGCCCTTCTTCATTACTCTTTCCTTTAAACATTTGAAAGAAAATTCAGTAAAGTTACTAAATCTCCTTGGGTGCTATCTTAGCTTTTCTTGGCCAGATGTCAGAAATTTAGACCAATTATTCTTCCTAGTTCTTATCCTTCCAATGAAGAGGAAAATAAATTTTGTCTTGCTTGTAATCCTCAGTCAGTCAGTAGTACTGACCTGACTACTGTATCAACAGGAATTCTAAGGGTGTGTCTGGGCTCAGTGGGGAAGCGCCATGTTTAAGAACAATGTCAGCCATATATGAGGAGATGGGGCCTCTCTGACTTAGGAACTCTGTTAGACTAACAGGATTGGTCTTACACTAAGTAAAGCATTATTTTCTTCACAATGTAAATAGGAGGTTCCAGGAAAGCCCTAGCATCCCCAAATATCCATTCAAATATTCCTGAGAGAACTTAAAGTTGAACTAATTCATCTAAAGCTTAGAAAACTTACACCTTCTCTCTTATGTGCATGGGGTGGGAGGTTAAGATCTCTGGGTCTGAGGAAGAAGAGGGATTTTCATCCTGGAAATTAAAATGGAGTTGGACTTGCTTTGCAAACAAGTTTTTAATATGATGATTTTCTTTTCTAGATCAAAATGTGGGGACACTATTTGGCAGGGAATTTTTTTAACTCAAAAATTAATTTATATTAACAATTTAAAAAATCATAGTGATTAAGTCCCATTTAGTAATTAAAATAATTGAATAATAGGCAGTTGAGACAGTCCATGAAAATCAAAACATCTGTTTAACAAATGAGAAAGACAAACAGTATTAGTTTGACACATACAAGAGATCATGAATATTATTTGACTTGGATTTCTGAGGCATATAATGATTTTCCTGCCCATTGTTTGTTATTTTGATGGATAGCCTTGTTCATACTTTAGAATTCTGAGATCAACAAGGAAAACCTATAGTTTAAGTGAAACTGCATGTGGCCAGATGTAAGTACTCAGTGATACAAATGGTTAAACTTTATCAAAAGCCAATATTATAAATCTTTCTAAAACAGACTGATTGGAATTGGAGGTTTATATTATGAAAAGTACAAATTGTTACAAAAAGAACATTTTCATTTTTGAAGGTTAAGTTACATTCAAATGATTATTTTTTTGATATAGGACTTGGAATGAACCAGAGACATGAGAAGGACATGATGCACATTGAAATCCGTCAGAAACAAGGGAAAAAAATGATCTTTATGAAGATAAAATAATTCTTTGTAAACTCGGGTTCAAGTTACAAATATTTGAGTAATACAGAACATGTGTCTGTTCTAATAGTTCAACCACAGTCTAATAATTCAACCACAAATCACAGGTATTGTCATGGTAGCAATATGGTTCTTAGACGCCTACTCCATAAGTAGCACCAAATTTGGAGACTTTCATCGTAATTGCCTGGATTAATAAAATATTTCACAAAATCAGTTGTCATCATCATCAAGAAACTTTAATGACCACCTACAATAGACAAGAAACTCCATTTATACTCAGTTTAACAAGAGCCTATATACCTAAATGCCTTGTTTAGATAATGGCAAACATGTTTTTAAAATAAATCAGTTTGCAGATAATAGGAAGGGGAACAATACCATAACATCCAAACCAAGATTAGCTCACCAGAGTGTTCATAGAAATGCTTGTTTTAAAATGATAAATACTGTTCAGTCATGTTAAAGGCAATCCAAAATGTTTTTTTTTTCCTAGGGTACAGTGGTTGGGCCACTTGGTTTTGTTATTTGACACCCTCTTGGCCTGGGTTCCATACCCCACACCCTCTTCCCACTCCTCCCCCTGCCCAGCTGGTGTCTGGGTGTGGGGCTGAGGAGAGACGATTGCACAACACACAGCAAGAAAGGGACAGGCTTTGGCAACAAGGCCCCCAGAGATCCAATCCAGCTGCTGTAAAAGGAATCTTATGGCATGTCCCCACCCCACCCTTGACGAAATCACAAGTGATCTTGGAAAAGTTACAAGACCAACTTGCTGATTTGTGCAGATGTAGTGAATGCAGACAGCACAACTTGCAGCATAAAGGGGGAACAAGGAGCTCTTAGGACCACCTCCACCATTACAGTGTTTCCGTGACCATGGGCAAGGAGTGAAACCCCTTCCGCTCAGTCTTAACTCAGAAATAGACACAAAAATAACTCTTCCCATTTCTAGAGGACATGTGAGAACACTCCAGAAATACAAAGGGAGTACCAAAATGTTGAACATTGTCATGAAGGAAAAATGAGAAACAAGAAGAGTTATGCATACCTCAAATAGATACATTTTAAATTCCAGGAAACTTTAAAAATAAAGTATGATAGGATGAATGTGGTATTGGAAATGTGACAATGTAAAATGAGAAACTCTGCCTATTATTACTGAGGCATCTGATTCAGTTATAATTCAACGTGTGTGTATCTGGTAGATTTCAGATCACAGTCTCAGGCATCTCATTTGATCAATTGCAGCCACGTGAGGTGAGCAAGGCAGTCAACATTGTTGCCACATTGTAAATAAAAATACTGAGGTTCAGAGAGTCTTGGTGATGAAGCACAGCCAAGTAATACCAGGTTTAGAATTTAAAGTATTTAAGATGTTATTGGGAAAGCTGCATTAAGAATAGATTTGTGTCCTGAGGAATATTTCTAAAGATTCTATCTGGCATTTCACTCTAAGATGTGGATCTGTAAGTAGGCCAGAGCAAGAAGGCTCATTTTAGAATTGGTCAATTGCTCTTTACAATGATTATTAGATTGTCAGGTTGAAATATATGTCTATAAAAATGGACTTTTTAAGGATATTTACTTAAGAAGAACCCACAAGAACAGAAACTACACAACCAATTGTAGTGTTTTATGTAAATCATTAAGATGCTAAATGTCTCCTCTAGGAGATTTTAGATGAGATGAAAATGAAGGTGTGCCCCACAGAAAAGTAAGCAGGAACATTCTTTGATTGAAGGCACTCTTTTTTTCCTTTGCCTTACTCCCCCCTCTCCCGGCCCAAACTTTTAGTTTGAAATCATTGTCAAATGTACAGAGAAGTTGAAAAAAAAAAAAAAAAACTGTTGTGATAACCTGTATCCCAACCCATTTGTGAACTATTTGTAAATTTGTTGCAGATAGTATAACATTTCACTTCTAAACATGTCAGTTTGTATCTCCAAAAAATAAGACACTTTTTTCTATATAACCTCAATACTCTTATCACAGCTAAGAAAAATAACCATATATCCTTAATATCATCCAATATCCTCCATATTCAAAACTTTCAGATTGTCGACAAAACCTTGTCTGTAGCATTTTTTTTCTGAAATACAATCCAATCAAACTTTACACATTGCATGTGGTTATGTTTCTTTAGCTCTTTTTATATTGCAACAGTCCCCCTACCTTTTTTTTTTTAACTTTGACTTTTTGAAGAGACAACACTGATTTTCTTACAGATGTCCCACATTCTAGATTTGTCTGCTTATTTCTTTGTGGTGAAGTTTAACTTGTAACTCTCCCCTATGTTTCCATTAACTGGATGTGAGGTCCAAGGGCTTGTTTATATTTCAGTTAAACATTTTCAGCAAAATAATCCACAGATGATGCTATGCCCTTTATATTGCACAATGCCAAGGGGTCCTATTAGTGATGCTAACTTTGATCGTATGATCCGATGGGACCATGAGATATTTCTATAGTAAAGATACATTTTTCCCTTTGGATTGGCAAGTCATGTGTGAAATGATATATTTAAAAAAAATTTTTATTGGCATATAGTTGCTTTACAATATTGTGTTAGTTTCTACTGTACAGCAAAGTGAATCAGTTATACGTACACATATATCCCCTCTTTTTTAGATTTCCTTCCCATTTTGGTCATCACAGAGCACTGAGGAGAGTTTCCTGTGCTACACAGTAGGTTCTCATTAGTTATCTATTTTATACATAGTAGTGTATATATGTCAATCCCAATCTCCCAATTCATCCCACCCACTCTTCCCCCCTTGGTATCCATAAATTTGTTTTCTACATCTGTGTCTCTAGTTCCACCTTGCAGATAAGTTCATCTGTACCATTTTTCTAGATTCCACATGTAAGCAATATTATATGATATTTGTTTTTCTCTTTCTGACTTACTTCACTCTGTATGACTGTCTCTAGGTCTATCCATGTCTCTGCAAATGGCACAATTTTGTTCCTTTTTATGGCTGCATAATACTCCATCATATATATATATATATATATATATATATATATATCTCACATCTATATATATATACATATATATATCACATCATATATATATATACACATCACATCTTCTTTATCTATTCCTCTGTTGGTGGACATTTAGGTTGCTTCCATGTCCTGGCTATTGTAAATAGTGTTGCAATGAACACTGGGGTGTATCTATAGTTTTGAATTATGGTTTTCTCTGGGTACATGCCCAGGAGTGTGATTGCTGGGTCATATGGTAGTTCTATTTTTAGTTTTTTGAGGAACCTCCACACTGTTCTCCATAGTGGCTGTATCAATTTATATTCCCACCAACAGTGCAGGAGAGTTCCCTTTTCTCCACATCCTCTCCAGCATTTATTGTTTATAGATTTTTTGGTGATGGCCATTCTGACTGGTGTGAGGTGATACCTCATTGTAGTTTTCATTTGCATTTCTCTAATAATTAGTGATGTTGAGCATCTTTTTATGTGTTTGTTGGCCATCTGTATGTCTTCTTTGGAGAAATGTCTATTTAGGTTTTCTGCCCATTTTTTCATTGGGTTGTTTTTTTGATATTGAGCTTCATGAGCTGTTTGTATATTTTGGAGATTAATCCCTTGTAATGATATTTGACATTATGAGACCATTTTGTTCCCTAACAAACAACATTCAATCTAATAGTTTTAGTAGCCTTTCTTGATCCTTGCACAATGGTGATTTTCTAATTCTGTCATTCCACCTACATTTCGAAGCTCACACTATTCTTTGTAAAGAAGCACTTTCTTTAAGCTTCATTTTATAAAAAAGAAAACAACAGAATAAATGCTTGATTCTTTCCTTTAGCTTTTGACCTTCAAGAAGGGGTATAATAAACTGAATCACTTTGCTGTATACCTGAAACTAACACAATGTGGCTAATCAACTATACTCCAATATAAAATAAAAAGTTAAAAAAAGAAGGGGTATAATAAGGAAATGTCAAAAGTTGAAAAACACCTCTAAAGTGCTCAGAAATCCGGAATTTTTTCATAATCTGCAATTAGCTCAAAACGGCAGTGTTACTATGGACAAAGTTTAGAGATGCTCCATTAGAGATGCATAAAAGCCAGCCAGAAGAGGGTTATTAACTACAGTCTACTTGCTTTAGAGGCCATTTGGATCTAGGCAATCAAATAGTTAATCTTCTATTTGGGAAGATATTAAGGAGAGGTGAAATCTAACATTATGCTTAAAAATAGAGAGACTAAAACTGTTTCAACATGGTAGAGAAATTCGGCCGAAAGTCGCCGCTAAGTGCAACTGTACCAGGTGGTGAGAACGTTTCCCCCATAGCTGGGTACTGGGGAAGGGACAGGAGAAGTAGCGTCTGATGTGACAAGAAATGAAGTGACTTGAGATCTCTCTTACTGTCCACTGGACTCTGTCCTCACCATCTCCTTTTTTACTATTTAAGTAAATTTGATTCATGAAAAAAACAGTTCGAAGGTTCCCAAAGAATGAAATAACTACAGATTTAATCTTCCTTTTTAAAATTTATTTGCTTTTACTGTAGGACATAAAAGGCCTTTATTTCAATGCAGCCCACAATCCAGTGAGTAATTTCCCAGGCCAGGGCAAAGTCATCGAAAGTTCTGCGATGCCTTAGAAGATATTTCAAGGCTTTCCTTGCCTTCTCTGCCCATCCCACTCCCCGTTGCTTCCTCCCCCTGAAGACTTGTACTCAAAGCTTAGAGAGCTAATAAAACCTACCGAACATTCTGTCTTCCTTTGGAAAGTGCCAGGCACTGATTTTGTTCAAAACACCATAGGTGGTGACTATTTATTCCATGCTATTTGCCAGTCACTGGAATGGAAAACAGTATGAGAAGAGAAAAACCCAAGAGACTACAGCGTAGGGCAGGCAGGAGGAGGTGGAGCTGGTCCCTTGGCTATAACCGTGTGCTCCATTACAAAAAGGCAGCCAGAACTGTGGTTTTCAAATTTACAGTGAAAAAAAAAAAAAAACCACGCATACTGTAGAAAGAGTGCTATAACATTCTCTCCCTCCCTGTCTCATTTCTTTCACCTTTTTTTCCCCCCAAAGAAATGGTGGGTTGAAAATATCACACTGTGTCAGACCAGAGAGTCCAATCAAAAGTAACTTCCATGGATATGGGAAAGAGGCAATGGAGGGGCAGTCCAGGTGAGGCTGAAGGGGGGCAGTCTGACCAAGGAAAGACCACCTCAACGTTTCACTGTGGCAGCCCCACTTTGGAGAACAAGCAGCAAATGAGAGCCAGCGCAAATGTTAATGTAACAGGATAAGTGGAGGGAAGCTGCCCTTGGCAAGAGAACTAAGCCTGTTCGTTTTTATAATATAAGAGAAAGCAGGAGAGGGAGATTGTGGGCTCGCTCACCAGGTGCATTTTGCAAGCTTTCCCAGTTCCCTTTTCATTAGGTCCTCTCATATTATTGCCAGAGGCTTCAAAGCTATATGGAACGAGGCTTGCCATCCTGCTGAACTCATTCTGACTTCTATTTGTATTGCATGGTTTGCCTACTTAAAAAAAATTTTTTTATCAGTGGAAAATAAGAAGCATCTCAGAAATTAGTGAGTTTCAGTTGACAGGGGCTAGATTCAATAGAAAAGTTCTGGTGATATTTTTGAGAACCTCTGTGTGCTTGCATGCCTAATGGTCAAGTGTAATGTATTGAATTTGTAGCATCTGTGTGCTGTCAGTTTTATTTACTATTGTTTAAAAAATTAAATAAAAGTTTCTTGGGAAGATGTTTAGAAGCACTTCACAGTTTCTTTTCATATCAGTGTAGTGAGGTAAGTTTTTGTTGTTCTTTTTAATTTTTAGCCTTTGTTCTAAAGAATGTGGTTTCTCTCCAATATTTTTTGATACTTGCACCTTCGAACCTCACCGCATCCACAGACTGCCCCCCTAACTGTCAACTTTACCCCAAATCAGGAATTAAACATTCTGCCTTCATTTTCTCAGGGAAGCCATGACACAAAAGAAATGTAAAAAAAATGTCAGCCTATGGCTTTGGAGCTTCAAAATAAAAATTTCAAGTTCATGGAAAAAAAATGTATGATGTGAAAGTTCTAAAAGTTTGGGTTTGGGAGATACCTAAAGCATTTGCCCAAGGGTAATTGGGTATAAAATGATCAGATTTTTAAAATCAGCCTTTTTTTTTTTGGTTCTTAGCGTATATAAAGGTTCCATGAGAGAAAGGACAGATGCAAGGGGTCATTAACAGAGTTGGAAATTGGGATGGATCCCTGAGAAGTAGACCTGTGTCCTGCTTTTCCCTCTTCTCCAGCAGTCCCCAGCTGGGGGAAATGAGAATAGAGGCATGACTCTGCTCCATCTTCAGGTAAAGACCAAAGAGGCATCAAGACTGTAGCATCTCCCTGGTACACAGTGGTTCAGGAGGAGCAGATATATGTGGTAGGTCTGGTCAGAGAGGACTCAGGTAGCATGATATAGTTCCTTGCAAAAAATTATGGCCCAGACAGAGACCAATGTTTTCTACAAACTCCACATGAGCACAGAATCAGCTGAGACAGTCAAGGTCAAAGACCTAGTAGTGAATTCTGTAAACCCAGAACTGAAGTTAGATGGTACCTAATTATATCAGCAACCCGTGAAGACCAGTGATTTGTAGGAATGTGTGTATCCTGATAAGAATTCCACAGTCATCTATGGGATTTAAAAGTCAGTTGGATAACAAAGAAAAAAAGCACTCTCAAATACTCTCTACAATTTCAAGAGCTCTAAAAATGATGGTACATTTTAGTTACACACACTCACACAAACACACACACACACACACACATACGTTGGTTGGGATGAGAAGCCACTAAACAAGTAAATACGACTGGAAATTTCCATCCATTCCATCCTTTCCCTCACCTACACTGTTTTCATTTTCAGGACACGTAGCTTTTGTGACAAGCAATTATACAGTTGATATTTACATGTTCTTGTAGTACCTAGTCCAGTACTTATTCCAAACTAGGCTTTGCTGCTTCTAAGCTAAGACACAAAAACTCATGTCTGGGCTTAGCAGAGGTAGACCACTAAGAGGACAATAAAAACATTTCTTCTGGAAGACAAAAATTGAGGGAGAAAACAGGTACTGGGTTGATGAGAAGTAACTCTGAGTTTGGGAGAACACACAGTCAGCCTTCTAGTAAAGGTACCTGGAAATTTATTTACATCCTGAACTTTAATTCAAAACAGAACAAACTATGTGTCTATATCTATATCTATATCTATATCTATATCTATATCTATATCTATATCTATATCTATATCTATATCTATCTATCTCCATCTGCCGATCATCTATCCATGTATTTAATAGAGTGTTAAACCAGATTACTTTCCCTTGTGAATCTGTAAAACTTGGAACTGGCTTTCTCCACTATTAGTTGATGACCACACAGGAAAACTTATTTAATCTCAGAAACCTATAATTTTGAATGTAAACCTACTACCAAATGAGGGGGGAAAAAACAATGCATTCTAAGGAAAAATAGTAAGTTTTTTGTTTTTAAAAATCATCTCCTGCATCAGATTTACTGGACTGTCACTTGATTTTAATAGTATATAATAATGTTGTATATTTCGTAAACTCTCTGAGTGTATAGGGTGATAAAATGTGAGTGACAAAATGTTATTTTTCTAATTGCATTGTGAACCAGGAACACGAAATGAGATTACATTACATCAAGATAGTTCTAGAATAGACTTTAGGATAGTTTATAAAATCCTGGAAAGTGTTTTCAAACGAGGTCATGGGAATCATCAAGAAGGCAAATCCCTGAGATGGCAACACAAACAGTAAAACTGAATAAATGTTAGATACACAACCTTCTAGGGGGATTAGAAAATCATTATTCCTGGAAGAAGAGAATTGAACAAATAACACCTCAAGACTCTAAGACTCCAGAATTTCCCAGAACTAGTCTTTGATGTGTTAGAACAGCCTTAATGGACAGAGGCCAACGACCTGGTGAGTCTGTGAAATATTTTCTATCATCAAATCTGTGATTTATAAGATAATGCCAAATATTCTGAAAATATTTGCAATATTTGGCTATTTTTCCATCAATGAAACTTATGGTTGATCTTTTCACTAAATGAATGCCAAATAAGTTTAAAATAATGGAGATGTTAATGTTTTTACTCATTGTGTTCATAGAACCTCTTTTAATCTTAATTCTAAAACTTCCTTGTTCTTTGTAGAAAAATATGGTCAAGTAAAAATTTCAAAAACTAATATCCAAAAGCAAGCTGACTTGAGAGAGTGAAATTCTTGTCCAACAACAATTTACTTTGCCTTTTTTTTTCTGCAGACATGTTGCTAGAAATGAGAAAGTTCAAATTGGCTGGAATTTATCATCAGACAGGAGTGCCAAATCTTATGTTTCTAACTTCTGTGATCAGAATTACCTGGGGAACTTTTTAAAAACTCAGATTCCTGGACCTCAATCCAGACCTCCAATCTGAATCTCTAGAGGGCTCAAAGCTCAATAATCTGCATTTTTAAAAAGATTGCCAGATAGTTTTGCATATACTAAATTTATGAAAAAAATGTCTAATAAAAATCAGGTTAGAAAATGTTTAGTCAGTCTCAGATCATTTGAAATGAAATATGGAGGTGATAAAATTCTCTTTAATGTTTCAAATCACATTACAAACACTAGGGAGAGATGGGATCATAGAATGGACTTTAGGATGGGATCATAGGTATTTGTATAAATGCAGAGTTGTCTTCAAACTATGTCTATTATGTAAGAGTTTTACAATTTGTGCCCCAATCTTTAGAATTGTCTTGCCCCCCTCTAACTTGTCAGCCTTTTCTTCTTCTTTTTCTTCACTCTATTTTTCTTACCGACTCACCTTTATAGAGTCTTTCCAAAGTATTCAATTTAAATTTCAAAAGTGTACAGTCTTAAATTGTACTTATATTTTATTGGTTTATGTAATAGTTAAAATACATAAATACCTGAAAAACACAATGGGCATAAATGAGTTTGGGAACAAATACAACTGACCCTTGACAACTAAATTGGCAATACAGTAAGCCCCCTACATACAAACAAGTTCCATTCCGAGAGCATGTTCGTATGTCCCATTTGTTCGTAAGTTCAACAAAGTTAGCCTAGGTCCCCAACTAACACAATCAGCTATATAGTACTGTACTCTAATAGGTTTATAATACTTTTCACACAAATAATACTTAAAAAACAAAACAAACAAAAATAATGAAAACATTTTTAATCTTACAGTACAGTACCTTGAAAAGTACAGTAGTACAGTACAACAGCTGGCACACAGGGGCTGGCATCGAGTGAACAGGAAAGAAGAGTTACTGACTGGAGGAGGGAGAGGAGGTGGGAGATGGTAGAGCTGAAGCATCGTCAGCAGTAGGAGACGGAGGGCAAGCTGCAATTTCACTCATTCCTGACGTTGATGGAACGCAGGTTCGCATCTTTGAAAGTTTGAAACTTGAAGGTTCGTATGTAGGGGACTTACTGTAATGGAAATGTATGAGAAGTTGACCTTCAGGTGACAAGCATTCACTTTACCAGTGAGTGTAGTTTGTAGAGAGAATCCTTAGAGAATTGGTTGACCTGATCATTTAAGAGCCTATTGTATTATGATTCCCATTTAATACATGAGCATACCATGGCACTTAGAATAATCATTAGGACACATATTCTCTGTGTGACAGAGACAATTAACCAAGTCACTCTAAGAGCAAGATCATGCCCCTTTCCAATGCTCCTTCACATGATGTTTTCTCTAGTATTGGCTTTAGTGGTAGTTGGAGTAAGACACTTCGAGCCTCTTGGGATCGGAGGCATCTTGCAATCCTTCCATCCAATATGTACCTTGTCCCATGGGCTCTACAGGGCCTAAAATATTCACTTTCACTCAGTTCTCTGGTTCTGTGACCGAGAGTCTCAAATGAAGTGCAAAATACATTAGCCGAGAGGGTAAGCATACTAAATCTTCAAACATAAAATGCTTGACCAATCCGCTAGGAGAAAGCAGAGTTCTATGAAAAAAGAAATAAATTGCCAGCACATTTTGGTCACACGCAGCAGGCCTGGAAGCACAGGTGGTTGAAACCCTGAGCTAAGAGACATAAAGAGGGACCCAGGGGCCCAAGGAGAGGGGTGAGAAAGGGAGGTAAAGGAACAAAATCACTTTTCTCCATTTCATGCTGAAAGTAGGGCCTGACCTTTCCAGCCTCAACAAGACCTGATGTCTAAGGATCCAAAACTTCTGCCGTGAATTGGCCAAATTAAAGAAACATCTCGGGCTTCCCTGGTGGCGCAGTGGTTGAGAATCTGCCTACGAATGCAGGACACACGGGTTCGAGCCCTGGTCTGGGAAGATCCCACATGCCGCGGAGCAACTAAGCCCGTGAGCCACAACTACTGAGCCTGCGCGTCTGGAGCCTGTGCTCCGCAACAAGAGAGGCCACGATAGTGAGAGGCCCGCGCACCGCGATGAAGAGTGGCCCCCGCTTGCCGCAACTAGAGAAAGCCCTCACACAGAAACGAAGACCCAACACAGCCAAAAAATAATAATAATAAATGAATAAAAATAAATAAAAATAAAGGAATTTCTTAAAAAAAAAAAAAGAAACATCTCTTGGCCTAAAAACTCCGTTGACTTTTTTTTTTTAATTAATTTTTATTGGAGTATAGTTGCTTTACAATGTTGTGTTAGTTTCTACTGCACAGCAAAGTGAATCAGCTCTACCTATACATATATCCCCTCTTTTTTGGGATTTCCTTCCCATTTAGGTCACCACAGAGCATTGAGTAGTGTTCCCTGAGCTATACTGTAGGTTCTCATTATCCATTGACTTTAGGATAAGTCTAATCCTTTTGAACTGACCGACGGTCTGCAGCATCATCTACTGCTGTCTACCTCTTCAGCATCATCCTTCCCCAAATTCTCACCATTTCAGACATAAAACTGACCAAATAGTCCATAGATCTCAAGGAGTCTTCAAAAGAACTTGTTATAACTTCTACCAAAGAGCTGTTATCTCTGTAACTAAAGTCAGAAGTTCTTCTGGAAATCTTTTTTTTTTTTTTCCCCTGGATGCCCAGAACTTAAACTTAGTACATTCTAAGATATTATCAACTGTTCTTACTAGAAATTTAGCATCAGGTTAAAGAAGGATAAGAGCATCTAAGTTCCTAGGTTTTGCTCTGTGCAAGGCACCCTTGTAAGCATTTTGCATACTTAATCCTCAGAGTCACCCATTATCCCCATTCTACAGATGATACCCCATGGGGTATTATCCCCATTCTACAGATGAGATCAAAGAGGTTAAGCAAATCACTTAAGGCTACTTAGTGGGTAAGTGGCAAAGATGGGCTCCAGATGGGCTACTCAGTATGCTAATAATTCAACGTGGCATTATTTACAAGACTTCTTATAACTTAGATTTTCAACAGGAGAGGATGGAGTTGGTAGATGATAAACTGAGGCATATTAAAAATTTTAAGAGTTTATCTGAGCAAAAATTGATTTGAGTCGGGCAGTGCCAAACCAAAAGTGATTAGGAGCACTCAGCCTACAGGAGCCAGCGGAAGAAAACTTACACAGAGAAGGTACAAAAGCAAAGAAAGGAAATTACTTGATTGGCTGTTATAAAGCCTAGTTGTCTGTTTGTGACTGGTTGTCCTCAGATTTTGATTTCTGTAACCTTGAGGCATCTATAGGCTTAGATTTTGGTTTGCTTATGTAGGTTACCAGGACATTAGTGCCACCCCAGTCGAATGGCCTACATGTTTAATTAATGTAACTGGGTACATAAATTATGGCTCATCTATGCAATTGAAAACCATATAGCCAACCATCAAGTAATGTAGAAGTGTTTTAGTTGACATGGAAAGATAAAAATAAGTTTCAAAGCCATAGAACAGTATGCATCAATCTTTATTAAAAAAGACACATAACATTGTGTAATGTATACATTTTTAAATGAAAATGTAAGCATATAATCAATTTATAAATATTAATAAAATCTAAAAGGACATACACCTAAACGTTAACAGTGGTTATATGTAAATGATGGAAGAATGGGTATTTTTTACCTTTTTGTTTAAATGTATTTCCCATTTTATTACAATAATCACAAATTGTTTAATTGAAAAAGTTAAATAAAGTAAAAATAAAAAAGGCATCGCTAAAAATAAGTGGGTTTGTATTAAAAATGGAGTTCATTTGTGTTAAGGTGGCAATAAACTTGGAGTTTATATTACAGAATTGCAGACTAACAACCTTGATGGAAAATGTTCTTTATGTGCCCATGGGAAACCCCAGAGGCCTGGGAGTTGGGTGATATCCCCAGCTATGACTGAGTTTTACAGACTTGCTGGACCCTGGTATCCCATGTAGGCATTCACTTTCCTAGACATCATATCTCATAAGAGATGGAAACAATCGTTCTAAATTTAACTGATTGGAAAACAGGAAGAAACTTAGACAAGTCCATTGTATAAAGAACTGTAATCTATGAAAAGCACAAAAGCCCATTTTATTATGGAATGCCCACAGTGGAATTCTTTTAGGGCACAAAAGTATCCTTGTCACTGACCCTTTACAATACTCTGGAAAAAGTTTTTAATTTTCTCAACATTAAAAAAATAGAATCATGTGCTTTTTGCCTTGATACTTCAAGAGGAAAAAAATAATTAGAAAACATGGAAGAACCATTTATTTCTGTAGTATGTGAAAGGGTTGTTATTGTTTGGCTGCAGTTGTGATGTGGTCTTTGACTTTATAAGGAAACTTGGATATCCGTAGGGTCAAAAGAAATCCTCAGTGAGAGAAGAACAATGAATAAGGGTTCTAGACTGAGTTTGAACCTAATCCCAGTTCCATTTGTAAATACCTTCCTTGAAAATGCTCTTCCCTTTTAGATTTCCAGACATGGCACCATCCTGGCCTGATCCATTTTTGCCTGTTTTATTTTCTCTTTTTGCCCCATCCACAACATGTCAGAATATCCCAAGGCCCTCTCCTCAGCCCCCTATTCCTTTATCTCCTCTGGGTTATATCTCACCTACTGTTTTGCCTTCACACGTGCACAAGTAATTGTCAAATTGATGTTGTTAGTCCTGAGACAGTCAAGGAAGGCTTCCTGGAGGTGGCAGGTTTTCAGAGATAGGAAGGATTTCAGTTGGGAGGACATGGACAGGGGAAAGGAACCTCAGATAAGGGGAACACTATTAACTGAAGCACAGAGAGAAAGAAATTCCAGGCATGTGAGGGGGACTGCTAGTTTGATAGGAAACTCATTCATTGACTCTTGGAAACATCACATTTTATTTTTTATTTATTTATCTTTTAAAATTTACTTTATTGTAGTATAGTTTATTTACAATGTTGTTTAATTTCTACTGCACAGCAAAGTGATTCAGTTATAATATATATACATTCTTTTTTCATATTTTTTTCCATTATGGTTTATCACAGCCTATTGAATATAATGCCCTGTGCTATAAATAAATAACAGTAGGACCTTGTTATTTATCCATTCTATATAAACCAGTTTACATCTGCTAATCCCAAACTCCCATTCTATCCCTCCCCCAGCCCCCCTCATCCTTGGCAACTACAAGTGTGTTCTCTATGTCTCTGAGTCTGTTTCTGGGTAAAATCACATTTTAGAGCAAGGATTTTATTTCCTTTTATACCTCCTTGTTCCTTTCCTTGTTTCTTTGTCTCCAAGCACCTGCCTGGATAAATAAATGTTCCTGACCAATTTGAACTTCTTTTACTCATCGGTTGTCTCTCTCACTTCTATGTGCCTGAGACTGAGCCATCAGGGACAAATCTTGATCTTTCCCTGCTGACTGTTCATACAGAGCTCATTTCTTTTCCTGGTCCCTAATTAACCATTAGGATTAACTCACCATTTAGAGTCATTTGCTCTTATAACATGTTTTTTTGTTTTGTTTTGTTTTGTTTTGTTTTTGTATAACATGTTCTTTTACTCACAATTTTTAAAACACAAAGTTTAAAAATTTTAAAAAGAATAGATACATGCATATGTATAGCTGAATCACTTTGTTATACACCTGAAACTAACACACTGTTAATCAACTATACTCCAATATAAAATAAAAATTTAAAACTAAGAACCTTACACATGGTTTTCTAGGCAATGGGAATGCCATTAATGCTGGTGAAGTGAACGTATGAATGGACACAGTTGTCCTTTGTAGCCCTGGTACTTTGTCTCAGGATCTAGGGATGATGGAAAATGTGCTTATGGGACAATTACTGCAAGTGGTTCCCAGCATCCCAGGAGACCCAGAGCAGATCTCTGAAGAAACCTGCTAGGATTAGTAAAAGAAAAGAAAAGCTGATGGAAAATTTCCCTGTTGAATGAATTTATAAACAGAATATACATAAAAACTCTCAATATTTCTGTGTCTGGGCATTGCATACCATCCCCACCCCATTACACTGAATAAATCTGTGGATGAAAAAAACTGAATGAATCTTAAAAAAAAAAAAACCTGGAGCTAGCAATGCCCCAGTGACACATCATATATGGCCTTATATATAGTACTTACTTAGCTTATTTTAGCCTGTAGTTGAACCAACAGGACGCTTACATATTTCTCTTATTGTGTTGTTTTAGAACATAATAGTCAAAGGCCAAGTCAGTTTAACTTGCTTGGTGCAGTATTCGATACAACCCCAGGCTGAAATAGATACCTCATAGATGATTTTTGACGATTTTGATAATGTATGATCCAATCTGCATAAAGAACTTTCAGTTTCATGGGGAAAAAAATATCATTTAAGCTTGGAATCTCACACTTGGGAACTTATTTTAAGGACTTTGTTAGGTGGGGAGGGAGGAAGGAGGAGGAGGAGGGAGAGGGAACAGGAGCAGGGTGAGGGGGCGGGTGGGAAGGGGCTGGGATGGGAGGGGAGGAGAGGGAGAGAAATTTCTTGAATGAAGATGTTCACTAAGGAGTTATACATTTTCCAAAAAAATTTTTGAAAGCTAATATGTATTGAGCTCTTCTTAAGTGCCAGACACTGTTTTAAATGCTTTATATGCATTAGCTCATTTAGTCTTCCACAATAACCGCATGACGTCAGTATTATTAGTACCACTTTACAAATGAGGTAACTGGGGCACATAAAGTTAATGTAACATGCCCAGGATCACGCAGTTGGTAAATGTCCAACAATAGTTAAGTACATTATGTTACATCAAGTCAATGGAACTATTTTTAATGATCATTATAAAAACTAAAGAAACATTAAAAAATTCTTATAAGTTTAGTGAAAAATTCAACTATGATATTATATATACATAATGCATTGTGACATTTAAAAATTGTAGACCTAAACTATGTGAGTCTAGGAAGGAGAAAAAAAATGATTGATATATTAGGATGATGGATTTGGTGTTGTTTAGTTCTTTCAGTCCAAGTTATTTTTAATGTAATTTTGTGAGTTTTAAAAAGTAATTACATAAAAGTAGGATAAATGTAAAGGGCAGTTAGCTTATTCTATGGGAGAATACTTTGTGCTTCTGTAACAGTTCTTGAGAATGGTATTATAACATTCTAGATCTATCTCTTCTTAATTACTGTTTATCCACTATGCACTCTTCTAGATATCTATTCTCTCATGGAAAATGGAAAAATGAGATTGAAAAGACAAAGGTTTGACCCCAAATTTCATTTTTGTCTTCCTAATGTCTCTGAAAACTGCTTTGTTTACTCTTTTGTTTATTTGTTAAGAGATACAAGAACTTAGGCTATTACCTAAGGAACCAGGTTGAGGTAGCTAGCCGATGTAGGTCTCTGTCTAAAATGGACAGAAATACTGCTTTTATCAGCCACTTCATTTTGCTCTGTGGATGCATTGTTGTGAAAGGAGGGGGGAGAAACAACTTAGCTGTTGAAGCTTCATTGCATGCCTGTTGGGAAGTTTGCTATGTAATATATCTGACATTCTTTGGGGCAAAGACAGTTATGGCTTTCGTTCCCCTCCCCACACACACAAAGGAAAAAGTTTAAAGGGAAAAGTACCAACAAACAACAGGAAATAGATTTTATATGATGCCAGAAGGAAAGTCTTCACTTATTTGTATTACAACGAGGCATAATCCAAAATAACAGAAAAGCAACATCCATAAATTGAAATGGGCAAAGACTCTTAAAATGATAACAGCCATTTAATAATAGCCTTTAAAATAATTCAAGGGAACCGGGGTGCAAAAACAAACTCTACACCCACGGTTGCAAATCTCTGGTTCCACAGGAGAGGCAAGCACATCTGTCTCCCCACACATCTGGACCTCTCTTACCCATGCCTCCATGCCTTAGACCAACACTCACAAAAGCTATGGGAATAACGTACCATCTAATAGGAGGCTTTCCCACTTGCATGTCGTATGAAATCATAAATCCTACATTATTTCAGATGAACAGTGAAAATGGAAACCTTTAAAGTTTGTACTTTCCACAGGAAGTCTCAATCCTCCGTGAACAGATGATTTTGATTTTGGAGTACACAGTGGGCCTTTAACTTCAGCTTCAGGGAGATGTTAAATTCCAAGACTCCTTCACTATCCTAAAGAAACAGCAATAAAATGTGTTTCGGGATTCAATTCCTTCAGCTTCAGAGGCTGAGATGGATGAACTAGTTTGGGGGAAATGAGACATGACCCAACCCCTTGCCTAAACAAAAAATGACTCCACATTGAACTTTTCACAAAGTTCACAATACCTTGCAATAGAAACTTTCTTAAAAAAGACATCTTGATTTTATGTTATACATTATCCTATTCCAATGGCGACTTGAAGTAGAAGACCTGAATTGAAGTTGAGAGAATGTTTGGATTCTTTTCCTCTTTCTCATACTGGTCAATGGTCCTGGAAGACCAATGAGGGGCAACTACTGAAGTTGTGAGCTCTGGAATGTTGAACCAAACTATTCATAAGCATTAATTCAGTTAAAAATGAATCATCAGAGATGTGTTTAAGCCTTTGTCTCAATAGATCCAAGATATGTTCTGACTCAAGCTATCTTAACATCAACTCATCTTAAAATTTCTTTTAATCTATAAAGTAACTCTTCAAGCGATGGGCATTGACCATATATGAATTGGAACTGACCACATAGAAGAAGTGGTCATTATCAAAATAAAGAAATGAAAACCTGCATAGATTATGCTCCCTTTTTAAATTTAATTAATTCATTATCTTATTTATTTATATATTATTTTTTGGCTGCATTGGGTCTTCGTTGCTGTGTGCAGGCTTTCTCTAGTTGTGGCAGGCTTTCTCTAGTTGTGGCAGGCTTTCCCTAGTTGCAGCGAGCCGGGGCTAGTCTTCGTTGTGGTGCGTGGGTTTCTCATTGCGGTGGCTTCTCTCATTGTGAAGCACGAGCTCTAGGCAAGCAGGCTTCAGTAGATGTGGCTCGCAGGCTATAGAGCGCAGGCTCTTTTTCAAGGAGTGAGTGATTATTTCATCATCCCTGCAGTCTGGTCTGTGAGCAAGAACCTGAACTATAAGACAAGTGACCTCTGTTATTGTCTGTGACCATGGAAGAGAGAAAAGGTCACTGGCTCTTACGAGGGGTGAAGCCATACATTTAACCCTTTCATTGAGGCAAAGACCACAGAACTGCCAGCTACTTGGGAGTTATCATTACACAGGAGAGAGCACACTTGGAAGCAGCTAGACTGGAGGTCAATTTCCAATGACATTTATATGAATCTGGTCAAGCTGCTTAATTTTTGAACCAATTTTCTCTCTCTTTTTTTAATTCATAGAAGTGTCAGGTATCTGCTTCATTCTCTTGTAAAATGCCTACACATAATAGGTACTCAATAATACATTATATGATAGCTCCATCAGATCCTGGTGGGCTAAATCAGCCAGACATTGACAGAAACAAGCAACCATTCCCAAATGGTAGTGTGAATTTTTAAGAGGATGTTTGAGCTTCATTCAAGAAAGGCCTTACTTCCCTTGGTTGTTTTTAAAGGTCTGTCTTGTATATTCTTTGGCAACAAAGAATTCAAAGTGTGCTCAGAAATGGTGGAGATAAGAAGAAAAATGGAGGCAGGGAGTGAAAGGGAGACACTCTTTAGGAATTGATGGGCTCACTGACAATGAGAATCTGTTTGTGGGTTACAATTAGAGGGAGGAGAGGATGATTGAGTGCCTGTGAAAGGGAGTCAGCAAAGGAAAGCCAGGGAGGATAGGGACGATTCTTTGTAGGCGTCAGCATGGGTTGGGATGTATTATGGCTCTTAGTAGTCTTAGCAGTGACTATCTCATTATGAGGGAAGGACGGTGTGGGAGAAGATGAGTGATTCATTTTAAGTAAGAAAAGATAGTGTTTGATGTAGGGAGGATCAGAGAGACAAAGATGTAATACTGAGTTTCTAATTCAAAGAGACCATGTTATAGAAATCCCTAGTAAAGCTTCCCTTCCTTTCTTTTTAGAAAACAGAATGAGCTCACAGTGATTCTTCTAGAAAGAGGGAATCACAGAGAGGACAAAGGTATGCTGAACCCAAACCTGTAAATTCTATACTTTTTTTTTTTAAATATAAAATTAACGTGTCTATTCAATGTCTGGGACCGATCCGATACCTTCATCAATTCTTATGTCAGATGATCTGATAACAAATTTGACAAAAAGTAAATTTTAATAAAGCTGCATAGAAGTTACAGTGCTGTTCAATAAATTATTCTCTGGACTTTTCTAAAAGTTTGAGCTATTTCAGATGTTTTTAAATACAAAGAAGAAAAGAAATGGTAAGTCTAAAAGACACACATGTTCTTGCAAGTTCAGATAATCCCACTGGGGAAGTGTTTAAGTAATTGATTTTGAGTAACTTTGGCCTGAAAGTGAAATCTTGCTGCTTTCCCAAGTAATCTGGGGACTGAATGGGAATGCAGACGGTGGGATGGAAAATTTTAAAGACTTCACCCAAAATGCTCTATTCTTTTATTTCACCTTGTTGACTTGAACAAAATAAATCTCCATGCCTGTAATTCCAAGAAGCATCTGTTTCTTGTGGATATACAAGGTCTAAAAATGTAGAGCATATGTTTGAGTTGCACCAAGAAATATGCCCACATGAACTCAGGTAAACCTCAGACCTATCTACCTCCAAGGGCTTATGCCTGCGAGTCTGCCTGTAAAGTGCTTAGGAAAGACCACGCTCATGCCAGATGTCATTAGTGTCGTAATTTCTACTCTATTGGATTTGGTTATGTTGTCCGTTCTCATTTTCATGAGGGAGTGAGGAAGGAAGAACTCATAGTTTGCTCTCAGTCAATGCTGCTTTCTCAACCTCCAACCAAGATTTTCACTGCGTTTCAAGTAATTGTTTTGCTGCTTTGCAGACAGTATATAGCAGCTTGTTTACTGTAACTCATACCTTCTTTTCCTTAATAAGTGACTTCTTGGTTCCCCCATTTCGGCACCTCATAAGGGATGACTCATAGTCTCCACTGGCCACATCATCAAACAGTTGTAATCAAAACCATATTATTGCAATGTGAGTCTTCTGGGTTAGTTAACTTTCTCAGCTTTATGTATCCCATTGGATGTAATTCTTACCTAAGTAACCTACTCTTTGTACATGTAGGGCAAACTGTGCATTTACTCTGCATGACTGTAGTCATCTTCATTACACCAGATATATTTTACATCCAGAAGAAAAACATACTCCCTTTCAATCCCTATATTATGAAAGACTGTTTTATTTTTTTTCAGAGGAAGTTCTTATCTCCCTCAAACTATTGAATGATGTCTTCAGAGAAAACATTAGAAATGTATTCTAGTAGAATCTTCACTGATGTCAGATGGATACAGGCTTCAATACAACTCAGTTGATATACAGTTTCCATGTTGTACATCTCAAGTTACTATCTGAGTTTTTAACAGTAGCCATCCTTCAAAATGTGGAACCACAATAATAACATTGTTTATTTAATCTGTCCTGGGATTATTTGACAATTCCCAAAGTGGATTTTTAGGAATTTTTAAAAAATTTTTTTAATGTATCGATCCTTGATCTACTTAATGAACCATCTTTGAGAGAGATTCAGGGTAGAGGTGGGCATGTAGTTCTCCTTTTTTTCTCTACTTCCCACTCTCAAATGAAGATTTACCAGCTTTATGTTCCAATCAGAACTGAAATTTCCCCAAGAACGGCGGCTGATGACTTCACTTGTGCCACTTTACGGAAAGAAAAAAGTGCTTAGTGGAAATATTAGTCTATTGCTGTTGTTAAAAAAAAAAAAATCACCAATTTAGTAGCTTAAAACAATACAAACTTAGTATCTTATTCTGTAGGTCAGAAGTCTGAGTGTCCTTGACTGATGTCTCTGCTCAAGTTCTCCCAAGGCCAAAATCAAGATGTTAGCTGGCTACTCTCTTACTAGGAGGTTCTGGGAAGAATCCACTTCCAAGATCATTCAGATTGTTGGAAGAATTCAGTTCTAGGTGTTTGTAGTACTGAGGTCCCTATTTCCTAGCTGAATGTCAGGCAGGAGTCATTCTAGAGAACAGCCATACCCTTGGTTATGACCCCCTTCTTCCATCTTCAAAGTCAGCAACAGTGGATGGAGACCTTCTCATACTCAGTCTCTGTGACCTCCCCAGAGCTCCATCTCTCTTGCTTTGGCTGAGGCTGCATCTCTCTGACCCCAGCACGAGAAAGTTCTTTGTCTGAAGGGCTCATATGATTGCTTACACCCATCTGGATAATCCAGGATAATCTCTCTATTTTAGGTCCATAACCTTAATTACACTGACGAAGTCCCTTTGGCCATGTAAGATACCATATTCCGAGGTTCTAGGTTTTAGGGAGTGGACATTTGGAAGGGGGTGTTATCTGCCCAACACATTGGGATAGTTTTCTCTTTCCGTGAGTAGTGTTAGCGTCAGGATATGAGAACTTGAGAAAAATAGAATATTTTCTTCTGCTACTTTAGATGCCAAGAGAAACATCACCTAGGTAAACTGGTGACTCTGAAGGTCCTGGGGAAATTCTCACGATGACATTTTAAGACACAAAAGTTCAAACTTGTGATTTTTTGAAATCAAAATAATTTTCATAATGCCTTTCTTAATAATACCTCTTCATAAGATACCGTGTTAAGACATAGACATTTTCTGAGGTGTTAAGAGGGATTTGAATCAGGTGTGTGAGACCTTGGTAAATAACATGTATTCTTTGTGTGAGGGGGTACTTTTTGATTCAAGAAAAGTCATTTTTAGCCACCAGATTTGGGACTGGAAGATGGTGGTATGTGTGTCTGATGCTGAGATCTGAGAAAATTCGAGCTGATATTGAAGATGATGGAAAGGAAACAGGCACACTGGTCAGTTCTCCCTCAACTCGTATCAAGTATCAAAAGATACGAGTGTGGCTTAGCTGAAGGATACAACTGAGTGAACACCGGCCTGGTGTCCCTTGCATGGATGCATCCAGGGTGGAGATAATGAACAGCAGACCTGAGGCTCAGGCATTGGCCAGTTTTGAGGAGGAGGAGTCTGGAGCTAGGAGTTACTTGCCTTTTTTTTTTCTTTAGGCAATATCCAACTGACTTTTATTGAACCTTAAAAACAATGGCGGGCAATGAGAATATTGATGGAAATGCATTCCCTTTATAATTCTCAACTTCAAACGTTTTGATATCCTACCACCATCTCCTATTTGTCTGGCTCATTCCCTCCAGTAGTTGGACTCCAATAAGAGCTCCTTGGCCTTTATCTTCCCCCCAAACGTCCCCTTCCCCCCATAGTAGTTGGATGCATGTTCAGGGTCTACATCTTGACCTTCTTATTGTTCATACTTAGGTAACTCCCCTTTATCTACTCCTGTACTGCAGGACCTCAGACTTTTCTATCCGTGTTCACTATGGGCTTCCCATGGACATGGTCTATGAGAAATCCCATTAGGGAACAGAAGTAATGATTATGTAGAACCTACCATAACACATGAATTGTTAACATACATTATGAAACTTCGTTTAGTTTTAAAAATCCTCCTATAAGGCTATGAGAAAGGAACTTTTAATTTCTTCACGATGAAATTGAAATTCAGATAGGATCAATGTCTTGTTCAAAGTCACATATGTGTCAAATAGAACTGGTATGATTTGAACCCAGAAATGTAAATGGTATGAGATTGCCTGTCATCCTTTCACATGAGCAATGTTCGAGTAAACCACAAGCTCTAGGTAAAGGAGCATTAATGACATTGTCTGTCTCATGCATAACTGACTTTTTTGTTCAATGGGAACATCACAGCAGATCACTTCCTCCTTACTAATTAGCTCCTTAGACTTGGTTCTTTGAGGCCTTTCTAAGATTCTGAGTTCTTTGTCCCCATAAGTGCTAAGATACTGGTTCTAGTTGAGGTCTATACCTGGACACCTTTGGAACACCAGGGGTTAATCCAGTCCTTCGTTGGCCTGCACACCTTCCTGCGGGGCAGTGAGCTTCTGTCCCCTCCCCCACTAAGCCCCCCCCCCCCCAGGAGAGAGACTCAGCAGCCTTGAGATTAACTGGGAGCTAAACGCAGGCAAGTAGCCAAACCCAGAGTGATAAGCATCCTGGTTTTGATGGAATACTTAGAAATCATTTCAACTTTTCCAGACCTAATGCAATTAAAGGATGCGGGGGTGGAGGTCCTGTGGGTCATACAAATAGCTTCACTCCAGCAACTCCTCTTAAGCTAAGATTAGAAAGAGTTGCCCTAATTGGGGGGAGGGGTCCCAGTCATACCCAACTGACTATGAAATGATCTGTTTTTACTCTTAAACTTGGTGTCTTTTATTGGTTTGTTTTGGTCCTTACACAAACTGGCTTATTTCTGTTGATCTATTAGAAAAGACCCCATTTCTCACAGAAAGGCTACGTGGGCACATTCTTTCCTGGTTTACTGTATGATCTTTGGCTGCTTTGTTAGGATACCATCTTACGTTTGTCTGTCCGCTTACGTGATAAGAAGTGAGGCTGACAGACTCCAGTCCATTCCTGCAGGTACGGAGGCTGAGGAGGAAACACTTTTGGAGAGGTCTTCATGACAAGAGTTTTCTGAGAAAGCTAAACTGATTGTGTCTTTTTTTTTTTTTAAAGGATTATTAGCTTTGATTGCTGTTGTGGGTGGAATGAGCCTTAGCTAATGACGTCTGAAGGTACAAGGCTACTAGAAATCTGTGAAGGAGAGCTGGAAGAGGGTGGTGGACCCAAGCCCTCATTTAAAAATAATTACTCAGGTTTCAGCCATTACTTTGAGGAAAAGTCCAGGCATGACTGTGATCAAAGCTTGGTATCCCCAGATTTCTACAGTGCCTCGTAGCACAGGCATTTCTAGGACACTGGATAAGGCAGGGAGGAAGGTGGAAATGGTATCTGGCTTACATCCTAGTACAGCCCCAAGGCTTGTTAAAGCATTGTAGCTGGTCAACAGTTTCTGTGATGGGCCTTCTAAGTATCTTCCCTGAGCAACCTGCATCCCCCCATCATTACCCAGCACTGGTGTCAACTATTTTAAATGTTGTCACTGGAGAAGGGAAGGCCTTTCAAGGTCTGTGTGTACTCACTGAGTTAGAAACAGAATTCAAGAGGAGCAGGGCATGTCCACAAAGTGCTTTAAACCGGAGCCCTTCTCACCACTCTGAGGTTGTTGCAGAATTCTGAGTCCTTATATTTTGCTAGCAGTTGGGAAGGCCTAGTAGGTGGATAAGTCAGGTTTCAAAGAAAATTCCATTATGAAATTTAACCAGGTGGCCCAATATTAGGCCAACAATTCACATGTGAGTGCCTGAAGTCAGGCGCCCGGTTCAAATGTCAGAATGACTGCACGGAGTTACCCCCTTGAGTGGAAGAGTATCTGCTTTGGAATCAGGCAGAGTTTGGTTGGAAGTCTGGCCCTCTCCATCACTAGTTCTGGGACCTCAGTCAGATTACAAAACTTCTCTGAGTCTTAGTCTCATTATATATATAAGAGAATAATACATAGCTTGTAGGATTGTTTTGACATGGCTGGGTATTTGTTTCCTGTTTAAAATGGAAGAATCATCAGAGAATTGGGCCATGCAACACTCTGGTACTTCCACATCGCACAGCTCAAGTGACAGTAGCAAACGTAACTGGCCCATGAGTCTTCCTCCTAACTCACAGTCTTGCCCATTTTAGACCGATCCCATGTGGGTCAGATCATTCCATCACTCCCACCTTCTTCTTGGCATGTATGTGTTTAGCTCCGCAGTTAAGTTAGTTGTTCTACTTGAGTATGTATCTTTTGAGTTCTTCTTTAATCTTTCATGTGATTGAGTTTCTTGCCTTTATGTTGGGAATTACCTAGGGCTGGGAGCATGAGACTTCTACAGAACTCAGAGTGCCCTTGGGCATCAGTGTTGGTGACCGACAGAGTGACCCATGGGCTCTGGTCTGAATGTTTGTGTCCCACGCCCCTCCCCCCAAATTCATATGTTGAAATCCTAACCTCCAACATGATGGTTTTAGGAGTTAGGGCCTTGGAGGTGCTTAGGTCATGAGGGTGGAGCCCTCATGAATGGGACTAGTGCCCTTATAAAAGAGGTTCCAGAGACATCCCTTGCCTCTTCCATCATGTGAGGATACGGTGAAAAGTCAGCAGTCTGCCACCCACAAGAAGGCCTTCTCCAGAACTCAACCTTGCTGGCACCCTGATCTTGAACTTCCAGTCTCCAGAACTGTGAGAAATAAATTTCTGTTGCTTATAAACTACTCAATCTATGGTATTTCTGTTACAGCATCCCAAATGGACCAAAGCACGGTATATTCTGCCCAGCCTAGATGCAGCTCACCATCCTCTCCCCAGAGAGCATTGGGCTGAGTACTAATATTGATCAGAGCTGCCATTTATGGAACACCTCCCAGAGCCAGACCTCTGTGGCTTTGTTTACTCCATCTCATGCCCAACAGTGGAAGATGCTTCATAGATAAGAAACCTGAGCTCTGTGAGATTTGTCTCACTCATCTAAGGACAGAAGACAGAGGTTTGGCCCCTGTTTCTCTTGTCTCCAAACACCAGGCTCATTTGAATGTTCATCTTGTGATCCCTAGAACCCCTAACATGCCCTTGTCCTCAGGTTGTCCAGATAGCCCCTTGTTACTGGGGTAAAGCTCCAATGGATGAAATTGAAGTCGATTGTTAGGACAGCACAAAATCCCTCATAGTCCGATTTTGATCACCTTGTTACCCAGAGTATTGCAAAAGATACGCTTGAGAAGGGTAGTGATTAATGCACAGAGAGCATATGTCTCATGACACCCAGTGGGTGTGGCTGGGAAATGGGGAGGAATAAGGTGTTTCCAGGAAAACTTCAGATCACTTACACGTTATCGAATGATGGTTTTGTGTTAAGAGTAGAAGCTAACTGAGACATGAGAGTAACCGATTTTTGTAACAGATCTTTAAGGTCCCCAACGAGTGTCCCATGTGTGTCAGGTCCAGATGGAACACAGACAGACATAGACGGCAGCGAGGCAAGGAAAGCAGACAAGGAATGGACATGCTCTATTCTCCATATGGATCAGTGAAATGTCTGACTCTAAAGCAGTGAGGTCTGAGGGAGGAGGCAACCTGTGACCGAATCCCAGCCAGTCATTCTTTAGATGGATGATCTTGACAGCATTGCTTAAACGGTCTGAGCCTCAGGGTTACTCATCTGTAAATTGGAACTAATAATAGCCACCACCTCCCTGAGTTATTATGAGTATTAAATGAGGTCCTATTTATAGAGCATGGTACATACTCTACATGACTCAGGTGGTTCACCTCACCTGCCCTTTATTCACATCCAGGGGCAAAAATGGACTGACCCAAGGTTCCGTGGAAAATGAATTGGAACCAAACTCAAGACGATTGGTATGATTTCCTTAAACATGCATACAGACAAATACCACACAGAGTGTATGACAGGATGGGACTGAGAATCTGAATGAGATTTTGTCCAAGGATAACAAGCCCATTGTGAGCATGGATACAAAAAAATGTGACAAAGCTACATTGTATACTTTGGAAAGTCACTTAGGGCCTTAAGTGTCACCACTACGGTGATAATTTTGTCTTGGGTTGTGGAGATCTGTACATGTAACTGAGGGGTCGAATTTTCCCTAGCAATGTTGGAAAAAAGATGCACAAATAAACGTGTTTCTCTGTTGCAGGCTGCAGCCGTCTCTGTTCATCAAAGCAAGAATGGTGAGCTTTAAATCTATATGTATATTACAGCAATTTTTCAGGAATAAGTGGTGAGGCGTTGGGGCCCAAAGCTGGCCTGCCTGCCAGACTTAGATACTGCTCCCCACGCCCCGCATTATAGGATTCTGCTTGAGTTAAAAATTTACATAACAGAAGAGGAAAACTAAAGCTTAGCCAAAAACAGCCCCCCAAATCGACCCCACCTCTGCTGCCATAAAGCTGATATAGCAACTGGGATTAAAATGTAACTCGAACCAAGAGAGTTTTTGCAAATAAGCTGAAAGCTGCCATTTAAGGTTTTTCAATGGCACCAACTGGATTAGATCTGCTCTGGAGACAGGCGTCTTTTGACAATCCCTGGGAACTGTGTCCGCTTACTGGAAGGCAGAGCTGATGCATGCAAAGTCAATTAAAAAGCTAAATGCGGAAAAAGACAGTGGCTTGACACGATTCATGCTAGGCATTTTCCAAACAACCCAGGCTTTATTTATCAGGGTTTTATGCAGAGAAGTGGAGCTCCAGTAGTGGTTTGAAACTGAGGTCTGAAAAATCAAGAAATAAAAACAACCAAATTAACGCCTGACTGTAGAAGAAGAGAAATTCTATACCTGCTATAGATGTTCCTATGAATAATAATTCAATCTTATGCAGGACTTTTTTGTTTTTTTAAATGAAGTCCTTTATATATTGACATTTGAGTGTGTGTGTGTGTGTGTGTATGTGTGTGTGGTGTTAAATTTAGGTTCTTACAATCCTGCAACTTGTGTCATTTCTCACAAGATACATCCCTTTTCCACAAATGCCAGGCAAGTAATACCTTTGTTGTCGGGGGGACCAGTGATGTTTGAGCTGAAGTTTCTAGCCATGACACTGATGAGTTTTGTTTCTGAGGCTCTGATGCCTGCCCCTAGTCATCCATAGATTTAAGTCCCCAGACCATTTGTTCCCCAGTATTCCACACGTTTAGAGATTCCTCATAGGTATAGCTTATTTAGCAGGAGCTGTAACAAACTGCCCTTAAAAAGATGTCATTAGCTTTGTGGAAAGAAGAAAGTCTAGAATAAGTCAATTATTTACTGAGTGCTTTTTAAATATCACAGAGGTAGGTCACTGCTAGTTCGTTTTCACATCTATTTCACAAATATCTTAGGGATAAACCATTACCTCTGTGTGACTAACAACTTAAAACGATCTTAATTAGTTATTTTGCTTTCAAAGGATAACTTGGCAATGCTTTAGTTAGCATATTCAATTCATTTTTTAATTTATAATCTTCTGCTTCTTACAATACTGCCTATGCCATCTGAAGTAGATTGTAAAGTGTTTCTCATAAAATCTCATTCTCCATACTAAACTAAAATGAAACTTTGTAAACTGCAACATTACCTGAAACGCTCCAATAAATCTTTTGGCTGATGTTTTATATGATATTCCTGGTCATCTGTGATTTTCTGTAAATTAGTTCTCTTATCTCAGAGACCACAGCTCACCTTTGTACCTCTAAGCCTAGAATGATGCAAAAGGCTCAGGAAGAAGATGATATTCTATTCAGTTCCGTTTTTCCTGAGTTAGAGTCAGTTCACATTTTCTAGTTAGTTCTTTTCCTATCACTCAACACGGTTAGCAAATCGGAGACTACACAGTCATGTGGAACTATATTATTCGGAAAGCTTTTTAGAACTCCTTCAGCAGATCTAACTCCATATACCATTGGTCAAACGTGTGCCGTATATTCATGTCTTAATCGATGTCTGGTAAAGGGAAGGAGATCACCATGATTGGCTTAGACTGAGGTACTGTTACAGGGAAGGTGGACATTTGATCAGACTCAGAGTTCTTTCAACAAGGAGGAAGGGGCCAGATGTGTGTTGTATAAATGACCAACAGTGTCTGCTACAGGTTGCATATGACCCGCCCGGGTCTGGCCAATCAATATCTAATATTCAGGGATATGTATAAGTTCCTTCAGGGTCTGGAGATGCCATAAAAATATGCTCAGATTTCTGGGACCAGAAGTGGCCATTCTACTCTGTTAGGCAGGAATCTGAAAGGATCTACGTTCTAAAGCTGCTGCCATCAACTTGTCTCAGGTGGTGCCTAAGGCCAAATAATACTACTGGCTCCCCCTCACTGAGCACAGAATATGTATTAAGGCAGAGTTCTAAGTGCTTTATGTGTCTTAACTCATTTAATCTTCATGATGCTCTATAAAGTATGTTCATACTGCTGCAGCTCTCATGATGTGGTGGCTTTCTGAACCTGTACAGTGAAAGGAAGAATGGAGACCGAAACCAGGTCCTGATGCCATTATTTGAGCCCTAAATTTACTCATGCCTTCAGCGAGCACTTAGACTTTTCCATTACATGTGGCAATAAATATTCTTTCATTTGGGTAGGTTTTGGTTGATTTTTATGTCACTTGCAACTGCAAAAGTCCTAAATGACAACAGAAACCACTAACACAAGCCTTTCAACATGAAACTAAGAAAACTGAGATGCACAAAGTTTAATTTACTTGCTCCAAATAACACATCTAATTTGTGAGTTGGGAGCACAAGTTCCGAACTTCTAGTCAAATGTTCTTTCCCTCTAAAAATGATAACTGATATTTAACAGTCATCACTTCCTATGGGCCACATATGTGGACATGCCATTACTTATTCCATCCTCAGCAAGCCTGAGAAGAAGGGATCATAGTGTCTCCATTTAACAGGTAAGTAATTTGAGACTAACAAGGATACAAAACTTGCCTATGGTTACACAGAATCCAAGTGGAAGAGCTGGGAATCAGACCCAGGTGTGTGACCTGAGAGTCTGAGAGCTTCCTAGGGGCTCTCCAGCTTCTGACTACACCACGCTGCCCACTATTGGTCCCTACATTTTGGGCATAAAGCAATGAACTTGACATTGATTTCATGGGCTTGTCTGGAAGCATCCAGCCCTCTTTGTTCCTTTATTTGCATTTAGCAGATGGGCTTTACATTCTAAGCTAATTTTATTTTTTTTATTTATTATAACCCCTCTAAAGGGTGCCTAATGTTGCATTCCTTGGATGCCTGGTGATAAGTGTTAATGTAGGCTTTCCTGCAAGATTTTACTTAATTTTTTTTTTAATTAATAGTAATCTTTTATTTATTTATTTATTTTTATATTTATTTTTGGCTGTGTTGGGTCTTCGTTTCTGTGTGAGGGCTTTCTCCAGTTGCGGCAAGCGGGGGCCACTCTTCATCGCGGTGCGCGGGCCTCTCACCGTCGCGGCCTCTCTTGTTATCGAGCACGGGCTCCAGATGCGCAGGCTCAGTAGTTGTGGCTCACGGGCCCTGTTGCTCCGCAGCATGTGGGATCTTCCCAGACCAGGGCTCGAACCCGTGTCCCCTGCATTGGCAGGCAGATTCTCAACCACTGCGCCACCAGGGAAGCCCTTGCCCAGATTTTACTTAATTTTGACTCCTATCTTGCAAGCAGCCAAATGCTTGAGAAGATAGCTGATGGTACTGTTAGTCAGAACATATGGGCCTTAGTCTTAGTTTTCCCAATTAACAACATTTTGATTTTCAGTTGCTACTTAAATACTAAGACCTCTGTTTCTCCCCCAGAATAATGTGAATAATACACTGGTCTTATCTACTTCAGAGTTGTTGTAAGGTTATTCGAAAGCTTCACAGTGAGTTAATGTAAGAGATTATATTTTACTGGAAAATCGTTTTTCTATTTTCAGTTTTTACATTGGCATGTAAAGAGATTAATGCCTTATAGTTGTTTATGTAATGCCTATGAGTTGGGAAGTAGAGACAATTACATAAAATAAAAAGAAAAAAACCTTAATTTTTCCTAGTTTAATGAATTACTAGAGCTCAGGCTTAGCATGTAACCTTATTCATGCCAAATTGGTGCAAAGAGACTAAACATAATCGTTTGACATTTCTCATTGGCACCAACTAGATTAAAGCAACTCATCCAGCCCTAGATATTTTTTTTTTCCAGGATTGGGGTCTGCCTCTTTCAAACAAAACATGCAAATATAGAAAGTTTCAAATGACGGGGAGAAACAAATTGGGAGATAATCAAAATGTCATTGATCAACAATTCTGGAAGCTGTAGTTTCTCTTCATTCGCGAAAGGAAAACCAGTACCAGCTGGCAAGTACCCTCCATCGGTGTCCTCACCAGACACGGTGTCCTTGCCAGACATGGTGTCCTGGCAGAGACCCAACTGTGTAAATAATGGTAACGACAGCACAATCTAGCGGCTCATAGTCGGTCATGAAACTCTTTTTAATAGCATCGTCATTGGTGTGCTCATTGTCGTCACATTTATCACCAGCCCATCCATCATCATCATAACCCCCGGTATTTCCATAGTAGTCCTTGGTAGTTTAGGAAGTGTTTTCCTATGGAATGCTTACAACAAACTTGCATGGTGAGTAATGTTATTATCCCTGGTTTCATGCAAAGAGGCAAGAATTTCTTGTTAGAAGACCTTAGCTCAAGCTCTGGCTCAGCTCAGTTCAGTACCTGTGAATTAACCACCTCTTTGTAACAGGAACCACACTTGGTGCTGTGACGTCTCTGACCCAAAAAGCAACCTCCTGTCCCAAGAGAGTCCGTGAGCTGCCTCTCCTTCCTCTCACAAAGCTGATGGTTTTTGTAGTTAAAGGTTTTCACCCCTGTGTCCCAGGACCTCAAGGTATTCACAGAGGTAGAAATAGAGTCCTTCAGGTTATGGTCAATATTTCAAAATTATAAGCTTTACCCTGGAAATTGAACCTTAACTCTGGAAAAGACTGCCCAGGCTAACTCACATATGGAAAAGATTGCAGAGGCTAACGCACATGTGAAATCAACTTTTCTGAAGTCTGATCTTGCAGGGAGAACTTCTATTTGGCCAGAATAAAGAGCACTTCGCGTATCGCAGGGCATAAGTGCGGAGCTCCCTTTAACACGACTGTCTGATCTTTTGCCACTGTTCCATACACCTCATTGCATCCATAGTGCTAAGATTCCCCAGGCAGCATTTTCCCAAACTGCCCCAAATCTTGGTGGTGTCATAAGTCTGCTTTTCGCACACGCACACCAGCTACGTCATTCTCAATTTTGTTTTCAATTCCAACACAAACGTGTTTGCAGAGTTGAACACTAGCTCCTCAGAGCCTGCCAGGGATTTCTATTTAGGGAACATGAGAGGCTTCTGTAAACTGAAGAGTTAGTGAAAAAATTTCCTGGGAAGTCCACAAATACCCATTCTACAATGTCTCTTTAAGTGAGCAGTATTTTATTTGCAGAAATCTATAGTGTGATTGGTGGAGTACGGGGTGGGGATGGAACGGAGCATTTGGTCCAGGTTAAAAGAGTGGGACCAAGTCAAGTACATCTGTGACTCTGGGGTGGAAAAGGGCCCCACTGCACCCCAGGTCCTAGCCCCCCCTACAAACCTGGGCGAGCTCCAGCCATAGCATGTGTGGTGGTCAAAACAGATCACCTGCCCTTCCCCTGGGTTCCACGGCATGTCTTAGCGCTTAGTCACAGAGATGAAGGATCCAGGTCCTGTGGAGTCAAAATCCTTGCTCATTGGAGTAAAAGATTATTTCAGCCACAATTAAGTAAATTCCTTGTCAACTCTTAGTTAGTGGTTCACATAACTTGCAGTACAATGCACCAGTGGAAAAAGAGATTCACCCCGAGGGTGGTCTCGTCCCACCAATCCCAGGGTACTTATAACAGTTAATATAAGGCAGTGACAGCAAAGCTGGCTCACAAAGGACCCCACAGGAGGCTTTCTTCACTGCCTAGGCTGGTGGCCTGTGGGAGCTACCTCAGTGGCTGGACTTAGCTGGTTGCCTAAAGGTTTCTGAGTTCAGTACCTGACCCTTCATTGGCCACCCTAGGGCTCACTGCAGAACAAGGTGCCAAGAAAAATGGTACAGGAGGGCTTTCTGTGTCCCCAGGGCCTTGTGCAGTCTGATGACATTACTAGGCCCTTAATGTACACTGTCATAAACTCTTTAATATTAAATGTTCTCTATTGTTGGACTAAATAATAAATAATTTTCCAGAGGCCTAATGAATTCCTGTGTCACTCTCTTATATAAGGCCAGAAAAAATAACACTTGCTCTCATTGATATGTAGGATGTTTTTGCTTCTGCTTCTTTAAAATATTAGAAAAATCCAAAATTTCATGAAGAATAGAATAATATCCTGCAAGGAAAATAGTGCCCTTAATACCTTTTATTATTGACTTTTAAGATCTACTCTCTTAGCAGCTTTCAAATATACACTATGGTATTATTAACCATAGTCACCATGTTATACATTACATTCCCATGACTTATTTTATTTTATAACTGAGAGTTTGTACCTTTTGACTACTTTTGCCCATTTTACCCACTACTCACCCCCATGTCTCTAGCAACCACCAATGTGTGTTCTCTGTATCTATGAGTTCAGGTTTCTTGTTGTTCTTTTGTTTTTCTTTCTTTTTTTTTTTCAATTCCATATGACAACAAGATCATATGGTGTTTTTCTCTGTCTGACATTTCACTTTGCATAATGCCTTCAAGTTTTTGTAGAAATGAAAACAATCTAAGTGTCCATCCATGTTGTCATAAATGGCGAGATTTCCTTCTTTTTTATGGCTGAATATTTCATTGTATATATATATATATATATATATATATATATATATATATATATATACAGATTTTCTGTATCCATTCAACCATCAGTGGTCATGGTCACTTAGGTTGCTTCTGTTTCTTGGCTATGGTAAATAATGCTGCAATGAACATGGAGCTGCATGTATCTTTTCGAGTTAGTGTTTTCATTTCCTTTGGATCAATACCAAGAAGTGGAATTACTGGATCATATGGTAGTTCTGTTTTTAATTTTTTGAGGGACCTCCACACACTGGGCACTTTTTTAATAAGCAGAGAATCTTATAGATTTTTTTAAATTAATTATTTATTTTTGGCTGCATTGGGTCTTCCTTGTTGTGTGCAGGCTTTCTCCAGTTGCAGTGAGCGGGGGCTACTCTTCGTTGCAGTGCACGGCCTTCTCATTGCGGTGGCTTCTCTTGTTGTGGAGCATGGGCTCTAGGCATGCGGGCTTAAGTAGTTGTGGCTCGCGGGCTCTAGAGCACGGGCTCAGTAGTTGTGGTGCACAGGCTTAGGTGCTCCACAGCATGTGGGATCTTCCCAGACCAGGGCTCGAACCCATGTCCCCTGCATTGACAGGCAGTTTCTTAACCACTGCGCCACCAGGGAAGTCCAAGAATTTTATAGATTTTGATGAAGTTTAATTTACTAATTATTTGTTCTAGAAATCTTTGCCTACATAAGTTTTCAAAGATACTTTCCTACTTTTTTCTAGAAGCTTCCAGAAATATTTAAATAACTAACCCCCCAAATTCAAGTCCAGAATACAACCTCTTCTAAAGCCTGAGATGCCAAGTGAAGTTTTAATGCACAAAGAGAATGTGGAGGGTTCAGTAGCTTTGTATGTCCTGAGAACCAGTCTCATCATTCCCAGCATGACCAGTGAGTGTGAGGAGTTTCAAGGCCCTAATTTTGGTGTTATTTTTGGAGATGACTTGGGTTTCTGTAGTTTTGGCTTCTTTGAGGATCAGAGTCATGCTTTGTAGCAAAGACTGCCAAGCTAAACTTTTCTCTGGGTGAGAAAGCACGTGTTTACCCACGTGCAAACCTGAGCTTTAGTGTCTTGCTGTAATTGCATCTGTAAAACCTCTTCCTCAAATATTACTCTTTGCCTCCGTGGAAAAACAGCATCTTTAGCAAAAAAAGACAAGTGGGCAAAGGTTTCCCCCACACCACCAGCAAGGTAACATTTAAAAATGGAAGTGGCTTGTGTAACCTACTTTTCTTTGGTTTTAAAATAACAGCTTCTAGATTTGCATTTGTTTTTAATTCTTGGCCCTGTGACCCCTGCTCCTGTTTCACTTGATAAATTCCATCTCGCCTTCCACAGGCAACAATTCAACCCTGAGCTTTTTCTAACTGTTTCCTCAAAATGGTTTTAGGTAAGTTACCACTTCTCCAGACTGGGAGTTTTGTATTGAGAAAAAGAAAAGTATCTCCCAGTAATACTTTACCACTTGGATTTCCCAGTTTAAATTATGTTTATTGCTGTCTAATGTTAATTACTATCCACAATTAGGTAGTATGTAGAATATAACACACAACAGAGGCTCTGGCGATTCACCTATTTTGTCCCTGTAAACATAGGTGTGTACACATGTATATATATACATGCAGAAATCTCACAAGAATATAGGGAGAAGTCACTGTTTGAAAACAAAGAAGTGATTATGTACATTGAGAATCACTGCCAGAAACACAAGAAGAGACACTGTTATGTTATTTACATTAATGAGAAAAAGAACAGCTCCATAGAAAGATTCAGGATCCCTGACAATGTGCAGGTGGATACAAGACAAACAGATAGAAATTAATATGCATATATTACACAAACACTAATTAAACACACCTTGTGTTATTTTTCAACACATGAGTTTTCAGTAGTCCTATTTTTTCTTAATTACAAAAGTATGCATGCTTATTGTAACAGTTCAAGCAATATAGAAATGTATAAATTAAAACAATTGGTGGCTCTTTTCCCCAATAGTTCCATTCCTGAGGAAAACAATGTCAATAGTCTGGTATGTATCACTTTATACAAACACATAAAAAGATGTACACACAGAATTTATTATGTTTTGCTTTTTCTTTAAAATAGAAATTGAATCATACTATGAGTGTATTACCCCAAAATTTGCTTTTGTCATTTATTAATGTATCAAAGACATTTTCTAGGTGTGTGTGTATATATACATTATATAATATATATTTATGTTTATACATATATTTGAATTGTTCTTTTTAATAGCAGCATAAAAAATGAATTTACTCACTGTGTTAGTCTGTTAGGGTTGCCATAACAAAGTACCACAAATTGGGTAGCTTAAACAACAGAATTATTATTTTTTCACAGTCCTGGAGGCTGAAAGTCCAAGATCAAAGTACTTGCAGGGTTGGTGTCTAGTAAGACCTCTCATTATATCCTCACATGGCCTTTCCTCTGTGCACTCATATTCCTGGTATCTCTTCCTCTTCATATAAGGACACTAATCTTATTGGATTAGGACCCCACACTTATGACCTTATTTAACCTGAATTACCTCCTTTAAGTCCCTATCTCTACAGTCCCATTGGGAGTTATGAATGTTGAAGGACACAATTCAATTCATAATACTCACAAATTCCTCTACTGTTTGGCACATCTAGTGTGTTTTCTAATCAATTTAACTGCACTTTTCAAAACCTTAATTTTTATAAAAATGGTTCACATTCATCATACAAATATATAACACAAAAAATACAATGGATAGAGGGGAAATGCAATTACCCAAATTCCTTCATGACAGAATAATCACTGTTAATCCCTGGTAAACATCATACTAGATAGATACATGCAAATAGATAAAAAAACAGGTGGGTAGGTAGGTAGATAAATAATTGGATAGATAGAAAGATAGGCAATTCTACAAAAAAGCACATGCACTCTATTTTCATTGAAAAATGCTAAATTTACTATTATTCAAAGTTAATGAAAAAAGAAACATGAAAATAAAGAAATCAATGAAATTTGGAATGTTGTTTCTTCACATCAGGAATTAAGAGTTTCTTAAAATTTACTCAGATTTTTTACACTGTCTGAAAAACATTAAATGGCTATGGCCGTTATGTTTAAGTACATATTTCAACCTTACATGATATTTCTCAATCTCTTATGAAAGAAAAAGTTCATGCTCTCTGACTTCCAACATTCATGTTCATTTAATGATATCATTAGATTTTCCTTATCAAAATTTATATAATTTATATCCATTTCTGAATCTATATTTCCCACATTCATTAAGGTCCAAAAGAAAAAGCATTCATCCATTGCTCACTAGCAATATTTTTGTTAGGGCGTCTCCAATCCTGAATTCTTTACTTGATTAACCTTTGAGAGCAGGAATTTATCTTCAAGTATGTTTATCAAGATATGCTCTGCATTCACTGAGTTCCAGCATGTCTGAGGATCTATGTCTTTTGATGAAAATTTGACTTGAGGTAAAATTTCTGGGTCACAATTTCTTTCTTCATAAATTTGTAAATATTGTTCCCATATCTCTTGGCATCCCAAAGTCTGGTGAAGAATTTTTTCCTCCTTTTTACATACCCAGTGTTCTCTACCTTGTTACTCACATGCCCGCTTCTATGTTTACTCTTAAAATTTGTTAACTATACAAGCACATACATGTGTCAAGAAATATTTATTTTTCTCAGCTCCTACTCCTCCATAGTTTGTTTTTTTTTTAACATCTTTATTGGAGTATAATTGCTTTACAATGGTGTGTTAGTTTCTGCTGTATAACAAAGAGAATCAGCTATAGATATACATATATCCCCATATATACTCCCTCTTGCATCTCCCTCCCACCCTCCCTATCTCACCTCTCTAGGTGGACACAAAGCATAAAGCTGATCTCCCTGTGCTATGCAGCTGCTTCCTGCTAGCTATCTGTTTTATAATTGGTAGTGTATATATGTCCATCACACTCTCTCACTTCGTCTCAGCTTACCCTTCCCCCTCCCCATGTCCTCAAGTCCATTCTCTATGTCTGCATCTTTATTCCTGTCCTGCCCCTAGGTTCTTCAGAACCTTTTTTTTTTTAATTTCATATATATGTGTTAGCATAGAGTATTTGTTTTTCTCTTACTGACTTACTTCACTCTGTATGACAGTCACTAGGTCCATCCACCTCACTACAAATAACTCAATTTCATTTCTTTTTATAGCTGAGTAATATTTGCATATATTGAAGAATCCTTGCATTTCTGGGATAAACCCTACTTGATCATGGTGTATGATCCTTTTAATGTGCTGTGGATTCTTTTTGCTAGTATTCTGTTGAGGACTTTTGCATCCATGTTCATCAGTGATATTGGCCTGTTGTTTTCTTTTTTGTGTGACATCTTTGTCTGGTTTTGGTATCAGGATGATGGTGGCCTCGTAGAATGAGTTTGAGAGTGTTCTTCCCTCTGCTATATTTTGAAAGAGTTTGAGAAGGATGGTTGTTAGCTCTTCTCTAAATGTATGATAGAATTCGTCTGTGAAGCCATGTGGCCCTAGGCTTTTGTTTTTTGGAAGATTTTTAATCACAGTCTCAATTTCAGTGCTTGTGATTGGCCTGTTTATATTTTCTATTTCTTCCTGGTTCAGTCTCGGAAGGTTGTGCTTTTCTAAGAATTTGTCCATTTTTTCTCGGTTGTCCATTTTATGGGCATATAGTTGCTTCTAATAATGTCTCATGATCCTTTGTATTTCTGCAGTGTCAGTTTTTACTTCTCCTTTTTCATTTCTAATTCTGTTGATTTGAGTCTTCTCCCTTTTGTTCTTGTTGAGTCTGGCTAATGGTTTATCAATTTTGTTTATCTTCTCAAAAACCAGCTTTTAGTTTTATTGATCTTTGCTATCATTTCCTTCATTTCTTTTTCATTTATTTCTGATTTGATCTTTATGATTTCTTTCCTTCTGCTAACTTTGGGGTTTTTTTGTTCTTCTTTCTCTAATTGCTTTAGGTGTAAGGTTTATTTGAGATGTTTCTTGTTTCTTAAGGGATGATTGTATTGCTATAAACTTCCCTCTTAGAACATTTTTTGCTGCATCCAATAGGTTTTGGGTTGTCGTGTTTTCATTGTCATTTATTTCTAGGCATTTTTTGATTTCCTCTTTTTTCCTTCAGTGATCTCTTTGTTATTAAGTAGTGTATTGTTTAGCCTCCATGTGTTTGTATTTTTTACAGATTTTTTCCTGTAATTGATACCTAGTCTCATAGCGCTGTGGTTGGAAAAGATACTTGATTTGATTTCAGTTTTCTTAAATTTACCAAGCTTGATTTGTGACCCAGGATATGATCTATCCTGGAGAATGTTCTATGAGCACTTGAGAAGAAAGTGTATTGTGTTGTTTTTGGATGGAATGTCCTATAAATATCAATTAAGTCCATCTTGTTTAATGAGCCATTTAAAGCTTGTGTTTACTTATTAATTTTCCTTTTGGATGATCTGTCCATTGGTGAAAGTGAGGTGTTAAAGTCCCCTACTATGATTTTGTTACAGTCGATTTCCCCTTTTATGGCTGTTAGCATTTGCCTTATATATTGAGGTGCTCCAATTTGGGTACATAAATATTTACAATGGTTTTATCTTCTTCTTGGATTGATCCATTGATCATTATGTAGTGTCCTTCTTTGTCTCTTGTAAAAGTCTTTATTTTAAAGTCTATTTTGTCTGATATGAGAATTGCTACTCCAGCTTTCTTTTGATTTCTATTTGTATGGAATATCTTTTTCCATCCCCTCACTTTAAGTCTGTATGTGTCCCTAGGTCTGAAGTAGGCCTCTTGTTGACAGCATATATATGGGTCTTATTTTTGTATCCATTCAGCTGGTCTATGTCTTTTGGTTGGGACATTTAATCCATTTACATTTAAGGTAGTTATCAATATGTATTTCCTATTACCATTTTCTTAATTGTTTTGGGTTTGTTATTGTAGGTCTTTTCCTTCTCTGTGTTTCCTGGGTAGAGACGTTCCTTTGGCATTTGTTGTAAAGCTGGTTTGGTGGTGCTGAATTCTCTTAACTTTTGCTTGTCTGTAAAGGTTTTAATTTCTCTGTCGAATCTGAATGAGATCCTTGCTGGGTAGAGTAATCATCGTTGAAGGTTTTCCTCTTTCATCACTTTAAATATGTTTTGCCACTCCCTCTGGCTTGCAGAGTTTCTGCTGAAAGATCAGCTGTTAACCGTATGGGGATTTCCTTGTATGATATTTGTTGCCTTTCCCTTGCTGTTTTTAATACTTTTTCTTTGTATTTAACTTTTGATAGTTTGATTGATATGTGTCTTGGCGTGTTTCTCCTTGGATTTATCCTGTACAGGACTCTCTGTGCTTCCTGGACTTGATTGAATATTTCCTTTCCCATATTAGGGAAGTTTTCAACTATAATCTCTTCAAATATTTTCTCAGTCCCTTTCTTTTTCTATTCTTCTTCTGAGACCCCTATAATTCGAATATTGGTGTGTTTAATGTTGTCCCAGAGGTCTCTGAGACTGTCCTCAATTCTTTTCATTCTTTTTTCTTTATTCTGCTCTGTGGTAGTTTTTCCACTATTTTATCTTCCAGGTCACTTATCTGTTCTTCTGCCTCAGTTATTCTGCTATTGATTCCTTCTAGAGAATTCTTAATTTCATTTATTGTGTTGTCCATCATTGTTTGTTTGCACTTTAGTTCTTCTAGGTCCTTGTTTAACGTTTCTTGTATTTTCTCCATTCTATTTCCAAGATTTTGGATCATCTTTACTATCATTACTCTGAATTCTTTTTCAGGTAGACTGCCTATTTCCTCTTCATTTGTTTGTTCTGGTAAGTTTTTACCTTGCTCCTTCATCTGCTCTGTATTTCACTGCCTTCTCATTTTGCTTAACTTACTGTGTTTGGCATCTCCTTTTCGCAGGCAGCAGGTTTGTCGTTTCCCTTTGTTTTTGGTGTCTGCCCCCAGTGGGTAAGCTTGGTTCAGTGGGTTGTGTAGGTTTCCTGGTGGAGGGGACTGGTGCCTGTGTTCTGGTGGATGAGGCTGGATCTTGTCCTACTGGTGGGCAGGACCACGTCTGGAGGTTTGTTTTGGGGTGTCTGTGACCTTATTATGATTTTAGGCAGCCTCTCTGCTAATGGGATGGGTTGTGTTCCTGTCTTGCTAGTTGTTTGGCATAGGGTGTCTAGCACTGTAACTTGCTGGTCGTTGAGTGGATCTGGTCTTAGCATTGTTATGGAGATGTCTGGGAGAGCTTTGGCCATTTGATATTACATGGGGCTGGGAGGTCTCTGGTCGACCAATGTCCTGAACTCAGCTCTCCCTCCTAAGAGGCACAGATCTAACATGTGGCCGGAGCACCAAGACCTTGTCAGCCACACAGCTTGTGTCCTAAAAGAATAAGTTCAGGGAGTCAGTGGAGCACTTGGCCCGCAGAGTTTTCTCTTGCTGTCGCCTGACTCCTTATAAACATATCTGGTTCTACAAGAATGAAGTCACTAGCCTTTGTAGTAACTGTCCTTCAACACCCTCTGAAAGAATTTCAGGGCAGAGATCAGGAATGAGACACTCTGTGCTCTGGGAGAATCTCACAGCTCAAAGGCATGACAGCTCTGGGAGTTTCTTCCCGGCGGAGCTTCACCATTAACTGTTTGCCGCATCACCAAGGGAGTCCTGGAGGCGATGGGCACTGAGGCAGTGGAGGCGGGGCCTGGGGCAGAGGGCGCTATGGAGTCCGGCCCTGGGAGGGCAGACCCCAGACTCTGTGTCCACCCTCCACTTCCACCTTGCTCCACAGACACCCACTGGACAACGTGCTTTGAAAATTTAAAAAAAGAGTTTTCAGCGTGGGAAATGTTCTCAGCTGTCAGAAGGTTTTTGTGAACTCTCTCTTTGCGTAGCTCCCTACAACCTTTGAGAGAGCGAAAAGATGTGGTGCCTGGGGCAGTCAGAGCTGTGTGGGACCAACAACGGGGCGGAGGATGGGCTGCCACCTGCTGCTGCCAGCCCTGCAAGTACATAGGCCTCGCAAGCCAGGGCCACCAGCAGCAGAGCGGCGAACACCCCAGAGGAGGAGGCATCGTCCCTCTCCATAGTGAACCATCAAAGTTTTAACAGTTTATCACTCCATAATATTTTTCTAAGTTATAAATATAAATATTTGTGTGTATATATGCCCCTTATGCCTCTTCTTACCTCTCTTTTAAATAGTAGCATACACTATATATGTTCTCCAACCTTGATTATTTTTAACTTAACAAATACCCTGGAGATCACTCCATAGTAGTATGAAGAGATAGTCATGATTCTTTTATTAAAAAAAGAAAAAGTTTAGTGAGGTATCATGGGCACACAGTAAACCACATATATTTAAATGTTTGCATTTTCTAGAAATTTGTACATATGGAATCATACATTGTGTACTTCCTTTTTCTGGATTCTTTCACTCAGCATAATTATTTGTAGAGTCATCATGTAGCTGTATTCATCAGTCGTTGTCATAGTTTTATTGTTGATTAGTATTCAGTTGTATGGATGTACCACAAGTTATTTATAAACTCACGTTTTGACAGACAGTTGGGCTGTTTTCCGTTTTGACCATTACAAATAAACATTTGTGTATAAGTCTTTGTATGAGTATGTGCTTTCATTTCTCTTGAGTAAATCCTAGGAGCGGAATGGTAGGATCACATGGTAGGTGCATGTTTAAAATTTTCAGAAATTACTACACTGTTTTTCAAAGTGGTTATACCATTTTAAATTCCCACCAGCAATGTGTGAGAAATCCAATTCCTTCACACTCTCACCAACACGTGGTGTGTGTGGGCAGTCTTTCCAATTCTAGCCTTTCTACATAGGAGTGTAATGATTACTCATTATGGTTTTAATTTGCATTTCCCTAATGACTAATGCTGTTGCGTGTATTTTCATGTGCTTATTTGCCCTCCGTATATCCTCTTTGGGGAGGTGTCTGTTCAAGTTGTTTGCCCATTTTGAAAATTGAGCTTTTGATTTTCTTATTGAGTTTTGAAAGTTTTCTCTGTCTGTGGCTTATCTCTTCATCCTCTTAATAGTGTCTTTCAAAGAGCAGAAGCTTTAAATTTTGATCAAGACCAATTTATCATTTTTTAAAAATTTTATAGAGTTTACTTATCAGTCATGTCTAAGTAATACGCTTAACCCAAGGTCACAAAGATATTTTCTTACGTTTTCATCTAGAAGTTTTACAGATTTAGACTTTACATTTACATTTATTATCCATTTTGAGTTAATTCTTATGTATGGTGTGTGGGGTGTATTGAAGTTAATTTTTTGCCTAAGTATATATATCCAATTGTCAAGCTTGATTTTTTTTTTTTAAAGACCAGGTGTTCTTCACTGAATTGCCTTTGAACCTTTGTCAAACATCTCTTGTCTATATATATTTGGGTCTATTGCTAGAGTCTATTCTGTGCCTTTGAGCTAATCAGTTTCTACAAAAGATAAATTCCTGCTGGCATTTCAATTGGACTTTTATTAGGTCTAAAGATTATTGTGGGGAGAACTGTCATCTTAACAATATTGTCTTCTGACTCATGACCAAGGTAGAAACTGTTGTGTGGGGGAGTTGTTTGATCTTTGATTTCCAGTTGTTTGTTTCCAGTCTATGCAAATACATTGATCTTGCACCTAGAAAACTTAGTATACTAATTCATTAGTTCCAGTTGCTTTTTTTGTAGTTTACATCGGATTTTCTACATACATGAGCATGTTATCTGTGAATAAACACAATTTTACTTCTTTTTTTCCAATATAAATGCCTTTAATTTTTTATTTATCAGGTCAAGTAGTTTTTCTGTAGATTCCATCAGGCATACATAGGCAATCAAGTCTGCAGATAAAGACAGTTTTACTTCTTCCTTTACTTGCTTTTCATTTCTGGCAGTAATTTCTGAGAAATCACCAACATAATCCAATTTCTACATCTTTAAATTATTCTGTAAATAGGATTTGTGTTAGAGTTACTCAGAAGGTTATGTGGATATTATGTTTCCTTACTGAAACATTAAGCTATGTGAGTAGGGCAGGAATATATTTTCTGTTTCATTTAGGATCCATGGAAGTTCTCTGGTGGAAAGAGATGCTCCTTGCATAAATGATGGTCAACCAGTCTACTCACTGGGTACAGAACACTAACAAGGAGCCTCAGGTGCAGGCTGAAAAACTAAATATAATCTGCATATTTTGCTCATATTGATAGACAATTTTCTAAACACAATTCTTGGTGGAAAGCATCTATCCTATCATTTGTTTTATAAAGCTAACAAAACTATAAACTTGAAGAAACAATATATTTTATCCCACCTTGTTCTTTTGTTGTATGTACAAGGTTCTAGAAAATAATGAGAGAGCAGCAACTGTAATTCAAACTTTCCATCTTCTGGGCTATTCACTGTAGTGATGAACAACATAAACTCTGATAACATACTTGAGTTTAGCATCTCAAAATTTTACTAAATAGCATTGATTCTTAGGACAAGTTAACCTCTATGGGTCTCAGTTTTCTCATCTGTAAAACAGGAATGATAACAGCACCAATTTCACATTTAAATTGAGAATTGGTGTCTGGAACTAGGATTATAGAAGGAATAATTAATTATACAAATTAAAAAATATATGTTTCTAGTTTGAAGGCTTAGTAATATTCTATAGTAAGAATTAATTTAATCCTCTGAAACTTTCAACAGATTTTTTCCCCATAGTTTTCTATGGACTATATGTCTTTTAAAAAAATGTAGAACCAATTTCTTTTGAAAGAGATAATATTGCCACAAAGGAAGACATCACACTTCAAGGCAATCTTTAAATATATGCAAGTCAGAGGTATTTTATTTTTCAAAAACTTATTTCTAAGTTGTGTGTTTAGAAATTGGACACACAGTAACCTTCTAAAATGTTTAAAATAGTTTTAATGTACTTAATCCATTCTATAGGCCTATGTAAGACATAGTTAATGGGCATACATATGCCATAGTAATTGTCCTTTTTAACCAACCACAAAATATATCAATGTTTCTATGAGAAAATTCATCTTGAGCATTAACTTAAATGATCCCTTTAAATTGAACAAATATGTATGAAGCTCCAACTTTGTCTCAGAAATGGTTTTAGATGATTTGTTTATATTTTCGTAATAACTGTGTAAGATGTAAATGGGGTATTATTATCTTAATTTCACATATAAGAAAATGGAATTTCAGAAAATTTAAGTAACTTTCCCACAGTTACAGATTATAGTAAAGCTAAGATTCAAACCAAAACCCCAATTTTTTTCCATGATACTTTGTGGTCTCTTTTTCCTGAAAACACACAAACACACACACAGCCCTGGCAGTTGGACAAAGAATTTTTGCTTCAGACCCATGAATTTCTACAGAATCACATATGTTCTTCAAGCTACACTCCTTAATATGATTACTTGTGTTTTAGTTTTATGGGACCATCTCTCCCAGTAGACCAGGAGCACCTTGAAAGTAAGTTCTATGTTTTGTTCATCTTCATAAACTCCATGGCAAACATTGCCAGTCACATACAGATGTTTTATAAAGGTTTCTTACACTTAACTTTTAGAAGGTTTTTGTTGTTTTCTTGATAAAGTTTTTTAGACTTGATAGACTTTCTCCTCTGTTCCTCTCACCTCTCTACTTTCACTTTTTGAAATGTGGTAGGGAAAGATAAAGGTCTATATTTGTTTTGGGGGAGTCTTTCAGTGAATGAAGAATAAAGGAAGATTGAGTTTAATTTCTAAAATACTTGAGTTGGAAGAAATGGGCCCAAGACCAGAGAGGTTACCTGAGAAACCAGTTCCCAGGCTGAGGGATGAGAAGAACGAGCACATGTGCCAGTTCACTCCATTTCTTTCCATTTTTTTTTTTTTTCACTTCCATCAACATTGTTATTGAAGATCACATCCTAGTGAACCAAGGAAGAATGTGTGTGTGTGTGTGTGTGTATGTGTGTGTGTGTGAGAGAGAGAGAGAGAGATCAGAGGCAAGTCCACAGAATGACAGTAAACAAAAGAGAGAGAGAAAAGTCTGAATCAGATCACCTAATAAAGTTTGTGGCATGAGTTGTTCCCAGAAATCCATTTTTTGCAGATACCATAATGATGAACAAAAGATACGATGGGCCAACCTTTGGTTCATTAGTATGAACAGTAATAGTAGATTAGATTAAGAGGGCCCTCGAGAGTTGATTATACCCACACAGCTTAGACATGTCGGGATGTGAGAGGCATGAAGGAGGATGCTCCCTGGCCCATCTTGATATTCTCACAGTAGTCCCTAAAGATGTTACCTTCGTAAAGAAGTGGAGTAGTAGCCAAGATAGTAGCCAAGAGCTTAATGTTAGAGATGAGGACATGTACTGAATGGAGAGGAAAGGCAGGATGGTACACTTGAGCATCCAGAAGGTCAAGAAAAAAAGGCAAGGGCAGCAGACATGGCTGCCCTGGGTATGCTACTGCCTTCCGATGATATGCCCACTTCCCTGGTATAGCCTTAGGTGCCTCTTCTACCAGAATTAAGGTTAATAGACCCTAATTAACCCAGGTACTCTACAAGTATTAAGCAAATAAATTCATTGTTATAAATTCAACAATTACAAAGGTATTAATTTAACTCTTGGCACTTTTTTTTCTAATAGCCTGGCAGATAGCCATACACATCAACACAATGTGATATACTTAAGAATAAATACCAAGAGAATCTTTTATTTTAAGGGTAACAGGACTCTAAACATATGTCATTGGAAGCCTAAAGAAGCCCTTGCCTAGCATATTTCTTATACGTGCACAAAAATTCAAAATAATTGTGGGTGCATAAATGTGAACATTACTACTAGTGTATCTATGGATGTGTTTTTAATGCTGATATGTCTCCCTCTCCTAAGAAATGAACATTTTCTTTATAGAGTTGGGGGAAATGTTCCCTTGGGAAAATATAAGCACAAAAATCATTACAGAATACAGTGAACTTTCTAAAAATTGAATAACTTACTCAAAAGAAATAGCAAATAGATAGCAAATTCTAATACTTTGTATTAGAATACAAAGCAATTGTTTTTATAGCTGAAGCAACAAAGTCCATGGGTGCAAATAATAATTTGATGCCAAGCATCCACATAAATAACAAGTCCTTCAACTTCATCTGCCCTCCCTGACTGGGTTTTCCTTTAGGGTAATATGCTGCTTTCTGAGTTGCTCAAGTTTTTCCTCCTAGAGTCATATGTAAGTTGAGATTTTCTAGAAAGGACAAGGGTCTTCAATCTGAATGATGTAGGACTCATGGGCAAAACAGCTGGCTTGATTCAAAATGCATAGCAACCTAAATGTCCATTGACAGATGAATGGATAAAGATGTGGTACAAACATACAATGGAATACTACTCAGCCATTAAAAATGAATGAAATAATGCCATTTTCAGCAACATGGATGGACCTAGAGATTGTCATGCTGAGTGAAGTAAGTCAGACAGAGAAAGACAAATATCATATGATATCGCTCATATGTGGAATCTTAAAAAAATGGCACAAATGAACTTATTTACAAAACAGAAGTAGAGTCACAGATGTAGAAAACAATCTTATGGTTACCAGTGAGGAAAGGGGGGAGGGATAAATTGGGAGATTGGGATTGACATATACATACTACTATATATAGAATAGATAATTAATAAGAACCTACCGAATAGCACAGGGAATTCTACTCAATACTTTGTCATGACCTATATGAGAAAATAATCTAAAAAAGGGTGGATATATGCATACGTATAACTGATTCACTTTGGTGTACAGCAGAAATTAACACAACATTGTAAATCAACTATATTCCAATAAAAAATTAACTAAGAAAAACAAAATGCATAGTCATAACCTAAAGTATAAATGTCCATGAGTCCATACTGACATAAATAAATGCTTGAAAAAATAAATAGGGGACATAGAAAAATCTCCTATGCAGAAGAATTCCAAATAATTTATGTAGATACTTGGCCCTCAAGGAGGTGGAGAATAAGTCCTTACTGCTTAACTGTGGGCTGCACATAATGACTTCCTCCCAGAGAAGACAGTATGAGAGGAAGGGAAAAATAACTTTATTTGGAGAAATCTGACAAACACTACCTCAGCCAGGTGATCAAGTGATATCAACAGTGATAAGTCATGTTGATAGTATATGTTCTTGATATAGTGCGATGAAAATGGAACTTTTCCTCTCCAGTCTTAACTCCAATCTAATCATGAGAAGAATATCAGACAAATCTCAACTGGGAACATTCTACAAAATACCTGACCAGTGCTCCTCAAAACTGTCAAGTTCATCAAAAACAAGTCAGAGAAACTGTCATAGCCTAGAGGAGCCTAAGGAGACAGAACAACTACAGGTAATGTGGTGTCCAGGATGGGATCCCAAAGCAGAAAGAGGACTTTAGGTAACAAATAAGGAAATCTGAATCAAGTATGGACTTTGGTTAATAATAATGGATCACTACTTATTCATTTGTTGTGACAAATGTACCATACCAATGTTAGATGCTAATCATAGTTGAAACTGGGTGTATGGGCTGCATGAGAACTCTTGGTACTCTCATAATTTTTCTATAAATCTAAAACTGTTCTAAAATAAAAAACTTATTTTAAAATATGCAGAGAATTATTAGAGAAAAATGCACAGTATCTGAATATAGAGGATCCTGTGAAATAATAGGAAATATATATATTGGCCTCTACCCCCGGTCCCTTGCACAGAGCTCCTAAAACCCTTGTAATTTCTTAAGTGATAAGAATACTAGGAGAACATTTTGTTCAAATATTTGGTCTTTGACCCTGGTGTCTGACAAAGAGTTCCTAAATCCTTTGGAATTTTCTGGGTGATGGGAGTGTATTTTGTTCTAATGAGGTGATCCTTGGTGGGCTCCTGGATGGGGGTTGGTCACCAGAAAGACCAAGCCATGATTAGAAGCTTGGAACTTTCAACCCTGACCCCCAGGGCTGAGGAGAGGGCTGGAAATGGAATTAACGATCGATCATGCCTGCATAAGGCAGCCTCCATCAAAATCTCACAAGTATGGAAAGTTCCAGGTTAGTGAACACGTGGAGTTGCTGGGAGGGTGGTACACTTGGAGGGACCATGAAGCTCCTTGCCCTCCCCACATACCTGGCTCTGTGCATCTGATGCATCTGGCTGTTTATCTGTATCCTTTATTGTATCCTTTTATAATAAACTGGTCAACAGTAAGTAAACTGTTTTCCTGAGTTCTGTGAGCTGCTCTAGCAAATTAACCAAACCTGAGGTGTGATCCTAGGGACCTTCCATCTACAGCGCATCAGTCAGAAGCACAGCTAACAACTTGAACCTGAGACTGGCATCTGAAGGGATAAGGGCAGTCTTGTGGGACTGAAGCCCTTAACCTGTAGGATCTGACGTTATCTTCAGGTAGATAGTGTCAGAATTGAGCGCATTGTAGGACATCCAGCTGGTGTTGCAGAATCGCTTGGTGTGGTGGGGCAGGAAACACACGTACACACATCTGGTGTCAGAAGTGTCGTGAGTGTGGGAATAGTGTGAGAGTAAAGGGGAAATGCCCAGGAGGAGGAGTGAGGTTTACTTTACAGATTTCATTTGACTAAAGCCCACAGCAATTAGTGAGATTTGGGGGCAACGCATACAGAATGGGATGAAAGAGGAAATACGGACCATGGAATATGTGGTTGAGGAAAACCTGAAAATTTTATAATGCAGGTCTTCAGAGAATCCATCTCTTAATTATTGATTTAAGGATTGTGTAATATCAGGCATATGTATTTAAATCACTGTATGTTCTTTGGAAACAAGATTTTTAAAGTATTTCTCCTCTTTTGATATATTACCTTGTATTACCTTCCCTTCTCCCCTAGAAGACACAGCTTTTGTGCTCAATCTTTCCCTCCCTGGTCCCATTCTCTCTCTCTGTCTCACTATCCCTATCAGCTTTGTCTCTTGATCTCCCTGTTTCACTTTCTGTCTCTCTCTGTCTCTCTCTCTCTCTCACACACACACACACACACACACACACACACTAGTGTTTTTAGAGGCAACAAAGGGGCAAGAGAACAAGCTATTCTTTTGAGAAAAGTGTAACGAAGATAATGACAACTGGTCCCTCTCCTTTAATAGTGAACTCCTTCTTATTTACGTAAGACTACCTACTTAAAAGGACTTGACTTTTATTATATTTTTGTCAAAGAAATATCAAACGAAGGATCCATTTGGAGAATGTGAAATAAAGTGAGCCATGCAAAAGAAAAAACTCAAAATCAAAAATATAAATAAATATCCCTATAAAATCCTTTATTAGATTCTTAAAATTTATCTCAGACAAGAAAATAATAATTTCTTCTCCAGATTGTTTCTCCCTTCCTTTCCATGTTTACTGCCATTATGAAATTTCAATTCTTCTCTTCTCATGTGTACGATAATGCAGAAGGTTCCTGATTAATCTGTTTGCGTTCTTTTCCTCCAGTTCATTCATGTCCAACAGACAAATCTCACTCCATACGTTTTCACCATTTCATCCCCAAGATCAAAATTGTCAACACTTAAAAGACACAGTTCCAACTCCAATGCTCAACCAACCTTTCCAACCGTATCCCTCATTTTTTCTCAACATGGTATGTATCATACCAATTGATTTGCTTATTAATTACTATTATTCCCTTGGGTTTTCTTGTCATTTTGCCTTTGCTTACTTCAGTTCTCGGTCTCATAATGCTGATGTCTACCATAACAAATCCTAATCCTATATCCTCTCCGGATGCCTCTGATGCATTTTATGCCTACCTTACCTGTCATTTTGTTACTTAAGATCTGGCACCAAGACTTACTTCTTTTTGCTTCCCACACCTAGCACAATTCTTGAGCTATTATAGACATTTACTCTATAACCTTGAATGAACAAAGAACACATTTATGCATCAGCTCCCCATTTAGACTATACATTCCTCAAACACCAAGTCTCTTTTTTAACTGTGAAAGGTCTTAAATATGCCTTATAAATAGAAGATGGACAATAAGTAAAGGCTTAAGTTAAAAAACCCGGCAAAGGGCAAAGCATCCTATAAGCTGTATCACTTTCTGCCAGAACCTGGCCCTTCCACCTTACCTTGTGCCATGTGCTGGCACTGTTTCCTTCACAAACCACCATCCTGCCTTTGCTCTTCTCAGACAGCCTGTGTATTAGTTTCTTTTTGATGTCATAACAAATTACCGCCAACTTCGTGGCTTGAAACAACAAAGCTTTATTATCTTACAGTTCCCTGGTTGGGAAGTCCGAAATGGGTCTCACTGGGCTAAAGTCAAGATGTTGGCAGAACTCTGTTCCTCTTGGAGACTCTGGCAGAGAATCCAACTCTTTGCCTTTTGCAGCTTCTAAAGGCGGCTCACATACCTTGGCGCTTGGCCCCTTTCCTCCATCTTCGAAGCCAACAACCACGTCACTCCGACTTTGCTTCTGTTATCACATCTCCTCTGATTCTGACTCTGCCTGGCTCTTCCCCTTTGAGTGACTCTTGTAATGAGGATGTGTGAGGACCACTGTCTCAGACATAGAAAATAACTTCTTTTATATCTAGGTGGAGTTTGCAGGAGTCCAGGGGAAAATTGATGACTAAAGAGACATATTTGGGGAGTCATCAGCAAGCAAATGACAACTGAAGCCATGACAAAGATATTATTTAAACCCAGGAATTTATACGCTAACACTGAGTATGCCCACATACTCTAGAACTGATACTTTTTGTACACTATTGTACTTCTTGAAAAAGGCTGACTACAGCCTGAACTGATGACGATCCTGTGTATTATTCATCTATGCTGATTTTTCTTTTCTCCAGGAATAATTTAGTGTGGAGAAAAGAAACACTGGGCAGAAAGAAGTGAAGGGAGGCATAAGAAGGAAAACTTAGACTATTCTGTGTACATTTCTAATCTTTGATGATGCCTGTGTAGAGAGAAACTTTTACTTTGTCCACTAAATCATTTCCAGCATTAAAATAAATACCAGGCAGGTAGTGGCCTGTTTATGCAGTATTCCCAAATCCTTGTGATCCTATGCTCCAGTCTTCCAAAAAGAAAATAAATAACTGCCTCCTAAATGCAAAGAGGGAGAATTTAACACTTTGCTTTATCCCTCTATCAGGCTATAAGTATATTTTAAGCTTGTGAGCATCTAAAAGTCAGAGATGGCCTTTTATTCTTATCTGTATTTTACAGTCACCCTAGCCTTCCACTTTGCACACAGCAGTGGTACCGTATGCCTGAATGAATGAATTGATAGTTTTTATCTGGATGCTGTGAAACCACTAGTTTGTTACCTTGATAGATAAATAATTCCCTTTTTGTGGATTTTTAACTTTTCTGGGTTTTTTTTCACAAACAATATAATATAATCTTCCATATCATTAAAAAAATTCCTTTTTAATCTTATATTCTGCCATTTAGATAGTCTCTCCTCCCATGTGTCTTACTTTCTTATAAAAATAAATAGTAACTGAATACCTATGTGCCTGGGTCTTCATTCCCAAGCATTAGCATCTCCTATTCACTTCTCAGTCTCTTATGTTCTACCATTCCTTGGTCCAAGTCTCAATTCTTTTAAAGAATTTCTTCTTCCTCTTTCATGTTGATTATATTCTTTCTTCAATTCTTTTTCAGTTTTTTATTATTTATTTATTTTATGAAATGCAAATTTATGGCATTAACTCAAAAAATCAAAATTTTATTTTATCAAAGTTATATTTATATATAGGTTAAGAAAAGAAAAATAGTTTTAAAGGTCTTATAATGTAAAACAGTGTTTTTCTATGTCCCTCCAGATACTGGATATTTACTGCTCATCAGAGGCAACCGCTTTTGACTATTTCAGATGTTTCCTTTGGTATTTTTCTTTATATTTCCAAATGATATGCATATTTGTTTATATGGTCATTTAATTTTTTAAAGTTTTTGATATCACCTTTTGGATCTCCAACTCTGAGAAATGAGGGATTAACTCTCTTATCCCATTTACACTCATATTTTCTCACCTATCATCCTCCCAAAAATTACATGACAAATTTTATTATATGAATATTTGTGTTTACGTTGAGTACCTAAATATTATTTACAGCTGATACGAGAGGTGTATTCTGATTATATACCCTTAACAATGTATCTTATTTTTTCTTGGAGTTAATAATTACCTCTCTTTTTGGCTCGCTTACTGTTTTGTGTTCTATTCACTAATTTAATACCACACTTCCTGCCAGAAATTTAAATCTTCTTTCAATATCTTCAAACAACTCAAGAAATCTTCCAGTTGCATTATTTTTCTTAAAAGACATACATCTCAGAGCCCTCAGTCCTTCTGTTCATTTGTACTGGTTATTCTCTAGGCTGCCTGGGAAGGAAAGTGTTAACAGCCAGTTTATAACTTTCATTTCCCTCCTAGGGACACCTAAGGCAAGCCTGACCTTTGTCAGGTCAGAAAGACCTTGAAATAATGCCTGAAATATAAATGTAGCTAAAAGATATATGAGGGTTCTTCAAGAACCACCATATATATTGATTATCAATCTAGGAATGCTTTCAACAGGATATACCTAGAATTTTTATTGTAAATAAACCTGCAATTTATAAATTAATGGGCTACAGCTGCATTGAGGAATGGAAATTAATGTAATCATGTAATCAAAATACGACTTTGTGATAAACAAGGTTTATAAACGGAGAAGACCCTGAAACCTGGCAGCTTGCCTGTGCTCACAAGTTCCTTGTTACTATAAAACCAAAATGGAAAAGGAGCACAGGAATTTGTGTCTCAAAGATTTAGGGACTCCCAGATAAGGATACGATAAACCCTGTGAGTCCCTTCTTGGTGTTCCTTGCCAATCATTACTAATACTTGTTGCTGGGTAGCACTCATGTTTCCTCTGAGTCTCATTAGCAATTCAGTTCTTTTTGATCACACGCTGTTACACAGCCACTATCCTGTTCATTCTGTCAATGGGAATTCTCCTCATCTTTCTGTTGTGCTGAATTCCAGTTTCCTGATTCTTGTGTCTTTCTCCTGCTGGTTACTTCCTCATTCTGGAAATAGATTTCCTGGGCTTGAGTCTTGCTATGTTCACTTAATAGGTGTTTGATCTTGGGCATACTTCTTAATTTCTCTAGTCTCAAATTTCCTCATCTGTAAAATGGGGATAGTCATATTTTCTATCATAATAGACAGGTTGCGATAAATAAATGAAATATGTAAAGCACTGAGAAAAGTGCATGGAAAAATCGACCTGTATAAGTGGTGGCTGTTATTATTATTGATGGCACACAGCCTGAAAAAAGGTATGTGGGAGGGCCATTTTTTAAACCGTCATACTGAAAACTTTATTCTTGCTTCCTACTTGACATGGTGATTTAGTGGAGTAGGGAATTTCAAGTTGGAAAGTATTTTCCCTCAGGTTTTTGAAGGTGTTTCTCCATTATTTCTAATTTCTGTTGTTGCTGAACCTAAAATTCTTCATGAAACTTTTTAAAAAAAATTTCTCTAGATACAGTAAAAAGTCTCTTTGTGGGCTTCCCTGGTGGCACAGTGGTTGAGAGTCTGCCTGCCAATGCAGGGGACACGGGTTCGAGCCCTGGTCTGGGAAGATCCCACATGCCGTGGAGCAACTGGGCCCGTGAGCCACAACTGCTGAGGCTGCGCGTCTGGAGCCTGTGCTCCACAATGAGAGAGGCCACGACAGTGAGAGGCCTGAGCGCCGCGATGAAGAGTGGCCCCCCCTCGCCGCAACTGGAGAAAGCCCTCACACAGAAACGAAGACCCAACACAGCCAAAAATAAAAAAATAAATAAATTAAAAAAAAAAAAGTCTCTTTGGGTGCAGTGTTGGTAAATTTTGCAATGGTGTACCTTACTATGAATTTTTCTCTTTCATCTTTTGAGCATTTGGACAGAATTTTTTAATCTAGAACTTCATATTCTTCAATTTTAGAAAAATTTCTTGAATTATTCTTGAATTATTCCTGCTTCTCTTTTTGAATAGTTCTTAAGTTTGAATTAGTCATATATTGGCTTCCTAAACTGATCTCATTTTCTTCTCTGCCTTTCGTATTATTCATCTGTTGTTTTCCTTTCTTAGAGTTCTTCCACTTTAATTTCTTCGTCTCTTTTACAATTTTTATTTCTCCTAATATATTTTTAATTTCCAAGGGCTCCTTCTTAATTCTCTGAATGTTTTTTAAAATTTCATCTTCTTCTTGCTTCATAGTTGCATAAAAAGTATGTGTTTGTATATATGTGTATTTGTGTGTATATAAAATCCTCTGTATAAATACTTACACACACATAGTTTTTCAGGTTAAATGTTCTCCTCAAATATCTAATAATCTTTGGCCATCCATTTATATTTAAGAGTGAGGTGCTAAAAAACCAATTGGAACCTATGGCAATCAACCAATTGTGAGGATGGTAGCACCTCTGGGAAGAGTGTAGCTATAGTGGTTGGAAGAGGGCCTGCAGGAGCTTCTGAGATGCTGTTAATGCTTTATTATTTTTTGACCTGAGCAATAGTTGTATTAGTTTTTCTTTTGTTATAACTGCAAACTCATTTTGTGGGGTTTTTTCTGTATTATATTTCAATATTAAAAAACAAACAAACAAACAAACAAAAAACTTCTACCTGTTCTGGGTTTTGATATCATACTTTTCCCAGACTTCCATGATTACATTCACAGTGTTGACTCCAGATTCCAGTCCTTTAGCTTGATCTCTCCAGAATTTCTGATTTGATGCTTCAGCTTCCTTAGGCAGGGTTCCACATAAGTGAACCATGGTGCCATAAGTTCATCTTGACCAAAATAGAACCTATTATTTTACTTTTCCACTGCAAAAGATTAACAGATATTTGAGTTTTTCAACTCCCACATTTCTTCCCATTTTAATCCATTACCAAACCCTATTAATTTGGCCGTCATGATTTCTGGAAATTTTGACTTCTTTCTTTCCACTTCTATTGTTCTGCCTTAGATCTGGGCAATCAAAATGGCCTCCTAACCTTCCAGACTATTCTAAATATACCTATCATGTTTTGATTACTTTAACTTTATCATTATGGGTAGAATCAAATCCAAACTTAGCCTGATAAATTGAGATCCTTTAGGATTTCACCCTAGTACATTTTTCTGATCTTATATTTTATGATACCTCTGTTAACTGACCCACAAGCTAGCTCTCACCATAGAACTTCTGTATCCACTGTAGTGGGTGTAACACTTACCCTCTGTTTTCCTAGTTGACTTCTGTTTTTCCTTCAGAGTGTACCTCAATTGTCTAGGTCAGTTTTTTTTTTTTCAGTTTGTTTGTGTCTTTTTGTTTTGTTTTGTTTTATGTTGCTACAGGTTCTCCTAGAGATGGTTATTTCCCTTCCTTGAGAATACCTGTCTCCATTTGCCTTTTGAATACTCTAATTGTTGATACTCTGTTAGGGGTGAGGATTGAAGAGACAGTGATTACTGTAAGTTATGATAATATTCTTCTAGCAGTAAATTTTTCTTCAGAGAAACAAGGTTTGTTGAACAATAAGGAGATACCTTACATTTAAACTTCAGATTTATGGGAGGGGGAAGGGTAAGCTGGGACGAAGTGAGAGAGTGGCGTGGACATACATACACTACCAAATGTAAAACAGATAGCTAGTGGGAACCAGCCGCATAGCACAGGGAGATCAGCTCGGTGCTTTGTGACCACCTAGAGGGGGTGGGATAGGGAAGGTGGGAGGGAGACGCAAGAGGGAAGGGATATGGGGATATAAGTATACGTATACCTGATTCACTTTGTTATACAGCAGAAACTAACACAACAATGTAAAGCAATTTTACTCCAATAAAGATGTTAAAAAAAAAAAAACCTTCAGATTTATAAGTATCAGTGGCTAAAGAAGAGTGGTTGAAGAGAATGGCAAGTAACTAGTAAATGCTGTGATTAGAAATCCCCAGCTGGTTGTAGCCTTTTAAAGTGATGTAAAAACTCAGCATCTAAATCGTATGGCTAAGAAATTACCATGAAAAAAATCTTCTGATGTCAAATCAAAAATACTCATACCTGAGTGGGATGAAAGTTTCTGAGCGAATAATCAAAACACGACTGGAAAATACCATACCAGAAATTTGGTGTCATGATGCCTTTACAATTCTTTATAACTATAAACCATTTAATGTTATCCAATAAAAGCTCAGAAAAGGCTGAATAGCATGCAGTTTTCTTTGGCAAAAATAAAAGCCTGGTTTAAACACAGTGAAAAGGTTTGTATGGGTTCAAAAGGGGTGACAAAGACACTGTTTTTTGCTATCATTGGCCTGCTATCAACTTTTGTGTCCAAAACAAATGAATCTGTATGGAAGTAGTTAAAAGACTGAAGTGAACTAGTCCAATTCCTTTTAAGATATTATTGCTACACTATCCTCCCCCATTTGAAATCTGTGTTGGGAGATAGAGACCACTTCAACTCAATGAGTCACTTCTACTCCCTAGCCAGAACAATTAAACTTCTTGTATAAAACATGACCTGAAGGCTGCCCTTCACCACATCATCCCACCTCAAAAATCCCAGGGCTCATCTCTGACATTTAACAGCTCGCAAATTCAATTTCTTAGCTGATGAGGCCAACTTCATGCTTTTACGAATGACTATTAGGTTATTGCAAATTTTCTTCTTCAACATTTTAGGTAATACATAAAATGTGTTGTCAGTTCGACTGTCAGCCTGAATAACATTACACACGCCTCTTTATCATGATGGAGATAGTATTTGTAAGTCAGCTGCAGGGAGAATGAGAAAAATCTTCCATCCTCCACTCCCCCTTCTACATCCATCGACTCCCAAGGAAAGAAAGAAAGAAAGGAGAAAAGGAAGAAAAACATAACCCAATAAGTACAGCTGTATGGTCGATCTAGCCAGTATTCCTGCACTATCTTAACCAGTTGCTGAAACAGTTAATGCATTTTGCAAATTTGTTGCTTCTTTACTGTTAGCAGCTGAGCAGCTTTTTCCCTCCTTCTCTCAATTGTTATTGATCTTGTGCCATAGTTTGCCTACAGTCCCCTAACAGCATTAGCTCATTTTTACTCCAGTTTTGCAGATTAGCTCATCTGGGTTATGTTCTTTGGTATGTTGGTGTTGAGTGTTGAATACATCTTAATTTTTCATTCGTAAAGGCATTCTCAAGCATAACAGGTATTTAGTGAGTTTGATCTTCTTGTACATCATGTGTTTGACCTTCATACCAGAAGGGACTCCCAGATTTTCATTTATTCATTTTTTGGTATCTATAGCAGATGGATTTATATGGAAAGGGAGAGGGGGTTTTATATTGCTTTCCTTTATTTCTCAATTGTTTCTGAAGGCCATTCTCTCCTGGAATGTATAGTTGACATTATTGTAATGAAGGTTCTATTTCCATCCAGTTTCCATGGAAACAGTGCAGCTTCCTACCCCCAACCCATACCAATGTACACAGTGCTTATGCAGTCTAATTGCAATTTTAGTTGCCACTCCTTTTCCCACTTATCTCAATTTTAGATCTCAGAGTAAATAAGAAGTCTAGTGCCATCCTGTTTCTGAGCTTTTTCTTTTAGGTACTTGAAGCATCATCTCTAGATTTCTATCACTACTTCTATCTGTATCTTTGTCTTTATATCTTTATCTCCATCTGTGTCTACATCCACATTACCATTTATCTATCTACCTGCAGTATGGGCGTAGAAGTTTACTAGCTACCTGTAAGGGACTGGGCAAAAAAAAGTGGAGCAGGACTCAGATCCTTTCCCTCAAGAAAAGCTCAGAGTAAGAGGCAGAGTTGTTAAAAAAAAAGACACATTTCAATCAAATGGAGTAAGGGTGGGAATAAACAAAGTGGTATGAGAGGCCATAGGAAAGACTGATTAGCTCTGCTTACGAATTGGGGAAGGTTTCAGAGTGGGTGAAACTTCCTGACAGATGAGTAGGAGTTTGCAAAACAGAAATAGGGGTGGTGGTATTAGATGTAGAACAGTATGTGCAAAGGCGCACTTGGTTAAATGTTTGGTGTGTTTGGGGAACAGCAAGAGAGCTGGGGTGGCTGGAGTTTGGCTTGTGTGGGATGGAATGGCACCAGCCCAGGCTACAGGGATGGAAAAGACCTATGAGCTCATAGTTCCTTTTCTCCATCTCTTCCTTCTCTATCTCAAAGCCAAAGTGTCCATGGTGTTCTCATCCATGGCTGGCCCAGGAAAATGGATTTAATCTCTTTGAACTAAAATAAAGGAGGTCAAGAATGCAGACAGGCTAGAAGCCAGGTCACAACCTTTCTTCTCAATAGCCAAAAACACTTTGGTTTTACATGTGAAGGCCTGTGTGCTTTTTAAATTTGAGTCACCCAACGTTTAGGTAATGTGCTATTTTTAATCTGTTTGCTAAAGTCAGCCATTCCTCATCCTTAAATCCATTTCTCTAGATCTAAAAAAGGATAAAATGTCATTTGATGTACCTTTATGAAATTGCACTTGACTTATTTGAGATTCAGTTCTGGCATTAAGATGAGTGATGAAAAACAAATTATCTACTGAGTCTTTCCTCTTTCCCCATGCACACAGTCAAAACATTTTTCCCTCCCCCAGAGCAACTAAACAAGCTCTATTATACCTCCACTAGGGGATAATTTAATTTCTTATTCCATTTTGCCCAAGCATGACTGCATGCCTTTTAATTATAAAAGGTATTCCATTGCAGTGATGGCAGTGGAAATTACATAATTGTAATTCCAGATAATATTCACTAGATTTCTTATTTACAAAAATATTAAAATTATACTTCAAGAGATAGCAAGAGATTAGTTCATGAGATTCTTTTACCAAGAGTCCTAGAAACTTTAAAGAGCCAAATACATTTTTTCTCTATTTGTAAATACTAAGTTAATTACTAAGTAGGTATTATACTTTGTAAGATATCAAAAAGTGAGAGCCAAGTTACCCTTAAGAATTAAGTTAAGAGCCACAGTTAGATTTCAAAGGTATGACAAACAGTGTCACAGGAATAATCTAGTAATATGTATTGAAATAAGAAATCCAAAAGGAAAGCTGGCTTTTCATTTCATTTTCTAATGAAAGCAAAATTAAAGACAGCTTTTGGATTTCCAATTTCCTAGAAAGAGCATTGAAGATTATATTAGTCTTTTCTCTTTTTCTAAGGAGATAATTAAGAATAGAAAATTACTATACTTTTAGGCCATCAATTTGATTTTTTCTGTTTCTTACTACCCTGGCTTCTACTGCTGATAACCCACTTAATATTGTCTACTTTTATTTTAAAATAAAAAACAAATTAAGACTACTATGTGTATCAACTAAGGATTAAACTCCCATCCCCTCAATGGCAGAGAGGCAATACACAGCAGTGATTAAGAGTTATAAGCACTAACAGACATGTTTAGATTCAAATTTTGCTGCTTTGAACTTCAGCCGATTACTTAAAATTTTCTCTGGCTCAATTTCTCTTCTCTCTTATAAAATAGGATTAATGTTGCCTATCTCCTGGAGCTGTTTTAAAGCTTATATTGAATGTATGAATGTATGCAATTGACAAAGTGCCTGGCACAAAGTAGTAACTCAGTAAATGATTGTAACATAAATTATTACACACACACAAATATGTATATGTGTATTAAACCTCATACTATGAGGGACTAACAATGAATGAATCTATGTTTATTATGTTTTGTTTTTTCTTCTTTTTCTTTGTTATATAATTATATAAAATCTCTAAGGGAAAATGAACACAGGATAAGTAAAACATAATCCTTTAATAGAGTGTTATGAGCACTAATAATGATGAATTGCACTGTGTGTTACAATAATTTTCAATAGGCAATTATATATCATGAAAAATACTTTTGAGATTTATATCTTCATCTTGATGTGAAAAATAAATTTAATATCAAGTCATATAAGATTGTGAGTGAGAACACTTTAAAAGTTATATTTAAAAAAACTATATTCTGTTTCATATTTCTAGTTTTCTGCACTATATTATCTTATTTGGCTAGATATGCTTTATAAGAATTTTGCTTCATGCCATATGCATGAGACTCATTAGTGTTTCAGCTGATTAGCCATCTATTTCATACATCAAAACTGAAAAATCGTAAATATTTTGTTGAAAACTTTAAGTGGATTACATATTTCCCCATCTTCAGAAAGATAATATTTTGAACTTCATTGAATGCTTTTGTGATTCAGAGCCATTGCAATAATATGCGATGATGACATCAGAAATTGACTATTTCGCATGCTCTGATAGTCCTAGATTTTTATACTTTTAAAATTTTAGTGTCTCCCTTTCACCATGTTTCTCTGTTCCTATCACGCCATAGCCATGAACATTCTGTCTTGCTGTCATTGAGTATAAGAGATGAATTGTCCCACTTCCACTTCCAAAAGCTCTATTACCTATTGTATCTACTTATGCATCAACAGATTATTAGAAAAGAAAGGAATTAACCCTCAATAAATACCCCACATGCGTTATTCCACAGAATCCTAATTACCTACCTATGAAGTAGGGGTAATGGGCACTAATTTTCAGATGAGCAGAGACTGAAGTGGCTCAATCATATGCATATGCTCATTTATGACCCTGTGAGAATGGTGTCTAAAGCCAATGTGCATGTGGTTCTCCTCTGTGTCAAGTATATGAGTACCACTAATTTCCTCAAGACCATTATTTTGCATATTTCATGCTTCTCCTGCTATGACCGAGATTGTTGATGTTGCTGGATGTGTAAATATTTCTCCCATAATGTGGTACATACAGTTTAGAACTCACCCTCATGTTTTATGAAACTGCTCCCTTTTTGAGAAATTAGGGATGGGCAGTGAAAACCTATGTACTTTTTTAACAGATTACTAACAAAAATAATAATGATACTAATAAAAATATAAGCACAGTATAAAAATAAATTTATATTAAATAAATGTCATGGAAAATATTGAACTTCAGAAATAAGATAAGAGGGAGCTTGATGGAGGGAATACTAAGGAAAAGATTGTAAAGAAGAAGCCTGCTGGGTTATAGAGACAAGGCTAAAAGGCATAAAAATCAGGGAGAACCATGCAATAAGCACTTCTTAGAGCATAGCCAAACCGAGCCAGGAGAAAATAAATGGGGGTGACTGGGCATTGGGGATTATGCTCTATTCCTTCATGCTTTGCTGCATTCAGCTGGGTTGGTGTGCTTTGCATTCTGTTGCTGTGACTATATGGCATGAAATATTAACACATTGGGGAAAAATTGTACATGGAGAGCAAAACTTCCACAGTATCCTGATATCATTCCCTTACTTCCTAATAGTCTATCACTAAGTTATGTATCAGAAACATTTATTGTACCAGAGCTGACTGTAATGCTTTCGTAAGTGAATGACATGGTATTGTCTTTTTTTATATCAAATATCTGGTAGTATGACTGTGTGACCACCAAAAATATAAAAAGGCAATGCATTGGGAGAGTAAATTGGAAAGTCCTATGGTTTGACAAAATACATACATCTTTCAAACAATCGTATTGATAGTGTTTTGCCCCAAATGGTTAGATTTATAAAAGTATCCCTGGGATGCTAAAAACAAAAATCCTGTGTGCTCCACATGCTGATTCCTTGGGCTTTCAGGAGTGTGAAGGGATCAGTGCATGGCACAGTCTCTCAGGAGGGGATTTCATTCAACACCTGCCATTAGCAAAGAAGCTCCATGCTGTGCTCCAGCATTTACTAAGCCTTTACTGAACATTCATTGCATTGAAGGGCCTTCTTGCTGCTGCCCCATGCTCTAATCATGTTGGCACCATGTTTTAGTGGAGATCCGGTGCACTGAATAGAGTAGAATGCATTTCTGTCCTCCAATGGGGATGGTAAGAGCATGGCTAGGTTTTTTAAGACTGTGTGATTTTAAGCAAGTTAGTTTATATCTCCAAGCCTTACTTTCCTCAACTGCAATATGGGGACTAATAATTCCCTGTAATCCCTCATAGTTATTTCAAAGTTAATTTGTAAAAGTGAATATGAAGTGCTTAGTGGAAAAATTCACAGCCACAACTTAATGAAAGGTGATGGTGGTGATTACTACTACTACCGTTAGAGTTACTGATTATCACGTGGATTTTGATATGCCAGCTGTCAAATGATGTGCCCTCTATCAAAACTAATCCTCCCAAACCCTATGGCATCCTGTTTAGCTAAAGCAGAATTGTTTAACTAGTTTGCAACTCCAAGGTCATAAACTTATCTCAAAAAATTTATTGAATATTTACTAGGTGTGGGCATTTTTGCTAATGCTGCATAGAGAATAATAAAACTTGTTTTTTACTCTGAATGAGCTGCCTAATGAGTGGAAAATACTAAGTAGAAATTCATGCTAGAGAGCTACAAAAGTGAACATGGTAGAGAGAGCATGGATTGTAGAAGTTGATATATCTAGGCTCAAAAATCTACTCCATCATTGACCCCTGAGAAAGTTGACTAAACTCTAGGTCTCGGTTTCTCTCACCTCAGGTAACATGGACCTACCTTTGGAGAATTAAAAGTAAAGTGTGTAAAAGTAGGCACTTTTGCCACACCTGACGTGTAGTGTCACTCAACGAATGTAACAGTTCCATAAAGATGAAGCAGATAATTTTGATGGGAACAGATTAAGGAAGGATTTTTATGCAGAAGATGGGATTTAAAATTGGTCTTTAGCTGAAAGATCGTTCTAGTGTCATCTATATGTTAATGTTTCATTTGTTTTATTTTTTTTTTTATTTCAGTGATTACTTTTAAATAATTCAAGATTATTTAAGAGGTCAAAAGTAAGTCCATTCAAATTCAAAAAGTTCAGATCAAAAATTTAAGGTTGACTTCAAAAAAAAAAAAAATAAAGAATCAAATAAATCTGAGATGTATACAGTCAATGTAGATCCTTGTAGCCCTAACGTGCATTTAGGAGGCCTTAGCTCCTACATGGGGGAGCTCCGTGCTCAGCTCGCTGGGAACCACATGTTTGCCCAGCTCCCTCTGGCTGTGTTAAGAGCATTTGGCCCTGGTCAGAGCACAGCTCTATACTCCATGGCAAAGAGACTGCAGGACAGGAGTTACAGGAGTTCTGTGATTGATTTCTCCGTTTTCTTTCTTTCTTTTTTTCTTAAAGGGAGGGGAAAAAAAGTGTTCTAAGAGAGACACAAGGCTCAACAAGTTGCATCTGGGATTTATTCCCGGTATTACTTGGATTTTCAAGAATTTTTGGAAATCTTGCCTTTCAGCCACAGCACTCCTCAGCAGTATGGATTATTTGCCAAATTCAAGCTCTTGAATTTACAGTTAAAAGAGAAATAAAAAAGGCTTTCATTTGTTCCTAAGCTGTTTATTTTGCTTGTAAAACCAATCATAATGTCTACCCAATAAAAAGAGAAATGCATGAAAGTTATAACTCCAGAAAAGTTAACTGTTGCAGCCTGAAATTCCCCCAGGCAAAGCCAGAAGTCATTTCACTGAGACAGAGTTTTCTCTTTGAACTAGGGAGGGCACAAGCAACACGCTCGCTGAGAAAATTCTCCCTTTATCCTTCTTTAGAATTCTCCTCTTTAAGAAAGAGTGCGGTTAACCTCGGGATTGGAATGGCTGGCCTTTGAGGGCTTGAGCCGTAGAAAACTGGTAGCAATCTTCTGTTACTTCCTAGCACCAGGAAACAACTTAGAGCCTAGCTTGGTGCGCTGAGCCCCGGGCCCTTCCCCCTCTACCCCTCTGTCCCTGCCCTGTCCCACGATCACCCGTCACCCCCTTTCGGCATGGCTCATACACACACCGCTACATGGCAGGCTGGCCAGCTGCGAGTCTGGAACCAGAGGTACTAAAAATGTTATAAAATGGACTTTTTCCCCTACGAAACGCCCAGGGCAAGGCTGATATACACACTGAGAAGCAAAATCCTAAAGGAAATGAGGCGAAACACAAAAGCCAAACTTAAAAACTACACCATCCAATTCGTTTCAGACCTACTAAGACCAGCACTGGCCATTGGGGATCCTGTTTTGCAGAAAATCTGGACACAGATCAGGGTTTTTGTTTCTTGGGTTTAAAAACTTTTCATCACTTTTTCCTTCTAGCATTGAAAATACAACACTAACTACTTTACCAGGAGAAGCAAAAGTGTTGGAAAAATAATTTCGCCCATGCCAGCGCCTGCTATTGAGATCAGTGCCCGTTCCAATTTGTTCCTGACTCTCCGAATATATATCTTTTTCTCATTGGGAATTTTCTCCTTATGTGAAGATGAAGGCAGAGCATCTGTGACACAAACAAATGGGTAAATAAATAAACTTTACACGTGGAAGCTCTGCTCTTGAGGACTGCTTTCCCTCCTGGGTTTCTAGTACCCTCTTTGGTTCGGGTGAGCCATTTCACTGGTGGGAGAGCCCCTGGGGAAGGGCCTGGAAGCTCAGGTTTGGCTCCCCCCCATCCCCTCCCTCAGATGGGGCCGAGCCCACGCTTTTGACTTTATCATGAAATAACACACATTAAGTACATTCTTTTCATCTTCAAAACACGTCTTTAAGTCTTCATCCCTTAATTCTTCTTGTGGGGAGGGTCACTGTTTTTACAGCTCCAACCCCGCTCTCTGTAACTCTTTTTACTACCTACCGGTCACTTGTCTCACCTCCCCTTTTACTGAAACTGAGGCATCAACTTGCAAAAAACAAAAACAAAACACAACAGAAACTAAAAGACAGAGTCAAAAGGAAAATGCTGTCAGACACGTTCCTCTCGGCCTTCTGTGTTGTGGAGACATCTGGGCCCCTCAGCTTCTCTCTCACTGGTGGAAAGTGTATCCTCCCAGTACAGCAGAGGCATCAGAATGGAAATATGCTCTTGGAATGAGGAGGATGTATTTCTTCAGATAAGAATTTGGGGAAATATTTCAGGGCAGGACTGTGACCCCAGAAGGACTGATGTCCTATAATAGCAGAGGGCATCCAAGTCCAGACCTTGGGGCTTTTCACGCCTGACTCAACCACTTGTTCAAGTGTGTCCTTGAGAAAGTTACTTAACTGCTCTAAGTCATAGTTTCCTCATGTGCAAAGTGAGCATAATAACACCCCCCCTACCTCATGGGTTTGTCGAAAAGATTTAGCGAGATCAAGGATGTAGAATGCTTAGCACCACGCCTGGCAGAGAGAAAGAGTCCAATAGACGTGAGCTGAGGCTGAACTATGGTGCTGAATTCACATGCTGGTTGGTGCCTTTTTGCAAGATAACCCTGGAATTCCTGAAGATCTATTGGCACTTTAACACAAGGCGGTGGGACAGAGTGCACTTAGCTTATGTTTCACAGAAGTCAATTTAATATCATTCCTTCATACATAGCAGGTCTACCGTCATGAACCAATATGGTTTTTGAGCTCTATCCCTCTCAGGGTTATTTGGGGACTGAATGAGATAACATAATCAAATTGTTCAGCTGATAGTAGGCTCTCAGGAAATGTGACTTTCTACCCTACAGTTTTTATCCTTATAAGCAGAAATAGCTTAGAAAATCCCATGATTGAAAAAGTTCTTTTCTGTATTTGCTTCATGTCCTCTTTTTAAGAAACCCTTTTGATAAACCAGAGTATCGATGACAAAAATCAATCACTTGGTCAGTAACAGTGATGTATAAGCACTCTGGTCAATGTGATTTGCAAGGTGGGGACAACAAGATTTACACATCATATTATTGTGAGAACTGAATGGGACAATATGTGACAGATGCGTAGAACAGCGCTTGATACATATTAAATTTTATCATAAGTGCTATTACTTTTATGATTAAACTAGAATATTAAAAATTTAAAAACTATATTTCATTGCCTTCTTCAACCACATTATTCTTCTATAAAGTATTTTAGCGCTTATTAGACATAGTTTCTGATACATAATTATGTGATTTCTCCGTCTACACTTGTTTTACCATATATGGTGTGACAGTTAATTTTATGTTACCTTGGCTAGGCTATGGTACCCACATATTTGCCCAAACGATAATCTAGACGTTGATGTCAAGGTACTTTTTAGATGTGATTAACATTTACCAACAGTTGACATTAAGTAAAGCAGATTATCCTCCATAATGGGTGGGCCTCAACCAATGCATTAAAGACCTTAAGAGCAAAAACTGAGGTTTCCCCAGCGTAGAAGGAATTCTGCCTCAAGACTGTAGCATTACTTACCACTGGAGTTTCCAGCCTGCTGGCCTGCTGCTTGGATTTTGGACTGAAGACTGAGACACCAACTATTACCTAAACTTCAAACCTGCCAGACAGCTAATACATACCAAACCCCACAGTCACGTGAGCCAGTTCCTTAAAATCTCTCTCTATATTTCTATAACTATCTCTCTCTTTTTTTTTTTAACATCTTTATTGGAGTATAATTGCTTTACAATGGTGAGTTAGTTTCTGCTTTATAACAAAGTGAATCAGCTATACATATACATATATCCCCATATTTCCTCCCTCTTGCATCTCCCTCCCACCCTCCCTATCCCACCCCTCTACGTGGTCAAAAAGCACAGAGCTGATCTCCCTGTGCTATGCGGCTGTTTCCCACTAGCTATCTGTTTTACATATGGTAGTATTTATAAGTCCATGCCACTCTCTCACTTCGTCCCAGCTTACCCTTCCCCCTCCCCATGTCCTCAAGTCCATTCTCTACTTCTGTGTCTTTATTCCTGTCCTGTCCCTAGGTTTTTCAGAACTTTTTTTTTAGATTCCATATATATGTGTTAGTGTACGGTATTTGTTCTTCTCTTTCAACTAACTTCACTCTGTATGACAGATTCTAGGTCCACCTACCTCACTACAAATAACTCAATTTCGTTTCTTTTTATGGCTGAGTAATATCCCGTGTATCTATGTGCCACATCTTCTTTACCCATTCATCTGTTGATGGACACAGGTTGCTTCCATGTCCTGGCTATTGTAAACAGAGCTGCAATGAACATTGCGGTACATGACTCTTTTTGAATTATGGTTTTCTCAGGGTATATGCCCAGGAGTGGGATTGCTGGGTCATATGGTAGTTCTATTTTTAGATTTTAAGGAACCTGCATACTGTTCTCCATAGTGGCTGTATCAATTTATATTCCCACCAACAGTGCAAGAGGGTCCCCTTTTCTCCACACCCTCTCCAGCATTTATTGCTCGTAGATTTTTTGATGATGGCCATTCTGACTGGTATGAGGTGATACCTCATTATAGTTTTGACTTGCATTTCTCTAATGATTCGTGATGTTGAGCATCCTTTCATGTGTTTGTTGGCAATCTGTATATCTTCTTTGGAGAAATGTTTGTTTAGGTCTTCTGCCCATTTTTGGATTAGGTTGTTTGTTTTTTTTGATATTGAGCTGCATGAGCCGCTTGTATATTTTGGAGATTAATCCTTTGTCAGTTGCTTCAATTGCAAATATTTCTCCCATTCTGAGGGCTGTCTTTTCATCTTGTTTCTGGTTTCCTTTGCTGTGCAAAAGCTTTTAAGTTTCATTAGGTCCTATTTGTTTATTTTTGTTTTTATTTCCATTTCTCTAAGAGGTGGGTCAAAAAGTATCTTGCTGTGATTTATGTCATAGAGTGCTCTGCCTATGTTTTCCTCTAAGAGTTATATAGTGTCTGGCCTTACATTTAGGTCTTTACTCCATTTTGAGTTTACTTTTTGTGTATGGTGTTAGGGAGTGTTCAAATTTCATTCTTTTACATTTAGCTGTCCAGTTTTCCCAGCACCACTTATTGAAGAGGCTGTCTTTTCTCCATTGTATATTCTTGCCTCCTTTATCAAAGATAAGGTGACTATATGTGTGTGGGTTTATCCCTGGGCTTTCTAACCTGTTCCATTGATCTATATTTCTGTTTTTGTGCCTGCACCATACTGTCTTGATTACTGTATCTTTGCAGTATAGTCTGAGGACATGGAGCCTGATTCCTCCAGCTCTGCTTTTCTTTCTCAAGATTGCTGTGGCTATTCGAGGTCTTTTGTGTTTCCACACAAATTGTGAAATTTTTTGTTCTAGTTCTGTGAAAAATGCCATTGGTAGTTTGATAGAGATTGCATTGAATCTGTCGATTGCTTTGGGTAGTATAGTCATTTTCACAATGTTGATTCTTCCAAGCCAAGAACATGGTATATCTCTCCATCTGTTTGTATCATCTTTAATTTATTTCATCACTGTCTTATAGTTTTCTGCATACAGGTCTTTTATCTCCCTAGATAAGTTTATTCCTAGGTATTTTATTCTTTCTGTTGCAATGGTAAATGGGAATGTTTCCTTAATTTCTCTTTCAGATTTTTCATCATTACTGTATAGGAATGCAAGAGATTTCTGTGCATTAATTTTGTATACTGCTACATTACCAAATTCATTGATTAGCTCTAGTAGTTTTCTGGTAGCATCTTTAGGATTCTCTACGTACAGCATCATGTCATCAGCAAAGAGTGACAGCTTTACTTCTTCTTTTCTGATTTGGATTTCTTTTATTTCTTTATCCTCTCTGATTGCTGTGGCTAAAACTTCCAAAACAATGTTGAATAATAGTGGTGAGAGTGGACAACCTTGTCTTCTTCCTGATCTTAGAGGAAATGCTTTCAGTTTTTCACCATTGAGAAAGATGTTGGCGGTGGGTTTGTCGTATATGGCCTTCATTGTGTTGAGGTAGGTTCCCTCTTTGCCTACTTTCTGGAGGGTTTTTATCATAAATGGGTGTTGAATTTTGTCAAAAGCTTTTTCTGCATCTACTGAGATGATCATATGGTTTTTTTCTTTCAATTTGTTAATATGCTTTATCATATTGATTGATATGTATATATTGAAGAATCCTTGTATTTCTGGGATAAACCCCACTTGATCATGGTGCATGATCCTTTTCATGTGCTGTTGGAATCTGTTTGTTAGTATTTTGTTGAGGATTTTTGCATCTATGTTCATCAGTGATATTGGCCTGTAGTTTTCTTTCTTGGTGACATCTCTGTCTTCTTTTGGTATCAGGGTGATGGTGGCCTCGTAGAATGAGCTTGGGAGTGTTCCTCCCTCTGCTATATTTTGGAAGAGTTTGAGAAGGATAGGTGTTAGCTCTTCTCTAAATGTTTGATAGAATTCATCTGTGAAGCCATGTGGTCCTGGGCTTTTGTTTGTTGGAAGATTTTTAATCACAGTCTCAATTTCAGTGCTTGTGATTGGCCTGTTTATATTTTCTATTTCTTCCTGGTTCAGTCTCAGAAGGTTGTGCTTTTCTAAGAATTTGTCCATTTCTTCTGGGTTGTCCATTTTATTGGCATATAGTTGCTTGTAGTAATGTCTCATGATCCTTTGTATTTCTGCACTGTCAGTTTTTACTTCTCCTTTTTCATTTCTAATTCTATTGATTTGAGTCTTCTCCTTTTTTTCTTGATGAGTCTGGTTAATGGTTTATCAATTTTGTTTATCTTCTCAAAGAACCAGCTTTCAGTTTTATTGATCTTTGCTATCATTTCCTTCATTTCTTTTTCATTTATTTCTGATCTGATCTTTATGATTCCTTTCCTTCTGCTAACTTTGGGGTGTTTTTGTTCTTCTTTCTCTAATTGCTTTAGGTATAAGGTTAGGTTGTTTATTTGAGATGTTTCTTGTTTCTTAAGGGAGGATTGTATTGCTATAAACTTCCCTCTTAGAACTGTTTTTGCTGCATCCCATAGATTTTGGGTCGTCTTGTTTTCATTGTCATTTGTCTCTAGGCATTTTTTGATTTCCTCTTTGATTTCTTCAGTGTGCTCTTGGTTATTAAGTAGTGTACTGTGTAGCCTCCATGTGTTTGTATTTTTTTCAGATTTTTTCCTGTTATTGATATCTAGTCTCATAGCGTTGTGGTCAGAAAAGATAATTGATATGATTTCAATTTTCTTAAATTTACCAAGGCTTGATTTGTGACCCAAGATATGATCTATCCTGGAGAAAGTTCCATGAGCAATTGAGAAGAAAGTGTATTCTGTTGTTTTTGGATGGAATGTCCTATAAATATCAATTAAGTCCATCTTGTTTAATGGGTCATTTAAAACTTGTGTTTCCTAATTAATTTTCCTTTTGGATGATCTGTCCATTGGTGAAATTGGGGTGTTAAAGTCCCCTATTAAGATGTGTTACTGTCGATTTCCCCTTTTATGGCTGTTAGTATTTGCCTTATATTTTGAGGTGCTCCTATGTTGGGTGCATAAATATTTACACTTGTTATATCTTCTTCTTGGATTGATCTCTTGATCATTATGTAGTGTCCTTCTTTGTCTCTTGTAACAGTCTTTATTTTAAAGTCTATTTTGTCTGGTATGAGAATTTCTACTCCAGCTCTCTTTTGATTTCCTTTTGCATGGAATATCTTTTTCCATCCCCTCACTTTCAGCCTGTATGTGTCCCCAGGTCTGAAGTGGGTCTCTTGTCGACAGCATATATACAGGTCTTGTTTTTGTATCCATTCAGCCAGTCTATATCTTTGGTTGGAGCATTTAATCCATTTACACTTAAGGTAATTATCGATATGTATGTTCCTATTACCATTTTCTTAATTGTTTTGTGTTTGTTATTGTAGGCCTTTCCTTCTCTTGTGTTTCCTACCTAGAGAAGTTCCTTTAGCATTTGTTATAAAGCTGGTTTGGTGGTGCTGAATTCTCTTAACTTTTGCTCGTCTGTAAAGTTTTTAATTTCTCTGTTGAATCTGAATGAGATCCTTGCTGGGTAGAGTAATCTTGGTTGTAGGCTTTTCCCTTTCATCACTTTAAATATGTCTTGACACTCCCTTCTGGCTTGCAGAGTTTCTGCTTTAAGTTCAGCTGTTAGCCTTATGGGGATTCCCTTGCATGTTATTTGTTGCTTTTCCCTTGCTGCTTTTAATACTTTTCGTTTGTATTTAATTTTTGGTATTTTGATTTATATATGTCTTGGCGTGTTTCTCCTTGGATTTATCCTGTATGGGACTCTCTGTGCTTCCTGGACTTGATTGTCTATTTCCTTTCCTATATTAGGGAAGTTTTCAACTATAATCCCTTCAGATATTTTCTCAGTCCTTCTTTTTCTCTTCTTCTTCTGGGTCCCGTATAATTTGAATGTTTGTGCATTTAATGTTGTCCCAGAGGTCTCTGAGACTGTCCTCAATTCTCTTCATTCTTTTTTCTTTATTCTGCTCTGTGGTAGTTTTTCCAATATTTTATCTTCCAGGTCACTTATCCGTTCTTCTGCCTGTTATTCTGCTATTGATTCCTTCTAGAGAATTTTTAATTTCATTTATTGTGTTGTTCATCATTGTTTGCTCTTTAGTTCTTCTATGTCCTTGTTAAATGCTTCTTGTATTTTCTCCATTCTATTTCAAGATTTTGGATCATCTTTACTCTGAATTCTTTTTCATTCTCATTACTCTGAATTCTCTGAAATAGGAAAATTCTGCCTATTTCCTCTTCATTTGTTTGGTCTGGTGGGTTTTTACCTTGCTCCTTCATCTGCTCTGTGTTTCTCTGTCTCCTCATTTTGCTTAACTTACTGCATTTGGGGTCTCCTTTTCACAGGCTGCAGGTTTGTAGTTCATGTTGTTTTTGGTGTATGCCTCCAGTTGGTAAGGTTGGTTCAGTAGGTTGTGTAGGCTTCCTGGTGGAGGGGACTGGTCCCTCTGTTCTGGTGGATGAGGCTGGATATTGTCTTTCTGGTGAGCAGGTCGATGTCCGGTGGTGTGTTTTGGGGTGTCTGTGAACTTACTATGATTTTAGGCAGCCTCTCTGTTTATGGGTGGGGCTGTGTTCCTGTCTTGCTAGTTGTTTGGCATAGGGTGTCAAGCACTGTAGCTTGCTGGTTGTTGAGTGGAGCTGGGTCTTAGTGTTGAGATGGAGATCTCTGGGAGAGCTTTCGCCATTTGATATTACATGGAGCCAGGAGGTCTCTGGTGGACCAATGTCCTGAACTCAACTCTCCCAGGTCAGAGGCACAGGCCTGACACCCGGCTGGAGCACCAAGACCCTGTCAGCCACACGGCTCAGAAGAAAAGGGAGAAGTAAAGAAAGAGAGAAAGAAAAAAATAAAATAAAAATAAATAAAGTTATTAAAATAAAAAATAGAAATTATTAAAAGTAAAGAAATTATAAAATAATAAAAAAAGAAAAAAGAAAGAAAGAAGAAAGCAACCAAACCAAAACACAAATCCACCAATTATAACAAGTGCTAAAACTATATTAAAAAAAAAAAAAAAACGGACAGACAGAACCTGGGACAAATGTTAAAAGCAAAGTTATACAGACAAAATCACACAAAGAAGCTTACACATAGATGCTCACAAAAGGAGAAAAAGGGGAAAAAAATCTATATATATAAAAAAAGGAAGAGCAACCAAATCAATAAACAAATCTACCAATGATAATAAACTCTAAATAGTAAACTAAGATAAACATAAAACCAGAAACCAGTCAGTTGCATACAGCAAACCCCAAGTCTACAGTTGCTCCCAAAGTCCACCGCCTTAATTTTGGGATGATTTGTTGTCTATTCAGGTATTCCACAGATGCAGGGTACATCAAGTTGATTGTGGAGATTTAATCTGCCGCTCCTGAGGATGCTGGGAGAGATTTCCCTTTCTCTTCTTTGTTTGCACAGCTCCTGGGGTTCAGCTTTGGATTTGGCTCCACCTCTGCGTGTAGGTCACCTGAGGGCATCTGTTCCTGCTCACACAGGAGCGGGTTAAAGGAGCAGCTGATTAGGGGGTGTGGCTTACTCAGGCCAGGGGGAAGGCGGGCTACAGAATGTGGAGTGAGCCTGCAGCTGCAGAACCTGGTGCGATGTTGCAACAGCCTGAGGTGCACTGTGTGTTCTCCCTGGGAAGTTGTCCTTGGATCACAGGACCCTGGCAGTGGCGGGCTGCACAGTCTCCCAGGAGGGGCGGTGTGGATAGTGACCTGTGCTTGCACACAGGATTCTTGGTGGCTGCAGCAGCAGCCTTAGTGTTTCATGCCCTCTCTGGTGTCCACGCTGATAGCCATGGCTTGCGTCCATCTCTGGAGCTCGTTTAGGTGGTGCTCTGAATCCCCTCTCCTCGCGCACCCAGAAACAATGGTCTTGTCTCTTAGGCAGGTCCAGACTTTTTCCCAGACTCCCTTCTGGCTAGCAGTGGCACACTAGCCCCTTCAGGCTGTGTTCACGCAGCCAACTCCAGTCCTCTCCCTGGGATCTGACCTCTGCAGCCCGAGCCTCAGCTCCCAGCCCCCACCCGCCCCAGCAGGGGAGCAGACAAGCCTCTCAGGCTGGTGAGTGCTGGTCGGCACCAATCCTCTGTGTGGGAATCTCTCCGCTTTGCTCTCTGTACCCCTGTTGCTGTGCTGTCCTCTGTGGTGCCAAAGCTTCCCCCCCATCCTGTCTCCACCCGCGAAGGGGCTTCCTAGTGTGTGGAAACTTTTCCTCCTTCACAGCTCCCTCCCAGTGGTGCAGGTCCTGTCCCTATTCTTTTGTCTCTGTTTTTTCTTTTTTCTTTTGCCCTACCCAGGTACGTGGGGAGTTTCTTGCCTTTTGGGAAGTCTGAGGTCTTCTGCCAGCATTCAGTAGGTGTTCTGTAGGAGTTGTTCCACATGTAAATGTATTTCTGACATATTTGTGGGGAGGAAGGTGATCTCCACATCTTACTCCTCTGCCATCTTGAAGGTCTCCCCCTCTCTACCTATCACTTATTGGTTCTGCTTCTCTGAAGAACTCTGACTAATTCATATATATGCCCTGTTTCCTTATTTCTTCAATTACGGCAGGGTTGGCAAACTATGGCCCATCTGCCAAATGCTCCCTGACACCTGTATTTGTACATAAGGTTTTACTGGAACATAGCCATGTCCATTCATTTATGTATTGTCTGTGGATGATTTTGTAGTATAATTGAATAGCAAAATTAAGTAGTTGCAACAGGTAATAATGACCCACAAAGCTAAAATATTTACTATCTGGACCTTATAGAAAATGTTTACTGACACCCAAATTAGAGTGAAAGCTGCATGACATGAGGGGGTATGTCATCTTTTTGTAAGAAAAACTTTGTAAATCTCAAATATTGATATGATACCATTAGAACAACTAAGAAAATTATGGGATTTTGTTTCTGGAGAGAAAAATGTTAAAAAGGTTGATTTCTTTTCAATACTGATCAAGATGTTTACCTGTTTGTGGGCAAGTCAGCTAAACAAAATATTCTGTTGAATGGATAATCCTATTATTTTTCTTGTCATATATCTCCTTCAGGAAACTACAACAATATTCTTTACTACTCAAAATGTAATTTCCATTTAACCTTGTGTTGTTTTCCTTCTAGGAAATAATCCTAAGGCAATAAGCCTAAAATAAATCTTAATATTTCCAATCAGTATGGCAGGCTGAACTGATCTAAGGATCCTCTCTTTTGAGTAAATTCATATAAAAATGTTGGATAAAGAATAACAAAACTAAATATATCTTTAAGCTTTAAAGCCAGAAAGAAAAATCACCCAGATGTAGAAACAAAAACCTTACAATCAGAGCACTGAATGGGAGTTAAAACTGAATGACTCTCAGGATCTCAAAACCTAGTCTGAGTTTCAATGCCCACTTGCAGGAAAGTACAGCACTGAGTCTGTGGAACTTATGCTCTTTGAGGAACTAGAATTGGGACTCCCTCCATCAGGCTGAGAGTTGGAAGAGTTTGGAAAACCTCCACGGAAAAACCCTGGGAGGTATTTGAGAAGTGGCCACCTGCCTGTGGTCATGGGTTGGAAAAGAATTACCCCAAAGAAGTCAGAATTTTTACTTTAAACTGTGCACATGTCTCAAATTCTACTAACCAAGTGGGCATGGACATGGCCTGACCTGAGAAATTAACATAAATATTATTTGTAACAGAGGAAATCCATAGGTTTCTGGTTGGAGCAAACAAGAGTCTTCGCAGAGACTTTTTTCAGTGATTATTTCATAAGGATTGAGGTATAAAATTCGCAATTGCAAACCCTCTTCTCTGCTTACAAAAGATTATATTTATTCTTCAAGGTCCAATCCAAATGTCATTCTATGACTTTCTGTCATATGCAAACCACCTCCCCACTCCCAACATTCTTTACCTACACAAGCTTTTGCTCCCACAGTCCTTTGTTCATCCCTTTAGACTAGAATTTTCATATTGTATTATATTTACCTTTGTACTCTTTCATCTCTCTTCTGGAGGTGAACTGCTTGAGGACAGGAATCATGTCTTATTTACATTTGTGTCCTCTGTAGGGAACTTTAAAATAGCTCTTGAAAGTCACAGAAATAATCATTTTCATTAACCTTTGTGAGGGATGCAAAGAAGCAAACAACATTGACATTGATTATTTTATGAATAGTAAAATTTAATGAAGAACATTTAAGGTGTTTGGGCATCTAGCAAAAGAAATCAGATAAAATCTGATGTCTGAAAACTATGCTTGATTAATGATAGGAAAAAATAATATAGACAGTAAGTTCTGTAGGATTTCAGAAAATCAGTTTAGCTAGCTTACCATGAGGGAGTGTTAGAAGGTAAGGCTAGAAAGTTTGGAAGATGAGTGGGGCCAGATTATGGATCACTCAGGAATTTGGACTTTAACTTGTAGCTAGTGGATGGGAAACCATGGATGTTTTCTGTGCAACAGAGTTAACACAAAGATCTGGTCTAGAATTATTATTATTTTTTTTTAATTAATGAATTTATTTATTTATTTTTGGCTGTGTTTGGTCTTCATTGCTGCACGCAGGCTTTCTCTAGTTGCGGCGAGTGGGGGCTACTCTTTGTTGAGGTGTGCGGGCTTCTCATTGTGGTGGCTTCTCTTGTTGCAGAGCACAGGCTCTAGGCACACAGGCTTCAGTAGCTGTGGCACGTGGGTTCAGTAGTTGTGGCTTGTGGGCTCTAGAGCACAGGCTCAGTAGTTGTGGCGCACGGGCTTAGTTGCTCTGTGGCATGTGGGATCTCCCTGGACCAAGGCTTGAACCAGTGTCCCCTGCATTGGCAGGCGGATTCTTAACCATTGCACCACCAGGGAAGTCCTGGTCTAGAATTATTAATCTGGCAGTAACGTGTAAGATGAATTGGTTAGGGAAAGCAACCCAAGGCAGAAGAATAGCTTGAGGGACTATTGCAGTAACCTAGGAATGGGTGATAAGAGCTTGGACTGGGCAATGAGGATGAAAAAACAAAAGAGAGAGAAAAAGAATTTTAGCAGAGACCTCAAACACACTTTTTTATAAAAAAAAAAAGAGAGAATTAAAATGTTAAAATTATTATTGGGAAATCATGATAATGTGAATTCTTCACAGGGCAAGAATACTGTTAGAGATCAAACATATTAAGAAATTTATGAGATTTGATGAAATAATTTTCCTGAACACTGCATTCTTTAATAAGTGACAAAATAGATGTTCACAGACACCAAGTCAAAATTTTTCATAAACATCCGTGTAACATGATTTACCTGATGATTCTTAGCCAGCTATTTTAAAAGAATTATCTTAGTGGGATAGGGTTCTGAAAATGGGGAAAGTATGGAGGTCACATATGGTTCCATTTCATAAATTCTAGGTTATAGGAAGTTCACATATTGCAAAAGGAAGATTTAGAAGCTCTGAACAGAGCAACTAAATTGATTTGTGATGTTATTGTCATTGGTGTTAGATTAGCAACTGTCATAGTCAGGCAAAACTATCATATCATTATGAAAGAATGCAAAAATCCTGAGTCTATGTAAGGAATATAACATTCACTCTGTAGAAGAACCTCAGGCTTAGCCAAATGGTTGTGGTTTAAGTTAATATTTAACTTAGCTAGTTCCTTTCTTCCTTTAGTTCATTGCAAAGCTTTAGCTGTATCAAATACTGTTCTTTTTTTCACTTTATCAGTTGGGCAATCCAAGAATACCATTCTTAGCCTTGAGTAAGTTCCCAGTCATCTATGGAAGCCAGAGTTCAAAAGCTTTGGTACATTGTCATGAAATTCTATTTTTCTTCCCCTAATATAGTATAGCAATGTAAAACCTTTCTGCACTAATCATTGTCATCATAAATTAAGAGATTATAATCAGTCTAGAATAGCAGCTCATCTACTGGGGGAAGTTCTTGGTGTGACACAGTCCTTAGTTAGAGTGAGAGCCGTAATGATTCAGCCCATAGCTATTCTCCTCTCGCGGTAGGTAGTGAAGAGGGCCTCAGGTAATGCATAGATTTTGGAGTCAGACTGGCCAGAGTCCCAATCAAGTCTAGACCATTTATGAGTCGTGTACTCTGTTAGATTGCTAGGGCTGCCACAACAAAGCACTATAGCTTGAACAGCTTAAACAACAGAAATTTTCTCATAGCCCCACTGCTTAGAAGTCCTGGTGCAGGAAGGGGGACCCCTTCCAGGGCCCGAGAGTGGGCTCTTGTCTAACACTCGGAAATGAATTGCCTGAGGAGACACGTGTACTGACAAAGCAAAAGACTTTGGACAGCAGCAGGGTAAGTGAACCCAGGAGAACTGCTCTGCCACGTGGCTCGCAGTCTCAGGTTTTACGGTGATGGGGTTAGTTTTCGGGCCGTCTCAGGACAATCATCTTGCTTGGCCCATAGTATGACTCACTGCCCTTCCTGGTGGCGTGTGCATTTCTCAGCCAAAATGGATTCCAGCAAGAAGGACTCTGGGAGGTTGGTCGTCTCCTCCCTCTTTTGGCCCCTCCCGAATTCTGCAGGTTCGTTTTCAACAGCAGCACCGTGTTCCTTATTAGGACCTCCTGTTGTGAGACAGCTCAGGCAAGTGGGCCTGGCCAAGGTGGGTGGTTTTGGTCAGCAGTTCCCTAACAGTCCAAGGACAATGTGGTCAGAGTTGGCTTCTCTGAGGCCTCTTTCCTTGGCTTGTAGATAGTCATCTTCCTGTGTCTTCACATGGTCTTCCCTCTGTAACTATCTGTGTCCAAATTTCCTCTTATAAAGACCACAGTCATATTGGATTAGAGCCACCCTCATGCTTTCATTTTAATTTGATCACCATTTTAAAGGTCCTATCTCCAAATGCTGAGGTCCTAGGAGTTAAAATTTTAACATATGAATTTAGAGGGGACACAATTCAGCTCATTACATATACCCTCAGGCAAATCACTTAGCCATTCTGTGACTTATTTATTTGGAATAAACTTTAGATACAGTCAAGTCTGAAGAATTGCAGTTATTAATTGTGAGGTAAAGACAATGCCTGATATACTCAAAACAGAGATCACTGTTCCTGCATAAGTGTATTCATAGCAATCTTTTTTTTCACCTTTAAAACTAAGTTGTTGTTATTGTTGTTTTAATAACACTAGGCTTATGTGACATATTGATATTCAAGATAACAATTTTTTAAAAAATCTGTGTTTCTCAGAGGAACTGCCAAATCTAGCGTATTACAAATACAGGGCTATTTATCCAGCTGAATTATAAAGATGTGAAATTTATTTAGAATTCACATACTTGGAAGTTGCTGCTGGTATGGCACTGAGTCCCATCTTTTCCTGTATAATGATATTTACTGGTTATTTCATTCCTTCTTTAACTTCCACATCAAAATAATCACTAGATCCATCAGCATCTACTTGCTAAATATCCTGATACTATATTCTTTCATCTCCATCTTCATTGCCCCCAACATGGTTCAAGTCCCCAGCAATTTTTTTGTGGCAGGAGTATTGGGTCAGGACTGTTGCAGTAGCCTTCTCAATGGTTTTTACTCCTTCCATCCTGCCCTGTCAAACATCTAAACATTACTGATAGGCTAATCTTTAAAAGTGCAAATGAGACTACATTTCCAATGTCTTCGTAATCTATCAATTGTTTGGTACTATATATAGCAGTTTATCGGAAACTTTTTTTAGACTGGGACAAAAATTGAGGATAAAGTTCAATATGTGAAGCAATAACTAATGCTATCAGAGGTTATCCCATAGGTAACACTGGAGTGATTGCTCCCTGCCATTCTTTTTTGCTGTGTGTGTGTGTGTGTGTGTGTGTGTGTGTTATGAATCATCTTTTTATTGATAAGAAAAATGAGGCTCAGAAAGATTAATTAATGTACTTAAGGTCATATAAGTAAGTGGCTGGGCCAGGATTTGAACCAAGCCCTCCTGACTCCCCTGAATTACACTGAATGGGGATTAGAGTCAGGAAAGGTGACATGATGAATTTATAATCTTATCTATCTATCTATTTATTTATTTGAAGTATAATTGATTTACAATATAGTGTTACTTTCAGGTGTATAGCACAGTGATTCAATTATACATATATATATATATATATATTCCTTTTCAGATTCTTTTCCCTTATAGGTTATTACAAAATATTGAGTATAGTTCCCTGTGCTATACAGTAGATCCTTGTCGGTTATCTATTTTATATATAGTAGTGTGTATATGTTAATCCCAAACTCCTAATTTATCCCTCCCTCCCCTGACCTTCCCCCCTTTGTTAACCATAAGTTTGTTTTTATGTCTGTGAGTCTATTTCTGTCTTGTAAATAAGTTCATATGTATCATTTTTTTAGATTCCACATATAAGCTATATCACCTGATATTTATCTTTCTCTGTTTGGCTTACTGCCATTCTGCCCTTTTATCTCACACTAATACCTGATCAGCCTAGGCCAGCACTGGCCCAGAGAATCAAGTCCAAGATCCTTGTCAGGATCTTCAATAACAGTGACTGAGATTCCTCAAGCCAGGCTGTGCCTCCCCTCCAACGGTTTGGAAATCTCTGGCATTCCCCTTGTTCCCTCTTGGAACTTCCTTCCTCTCCTTGTTCCTGGAAACATGCCAGGAGCAGATAACTGCCTTCCTGCCTTGCCATAGCATTTCAACGGTACCTTTCACACCATAGATCACACCAAGCTCTAACGATTTGCTTGCCTGTCATCTTCCTCCTCACCGAAGATCTCCTCCATGGTGTTTACTTCACCCTGATGTCTCTAATGCATTCAGTAATGCTGATGCAATAACCACTTTAGATGAAAAACTCAGAAAGTAAGGATGAGCGATACTTTCTGTACCTAAATGTTTTTAATTTTCACCCTGTCTATGGATAGCTTCATGAAGAAAACAGAATAAAGGAAGGAGAGAAAGAAAGCAAGAAACAAGCCTGGCAATGGAATAGGAAGAGGAGTGAGGGAAAGGGAGGACTCCCCCTGAAGCCCACCCCAGTCGTCACCCATCTGCACACCACCAGGCCTGCACCCCAAAAAACGTGATGCAGGCATCCCAATGCCACCCACAACAAGTATGCTGATCATTATGCTGTGTTCCTCATATCTTGTTCCATTTGAGAAGGTACCCAGCTCCAGATCTCTTCCTTTTTTCCTCCCTATTTTTGTCTCAATTCTGAATCTTGCCTAATCAAGCTCAGTCACTGAGAACCGTACCTGCTATGGCAGCTCACCCATCACTCCAGAGAAGCCTTTGCCAGAAACACCAAGAGAGTGGCTGGGAAGGGAGGGAATGAGGGAGAGAAAAGAGAAGTAGATTACATGAAAGAAAAGGACTAAAAGGTCAAGGAAGAAGGACAAAAAGCAAGGAAAAAATGAAAAGAAGTGGGGGGAAAAGGAGAGGAGAAGAAAAAGGCAAGGAAGAGGGAAATTAAACCATTTCATGGAGTGGATTTGCCATTCCTCTTTCCCTGCAAATTGTAATATTGCATGCTCTCCTATTTCTATTTGGATTATTCACTTAAATCCCATTCAGCATAAGAGCTGAAAGACTATTCCTTAAATGTCCCATAAGAATAGCTTTGATTCTGCACTTTTTGGAGAAATCACAACATCGTGACTCAAATGAACTTGACTAAAATTGTTCCAAACAAGAATTATTACAAAGTTCTTGGCTGTGAAAATGACAAAGGGAGTTTAGTCCAAACAAGGGTTTACTGGGAAAACCACACCCTTCTAATGCCTCTGAACTGAAAGGACACAGAAACTATGATGATAAGACAGGCCACACAACTTTTCGTGGAAGGTGGTTACCCAAAAGCTTAACAAATAAGAACAGTCTAGAACAGCTAGTCACAATGGGGTTCCTCATATGCAAAAAAAAAAAAAAAAGAAAAGATTTTAAGGACATTTTGCCAATTCTTCAGCCCTGGGTCAGAGTATTTAGATAATCACACGGTGAATAAAGTTCATATTTTCTGGTAAAATTTTAAAGAGGGTGTCAAAAGAAATTTTTCTCAATGATCCAGACATTTACCTTCCCCAATACATCTCCCACTTAATAAAATTATTAACCCCACACTGCTACATTTCACACAGAACTGACTGAGCAGATCTTTATGTATAAGGAGAAGGACCTAAACTTAAACACTCCAACAAATCAAATTTTTTTCTATTCCAAAGATGGCTTTTTCAGACTCACAGACATAAAAAACAAATTAATGGTTACCAAAGGGGAAGGGGGAGGGATAAAATAGGAGTTTGGGATTAGCAGATAAAGACTATAAATTAGCTAAACAACAAAGTCCTACACTACAGCACAGGGAACTATATTCAATATCCTGCAATAAGCCATAATGGAAAAGAAAATGAAGAAGAATATATATAACTGAATCACTTTTCTGTACATCAAAAACCAACACAACATTGTAAATCAACTATACATCAATAAAAAACAAAAAAAAACAAAAAAACATATATGGTTTTTTGGTCACAGTTTCAGCAAATGTGTATTAAGCACAAACCATATAATAAACCCCATGCTGGGAAGTAGAGAGTGTAGTCCTCTCTGAGACAACTAGAAAAAAGTTAAAGTGTTGTCATTATTCCTTTTACTCCACTAGAGAACCTATGTTTTAAGAATCTGAAGTTTTTGTAATCAAGATTGATTTTACATTTAAGATTGGGCAAACACTCTCGAGTGCTTCTTAGAAAAACATTATCTTTAGCCTCCTGCCTAAGTCAAACCCCTGACTCCCCAGCTGAAACAGCCTTTTCTTCAGTACTGGCGAGTGTTCTGGATGCAACTTGATAAGAATTTGAGGAGTCTACAGGTTTGCTGCAGGAGGTACAAGATACTTCCAGTCACACATAAACAGGCTTTGAGGGCAGCTTCTTATTTGCCTATTGTTGTAGAAGTTCTCTTAACTGAGCTCTACTTAACAAACTCATCAGATTAGTGATTTCTCTCCACCCTCTTCATAAATCATGCGGACTGATAGCCATAGTTCACAGCTCTTGGCTCTTCTGCAACATTTCTGTTTGTGCCTTTGCATTGTTATCTTACAACGTTTGCTCCCAACTGCATTTGTGCCAAATGCACTTGTTTCTGTAACTAAGTAGGGTGTAAAGCAATAAAATATGAGCTCAGAAGGAGAGTTACACTGAACGCTACACTGAATACTTTGGAAAGCCTTGGAATACTTGGAAGAGGAGGGTCACTACAAATATTTCTGTTAAATTAGGTGTGGGTAAAATGATTGTAAAAGATTGGGAGAAATTATAAACATCTAGAAGGTTTCTGGATTCAGAATACTTTGCACATCTCCGTAATGTCAGCCTCACTTTAAAGGAACCAAAATTGAGAAATCATAGATGATGGATGCCTTATGGGTGTGAGTCTGTGAGAAGGACTAGGTGGAATTTTAATCAGTTGACCATGCATAACAAAAAGGCATGGGTCTACAAGAAAAAGACTGGAGGATAAATGTACCTTTATGAAATTGAAATAAATAGTTCGAGGTAAGTATGCATCACTTTTGTGATTCCCTCTTTATAGGGCTTCTCCAGTGAACCAGCCAACTACAGATACAATTACCCCCACAGTAAAATGTGGGAGTGACAGAAGTAAGTCTGTGGTACATGCAGAAAAATCTGTGGTACATGCAGCAAAAGGCACACTGGTTTCTACTCTCATCTCGACCACTTTGAGCAAGACACTCACTCTCAAAATTTTGATTTCCGTTTGCAAAATGAGAAAAACAACACCTGTCTTGCTTATTTCACAGGGTTTTTTCTTTTTTTTTGAGAATCAAATGAAGTAATAAATGAAAATATTTTATAAATTTTAAAATGCAAAAAAATAAGGCAAATAGATCTAATAGTAGGGGGGATGTCTTGTACAACTTTGTATTCTGAAAAAGCCCATAGAGAGTTAAAACAATAAGTCTTTAATGAACAAGTTAATAAAAGAATGGACCCATTTTTCTGCCACAGTGCTGCACACGGAAATATAATGTTTGCGACATGGTATCAGGTTGGCTTGATGGACATTTTAGAATCTGTCCTCATTGTGGCCATTTGGAGCAATGGCTATAGATGAGGTATGTACCAGCCCTCTTGTATAGGTTTATGTGGTACTTGATAGGTGTTATTTATTTTTTTTGATAGGTGTGTATTGAATAGTATTTATTCTGAGTCAATTAATGAATGAGTGAATGAATGGAAATGTTTAGACCCTTTTTTGTTACTCTTTTTTTCTCACAACTTACTCCATCAAAGCAATAGGAATTGGTGGTTGTTCAGTTAACATAGTAGGCATTCAAAATGTTTGTTGAATGAATAAATAAATGAATGTGTAAATGCAATGTATGAACATGGAGATAAGCCTGTCTCTTTCTTCCAGCTTTCTTGAGATATAATTGACATATAACATTGTGTAAATTAAAGGTGTACAATGCATTGATTTGATACACATATACTGCAATATGATTACCACTGTAGCATTAGCTAACCCTCTATCATATCACATAATCACCTTTTTTTTTTTTTTTTTCTGGTGAGAACATTTCAGGTCTACTCTCTTAGCAACTTTCAAGTATATACTAGAATAACGTTAACTATAATCACAATGTGTTAGATCCCTAGAACTTATTCTTCTAACTGCAGAGTTGTACTCTGACCAACATTTCCCCTTTTCCATATATATATACATATACATGTATATATATGAATCTTCTTTATCCATTTATCTGTTTATCTGTTGATGGATACTTTAGTTGTTTTTATATCTTGGTTATTGTGAATAATGAATGGTCATGAGAGTGCAGATATGTCCTTGGCATCCTGTCGTCCTTTCCTTTGGATATATACTCAGAAGTGGGATTGCTGGATCATATGATAGTTCCATTTTTAACTTTTTGAGGAACCTCCATACTGTTTTCCATAGTGGCTACACTAATTTACATTCCTACTAACAGTGCACAAGCATTCCCTTTTCTCTGCATCCTCACCAACACTTTTTACCTTTTGTGTTTTTGATGATAGCCATTCTAACAGGTGCTACCTCATTGTGGTTTTGACTTTCATTTCCCTGATTATTAGTGATGTTGAACATCTTTTCATGTGCCTATTGGTCAACTGTATGTCTTCTTTGGAAAAATGTCTATTCAGTTCCTCCATCCATTTTTTTAATTGGATCATTTGGGGTTTTGTTGTTGTTGTCATTGTTGTTATTGGGTTGTATAAGTTCTTTATATACTTTTTGATATAACTCCTTATCGGATATATGGTTTGCAAATACTTTCTCCCATTCTGTAAGTTGCCTTTTCATTTCACTGATGATTTCCTTTGCTGTGAAGAAGCTTTTTTAATTTGACATAGTCCCGCTTATTTATTTTTGCCTTTGTTGCCTGTGCTTTTGGTGTCACAACCAAAATATTATTGCCGAGATCAATGTAAAGGAGCTGTTCCCCTATCTTTATTACTAAGAGTTTTAAATTTCAGGTTTTCGTTTAAGTCATTAATCCATTTTAAGTTAATTTTTGTGAGTGGTATAATAACCACTGCAGGTAGTTATTCAGTTTTCCTAATACCATTTATTTATTTATTTTTATTGCTGAATTTATTTTTTTTTAACTTTTTATTTTATATTGGAGTATAGCTGATTAACAATGTTGTGATAGTTTCAGATGCACAGCAAAATGGCTCAGCCATACATATGCATGTATCCATTCTCCTCCAGACTCCCCTCCCATTCAGGCTGCCATATAACATTGAACAAAGTTCCCTGTGCTATACAGTAGGTCCTTGTTGGTTACGCTTTCTAAATATAGTAGTGTGTACATGTCAACCCCAAACTCCCTAACTATCCCTTCCCTCCACCCTTTCCCCCCTGGTAACCATAAGTTCATTTTCTAAGTCTGCCAACACCATTTATTAAAGAGATTATTCTTTCCCCTTTGAGTATTCTTGACTTTCTTATCAAATATTAGTTGACCATATATGTGGGAGTTTATTTCTGGGCTCTTTATTCTGTTCCATGGGTTTATGTATCTGTTTTTATGCTGGCATACTGTTCTGATTACTATTACTATAGCTTTGTAGTATATTTTGAAATCAGGAAGTGTGATGCCTCCAGCTTTTTTCTTCTTTTCAAGATTTCTTTGGCCATTTGAGGTTTTTTGTGATTTTCTACAAATTTTAGGATTTTTTTTTCCTATTTCTGTGAAGAATGCCATTGGAATTTTAATAGGGATTACACTGAACCTATAGATAGCTTTGGGTAGTATGGACATTTTAACAATATTAATTCTTCTAATCCATAAACATGGGATATCTTTCCATTTGTCTCTTCTTCAATTTCTTTCATCAGAGTCTTATAGTTTTCAATGTATAGATCTTTCAAAGATAAACTTGTCTTAAGTCACTAAAGGTGACTTAAACCACTAGTTACTAGCTGTAATAGAATGCCTTTTTTAAAAATTGAGACTTGCATCATACAGATGATCAAAAATTCAAACAGTACAAAAAGGTATATAATGAAAAGCAAGTATCCTCCCCAGATGATATCTTAGACTCATACCTTAGAGAGGAGCCTTTGTTACTCTTTTTTGCATAACCTTCCAGAAATTTTATATGCAGTATAGAAACATACTCATGTAGTCTATCTATCTATCTATCTATCTATCTATCTGACCTAGAGACTGAGACATGAACATATTGAACACTTCATTCCTTTTAAACTTAACAAAGCACCTTAGACATTATTCCTTATCAGCATACATAGAACTCTGTCATCTTGTTTAATAGCTTTACCACTGTTTGTTTAACTGCTTTCACATTGATTTATATTTAGCTTCATGTTCATTGTTATTCTGAACAATGTTACCATAAACCCATTTGTGTACACACACACACACACACACACACACACTTGTTTATATGCCTGATGGCATCTATAGAATGAATTCCTAGAGGTAGAACTGCTGGTTTAAAAGGGTTTTGCACCAGGATGCAGAGAACTAGCTTACTGTATTTATTTTTTTGTGTTTTAACGATGTTTGAGAATATCAGCCCTATCCAGAAAACTAATCAATGGGTTTCTTTTTCTTTTAAAGTTAAAATTGGATATTAAAGGCACTTGGCTTTAAGATGGGATAATACTAGACAACTAGGCTCAGCTCTGTACATTAGAACTTTCTGATTTTCAACATAAGAAAGACTTTAATAAAATTTTGAAAAACTTCCTAGAATAAGAATATCAGCAGACCATCTTACTCTCTTTGGAGAATTTACCTTAGACATGACAGAACTGGTAGAAATTTGTTTCTTTCAGATGCATTTCATGTGCATTCTTTTGCTTCGGATGGGCTTTTTTTTTTTTCTTTGCAAAGAAAAATTGTTATTATTGATTTTCCTTAACTCTCCCTCTCTCTTTATTTTTGTAATGCTTTAAAATGATTGAAATTATGAGGAAATTTATAAATTTAACCTATTCAACAGAGAAGAAATATTCATACATGGGAACACTAATATGTATTGACAAATACAACTGATCAACAGCTAATGGTATGATTTCCACTTTGATTGAGTGAAAATAGTTACAAACATGTTAACAATCTGAGTTAAAATTGGTACAAAAACTAATCCTTCTATAAACACAATAATAAGTCCTTGGTAGAATTCACGCGGGGTTTTTTTTAAAATTAATTTATAAGGAATAGTTTTTGGAGGGATTAGCCTAGAGTTCTGTCCACAAAAATAGAGGAAAAAAATCAATACAGAACTATTTCATCCAAAACTGTTGGCTAAAGAGATAAATTGTCATTTGCTTATATCAGTTGTTCTCAGCCCTGGTTGCATATTAAAATCAAGAGATTTTTTAAAAATACAAATGTTCATCTGGACCACTTAAATCAGTATCTCTGGCTGAGGGAGGGGAGTGGCAGATATCCACATTTTAAAAATCTTTGCTGGTGATTTTAATATGAATCAAGTTTCAGAACTGCTGGTTTCAGAAAGATAAGGAACAGAAATTTAGAATGAAACTCTTCCTGGTAAGTATCAGGACACCAAAGTGAGCGTGAGACAGATCACCTCTCGTCGTATGCAGATTTACAAAGGAAAGCCTCCAAGAATCGGTTACATTTTTCTGGAAGCTTCAACAAATTCAAGAATATAAAGATGGAACAGAGAGATTTAAGGAGAACGTTATGGTGGAGACCTCTTCGGAGAGAGCTGATGCTATGCTGGCGTCTTCATTTCCCTTCTGTAAAGGAGGCATGGTGAGTGTTCCCTTTCACCTCGAATACAGAGAAAGGGGTTACACTCAGAGAGTTTCAGATACTGTCCTGCCATCAGGAGACACAAGACTGCTGTCTGATTCGTGCATAAGAAAGCTTCATCAAGCATAGATTGGAATCTGTTTTCTACCAGCCAACTGCTCTGTTGGTGGAATCAACAGTGTTATAGTTTGGGAATCACCCTGGCTCTCAGAGTTTGTTAAGGAAAGGGAGGCATCAGTGTTTCCCTGTTGGAGAAAGGCAGTGACATAGGAGAGGGATCCTGCATGATTCCTAATCAACATGGTTGACAGGAGATGTGAGCCAAACTCAGCAGAAAGAGGTCGAAGGGTGTATCCTCAGATGGAAAGTGGGAGTGAGAGGTGTTCACCTTCAATAGAGCTATAATCCCCTGGGTCAGCATAAGAGCAGAAATCTCAAAGAGCTCACAAAAGCCACCCATGAGAGAAAGAGTCAGCCAAAATTATCTTCCAGGATGACATTTTAACCAGCTGCCAGATAGAAAGCATGAAGCACTCCAGCTGAAGTAAAGATCAGCCTATTCTTTGTCCTCATTTCCCTTCTGCTACAGCAGTACTGAAGAGTAGAAGAGCTAGCAAAATAGCGGTAAGTGAGCAGAAAAAGGAGGAGGTAAAGCTGTCCACGTCCCCTTTCCCACTGCAGGCTGACAGCTTGAAGCCTGCCCAAACTGGGGGAGAAGAGTACAGTGTTAAATGGACATTGGAGTTGGATTAGCAGGCACACTCGCCCTACAATCCCTCAACTTGTAAGAGCACAGCAGAAAGTAAAGACTGAGTTTTAGTCACCTGACATTCGAATTAATGATTTCAGTCTTGACATGACTTACTCACTATTTTACCTACCAGACTTCTTGTGCCCTTGATCCCAAATGTCTTCTTGCTTCTTCATCTGTGGCTTCCATGCTAGAGCTTCTTCATCTGTATCTTGCTTACTTGTATTTGACATCTAGTAGCTGATCTCTTCTCAACTCTCTCTTAAGAACAGTAATTTCTCATTTGCTTCCCACTCTGATGAGCATAAATAATTCCCAATGACCCCCATGAATACCCAAGTCTTCACCCTGTGCACTGCCAGCCCTCACTTGCAGTGAGGCATGTCTCATCATGGAATAAAACAGAACAGTTAATTAGGTATTTTACTTTCCAACTTGTTTGGTTAACATTTGGAGGTGTAGGCAAACAACAAAGAGCAACACAGTATATAAAGCTCATTAGTGAGGCATGACAGTACCCACCAGAATGGAGCTAGAGTAACTGTGAGCTCATCCAAATTATAGAGTTGCAAATGTAGTTTTATTTGCATTTGATGAATTGCATGTTAGTAATGCACTGTAAATCATGGGACCTATAAGGGGGGTGTAATTTTTGTTAAAGCTACACACAAATTTGGGCACCTTAAATTATAGCTATTTACTTTGCTTTTAAAATGGAACAAAAAGTAGGTTTCAAAATGATAAAAACAGTCTGATCAATTTCTTGTTAAGGATTTGAATTTTGACAAAGTAGGGAACTCAGAAAATTATTGCAAAGATGACTTTTATATACCTGAATAATGAATTCTTTAGTACTGGAAATTACTTTCTTTTTACCTGCTATGATCTTTTCCAGTCTCTCTCACAAATTATTTTGGATTGGCTTTCTAAGCCGGTCTAGTATGAAACCTCTAGGGAAGGCTCAGTTGCAATATATAAAGCAGCAGTTTTGGTTCATTATTGCATTTTTCCTTCCTAAAATACAGAATACTAATAACAGAGGCATAGGGTGTCACATGTCACTATGTTAATGAGAAAATTGGTAATGGTGACATTTAATTAATTCACACAATCATTATTAAAAGTACACACAATTTAAAGTAATGAGGTATAGATTAACCTCCTTAACTGCCTTTCCATGAGTAAGATGATTCTTGTGTTCCTGCCACTTTTGCTCATTAATTTATTCAACAATTATTTATTGATTGTCTAGAATGTATCAGGCTTGATGCTAGAGATATAAAGTAGGATAAGATACCATCCTGCGCCTGCTCCACAATCTTGATGCATTTGCAGAGAAAGGCTAATAAAAGATAATTTCAGTAGATAAGTGTTACAACAAGTGTGCACCAACTCCAGTGATGAAACTAAAAGAGGCACAATTAATTGATTGGGAGGGTTTGAGAGGGGAATGTTTCAGAGAGGAGAAGATCTTTGAATTAATTTCCCAAATTAGAATAGGTATTCTAAGGCAACTCTGAGAATGGTGAAGGAGGTTTTGTGCTAAAATACTTGGGCATGAAGCAGCTTGGCACCTTCAGGAGGCTGTCAGTCATTTGATATGACAAAAGTGTAGGGTATGAGCAATAAAGTCCTAGGAAGTACACTGATAAATGAAGACAAGTCCTAGATCACAGAGTACAATCACTCTCCATATCTGTGGGTTCTGCATCCACAGATTTAATCAACCAAGGATCAAAAATATTTTTAAAAATTCTAAAGTTCCAAAACCCAAAACGTGAATTGGCTATGCACTGGTGACTATTTACACAGCATTCATATTGTATTAGGTGTGATAAGTAATCTAGAGATAATTTAAAGTATATGGGAGGATATGCGTAGGTTATCTGCAAATACTACATCATTTTATATAAGGGACTCGGGCATCCACAGATTTTTGTATCTATGGGAGGTCCTGGAATGAATCCCCCATGGATACTTAGGGACAACTGTACCTTCCAAGTATGCTATAGAATTTGGTGTTCACTCTGTAGGCAGTGGGAAGCTATTAGAATACATTTAGAAGGAAAATAGCATTGTCAGTTTTGTGGTTTTAGACAGCTTATTCTGGCAGCCATTTGAAGGATTAGTTAAAAACTCAAATTTGAATCTTTCAAATCTGTGATCATTTAACCTATAGATTCAGAGGGTCTGTTAAACTCCTACAACTGCATACAAAATTTGTGTACCTATATACTATTCCTGGGGAGAAGGCCCATAACATACATTTGACTTCCAGTCACTGAAAGAGGATGATATTGAAGGCTGGGAAGTAGGATGACCAACTCATCCCAGTTTGCCTGGGACTCTTCTGGTCTTAGTACCAAGAGTATTGCATCTGGGAAAGTTCTAAATTCCAAGCAAACTGTGATACATAATCACCTTACTAAGAAGTCAGAAGACTGTGGCAATAGTCCCTGTAAAAGGAAATGAGAACTTCAGTTAGAGGAGCAGTATAAGCTACAGAACTGAGTGGCTAATGGGTTTAAAGTATAGGAGAAAGGATGAACTGAGGATAAAACCTATGTATCTAGCTCTAGTTACTATATTTATCTGGTTGCCATAAAAGAAAGTGTGTGTGTGTGTGGGGGGGGGTGTGTGTGTAAAGATGACTTCCATTTTGAACATGTTGATAGTAAGTATTTATGAGGTTCTGATGGACATACCTGATAGGAAGTTGGATATTTAGATTTAAAGTTGTAGAAAATATATCTAGGATGGATATGTAATTTGTAAGCCATTACATTATAAGTACTAATTGAAATTTGAATAAGACTATTCAAAGATGATACATATAATGAGAAGTAATGGTCAAGGAGAGGATTCTGGGGAGTTTCTACAATACATTCAAGGACATCCATGGGAAGAAGATCCTACAAAGGGTATGAAAAAGGTCTGCTCAGTACTGTAAGCAGATTACCAAGAGAAACTGCACTCTAAGAATCTAAGGGAAGAAAGATTGTGATTTTTATTTATAAATTTAAAGTTTTAAATATTTTCATGGAAATATTAACTAACGTAAACAGAAAAAAATTTGAATATAAAAATTGAAAAGGAAGAAATGAAATATTACTTGAAGCTTGTATAATTATACACTTAGAAAATTATTTGAAAATATGATTGAAGACAATAAGAGAATTTAATAAGCTGGCTAGATACAAAATATACACAGAAACCAATAGTTTCTGTTCATATGAACAATAAAGAATTAGAAGATTTAATGGAAAAAGACAATCATCTACAATAGCAACAATGAGAGTTAATATTAAATGCTATTATTGATGAATACTGAATGTTATTATGTGCTAGGTACTCTTCTAAGGCTTTCATAGGCCTACTGCATTTAATCCTCAAAACAACTGTATTTTACAGATGAGACAATGGATGCAAAGAGAGTTTAAGTAACTTGCTTGTGTTTATACAGTTAATAAGTGACAGACCTACATTTTAAGTGTAGGGAGTCTTAATCCATAGGCTGTGGTTTTAACTGTTATACTATGTAGTTAGTACCCTTAAGAAAGAGAAGTAGTAAGGTAATACTCAGGAATATACTGAACAAGAAAGGCCCAAAATCTGTATAAAGAAAATGTTAACATGCTACCAATGGAGAAAGGAAGTGTTGGACAAATAGACTTGGATGGAAAAAAATATAAAAATACAAGTTCTCCCTAAACTGATCTATAAATATAACTTGATTCCAATATAAATAACAATAAATTTTCCTATGAAACTAGTTTTAAAATTCATATAAAATTTTTAAAAGGAAAAACTTAGAAAAGAAGAGTATTATTGAGGGGATAGCCCATCAGATATTTTAAAACTATTAAAATTTTCAACAATTAAAAAAAGGCAGCACTGGCACATGAGCAGACAGATAAATGGAATTCCAGAAATAAATAAGTGCATAAGGATTCACTATATAGTAAAGGTGGCATTATATAATATATATCATCTATCAGTGGAGGAGAAGATGGATGATTCAATAAATGGTCTTGAACAAGAGGGAAGTCATCTGGAAAAAATGAATTCATATCTTATCACTTAAAACAAGAGAAATTTGAGAAAACTGAAGAGTCCACTGTAAAAATATTAAAGCATAAAATTAATAGAGAAAGAAATTATTTTATAATCTCAGTGTATGAGAGACCTTTATGTGTATGACACAAATGCAAAGGCCATAAGAAATTATATTGATCTGCAAATCAATGTGATACATCACATTAACAAAACAAGAAATAAAAATCATATATCATCTCAGTAGATGCAGAAAAAACGGTTGACAGAATTCAACATCCAGTTAAGAAAAAAACTCTCAACAAAGTGAATAGAGAGGGAATGTAACTTAACACAATAAAGGCCATATATGACAAACCCACAGCTAACATAACTAGTTCAATGGTGAAAAGCCTAATGCCTTTCTTCTAAGATCAGGAACAAGACAAGGATGTCTACTCTCACCACTGTTATTCAACATGGTTTGAAAGTCCTAGATGGACCAATTAAGCAAGAAAAAGAGCTCAAAGGTATCCAAATCAGAAAGAAAGAAGTAAAACTGTCATTATTTACAGATGACATGATACTATATATAAGAAAATCCCTAAAGACTCCAACAAAACCTATTATAATTAATAAATGAATTTAGTAAAGTTGCAGGAGGCAAAATTAATATACAGAAATATGGTGTGTTTCTATACACTAATAACAAATATCAGAAAGATATCCCATTCACAATTGCATCCAAAAGAATAAAATAGCTAGGAATAAATATAACCAAGGAGGTGAAAGATCTGTACACTAAAGACTATAAGACACTGATGAAAGAAATTGAAGACACAAATAAATGGAAAGATATTCCACATTCATGGAAGAATTAATATTGTTAAAATGTCCATACTCCCCAAGGCAATCTACAGAGTCAATGCAATCCCTATCAATATATCAGTGGCATTTTTCACAGAAATAAAACAAATAATTCTAAAATTTATATGGAAACTTAAATGACCTTGAATAGCCAAAGCAATCTTGAGAAAGCAAAACAAAACTGGAGGTATCACACTCTCTGATTTCAAACTGCATCAACAAAGCTTCAGTAATCAAAACAGTATGGTATGGCACAAAAACAGACAGGTAGATCAATGGACAGACTAGAAAGTCCAGAAATAAACCCACACATATATGGGCAATTGATCTAGGACAAAGGAGAAAAGAACATGCACTGGAGAATGTACAGTCTCTTCAATAAATGGTGTTGGGAAAAAATGGACAGCACACACAAAAGAATGAAACTAGACCACTATCTTACACTATACACAAAAATTAATCCAAAATGGAGTAAAGACCTGAATTTAAAACCTGAAACCATAAAATTTCTAGAGGAAAACATAGGCAGTAACCTCACTGACATCAGTCTTAGTGATATTTTTTTGGATCTGACTCCAAAGACGAGGGAAACAGAAGCCAAAAAATGAGACTAAATCAAATTATAAAGCTTCTGCATAGTGAAGGAAAGCATCAGCAAAACAAAAAAAGGCAACCTAGTAAATGCGAGAAGGTATTGTATTTGCAAGATATATCAGATAAGGGTTTAATATCCAAAATATATAAAGAACTCATACAACTCAACAACAAAAAACAAACAACCTGATTAAAAAAATGGGCGGAAGGTCTGAATAGACGTTTTTCCAAAGAAGACATACGGATGGTCAACAGGCACAAGAAAAGGTGTTCTACATCACTAATTATCAGGGAAATGGAAATTAAAAAAAAACATAATGAGATATCACCTCATGCCTGTTGGAATGGTTATTATGGAAAAGACAAGGAATAGCAAATGTTGGAGAGGATATGGAAAAAAGAAACCCCTGTACACTGTTGGTAAAACTGTAAACCGCTGCAGCCACTATGGATAACTGTATGGGGATTCCTCAAAAAAATAGAAAGAGAACTATGATATGACCCAGATACTCCACTTCTGGGTACTTAGCTGATGAACACAAAACACTAATTTGAAAAGATATATGCACCCATATATTCATTGCAGCATTATTGACAATAGCCAAGATATGCAAACAACCTAGGCTTCACTGATGAGTGGATGGGTAAGGAAGATGTGGAATACACAGGTGTGGAATACTACACAGCCATAAAAAGAATGAACTCCTGCCTTTTTCAACAACATGAATGGACCTTGAGAGTATAATGCTAAGTGAAATAAGTCAGAAGAAGAAAGACAATACCATATGATTTTACTGATATGTGGAATTTTAAGAAAACCAAGGAAATAATACAAAATGAACACATGGATACAGAGCACAAATCAGTGGTTATCAGAGGGGAAGGGGGTTGGGGGTGGGCAAAATAGGTGAAGGAGCTCCACTGTATGGTGACTAGACATGTGGTGATCACTCTTGTTGTGTACGTAGATTTTGAACTATAATGCTGTATACCTGAAACTTATATAATGAAATCATTTTGATAAATTCAACTACATAAAATTAAAATATGTAGTCCTGACCAAACTTCTGTTAGGAAAATCACAAGGTAAATGATAAAGAGGGAAAACAGAACAATATAAGAAATATGCAATTTCTTTTTACTGAAAATACTTCTTTCAAATCAAAAGAAACACTTACAAAAAAACCCATCATTACCAGATGCAGACAAAAATCAATTATATATCTATTTTTAAAGGATTGAATATATCTGCAGGGAATGGAAACTATAAAATGATATAACAGACTTGAAGAAACAGGTAAAATTTCTAGAAATTAAAATAAATGTACAACTAAAATTGAAAGCTGAAAGGACAAATTTAACAGGAGAATAGACATAGCAAAAGAGAACTGATGAACTGAAAGGTAGGTCAGATGAAAATTTTCACAATGAAACACAGAGGTTAAAAAGAAGTGCAAATATAGAAGAAAGAGCAGCACACTAGAATAGAGTGAGAAGTTCTAACATAAGCTTAATCAGAATCCCCGAAAGAGAGGAGAGAACAATATTCGTTGTGATAATGCCTGAGGATTTTTCATTACTAAAGAAGGATGCACATCTACAAATAAATAAATCATAAGCATGATGAACAAAAAGAAGTCCATATCCAATTCCATCTTACTGAAATTTTAAGAAATTAAAGAAGAGAAAAGTCTATAAATCAGTAAGAAGAAAACCAAACACACCCAAAAAATTGTTTATTTTCAGAGGAACAATAATTAGATAGAAAACTGACTTCTTATTAGTAAAAATAAAAGCCAGAATATATGTTCTGAAAGAAAAGAACTACCAATTTAGAATTCTATGACTGATAAACTATTCTTCGACAATAAAATAAAATCAACATATTTAGACAGACAAAATTGAGTGATGTTGTCACAAGCAAATCTATATATACAAAGGAAAATTCCAAAGCATGCACTTCTAATAGAAGAAAATGGTCTCAAAGGGATGTCTAAATTGCAAGATGGAAAAAAAAAGACAAGGTACTTATAAATATATGTGAAACTTCAAATGAATGTTAACTGTATAGAAGCTGTAATAATAGTATCTAGTTTGAATTTTTAAATACATAATTAATATAAGCATTATAATGCAGACCTTGGAGAAGGAGTAAAGTGACTTAAAGTGCCCTATAGTGCTTGTTTTTCTCCAGTTGAAAATTAAAGTTATTGATTAATATAAGACCTTGAAAAGTTAAGGATGCATATTAGAATTTTCAAAGAATTCACTGAATTCAGAATAACCACTGAAAGAATTCACAAAAAATGTTTTTGTTATCTATTACTGTGTAACAAACCACACTCAAATTTAAAGGACAACAATAAGGCCCTATGTAAGGACTCTTCTATTAAATTAAAAGTCCTACACATCTTAGTAAAGCTAGGAAAAGAAATAAAAAATAAAAAAGATTGTAAAGGAAGAAACAAATCTATTATTACTCCCAGATGATATGATTATGTACATAAAAAATCCAAAAGATTATATGTAATTAATAAGAGATTTAACAAGCTAGCTAGATATAGAAACAATATATAAAAAAGCAATCATTTTGGGCTTCCCTGGTGGCGCCGTGGTTGAGAATCTGCCTGCCAATGCAGGGGACACGGGTTCGAGCCCTGGTCTGGGAAGATCCCACATGCCGTGGAGCAACTAGGCCCGTGAGCCACAATTACTGAGCCTGCGTGTCTGGAGCCTGTGCTCCACAACAAGAGAGGCCACGACAGTGAGAGGCCCGCGCACCGCGATGAAGAGTGGCCCCCACTTGCTGCAACTAGAGAAAGCCCTCGCACAGAAACGAAGACCCAACACACCCAAAAAATAAATAAATAAATAAATAAATAAATAAATAAACAAAAAGCAATCATTTTCTATTTGCCAAAACATTATTTAGATAAATTTAAGAGAAAGGTTTACTTTAACATCTGAAGTATCAAGTAGCTAGCTAAGAATAATTCTACCAGATTTCTGCAAAGAGCCAAGCATAAACAAAAAATACTCAAGAAGAAAGTGTGGATGCTGCTATATTTAAGACAGATGACCAACAAGGACCCCCTGTATAGCACAATATTATATAGCTCAATATTATATAACAACCTAAATGGGAAAAGAATAGATACATGTATATGCATAACTGAATCACTTTGCTGTACACCTGAAACTATCACAACATTGTTAATCAATTATACTCCTATATAAAATAAAAAGTTAAAAAAATAAGTGTGGATGAGGAAAGGTCTTGCTCTATAGATAGTGAGATTTATAAAGCTATTGTGATTAAAATAGTGTGGGATTGGGGTACAGGAATATACAAAGGGTTGAATGGCACTGATGGAAAACTAGGAAGGTGACACACACCTATACAGATGCTTAAATATATCAATGCTGACACTGAAGTCAGGGAGATGACAGTCTTTTAAAGAAGTGGTAGTGATAAAATCGGGTATTTGCATGGATGGCAGAAGTTGGAATCTGTGTCACATGTGTGCAACAGGGAGCTGTAAGGGTATTATAGAGCTATACATAAAAAACAAACAAGAATTCTTTTACAAGATAATACAGAGGGATATCTTCATGATCTGTGGCCAGAAAATGACATCCCCAACAAGATACAAAAACTACAGACTATAAAGAAAACAATTAATATATTTATGATATTAACAATATGAAAAATGTGTTTAGCAAAGGAGATCATAAAGACAATGAAATGGCGAGCCACAGAAAATAATATATGTAATACATACAACTGACAAAGGGGTCATATCTGGAATATACAAAGAAATATAGCAAACCTATTAGCCAAACATGAACAACATAAAGCAAACCTATGAAACACAGGGAAAGAGCTGGAACAGAGTCTTCTGAAGAATGTAAATCCAAATTAGATTGGCTAACCAGTAATAAAAGAAAATCTGAGAACATCAAATGATAAGAATGTGGAGCAACCAGTAAACTCCTTCACTGCTGGGGCAACATAAATTGATCAAATCCATTGGGAAATAGTTGTCACTTTTTAGTAAATTTGAAGATTTATATATTTCATGCTTTAGCAATTTCACTTCTAGATCTATACCCTATAGAAATGTGTGCTTAGAGGTATAAGATACCATACAGAAAAAAAAAGAAGCATTAGTTCTTCACCCCAAAAAGATAGATCTTTAAACATAATTTTTATTGAGCAAAAGATAACAGATCCCCCAATATATGTAGCACATCATTCCATTTATAGAGAGAACAAAATTAAACTAATATAATTATAATTTATGGATAAATACATAAGCAGTGATACTGTAAAGACAAGCAGGAAGTGGTTACTGTAAAAGCCAAAGGCAATGTTGAGAGCCATCATGCTCTCCCTAGATGGCTTGTGATTAGGAAGAGGAGAGGAGAGTGGAGGGTAGGGTTGAGTTGCTTCTGGGGAAATGTCAGTATCTCATTTCTCTACCTGGATGTCAGTTACACAGTGATTCATTTTCTGTTACTTCATTAGATTGGATATTTATATTTTGTTCACTTTTATGTATTTATATTTCATTTCATAATTTAAAAATTTGAAAAAATAAAGAATGATTTTTTTAAAAGGTTGAGGGTTGATTCCTAGTGACTGCCACTAGTCATAAAAGGGAATTCTTGGTACTGGTGGTGATTTGTTTATGAAAATTCATCAAGCTGTACAATTTATTATTTGGGCACTTTCCATAGGTGTACTTAAATAAAATGTTTTTAAAAAATTAAATTGAAAAGAATAGAGGAGACTAAAGAGGAAACAGTATAGACTGTTCTTTTTGTAAGTTGAAGTTTGAGTGGCAGTGAATCTTGAGGTGTCTTGAGGGTGACACAAAATTTTGGAATTTCTATTTTATAGAAGAGACGAGCATATTTATAAGTGATGGGGAAAGGATAAGCAGAGAAGATGGAGTGAAAACAAAGAAGAAAAGATAACCAAGGGCAGTCCTCAGTTTTAAAGGGATGGGGAAGGAAGTAGGTGTACAGATGGAAAGATAGGGCTTGAGCGAGGACAAGGGTCCATTTTCCTTTGAAACTTGGGAGAAGGAACTCAGAAAGGAAAACCTTGTCATGGACAGGAGAAAAGATAACCTTGTAGTGTATAAGTCATGGATGCAAAGGTTGAATCCTCAGACTACAAAAGAACATAATATCACTTATCAAGGCAGCAGGTATAGGAACTCTTCTCTCCAAGAAGAGCACGAAGGATTAGAAATGTTACAGTGAAGCAATGGAAAGAAAGAGAACAGCTAGAGAACTTTTCAAGGATTGAGTTGTGCTTGCTGATGGTTTAGCAGCACTGGGAGTTGATATATTTGGTGGCATTGATTTGATTGAATCGAGATCGAGAATCTTCAGTTAAATTTGGCAGAGGTTTATGGAAAAACAGGTTGAGGTAACTGTTGATTTTCGAGTCCCATTGAGAGTATGGTTAGAGGGTGCATATGGGGCCTGGAATTTAGAGGGAAGGAAGTAATATCAAAATAGGGTGATCCAATGAGACAATTGGAACAGTTGATGGCCTATAGGTCTGGGAAAGGTGGAAGAAAAGGCAAATGGAAGAATGGCAAGTCAGAGAATTGCACTGATACTTCACCCCAAACCAATTAATTCTCCCCAAAAGTCTGATCAAAGTCTGATCAAAATTTTCAACTTTACAATGGAATCTTCTAATTCTTCTCCTTAATACAAAACAGAATCCAGTAGAAGACATATGATGTAATTTCAACTAACAATTTAACATAGCTTCTCTTAAGAACAGGCCTGGAGAAGAGCATTTCATTGAAACTCCACCTTACAAATAAGAATTTAGGTTAAATATGATGGGAGAGTAGGTAAATCTGCAAAAAAAGAAAATCAAAGCACACATCTCAAAGCTCCAGTATATATTTACTTGGGTCATTCTTTATTTGAGTCATGGCTTGCCTTTGCAACTAGGATGACAATTTTCTGTAGGTGTCAGATGGTTGGAAGAGTAGAACTCTGCCAGAAGTTCTTCCTAAACTGCTAATGGTCAGGAAAAAGAAAGAAAAGAATCAGAGCAAAACTGTTCTGATTGAGGCTGAAGCTGTTGCTTTCTGCTCCATCTGTGATTCTCTTCACAGGAAATGGAGTTGCCTGAAGGCTTGGTTAAAAGCCTCCTTTTTTTCCTCTCACCCTCACCCCCTCCCCTGATTTCTGGACTCCAGTTGGTCTAGTTGTTGCTGTCATTTCCCACCCATGCACAGTGACACTGCACTGCTACCATGTTGACAGAAAGGGTGCTGCCACAAGCGAGGTAAGAAGAATTAATCCATCAACCAGAAGGCAGTTGTTGAGCAAAACTTGTGTTAGGTACAACGAAGGATATTGAAAATGCATCAGAAAATGAATATCTTTGTATGGTGACAGATGGCAACTAGATTGATCATGGTGATATTTTGAAATGCATAGAAATATCAAATCACTATGTTGTGTGCCAGGAACTAACATAGTGTTGCAGGTCAGCTATACTTCAAAAACAAACAAATAAACAAACTCATAAAAAAGAGATCAGATTTGTGGTTACCAGAGATGGGGGTTGGGAGGAGGGGGAATTGAACGACGGCAGTCAAAAAGTACAAACTTCCAGTTATAAAATAAATAAGTACTAGGGATGTACTGGACAACACGAAAAAGATAATTCACACTGCCGTATGTTATAAATGAAAGTTATTGAGAGAGTAAATCCTAAGGGTTCTCATCACAAGGAAACAATTTTTTTCTGTTTCTATAATGTTGCATCTATATGAGATGACAGATGTTCACTAGACCATTTCATGATGTATTAAGACAAATCATTATGTTGTACACTTTAAACTTATGCAGTGCTGTATGTCAATTATATCTCAATAAAACTGGGAAAAAATGTTCATTCCCAGTGAGGAATTGTTTCATGTTAAGTAAAGCAGGCTTATGGGAACCCTTTCAAAGGCTTGTGCTTCAGTCTGTTAATTGTCCGTCTGTTCTCTTTGTTCCTGTGACTGTCCTGCACCCTTGTGAAGTGAGGGATTCATTTATTCAAGTTTAACTGAATACATGAAAAAACATGAATGAAAAAAAAGAAAATACCTAAGAAAAATTTATCTTTAAGGATCTTACCTATTAGAGGAATAAGGCAAAATATTAACATTTAACAAATCTAGACATGTATGAATAAGTGCCAGAGGAAGAAAAGATAGAGATTTCAGGGTGAACTGGGGTGGTCGGTATAGGCTACATGAGGGAAGAGAGATGTGATCTGAGAGATGAAGTTTCATTCAGAATTTTGACAGGTGACTACACTGAAATATCAAGAGTCGTCTTCATATTATCTCCTATTTCCCAATAAAAAGGTCAAAATAGCCAGTGTTGTCACTTGAAATCTCTGCATTTAATCAAGTCACAATTATTTGTGTCAGGGAAAGAAATAACTCAAAAATAATTTACTTTGGAATTGGAATAAAATGTTTGATATTACTTGAAGTCTATCTGTCCTACTCATTTTGGTGTGTTTAGGTTAATGGTAAAATAAGCTTGCTTTCTCTGAGCACACGCAAGAGAGCAGAGAGACATGACTCGGCCCTGGATGGTGGTGAGTGAAGCCACCCTAGGATTAAAAAAATGGCAAACGCTCCTCAATCACTTTTCTGTTGTTGTGGCCAAACACAAATAGCCTCAAAACATCTGGGATTTCCTCATTTTAGTTCCAGGTTGTCAAATTTTCACACATTCTTGCTTTTTAGTGCTCGGGGGTGAGGTCTTTTTTTTCTAACTTGATTTGTGTCCTCTTGCAAAATTGTTAAGAATTCCCATCAAATGGGGGCCTTAGATTTTCCCACGTCAACTGTCTCTTATAATGGCAGCTGGTGTAGACAGAGGAAAAGAAAGACTAGAGAGGTGTAAAGAGAATTTCTGGGTAAAAAGACAACGACATCAACAGCAAACTAAATTATTAAAGAAAATTTCCTAAAATCTTTCCTTTAATTTCAAAGGGATCGGTAATTTGAAATTGAGGCACACGGTAGAATGACAGCTTTCAGACATCTTTGATCTTCCCTAGAATTTCAACTTGCCCCACCCAACTTTCACACTTTTGTCTCTCTTCTCTGCTTTAGTTTTTTCCCTTAGCACTTTTCATTTTCTAATGTACAATATACTTTACTTATTTTATCTTATTTATACTTTGTCTTCACCACTAGAATGAATATTTCCACGTTTCTGCATGGTACAGGCTATCTGAGAATGAACACTAGTAAACTTGGTGAAAGGATGGATTGAATAAAAAACAAGTCTTGGATGTGAAAGATAATGTATAGTGAATATGATTTAAGACTTGTCTACCCCAGAGTCATTTGTTTACACCCAGGGTAGTAAAAACCCAGGAAATTTCTCCTCCCCTCCTCAGGGATTTGTTTATATTCCAGAGTGAAGGACTTTCTCTTTCTGGAAGGGAGGATGGGTTCATGTGCCAGCCACCCTATATAAGCTTTGAGTCTCATAATTTCCGGGCTCCTCTACTATGGTACGACCCTAATAAATGTTCAAGAGAACATCTGCCCTTGTTGTGTTGCTCTACGGGGGACTGGAAAACTGATGCTAAAATGCTCTGTAGGTAATAAACAATCTGTTTTCTGATCCAGAGATCTGTGATTCCTGTCAGAATCTACCTATCTATCTATCTACCTATCAATCATTTATCTATCTATCTAAGCTTAACAGACAAATGGAAGGAAGGAAGGAAAGAAGAGAGGGAGGGAGAAAAGGAGGGAAGGAAGGAGGGAGGAAGGAAGGTTGGTTGCATATTAACCTGTCAGGAATTCTTTATACTCCTGCATTGGATGGAAAAATTTACAGATAATAATGGAGGTCTATTCTATTCAACTTTTAGATATAAGTTGTTCTACATATATATTTTTCAGATCACTCTTGGTAATTTTAAGTGACGTTTTCAGTTCCATGCCAACAAACAAGCCAAATAACATTCGATTTCTGAGAAAAAAAATTAAGAAGACTAAAGAGGATGCAATATGTTTGTTTCCAAAGTATTTACTAGAAAGTATGTGATTTGCTAAGTGTAAAGAATGATTGATCATTTACCTCTGACAAAAGTCTCAGTGAAAAACTGTCCAAGAAAAGGATTGGTAGTTTGAAGCAAATTGGCTGAGGTAATAACAAAGAACTCCTTTTCTGAGATAACACATAAATTTATAAAGATGATCTATTAAAATGGCTAAAATGGGAAGGAGAATCATTTGGCCTAAGTTTTCCTCGGGACGCGGTCAAAATATATAGAATTCTCCTCTGAACAGAAGAAATAACAAACTCTATTAAACCAAAGATTCCAGAAACTCTTAATTTGCTATTTTGCTGACATTTTGGGTATTGAGAAAAGCTTTAGCCAAATGAGCAACTCATCAATTTATCTATAGGCATTCCAAGGTTTTTTTTTTTTCCCCAAGTCCATTAGGGTACGAAGTGATTCATGAAAAACTTCAAAAGGATTGATTAATGCATGTCTAGTTTCTGTAGTTAAAATATTTGAAAGCTCTTTACTCCCCCCAAGTTTTACAGTGATTCACCTAAAAAAATCTCTTTCGTTGGCAGAAGCACATGTTAGTTACATTTATACACTCAAAGAAACACTGTAGAGACCAAAATATTATGTTACTAAGTTAATGATATGCATATCTCATAGAATTTTCTGTAATCGATATCTGTGACCAAGTTGGCAACAGATCAAACAGTTCCCCAGACTGTTTGATCCCTGCTAGGCCCCTCCTCTGAGTGCTTCACCCACTGACCATTACACAGTTTATTATATGCGTCACCTTCAGACAATGATTCACTGCCAGTGTATGATCTTACTACAGCTGCTGCATATATATTTGGGGATTTCTATCTTGCTCAATGTCAATTATAATATTTACTTACTCATATGCTAACAAAAGCACTATGTTTCATTTATTGCATTATTAGCTATATAGATATTCTTTTAGCTGTATATTCAGATATGCTGTGACCTAGGCAAAAACTGTGTACCCCAACTTTGAGAGAAGACAGTACAAGGAGGGTATGACACATGCTCAGCATAATATTCTATATTTGCCTGTCATGCCATTGAACAGTTTCAAAGCAGTTTCACTGGCATTTCATCTGATCTTCAGAACTACAAGGTGACCCACCTTCTGATTTTCAGGTCTGTCATGTCAGACAGGTTTAGGCTCATTCTGAATGACCCTAGAAGGTAGAACTAAATCAACAGATAAAATCTGTAGGGAGTCACATTTTAACCCCCAATAAAGGAGCATTTTCTGCCTATTAGATCTCTATGCGTACACTAGTTTGCTTTGTAGTTAGTGTGTTTCTTAATGAAAATATCCAATACAGTGACAAAAAAGGAGTAAGGTATCCACTGAGTAGCCAGATGAGATGACCTTTCAAATATCTTCAAATGTTGGAATCCTTGGGTAAGTTCTCTAGGATTCCTTTAGTTTAGGATAGGTAGTAGCTTGCTGTCCTTCAGATCCTAAAAGGGAATCTATCACCCCTCTCTTCCCTGTCTATATTCTTCAGTGCTACTGGACACATGCCCAGTTAAGACGAAGAACAGTTCAGCCATGGGCTGCAGCTGCTGCGTGGCTAATGGAAAAGGCGGCCAGGAATGCACACTCTGTCTACTCCATGCCAACAGGCTCGCCTGATCTGAACAAAAATCCAGTCAAGCTGCCTGTTTGGCACTATGCAAGCAACACATCTGGGTGCCTCACAAGATTTCTAACTGAAGTGAGGGGCTGATTTCAAACTATGTAGACCCAACATTAAATGCTCTCTTCCCCAGTGGGCTGTGCCATAAGCCAGTGAAAGTTGGGAAAAGAACCTAAAAAAAAAAAGAGTGGATATATGTATAACTGATTCACTTTGCTGTACACTTGAAACTAACACAACATTGTAAATCAACTATACTCCAATAAAAATTAAAAAAAAAAAAAAAGTTGGGACCCTGAAATCCATGGGATCTTGGAGCAGCAAAGGGTCTCAGTGAACTTACTCTACATTTCTCAGAATATGTTCCATGGAAACATTGCTTTGTGAAAGGCTCCTTGGGAAGAAGATGATCTGATATTAAAGACATTAAAGAAATATTGCACATTTGGATCTTTCTAGAAGGTTCACAGTGCACATTAATGTATTAAATGTTTTGAGAAGTCTTATTGCAAAGAAGCTTCAGTAAACACAGATCTGACAAACACAATTTTTCCCTTGCATAATGGTCATTAACATTCCATAGAAGATACACTAGGATATAATGATATTTTAGTACCAAACCCTTCTTTTTACACATGAAAAAACTTAGGTCCAGAGAAATAAAGTGACTTGTCCTAGGCTGAATAAACTGACAGAGTTATGACTAGACTTGGGTTTCCTAATCTTACTTTCTTTTTTTCTGAAAGACTGTCATGATCCCATTCTCGACTTTTCTACTTCATTTTATCATGCCTAGGTCTGGTGCTCATCTTTAGACTGATCAGCTCTGGCTACAGGGTAGAGTCTGGGAAAAGCCTTAGGATAAGTGCCAGTTTGGCCAGTCTACTGGAGCCAAGAGTGGTCATGCTGTAAAAAACCAATAGCATGTCAGATTGTGGAGAGATATACTACCAGATTTGGAATTATTCACAACTAAAAAGTTATGGCTGCTCTAGCACATGCATTTCCTCCTTTGCATACAAAATTCCTAATGAGCCCTTGCTTGACCTAATTCACCTATTCCACACAGAACCTCAAGTCCACTCAACCCAACTCAAAATAAGACAACTAGAGATTACATCCTTTTAATGTTCCAGAAGTGATATGATCATTATAAGTTCAGAAACTCAGGATTCCTTCTCTAGATGGCTCAGTCAGATCCAAATATGGCTCTTGAGATGCATAAAATATATGGACTTAACATCCTCCCCAAATACAGCCCAGTATACAATGGTGTGTGGGGTGGGAAGGGGAAGAGGGCAGCAGTGAAAATTCCCATTTGAAAAATTAGAGAGACGAGTACACCATACCTTGTACACTTATAGATGTTGGTAGCAAGATGGACATTGGATGAGTGACTTACTTCTTTAACAATTAACTGAGCCTCATAAATGGTCAATATGGACCCCAAGATCAGACTCCTGGAAATATTTCCCCTGTGGTTTTCAGGACCATCCATGAAAGAGGAAGTGTGGAATCCTCGGGTTGTCCCCTAGCTGTTTAATTCTCTTGGTGGTCATTTTGGTGACTGTGAATTGCCTAAGATGCTGAGAAGTGCAGCCATCTTTTTTCAGCCCTAAGAATCTTTTTGATCATACAGTTACCCTAAGAGTTTAAGTGGCTGTTGCTCAATATCACTATTGTAGACACTCTTTACTAATTAGCAATATAGGAAACCGTATCGTCTAATATAGACTGAACTACAAACTCAAGACACTGTCCAGTTTCCTAATATTTACTTAAAGTTATCAGCCTTGGAACATAAATAAAACACAGTAGGCTGACTTGGGGCAGCTAGATATTTTTTCCCATAAATGAATTTATTTTAGATCAGAGCTATCCTATAAAATGTCCTGCAATGATGGAAATGTTCTTATTTTGTGCTATCCAATATGGTAGGCACTAGGCACGTATAGCTACTGAGCACTCGATAAGTGGTTAGAGCCAATGAGGAACTAAATTTTTAAATTTTATTTCATTTTAATTCATTTAAATTTACATGGCCACATGTGGCTAATGGCTACCATATTGGACAGCACAGTTCTAGAATGATCCAATGCCAAGGTTAATTCCCAACCAGAACTACATATTATAGCAATTATCAAAAGGTGCTTTGATAGCAAGAGACTATGAAATTGGGGTTCTCTGATTCACCTCCTCTTTTTCTGTGTATTTATATTTTAAACTGTAACCCTGTGTTATCTTTAGCATCAGAAGCAGAGTCTATTAAAAAAACACTATACTAATATTGCAGCTCAGAAACACCAACGATGATCTGATCTTAAGCACTTTAAGATCTTCCTTATAACAAAGTTATATATTTACCCTGTTATTTCCAATTCTATTTTTCAGCAAAGTAACCTTGGACAGGAACTTCTTGCCCTCTTGAAATATGTCTATGGAGGCCATGAGAAATATTCAGTAACTCTGATAATCTAATAATTTCCCACAAAAATTCTTAAACTTTCAGCCTCAAAGAGCATACTATCTGATCCCAAGAGAGAAATCAGGTAATCGTCACCAAAAATTAACTGTTCTTCATTCTGATCCTAGAATGGGGAAATACTCACTGCTCCCAGCCCTCACGAGTTAGTTCCATATTTTCTCCAAAGTTCTGTTTTTCTTTAAACATTTGCCAACTTGAGTACTAGTATTCTTTTGGTTCCAAGTGACAGAAATCCATTTAAGGCACACAAAAAATAGGTAACTACGGATATAGGAAGGCCTCATAGAAGGCAAGACAGGAATAGTCAACCATATGTATAAGGAGGAGCTGTATTCCAGGTATTCAGTGGCACCTAGTGAAATGGATGGCATCTTTTAAACCTCAACCTGAACATAAAGGTGTAAATTGCTTTTTTTCTGTGAATAAATCTTCAGGAAGATTCCTAAACTCTTTTTTTGTTTGTTTGTTTTTGATATAGACTGTCTATATTTTAATTTTTCTTAGTAACTTCCAAGCAAGATTTTAAAATTTAGTTGTGCTCCATATTTATAGTTTACCAGGACCTCTTGAGGACTGAATTTCCTCTGTCACATTTTGTTCTCACTTGAGAGTCACTTTATCTCATGAATCCCATGCTTTGGATTCTCTGCTGTGACCTCCTCCATCAAATTACTTCTAGCTTCCCTTTGTAAGAAAAGACTTTCTTTTTCTGCCTGCCTTTACACTCCTCCTTTTCTTTTTAGTATTTCTGTTAGTATTCCCTTCACATGCCCAGAACCAAAAGGACTGAAATAGCAAACAACATATCAACAGCAGCCCCAAAACACTGAACAGTTGGCACAGCTTGGAAAATGAGGGAGAGAAGTGGGCAACATAAAGGGTGAATGGGTTCCAGTTTTCTGCTACTGGGCACTGTCTGACAAAGACCCACAGCAGAAGTACCAAAACACTTCAATGAAACTTCATAAAATCTGAGGATACTATGTGGCAATTAGAACAAAAAAGCTGATGGATCTGTTCTTGGAGAACCATTTGCCTTCAGAAGAAATTGGTCATGATGGTGGATGGACATGAAACCAAGTTATTTGAAGAAGGATTGAAGATACTGGAAATTTTAGCCTCGCATCAGAAAATTACATAACCTAAGAGTCAAAATATTACATAACCCAGTCACTTCATCCAATCTTCTGTAAAATGTTTAAATTTCCTACCAACTATTTGTCTAACCAACGCTTAAAATGAGGATTAGTTTCTTCATTCCTTAAATAAGCAAAGCAGCTTATTTAATAGATATATTTTTAACCTTTTACTGAGTTTATAAAAACATACAAAAATTTCTCAAATCATAAGTGTACAGCTTGATGAATGTTCAAAATATGAACTGTTTTTTGGTTCCTAAGGATCATCTGTCTACTTGATTTATTTTAAAAAATTACTGAGGTATAATTGACATATAATATTATATTAGTTTCAGGTGTGCAATATGATTCAATACTTGTATATATTGTGAAATGATCACCACAAAGTCTAGTTAACATCCATCACCACACATAGTTACAATTTTATTTTCTTGTGATGAGAACTTTTAAGATCTACTCTCCTAGCAACTTTAAAATATGCAATATATTGTTATTAACTATAGTCACCATGTTGTACATTACATCTCCATGACATTTATTTTATAACTGGAAGTTTGTACATTTTTATTGAAGTAGAGTTGATTTACAATATTGTGTTAGTTTCAGGTGTACAGCACAGTGATTCAGTTATTTCTTCTGATTATATTCCATTATAAGTTATTACAAGATATTGAATATAATTCCCTGTGCTGTACACTAAATCCTTGTTGCTTAAGTATATTTTGATCCTCTTCACCCATTTTGCCCACCACCCACTCCCTGCCTGCAGCAAACACTAATCTGTTCTCTGTACCTATGACTTCGGTTTTGTTTTGCTTTGTTTTGTTTTAAGAATCCACATATAAGTGAGATCATACACTATTTGTCTTTCTCTATCTGACTTACTTCACTCAGCATAATGCCCTCAAGTTTCATCCATGTTGTTGCACATGCCAGGATTTCCTTATTTTCAGTGGCTGAATAATGTTCCATCATACATACATGATGGATCATAAATATGGTGGAATATTATATATATACATATATATCATTATATTTCAATAATGAATATAATTCATTATAATGAATATTCCATTATATTTATATTTATATATATGATGCATTTTCTTCATTTATCCATTGATGGATGCTTAGGTTGTTTACATGTCTTGGTTATTGTAAATAATGCTGCAAAAAGATGCAGATATCTTTTTGAATTAGTGTTTTTGTTTCCTTAAGATAAATATGCAGAAGTGGAATTGCTGGATCATATGGTAGTTCTAATTTTTTATTTTTTTGAGGAATCTCCATACTGTTTTCCACAGTGGCTGCACCAATTTACCTTCCCATCAAATGTGCACAAGGGTTCCTTTTCTCCACATCCCGGCCAACAGTTGTTTTTTCTTGTCTTTCTAATAACAGCCATTCTAACAGGTGTGAGGTGATATTTCGTTGTGGTTTTGATTTTTATTTCCTTGATGATCAGTGATATTGTGCACCTTTTCATGTTTCTGTTGGTAACTGTATACATCTTCTTTTGGAAAAAATGTATATTTAGTTCCTCTTCCCATTTTTTACTCAGATTGTTGGGTTTTTTGTTATTGAGTTGTATGAGTTCCTTATATATTTTGGATATTAACCCCTTATAAGATATATGTTTTGCAAATATTTTCTCCCATCCCACAGGCTGCCTTTTCATTTTATTGATGGTATCATTTGCTCTGCAGAGGCTTTTTAGTTTGATGTAGTACCAATTGTTTATTTTTGTTTTTGTTGCCTTTGCTTTTGGTGTCAAATCCAAAAAAAAAAAAAAAAAATCATCATTAACACAGCTGTCAAGGAGCTTACTGCCTAAATAGGAATTTAGTGGCTTCAAGTCTTATGTCCAAGCCCTTAATCTATTTTGAGTTGATTTTTGTGTATAGTGTAAATTAATGGTCCAGTTTCATTCTTTTGCATGTGGCTGATCAGTTTTCCCAGCACCATTTATTGAAGATTCTGTCCTTTCCCTGTTGTATATTCTTGCCTCCTTTGTCATAAATTAATTGCCCATATATGCATGGGTTGATTTTGGGGCTCTTTATTCTAATCCATTGATCTATGTGTCTGCTTTTATACCAAAAAACATAAACAAAATTGGCTTGATTACTCTAGCTTTGTAGTAGAGTTTGAAATCAGAGAGCATGATGCTACCAGCTTTGTTCTTTCTCAAGACTGCTTTGGCTATTTGGGGTCCTTTGTGGTTCCATACAAATTTTAGGATTATTTCTCAATTTCTGTGAAAAATGCCATTGATATTTTGAAAGGGATTGCATTGAACCTGTAGATTGCTTTGGGAGGTATGGACATTTTAACAATATTAATTCTTCTAATTCATGAGCATGAAATATTTTTCCACTTATTTGTCTCTTCAATTTCTTTCATCAATGTCTTACAGTCTTTAGTGTACAGGTCTTTCACCTCCTTGGCTAAATTTATCCCTAAGCATTTTATTCCTTTTGATGCAGTTGTAATGAACTCTCCATTTTAATTCCCAAGAAATAGATCATTAATAGCATCCAAGAAACTCCCTTCAGTTTCTTTCCCCTTCACTTCATTCCTGGAGGTAACGACTATTCACTATCTGTCAACATCAGTTAGTTTTGCCTGGTTTTGAATTTTATATAAAATGAAGTCATACAGTATGTACTCTATTGTGCCTGGCTTCTTTTATCCTCATATAGTTTTTGTGGGAGTGAATATTGCTACAAATATTTTGGAATATTGTTTGGTATTATCTAGTAAAAATAAACATAAACTCACCCTATGACCCAGAAATTGTACTCCTTCCTAAGCATATACCAAATCTAAATGTGTACATATGTGCACTAAAAGGCATGCTTAAGAATATCCAGGGCATCCTATTTATAATAGCCTTAAGTTGAAAATATCAAATGTCCATTTATAGTAGAATGGATACATAAATTATAATATATTCTCACAGTTGAATAAGAATGAATGAACTATTGTTTCACACAACAGTAAGGATGGATGAATCTCATAGTCATTCGATATTTTGACAGCTTTGATTCTTGAATGATTTTTCATATTTGAGTGGATGTCTGACCCTAGCTCTTTGACCAAATTTAATTAAAGAACAAATATAATCTTGCTTCCATGCTACAGATAAGATTGTCATGTACTATTTATAATTAGTCAGATTGATCTACAGCACGTTTAATATCTTAATGGGTAAAAGGAGATTTATAATGTACCCACTGACAAAGTCTAGGGTGAGTTGAAACACCACGTCACATAAGAAATATTTAAAGGGACTGGTAAGAAGTTACACAAGACCATAACTCTGTGGCTCTTCTTCATCTACTAGACTCTTTCCTATGCCAATGCCAAGTAACATTTAAAGGAGACAGACAGGAATAAAGACACAGACGTAGAGAATGGACTTGAGGACACGGGGCGGGGGAAGGGTAAGCTGGGACGAAGTGAGAGAGTGGCATGGACATATATACACTACCAAATGTAAAATAGATAGCTAGTGGGAAGCAGCTGCATAGCACAGGGAGATCAGTTCCGTGATTTGTGACCACCTAGAGGGGTGGGATAGGGAGGGTGGGAGGGAGACCCAAGAGGGAGGGGATATGGGGATATATGTATATGTATAGCAGATTCACTTTGTTACAAAGCAGAAACTAACACACTATTGTAAAGCAATTACACTCCAATAAAGATGTTAAAAAAAAAAAAGGAGACAGACAATGGCTTATAACAGAAAGGGAGATAAATATTATTCTGTCCATTTAAAGATGTTATTTTGTTCAGATAATCTCCCTGTTATCTAACTGGCCTTAGGTAACTGATACAAATATTGTTTCTCAATTCCTCATGTATTATATCTCTGTCTCTACTTCCAAGATATGGTTATACTCTACTAATCATTCACATTGTCCAATGAGGCACTGCTCCTTCAGAATAGCCTTTTTTTTTTTTTTTCTTGCTTACTTGACATTTTACACAGGAAACTGCTGGCAGAAGCATCCAGAACGTCCCTGACTCTGATCTTTTAAGGCATAATTTACTTCATTTGGGGGAGATGAGGAATTTCTCTCCTACCCTCAGTTTTCACCTCACTTCTCATAAACTCTCCTTCAAACTTATCAAAATTAAGGGAAAAAAATCTCCCTCTTCTAAAAAAAAAAATAGAAAAGGAAAGGAAAAAAAGAAGAAAAGACAATTTCAAATTAACCTGGGAAAAGATCAATATGACACCTAACATCTTATGTCTGTTTGTAAAATGCTAATGTCATGAATAACTTTCCACCATACAAGTTGAACTATAATTCAATCATAATAACCAAGTCTCCCTGACATGATATAATTATGTTTAGACTTAAACTGGATTTATTATATTAGCATTTATTCATTAATTTAATCAATATTTACTGAGCATCTATCATGTGCCAGACACTGTTCTAGACACTGGAGATGCAGCAGTGAATAAAATAGACAAGAAAAGTTAGATATTCATGTATCTAAGAAAAAAATTAGGTATTAATATATCTGAGAAAAATGGTTAGAAAGGAAGGAAAAGGGGGTTAGAGTTCAAAAACAGGATGGCATCTGCAGGACCCTGGGCAAGATAAATCAGGTTAACACGCTATTAGATTAAATATTTTCTACCTTCTATCTTGACAAAATACACCTTCATAAGGACCTCCAGGGTAGGTTTGAATTTAGAATTCTGGTACCCCTAGGACTCCAAGCTGCAACTTGGCAGGGCAGGGAGATCTAGCTTCACCTTCCCAGCCCTGAACCTATGACAGGACCACCACCCCGGCCCCTTCTATTTCCAAATTTGCTCCAATTGCACCAAAAGAGGCCTCATGCACACCCGTGTGCATGTCTCAGTCCACATCTCTAAGCTCTGTTCACCCCTTGACTTCTTGGGGATCTAGTGGTGTGTGCAGCAGTGGCAGAGACCACCCTCAGGAGGACAGACCTAGGCAAGAGGCCCTTGCGAGACCTGGAAGTAGGCTCAGGGACAATTAAGCAGGGAATTCTGGAGTTTTTAATACCTGAAGCACTGTCTCGAAGGTGGGGTGGGCATGAACTCCAGATGGCCTCACAGACTCCAACCCAATGAATATGGATAAGAAGTTCAGAATGGGGCCTTTTAAACTGAGGGCTCAGGGCAAAAGTCAGCCCTCCTATTGCCCAAGTTTAAGTGTGCTACTGACTGCTAGTACTTTTCCAACCTCTACCCAAATGAAGGCAAGTTATTTGGCCCATAGATTCGATTCCATGTTCTGATCCTATGGAGATATATCTATCTCTACATCTCTATTATCTATATCTAGATCATCTATATCTATGTCTGTATCTACATCTATACCTATCTATCCACACGTGAATGTATGTGTATATATAATATTTACTTATGTGTATATTATAATACATATGAATGTGTGTATCTATATCTATCTATGTGTATGTATTTATCTGTTTGTCTGTCTATTCATTCCTCCATCCAACTATATATGTAACACTGTGGAAACAGATATATATCTAATATTATTAGTTGGAAGGTATTAGCCCCTTGAATCATATAGCTAATTTGCTATTTTCTGATCCCATGTTAATTAAGCACAATTCTGATTACAAATTTGGCTTTATATGTGTTTTGACTTTAGGGACAGAATGTGCCATCATGTCACAGCATATATCTTGGTCCTTGGGTCCATGTGATAGTCACATTACTTGCTGTATTTAATAATTGGTAATATTTTAAAGATTGTCTTGGAAGTTGTGTGAGCATTTGTCCATATCTCCTGAGTCCACTAAACTATGAAATATTAGCAAGATAACTTTTCTGATATTAAAAGTTTGAGGACCGGTTGCCTAGCAAAGGAGAGTTCACTCCCGGAAATGCTGGCCTAAGAGACCACTCAGTGGACAGCCAGCTGATCTTCCCCGGCAACATTACGAATGGAGCCTGAGCCAATCAAAACTTCCACAGTCTTTCTCTGTCTGACTTACTTCACTCACTATGACAATCTCTAGGTCCATCCATGTTGCTGCAAATAGCATTATTCCGTTCTTTTTATTGCTGAGTAATATTCCATGGTATATATGTACCACATCTTCTTTATCCATTCCTCTGTTGATGGACATTTAGGTTGCTTCCATGTCTTGGCTATTGTAAATAGTGCTGCAATGAACATTGGGATGCATGTATCTTTTCAAATTATAGTTTTCTGCAGATATATGCCCAGGAGTGGGATTGCTGGATCATACGGTAGCTCTATTTTTAGTTTTTTAGGGAACTCCACTCAATACTCTGTAATGGCCTATATAGGAAAAGAATCTAAAAAAGAGTGGATATATGTATATGTATAACCGATTCACTTTGCTGTACACCTGAAACCAACACAACATTGTAAATCAACTATACTCTAATAAAAATTAAAACAAAAAACAAAAAACTTCCACAGTGAGTAGAGGGCCCACGCTTATGTAGTGCATAACTCAGAGCCCTGAGTACTCTACTCACCTTGTCAGCTGCCTCATGTGTAGGTGGGCTTCCTGTGGTAGGAATAAGATGGGCAGGTCCCCTGCAAACAGACCCACAGTAGGTGCAGGAAGAGAGTAGAGAGTGAGATGCTCATGTCTTAGATTCCCTCTCCTCCTCAATCACCTAATTTTTTCATAACTAAATTCTTTTCCTTATTTCCTTCCAGTTGGTGGGACTGTCTTTACGGGCATACATCTATGTCACAGAAACAAGACATAAGCATCGTTCTCAATGAATCTAGGATCTAAGCATGAAACCACCCTGAACACTGAAATTACGCAATTACCTAGTGTTCAGTAGTCAAAAAAGATGTGCTCCTTTTAAAGAAAAATTATTAAAAAGTGGCCTGAGGTAGTAAAGTTCAAATGCTCTGAACACCAAATTTTATGGAGCATGCAACAGCAAATCGGACAGGTAGATATTTGTTGGAATCTGATCTTTGAAATGGTGACTGGCTCCCTAGTCACAGGTTGTTTGTTCTAGTCACCTTAAGAACAGGACATGTCAACCAACAACACAGGGAGAGATCTATGACTATTTGAGCTACACACAGTATTCAGTGTGACCACAATGTACACAAAACATAGAACCCTACCTCCCTCTCTTCCTTTCATCCTTTTCTCCTCTTCTCTCCTTTCTGTGACTATTGGGAGTTTACTATGTGACAGGCACTTGGGTGGGATACAGAAGTGAAACAATATGTTTCAGGTGATTTTTGGAGCTTAAAATCAAAGACAGCAAGTGTGAATTTGTCAAGGGAAAAGTCTTGTGAGAATAAACCTTGCAGACCAGCCTGGGTAGCAAGGTGGAATTAGCTTATCGGGATGGCAGGAAGAGGAAAATGTCTTACCCTTTGTTCAATGCTAATTCACCACAGCTACCCACACACAGCAATTATTATGGAACAATCCACTGAAAACATAAAACAACACATCATAAATGTCTACATTTTTGTGCCATGAGAATACTATATAACTTTGTGACATCTTGTTTGCTAGAATATTTGAGTGAGTTACAAATGTACCAGCACATTGTCCTATGTTAACAAAGCTTCTAAGAATACACATGTTTATACATTGCTCAAGGGCAGGGATATTTTACCATGAACTCCTCCTTCACCTCATTTAGCCCAGTAACTGCCCAATATATGCAGAGAACATGCAAGTCAAATGATACCCCAGTGCTGTCAACTAAATTGAGAAAGAGTTTAAAATGAAACTGATCTCTTCTACCCTGAATGTTCTAAGTATATGTGAAATTTAGAGCTTAGGTATTTTTCTCATTTCCAGGCACCAGAATTCCAAAGAGTTTTTCTAGAACATTAGGGATACATTATCAAGTTGACCAAAATAAGAAGCACTTCTTTTTCATATAGGATAATATGTATCTGCAGTTTTAATCTCAAGTACACAGTCAATAAAATCATATGCTAATTACATTTTAAGAAGAATAATTCTGTGGAACAGATCAGAAGGTTTCCACCTTTGTTCCTGTGGCATATTTCATGGTAGAAGTGTTTTATCCTAGATCTTGACCCTGCCCACGTTACTCTCCTTAGTATCCCCATTTCTGGGAAAGTCCAGCCAGCTCTACTTGTGTGGCATGGGAGAGACGAACATTCTTCAGTAGAATGAGTTATGCAACTGAACGGATCAGTGATAACTGTGGTTTAAACTAAATTGAAGAGTAGCCAAAAATTAAACTGACCAAACTTCAGTTCCATCTTGGCCTTATTTGAACTTATTTAATTTGTTTATGACTGTTTAACTTTCTGCCTTATAGAATGAAAATTAAAATTTTCTATAGTAGCACAGGGAACTATATTCAATATCCTGTGATAAACCATAACGGAAAAGAATATGAAAAAGAACGTCTATATCTATAAGAGTCACTTCACTGTACAGAAGAAATTAACACAACATTGTAAATCAACTACACTTCAATAAAATTTTTAAAAGTTTTCTACACTAATAAGTAGGGAAGACCCATCAAAAACAAAACACTCTCCTAGATGAATTTAATGAATTATTATTTACTAACAATGATTATTCCTTCCTAACTAGATTTTGATGCAAATTTGTCATTTAAGGTCTAAAAGGTGCTTTAGGGTTTATATAAACATTGTATGTTATCATGGGGGAAAAATTTTGCAAAATTATACTCCAGTTCATTAGAGCAACAGAATACGAACACAAAATATATCTGGAAAAGAAGATAAAAAAGAAAGCATGGGTGGTCACTTTCCTAACCTATACTCTCCTTAATAAATCAGAGTTCGCTTCTATACAAAAATAATATATCATCTCTCACATCTTGAAAGCTGCTAGAATCATTTCATGGAAAAGTGATCTAATGCCTAAACCATCTTAATCAATCCTAGAGCTTCCTAAAATTCCCAATGAATGACAACTGTTTACAAAACGTTTATTTGCTCCCTTGCACAATGTGGGCTACTTCTCAGCTTCCTACCCAATCTTTGGTGTAGCCTGTAGATGACCACAGTCTTCAATTGTTTTTCCAGAACATTCTACGATCTCTCCCTTTTTTGTTTCTTTTGAATCTGATTTCTGCTATTATCTTTTGGATCTTTGGTTGAAATTCTTAGAAAAATCCTCCTGGAAAGCAGTTTGTTCTTTTCACTCTCTTATTTGTGCCTTGGAGAGCAATACAAATGAGAGACTAAGAGCGAAAACAGAACCATTTTGAGTTGTGTGGCCACAATCAAAATCTCATTTGTGATACATAATCATGTAATATTTTATTTTACCTTGTCAAAGATGGAACACTTTCAAAACATCTTCACTGTCTGGCTTCATTTACTAGTGGTCATAATAGTGGAGTGGGGTGAAATGGAAAAGAGGGTGAGGAAATTGAAATTCTTGTCCCCCCTCAAAAACACGAATTGTTTTGGAAATAGCAACTGAATTCATAGTCAAGATATGTACATCTAATGGGCCTGAGAAATAATCTTCATTTTTCAGAACAGAGAGAGAACTGATAACAACTCTTAAGAAACAACTGCCTGCCCCTCTCCAGACATATCCAATCCTTCCTAGATACGTCCCACTTGGTGAATTGCATTTGCAGTATTGGGGAAATGCTGATGTAATAACTACTTCAGAGTTTTTTCTTATGTGCCAAACAGTGCTGGAGAATTCACATGATTTTATGCACCTGTGTTGTTTGGTCATTTTGTGTGTGTGTGTGTGTGTGTGTGTGTGTGTGTGTGTCCTTTGAGAGGAATCAAATGGCTGCCTTGATCCAATGTGTATGCAGAAACCATGGGGAAAGCAGTTCTTCCTATGGGAATATACTGCATTTGAAAAATTGCACAAATAAAAACAATGTAAAATTTCTGGTAGGCTCACTGAGTGTGTGTTTGTGTTCCTGGACACCCATGAGCTTTTGTACACACAGATATGAATTAACTGCCCATTTCAGAATTAGTAACTGTTAGCTCTTTTGCGGTGTCTTCCACTTTGAATACACATGGAAAATGTTCTTAAATTGCTTTCTGTTTTTATCATTAAATGTGGGAATATACCTAAAAACCACAGCAAAACTATTCTTCATGTGTGGTCTGAATCATTTATCCATTTTTCCTATAGGAGTAAGGAAATTCTATATTTAGCTCTTTGTGGTAGAAGGTAATAAATGACTCTGAGATCTGAAAATTACTACAAGGTTTATTCTATTAATAAACTAATAATCTTGGTATTTAAATTTTGTATGCTTAAGAACTTTTAATTAGCAATTTGGTCTTTGTATATTAAAAACAAAACTAGATGAAAATTAACATATTATTCTATAGTTCACTATTAATGAAATTGTACTAGAAGGTTCAAGATTTTTCTTTTTATTGGCAAGAAAATGAAATCCTTCCTCTGACAAAATTTAGTTTGATTTTTTAGAAAAAAAACCGAGCATAAAGCATGGGAATAATGGAGGAAACTTAAAAAGGAAACTCAAGAGATTATAAATAAATATTGAGTGAAAGATACTTACTGGATATTCCATTCACACAAACTGAGGTTTAGCAAAAACTGTATGGCTACTCAGGATTGAATATTGGTCCCTCCTGACCTGGCTTCCTCACTAACTCTTAGCCTCCTCCCTGGGCTCTCATCATACATGCCTGATGCTCCAGTCGTATCAAACTAAAGAAGCCTTTCTGTCCAACAACAGAGGCTCCTCTTGTCCTTAAGTCCAAAGAGAATAAGATGGCTTTAAGCTCTTCTGTATGAAATATCAACATTTGAAAGCTTTTAAACCCACTATACTTCTTTCCTCTACGTTGACATATTGTCTACTGTGGAACTTTCTCTAAAATAGATCTTTTGTCTATTTTCGAAATCACTAGGTAGATTATTTCCCCTCTGATGAATTCTCCAAAACTATAAAACTTCTCACATTCATTTTGCCCCTATAGAGCCATAGTTTGTGGTCCCAAGGGGCACCTGAAGCAGGCAGCAGCCCCAGGGTATTGGATGCTGGACAAACTGACCAGTGGGCTTGCTCTTTGTCCATCCACCAGTGCCCCCAGGCTGAGAGAACGTCTCCCCCTCAAAATTTTCTTAAGGAACAGACTTAAGTATGCCCTGAAAGGAGATAAAATAACTAAATTCTGCATGCAGTAGTTCATTATGATTGATGGGCCAAGTCCGCTAGGCTTCACCACCATGGTATTGTCTTTTCCATTTATCTGCTCAAAAGCAGACCCTCCTCTGGAGCGTGGGGGAGAGTAGGGAAAAGAAGTAAGTTAAGTGAGCAAATAGTTTTTCTTTTTGGGGTTGGAGACAGGAGAAAGTCTGGGAATACCCATATGTGAATCATATCGTACTAAGTATAAACTAAGTATAGACTCTTTTACATTTATACATTTTTGTCATAATAAAGCCAAATTAAACTTTAAAAGTCTATTTTAAACACTAAAAAGCAATAAAAATCCAAATTTACCACATTAATTTAAGGTGAACATTAAAACTATTCTGTTGAATCTAAGTTGGCATATCACATCTGTTACCTTAGCACACGATGGTGTTGACTTTGTGATATATATATATATATACATATTTCATCAAGTTTGACATTGGTAACCTGGGTTTGGCGACTGGTGGTACTGACCTGGGAAGAACTGATGTGATCACCAACAGAGAGATATCCTGGCCCTTCGGATGTGGTTGATGTGAAAAATGTCAATGGTGGCAGCTCTGCTAATCTGGATTTCCAACATTTTTGTTCTTGGCAAACACAACAAACCATGGATTTCTCTTAACCAAGGGAAATGTGTCCACTTCACCATTGCTGTAGAGAGAAAGAGAATGGTGGCCAAACAGAGCAGTGGTTGAAATGATCTTTAAGTGACAGGGATGGAGAGCTCTTTGTGGCTAAGTAGAGATAATACAGCACAGAAAACAAAACAAAAACAAAACTTGAGAGATGTGGTATCTTGCCAATTGTGTGGATTCAAATTCACCCTCCTTGAATTTATGTAACTTTTGTGATGAAAGTTTCCACCACAGCACTTTCAACAAAGACTTCAAATTCTCAAACAAACTCCAAGCCTTTTCTTCAATTAATATTAGATCTGTGACTTTGATGCTAATCTTCTAGCCAGATACTTAAAACCTGGCTTTCAGCCACAATCTTTGTCTGTTTTTGGCAGAGAAAAATTGTTGATTTCTTAAGTCCAGTCCTTTTTCCAGGCTAAGTTATTCTTTGTTGCTCAGAATCATTCCTTCTATAAAATGATTCTTTCCGTATTCCACATATATTCTTGATTTTTCATCATTTTGTAATAGGGAAGAACCTTTGTATTTTATTACAAGTTGATCACTAAAGTGATGTTGCCTATAAGCTTAAATTATACATAATGACCCATCTCTGGGAACCCTTCCTCCCAGGTAAGGAGTCTTAAACTAAAAGACCTTTGTTTAGCTCACAGGAAACATCCTGACCAGGCCCACCTATGAATGACTGCAGGAAGGAAAAAATGAACGCATCCCCTCTGGAGGCTGACCGGAATCAGGAAATGTTTGACTTTACTCCCTCCCTTTTTAATATAAAAGAAGGCTGAATTCTAATACAGGGAAGTTCTTTGGGACACTAGTCCACCATCTTCTTGGTCTGCTGGCTTTTCAAATAAAGTTTCTATTCCTTGTCCCAACTTGTCTCAATTTATTGGCTTGTTGTGCAGCCAGCAGTATGAGCTTGGACTTGGTAATAATTTCATGTATTTTTAATCACATCTAATTTCATTTCTGTTGTAACTGGGTACTTTTTACTGTTCTATACTTATTACCTATTACTATATTAATATAGTTTCTTAATATATTACATGTACTTATTACTATAGCATTTTTAGTTTTTTTTTTTTTACCATATATCCAAACTGGGAGGGAGAAAAACAAAGTATGGATTTTTGATCACTGTCATTATACTTACTTAACCTCTCCTTTTCTTCATCCTTTTCTACATCTTTTACCAAAATATCTACTTCCTTCTAAATCTCACCTCCTTTAGAAACCTTTAAAGAACTTGTTGATATAATAGCATCCACTGGCCACAGGAATTGGCACCCCAGAGCTACTTTCCCCCTAGTTTTTTCCTCAACTATGCACTGCCCTTACCTACCACACCAAATTACATTTCATCATGTATCATGTACCCAGGTGTGGAAGACTCATCATGAGGAAGGCAGAGTGACAGAAAAAGAGCTTGGATCCCTGACATTTCAAAACTGCCTTATCGGTCTTGGACTGCTTATCCCCAGACTATAAAAGGGGAGAGAAATAAAATTGTAATATACAAGACCCACTAAGTTTAACAAAGCTATGTTAATCACTGTTTTTTGGTTCTTTGTTATAGCATCTGGAACCTATATCATAACCAATATACAAATGGAATGGGGTCTTGAAATAGAATAGAGAAGGAAATTGCATCCATTTATGGAAAATACAGCTATGATTCTTGCACTTTTGAACTTGTGACCTGAGGTTTGTATCTGCTACCTGAATATGAAATTAAAAATTCTGGTAATTGCTAACATGGAAAAAAGCAAAATACTGCAATAAAGGATATTGAAGGGCAGACACTTTCCTTAGATATTGTTAACAAAGAAAACCCCTCTGAAGAAGCGATATTTAAAGAGTGATTTGAAGGGTAGGAAGGAACTGGCTGTGTGAGGAGCAAAGAGAAAAACCTTCATGGCAAGGTAATCTGCATGGGTGAAGAGCATGGGTGAAGATCCTGGAAGAGATAAACACTTAGATTGTTAGAGAAACTGAAATAATTCCAGGTGACTAGACTTTGTAGGTAGTTGGAAAGTGGCCTGAGATGAGGTTGGTGAGCTAGGCAGAGGCCAGAACATGCAGGATCTTGCAGGTCAAGGTTAGGAGTGGGATATTATCTTTGGTGCAATGGTAAGCTATTGAAGGATTTTAAGTAAGGGAGTGGTATGGTTTAAGTTGTATTCTAAACAGATGAGTTTGGTTGCTGTGTAAGCGGGTAGACTGAAGAGAAGGAAAATGTAAGAAGGGAAGCAGCAGGAGCAGTTATAGAATCCTGATGAGAAATAACGAGAAATGTAAGATCATGGAGGTGATACGGAAAAATGGAGAGATATGGACAGATCTGATGTGTTTTCACGTATACTTTGAGAATAAGTTGGATAAGACTGCTGAAGCACTGGATTTGGGGAATGAAGGAGAAAAAGAAACAAGAGTTCAGTTTTGAATATATTAAGGACATGATGATTGTAAGTTATTTTTATGAGTCAACTTAGGCTTTTGTAGGAAACGACCCCCCCAATTTTGTGATTTATGAAAATGAAAGTTTATTTCTCACTTACGCAACAGACCACCATAGGTCTTCCAGGCCACATAAGTCTCCTGGGAAACTCTTCCCTAAGTGGTCGCTTGGGGACCCACATTTTCATCTTATGGCACTGCCTTTCTCTAGGTCCTTAGGGTTTTATCTATTCAGGCTGCTAGTGAATAAAGAGAGTACGGGCAAGGAGGGAGATCTGTGCAAGAGAAATATACATATAGGCCTTTTCAGGCAATGGTATCATGTCTACCATATTGCATTGGCCAACATCAATCACATGACCTAGTCTAATTGCAAGAGATGCTACAAAATGTAGTCTAGCCATGTGCCCAGGAGGAAGGGACAAGGGTAGAGCAGCCTTGACATAATATTCAGTGGGAATGACAAATAATCTCTTGGATATAAAGTCTGGAGCTGTTTCCTCAAGTAAATTTGAAGAAAAAAATAAATGTCATTGAGTCCCATTTCTAATGATCTAACTTAGGCATTTCAGAGGACGCACAGATGAACACACCTTTCTTACTACCCACAAGGACTGTGTAAAGTAATTGAAAATAGAAGATATAAACATCTGAAAAAGTTGTCAAAGAAAACCATGGGAGATTGTCAGAGAGCAGCAAATAATTACTAAATAAATGATGTAGACAAGGTCTATCACATAGTCAGGGGAGGGAAATCCATCACAGGCTAGAGTGATATAGGGAATTTTCCTAAATGAGGAAGGATTTGAGCATGAAGAATATGTAAGAGTTGTCCAGTAAAAAAAAAAAAAAAGGCACAAGGAAATGCATCAGTAAAAGTAAAATTTTTTCACTATTTAAAATAACTGAATTTTTGTAATAATTAGCATCCTCTTAGAAACAACAGATTGAAATAAGTCAAATAACTATTTAGTAATCAGCTACTAAATAACCTTATTCAAAATAATGTGTATGTGGCTTAATGTAATTTTTCTTTCCAAACAGGCTTATGCATACAGGTACAGCCTCAACTGCTAAACCAAAGATGGGCTCATTCACACTTTGAGTTTGAACCTATGACTCACTGTCCTTGGTCTCAGTCCCCTGCTTTACACAATTAGAGGGATGAGATCTCAGGACTCCCAGGGGATCCAGGTCAGGTTGCTAAGGAGAGTTTCTGCATATTGTATTATATACATAGACATGATTGTGTGAGGATCAGGAGAAAACTTGGGCAACTAGCAGCACAAACAGAGTCAAGGAAGTGGAAGCTGGGGATGGTTTGTCTTTTCAGAGACAGACAACTTATTTCAATTGCTCTATTTCTAATTGCCTGCAATTAGGGTCAGACTCTCAGATCAAGCAATCAAGCGTAGAAGATGCAGCCAGGCCTGAAGACAAGCACCATGATTCACCCCTTGGAGACTGTCCTTGGCTACATGTGAAATAGATGGAGGATCATGATGACAAGGCTAATAATGATAATAATTTGCACTTACTTAGTAGCTTCAATGCTACGTTTTCAAAGATGTTATAAACCTTAATTAATTAAGCCCCACAGCAGCCCCTAAGGTAGCTATTACCTGTATCGTGCAAATAATTAACCAAAGCAAAGAAAGGTTAAGTGAGCAGCCCGAAGTTATACAGGAAATCAAAGCTAGGGAAACAGAGACTGAGTTCTAGCCACAAAGTTGGCTCATTGCTGTTGTTTCTTTGGGAAAGGAAGTGAACAGTTTGTAAAGCATATTATGGGGGAAAAGAGCCGAGATCTGAGGTCCAGGGGTATCCAGGGGGCTCTCTCAGAATTTCTCAGAAAGTCAGTAATCCAATACGGGTGTGGACTTCAAGGACTGATGCTCCTGCACGTTGCCAAGATTTGCCTTTCTGCTGGTGCGAGGGTCTGCACAGGCGCCTCACCACGGTGATCCGATTACACGCCTGGCTTTACCAGAATGCAGGAGAATTACATGTGGCAATGGAGTTATTTCCTTTGATTCTATAGCATCTAACACAGCACCTGGCATATCATGGATATGATATAATAAACATGTTTTGAGTAAATAAATGCATATATAAAAATTGTTTTTGTAAACTTAGCCTGAGGTACATAAAAAGCACTGTAAAGTAAAATAATTCCAAAAAGCAATGCAATTACTGACTGAATTGAAAGGAAAGGAACCCTGATGTAGAAACCTAAGGCCTTCACATTGATAGTAAACCCTGAGCTTGAAAGACACGCCTGAATTTGCTCTGACAAATTGGTCCTCTCTCGTCTTCAGTTTACTCATCTGCAAAAAGTAAGCAATACTGTCAGCCTCAGACAGTTGTGATAAGGGCCAAATGACATAGTATATGAAGATCACCAATCTCCAGACTATGCTAAGTCCACAATAAATATTCAGGTTCTTTCCTCCTTTTAAAAAGCAGAAGTATCACTAAACCTTCACAGTTGTAAACATTAAGTAATCTGCTTGACTCTAGGTAGAAAAAGCTATTTTCACAAGGAAAACCCTTTATCAGCAAGGCAAAAGGAAGGAGATATTAAAATATTTCCCTCCCTAATGCAGTATGAGAAAGTAAAGACTAACGCACAACAGGAATTCTATTTAAGCGGCACGATCTGAGGAACATCTAGGTAAATGAGAAATTTGGCAAGTAGCTAATCTGCCTGATACAGTCCCCAATTAATCTAAGGACCTCACATCGCTAGTATAGATAGTGATTACCTATACTAACTCAGTTAAATGCATGATTACAAAATCAATTTCGTCTGATCCTGCAGAGTCAGTGTTTTAGGACTTGACAAAAAGATAAAAAGAAATGATTTGGAGGGAGGGGTGGAGCAGGAAGGAGGAGGAGAAAGGGGAGGAGGAAGGTCAGGGGCAGTGGTGGGTGTAGGGTAGGTGGTCAGGGAGGGCAGGGACAGAAGGTGAAAAGAATAAGAGGTAACACAAGCTGTGTGCAAGCACACACACACACACACACACACATTCCACTGCTTAACCATGTGTTTAATTTGTAGATACCTTTGGCCAGGGTTAAACCTACAAAAGGTGAGAAATGGGTCTTAATCACATCTTCCTTTGACTTGCTTAGATGAATAATCCTATAAAAGTTCATTTACTTTGCTATTCGCAACAGATTTGAAGATAAGCCTATTCAAAATTGAAAAGACTCTGGAAGTTTGCAGCTTCTGGAAAATTCCACTTGTGATAATAGTTTTTACCTTTAATTTGTATTGGGCTGGATGTTTGTAGCTTCCTCTCCTCAGCTGTCATGGGCCTAAGCTCAGTGGAGGTTCAGGAGAGGTAATGAAGGATAAACAGTGAGGGCACCCCAGAAAGCTTAGGAATCTAGAAGGCAGGTTTATATGCTGCCTGATAGTGCTAGCTCTTCAAAAAATAGGAAAACAAAATATAATTCGGATTACACCTTTGATTGCTACAAGGTAAAGTAATTATCTTGATTAGTTGTTGACTGACACTGAAATCTATGTTTGGGTTTAATACAAATACAATGTGAGATCACTCTTAAAAGCTTAGCCAAGCACCATGTATTAGTATGTTTGACTCTTAAACATTTTGGAAAGAAGCAATAAAATCTTAGGCTTAAGTGGTAGACAGACACAGTTTTATCATCTGTCACTGACGTTAAGACTTATCAACATGGAATTGAGGGAAGTGAATGTTAAAACAGACTGATTATATTTTTGATACATCTTCAATGCAGCAAATGTTTTTACTGCATTAAAGTTTTTTTTTTTTCTTGTTTGAAGTGGCAGTATCCAATTAGTAAGTTAACAGATAAAATGTGGACTTGTTAATCGTCAAGTATAAATAAGATAAAGACAATTGGGGCCAGAAAACCAAGAAAATGTGGTCTTTTTCTTGAAGCCAAATTGGTTCACACACCCACGCCCTTCATTAGTTCCCTTGGTTAGCATGATTCAAATTCTGTTTTTAAAATTTAGGATTGTAACTTAACTGAGACTTGTAACTATTCCCATTATCCTTGTGCAATGTGATGATGGACTTGAAGTTAGTATCAATCAATTCAAAATGCCTGCACTGCTATTCTCATATTTTCCCCTCTTTTGCCTTCATATGATTGTATTTATCACTAAGGATCAGGTGCAAAAATCAACCCTTTACAAATGTACTTTGGTGTCACGAATATAAAAAGAGCTTAATTAAGAACTTTAAAATCAATGAAGTTTATTTCGGAAAGCAAGAGATTTATTGTTAAATATAAAAGCAAGTGAATTTAAGAAAAATACAGGGGAAATAGGATGGGCTCAATAATTACATTTAAATTTATTTTTAATCAATAAAAGCATCTTTTAAAAGTGACCTGCCCAATTCTTCTGTAATGACCTCCCCATTGACCAGTATACACAGCTGTATAACAATTCTTACTCAAATTCTTACTAAAAAATGATATGATTGTTCATGACTTTAGGCTATATTAGGGTGACTAAAACCATTCAGCACTAACTAAAGTATCAACATATTTGAAAACAAGTCTGTTAAAGATAAAGACATTAAGTTATCTGGACAATAAATGAAATAATGTCCATAATAAATGGAGTAGTGAGGCATTAAGTTTTTGAGAATTTGTTTTGATGACTTTTGAGCATTTTTTACCTACATGTCCCAGAGATTATTAATGGACCTGAATAATTTCTGTCCCCATCAGGTGATCTGCAACTGCGACAATTTCCAGTGAGCCATTGTTCTATGCACACTGTGTGTACACAAATCCTAAACTGAGTGCCATACATTATTTCCAAGTTGACACATGGCTGCATTTTGCTGGTGATCTTGTTTTGCTGTTTGTTATATGTGGGTTACAGATATCCTTTATAAAATTGTTCAGAATGCTAAATGTGTCAAGTGGGTGAGCCACAGTGGGTATTAAAAGGTTATTTCTCTGGAATTGGTGCCAAATACTGTTGGTTGAAATAGGTTGTCTAAGAAGTTGAACATTTTGTACAGACTATTTAGGGCACCCTTGCCTAAAGACATGGGGATGAGTTAAGTGAATTGTCCAGCTTTCTTCTGATTTTATGAATTTCCAAAACAATGACCACTGTTGGCATTTTTTTCTTCCAATTTTTGTTTTTGGTTTGTTTTTGCTATGACAACATTTATTTTTTAATTTAATTTTTATTTTATATTGGAGTATAGTTGATTTACAATGTTGTGTTAATTTCAGGTGTACAGCAAAGTGATTCAGTTATACATATACATATATCCATTCTTTTTTCAGATTCTTTTCCCATAGAGGTTTTTACAGTATATTGAGTAGAGTTCCCCACGCTATACAGTAGGTCCTTATTGATTATTCTATATATAGTAGTGTGTATGTGTTAATCTCAAACTCCTAATTTATACCTCCCCCCACGCTTTTAATTTTTATATTGCTTAGTAGCATTTCCTTTTTCTGGATTGTTTGATAGCTGATGATATTTAATGTAGGCTAGGGGTAGGTCTGCTTTGAAACACTTCCAAATGTTTTAAATTTGCTCTGGATTCTACTAAATGTAATTACATGTGGTTTGAATGCCAAAAGTGTAAATCTGTTTCAAGGGAAAAATATCTTCAGTGGAATATGCTTAGAGAATAGTAAGAGACCTTTTCTATAACTTCCTTGCTAAAATGGATGTGCTGGATTCAATTAATTCAGCTTTGAAGGATCAGTGCAAGAAACTGAGGGTCCACAAATGATGAAATAGAGTTTATGTTGACCACAACAAGTTCAATGAAATTCAATGTTTCAACTGGGAAAAACATATAAGGCTAATGATGGTTTCACGGATCTGAAACTTTGATTATATCACTCCTCTTATGAGAGATTTACCCCTAGGTGGGAAAATGACCACATGAATCAGAAAGTCAGGATCTAAAAAGACAAGATGACTCAGCGTTTCCTGGGGTAACACACTTGATTTTCAGAGCCTTTGTTAGTTACCTCATATGTGAAAGATTTTCCTATTACTATACAGTCTCCAAATTCCCTTCCGGCTTGAAATACTATGATTCCAAATGGACTATTGGGAAAATAAAGAAATTTGAGTTCTATCAGGGTTTGGAATTTTTTATGTGAATGACCAAGTTGACTAAAATAGTTTTTCAAGGAAAAGGTACTAGGCAATCAATAATGAGACAGGTCAGAATGATGTTAATACAAAGTATTTAACTGTCATAAAAATCCTTCTGGAGGGCTTCCCTGGTGGCGCAGTGGTTGAGAATCTGCCTGCCAATGCAGGGGACATGGGTTCAAGCCCTGGTCTGGGAAGATCCCACATGCCGCGGAGCAACTAGGCCCGTGAGCCACAGTTACTGAGCCTGCGCGTCTGGAGCCTGTGCCCCGCAACGGGAGGGGCCGCGATAGGGAGAGGCCCGCGCACCGCGATGAAGAGTGGCCCCACACCACGATGAAGAGTGGCCCCCACTTGCCGCAACTAGAGAAAGCCCTCGCACGAAACGAAGACCCAACACAGCTAAAAATAAATAAATAAATAAATAAATAAATAAAGTAGCTATTAATTAAAAAAAAAAAAAATCCTTCTGGAGCCTGTGTTGGGAGCTTGTGATTTCTGTGATCATGTCCACTTTTTCCAGCATTTCCTGAAGAATCAATTTATACTAATTAGCCCCTTGATGCTCATGTAGGGGTGACAAAGTGGCATAACTCCCATTTGTTTTTTTCTTGCTGAAATATTGTAGGGGAGGGCAATCAGAAATGAGGAAAATGGGTCTTCCTGCTTCTCCAGAAGGTTCATTATCTGCTGTCACTGGTCTGTTGGTCTTATTGTCCTACCATCTCTGCCAAGAACCTTAGTCATTTCTCAAGGGGCTGGGACAGGGACCCTTGCAGTGATGTAGACCAATGGTCACACTCCTTTCTCAAGAACTTCCCGTCTTGCTGGTTTTCTTCACTCTTGGACATGAAGAAGTGCTTTTACTGAAAGAGTAGCTATATCTCAAAACCAGCAAAAGTAGGATGAAGAGAGATTTCAACTTTATATAAATTGTTCTCTAGTAACATACATGGAAAAAAGCCTTGGAAACTGAAGCCTTCACAAAGAGTGACTCAAAAGGGAAAGTTCCAAGGGATGTGTCCCAGTTTCCAGATGTCTCTCTCTACCACATCATCCCCTCATTTTCCCAAAGACCCATGAAAGCTTCTAGTCTTGTATCAACCCCTCCCCCTCCCATAAGGAAATTCCTAACAAATTTTCTCCTCTTGTTCTTTTTTTGAATTCTGCCAACCATAGCACTTTGGCTTTTGCCAAAATACTGCTGAAAATATTCTTTGGCCTGGATATTGTTTGACTCCTGATGGCAAGGGGAGGATTCTGGTCCTATGGTCAATGGTGATGGTGGGCATTCTGATGCCAGTTCAGTCTCTCCATCATGGAGAGCTGTAGCTGATTTCCTCCTAGTTACGGAAGAAGCACCATGGACATTTGCCAAGGGGAGCATCACTTTTTTTGTTTTGGTAGTCATCATTCTAAGCTCATTGGAGAAAAGGATTGCTTAACATGACATTGACCCTGTACCTTGCAAAAAATGAACCTTGACACTATCATGCTAATGAATATTTTGTCCCCCTAGCCCGGGGTCTCTCAACAGTGGCAGTATTGCCATCTGGGGCCAGACAGTTTTTTGCTGTGAGGGGTTGTCCTGTGTATTGTATGAAGTCTAGCAGCATCCCTGGCCTCTGCCCACTAGATGCCAGTAACAGTGCCAGGTTGTGATAATCGGAATGTCTCCAGACATTACCAAATGTCCCCTATGGGGAAAAATCTCTCCCACTGAGAACTACTGTCCTAGATGTATCTTATAAGACTCTTCACAATAGCCATAAATGGTTTCCTCTTGTCTATGCCAAGTATCGACATTAGATATTTTTGTTCCAAATTGCTCCACATCCCAAAAAAGTGTGGGATACTCTGTGTATTTAACAGAAATAAATACATCACCCTTACAATTAAAAAACCCAAGATCTGATATTGAATTTGTTAAGTAAAGTCTATGAGAGTGCCCTATTGCTACCATCTTTTTTTCCTGAGGACTTCCAAAACTCCAGTTTACTTTAGCCTGATGGTAAGTTAACATTTAATTGCTCAGCTGTTCGATGTTCTCTTTTAAAGCTGGGGCTCATTCAGGGAACTGAGTTGCTCACAGAAAAGACCCAGTGAGGTATCTGTGGCCCCCTCAGCTCTGCCTCTGCCCTGAACCAAAGTCTCTATTGGGTTCATGTTACCATTGCTGGAGAGCCCAGGAGAAGCAAGTTTCTGCTAGTGATATAAAAATAGTTACTGAATCATGGGTATAGTATTCTATGAATGGATATATATATATTCTTTTAAAAATATATCCAGTGATTTATATTTAAAAACTAGGAGAAAGGAAAACTGGAATTTCCTTTGTCCTTCCTTCTCAACTCTGTCGATTTCTAATATTAATTTAAATGTGATCCACTTTTGTCTTTTCTTGGAAAGTAGGAATTTAAAAAATTCAGCTTTCAAATTTCCCCTTCAAATTTCACATAGTTAAATGCCCTTCAGGCTTCTCATAGAATAAAATATTCATTATTTTTTGTTTGTGACAGTCAAGGTGGGGAAAATGTTTTGGTCCTTTTAAGGGAGAAAAGGCTTCTGAAAAAACGCTAGCAAGTGTTTAAAAGATTATGATCACACACACATAAGATTAAGCATTCTTAGAAATGCATTATGGTGCCTTTTTTTTTTCACTGTAGGGTAAATAAGGAACAGATTTTTCATTTTTCATTTTTTTTTAAGTTTTATTGGGGACATTTTATAAATCACAGCACAGTGAACTTCACCACATGAGTCGTGCTGGACACCTGCCATCACTCAGCTCCATAAAAGCACTCACTCGCCTTTGAATTCTGAGAACGGCTCTTGGCCCATGAGAACATCTGGGGCTCAAAGTTTTGGAAAGGAACTGTTCAGGTCCCTTTAGAAAGGCTCTTTCTGCAGCAGGAAGAGGAGTGTACACACACTTAAAAAGGATTTTGCAGTACCCATTGGCCAGAGGCACTGGCTTAGAGCTTCAGGTCTCAGAGAGACCTATGTGGGCCTAAAAAAATCCACAAGAGCCCTCATGAAATCATTCAGTGGGACTCAGGGGATCATAATATGCTTTGCATCTCTTTTCTGTTCTCCTTCTATGTGTGTGTGTGTGTGTATGTTTTAAGTGCAAACGAGTATCTGGTAGGTTGCCAGATCCTGGTGTCCTAAACTAGTGATGAGGGAAGGGGGGCTGGAAAAGGCAGGGGCTGAGGACACTTACAGAGGAGCCAAGACAAATCTGGTTCCACACATCAAGTGCTGCCTGGGGAGTTTTGACAGTGATTTTTAAGGCACAGAGTGTAGAGGTTCACAGGTGAAGAGGCTTGGCTAACAGTCATGTGAGAGGAAGAGATCTCATAAACACAGAACCTGCGGCTGTCTAATCTACCAGACAAAGGCCCCCTTCACGGCCTCTCTGTCTACCACCCAGGGGGCTCTGACTCATACACGTCCAATAATGAAATCTCTTGTTCCTTCGAGGCGACAGGAGACAAAGGAAAAGGTGAGTAGAGGAGGGTGTGCCCAACCACAGACACAAGTATATTTATCTCCCGCAAGAATATTTCCTTTCTGACTCATTCAGGATGCCTTGAGATGAGAGATACATTATTCCTTCAACATAATTACCTGAATGATTTTAATTGCAAATCATTAAGGAGAGATAGCCTTGTGTTTTCTTAGAAAAGGAAGCACTTAAGAAATCAGGTTGCTCCTTTCTCTAATCTCTTGGCTTTATGGACGCATGTTAGGAGTGTTATTTGGATGACACTATGGAAGCTGTGAGATATAGAAAGTTAAATTATAGGACCAATGAAATCAGATTTCTTTGGCTCACACTTGTCCTCTGTTTTGAGACCAAAAGGCTGCTGCCAAGCACCCCAGGCCATTATTTCCGAGAGCCTTGTGTGGCTTAAGTCATTAACCCTTCCTCCGATCTGGGCCTTTTGCATCCCTCACTGTCCACTATCTTTGGTGTTTGATTACTTTGTGATTCCAAAGCCACCATGTTGCCTCAAGGCAACCTTCTCAATGCTATTGCTACTGTGGTCTGACTTCTGTCTCAGGAGCTCAGAAAATGTCCAAATTCAGCTGCTAGAGACCCTAAAATGTGGTGACTCCTCCTTTTAATACTACAAAAAGAGGTCTGCCTTGCATTCCCAATAAGTCATGAAGATTTGAGTGAAAGCAGTTCTTCTCATTTTGTTCAACCTTCATTTTGGCCTAAGACTTCATGGGGCTTTGCTGAGTAACAAAGAAAACCATAGTCACTGGGCTCAGTGATCACTGTGGACTCATTCCCTCCTCCATTGAAGCACCTTATTCTCTGGATAAATCTTCAGAGAATCCTCACACAGAGACTCATGCTAGGCTACCTCCCAGGCCTCCAAACAGATCAAGGTGACAGAACTTGGGTTCAAGCCTGGGCCCCACTTCCATATGTATTAGTTGTACCTTGAACATATTTTAATTCATTCTGTCTGCAAAACAGAACTAAGCAAAGCGATCAGACTATAATCTACATATGCAAAATGTGTATAACTTACAATAAGAAAAGTGGGTGAGCCAAGATTAACAATCACCTAACATTCTAATTTTGTTTTGCTCTGATCTGTTTTTTTGTTTTTAGTCAGTATTAATCAGGGTGTATGTTCTCTATTAATCCATATTAACTGGTATAATAATGTTTTGTTTCCAGTCAAATAACATATTAATTATTGTTATTTTTCATTTTAATAATTTATTGCATATAGTTAATTTACAATATTACATTAGTTTCAGGTGTACAACATATTTTCAATATTTTTATTTATTATACTCCATTTAAAGTTATTATAAAATACTGACTATAATCCCTGTACTGTACAATATATCCTGTAGCTTATTTATTTTATATATAGTAGTTTGTACTTCTTAATCCTCTACCCCTATATTTCCCTTCCTTTCTTCCCTCTCCCTCTTGTTAACTACTTGTTTGTTCTCTATATGAGTCTGTTTCTGTTTTGTTATATTCACACTGGTTTCATTTTTTAAATTCTACATATGACTGATAACATACAGTATTAGTCTTTTTCTGTCTGACATATTTCACTAAGCATAATACCACCCAGGTCCATCCATGTTGCTGCAAATGGCAAAATTTCATTCTTTTTTATGAGTACTATTCCATTTAATATATACACCACATCTTCCTTATCCATTCATCTGTTGATGGACACTTAGGTTGCTACCATATCTTGGTTATTGTAAATAATGCTGCTATGAACATTGGGGTGCATATATCTTTTTGAATTAGTGTTTTTGTTTACTTTGGACACCTACTCAGTAGTGGAATTTCTGGGTCATATGGTTGCTCTATTTTTAGCTTTTTGAGGAACATCCATACTGTTTGTATCAATTTACATTTCCACCAATAGTGTACTAGGGTTCCCTTTTCTTCATATCTTCACCAACATTTGTTATTTGTGTTCTTTTGATGATAGCCATTCTGACAGGTGTGATGTGATATCTAATTATGGTTTTGATTTGCATTTCTCTAATGATTAGCAATGTTGAGCATCTTGTCATGTGCCTGTTGGCCATCTGTATATATTGTTTGGAAAAATGTCTATTCAGGTCTTCTGCCTGTTTTTCAATCAGGTTGTTTGTGTTTTTTTGATGTTGAGTTGTATGAGCTGTTTATATATTTTGGATATTAACCCTTTATCAGTCATATCATTTACAAATATTTTCTTCCATTCAGTATGTTGGCTTTTTGTTTTGTTGATGGTTTCTTTTGTTGTGCAAAAGCTCTTAAGTTTAATTAGTTTCCATTTGTTTATTTCTGCTTTTATTTCCTTTGCCTGAGACAGACCCAAAAAATATTGCTACAATTTATGTCAAAGAGCATTCTGTGTTTCCTTCTAGGAGTTTTATGGTGTCCAATCTTATATTTAGGTCTTTAATCCATTTTGAGGTTTGTTTTTTTTTAATATGGTGTTAGAAAATATTCTAATTTCATTCTTTTACATGTAGCTCTCCAGTTTTCCCAGCACCACTTATTGAAGAGACTGTCTTTTCTCTATTGTGTATTCTTGATTCATTTGTCATAGATTAATTGACCATAAGTGCATGGGTTTATTTCTGGGCTCTCTCTATGTGTCTGCTTTTGTGCCAGTATCATGCTGTTTTGATTACTGTATCTTTGTAGTAGTCTAAAGTTAGGGGGTATGATACCTCCAGCTTTGTTCTTTTTTTTCTCAAGATTGCTTTAGCTATTCGGGGTCTTTTGTGGTTCCACATGAATTTTAGGATTAATTGTTCTATTTCTGTGAAAATGCCATGGGTATTTTGATAGAGATTGCATTAAATCTGTGGATTGCTTTGGGTATTATGGACATTTTAGAAATATTAATTCTTCTAGTCCATGAACATGGGATATCTTTCCATTTCTTTGCATCGTCTTCAATTTCCTTCATCAATGTTTTACAGTTTTTGGAGTATGATCTTTCATCTCCTTGGTTAAGTTTATTCCAAGGTATTTTATTCTTTTTGATGGGATTTTACAGAGGATTGTTTTATTGCTTTCTCTTTCTAATAGTTTATTATTAGTGTATAGAAAAGGAACAGATTTATGTACATTAATCTTGTATCCTGCAACTTTACTGAATTCATTTATTAGTTCTAATAGTTTTTTGGTGGAGACTTTAGAGTTTTCTACATACAGAATCACAAATAGTGACAGTTTTACTTCTTCCCTTCCACTAATTATTGTTAACTAGATGAATTTGAAATTTCTAGTTGACAAAATTTATCTGCATTTCTTTCTTTCAAATTCACTTATGTGATTCATGAAAGACCAAGTACTTCCTAAAGTTCATTGGTATTGTTGAATACTGTGTTTATTATGTAGCTAGATGCATAGATTTCAAGATCTATAGCAAATGTTGGATTATCTGGCATTCCATCATACAGAAAACAACTACTTCTGCCTATCTATAGAGTATAAGCTGAGTGAAATTTAAAATGAAGGCACATCATCCTTCAGTAGTTTCTAATTCAGTAATTTTAGATCTTTCGGTAACTTCTGAATCATCAATGAGTAAATCAGGTTTAACTGAGTTTTAGTGTATTTTTAGTGCACTTGTCTTCCTTAGAAATTGATAATGTCTATATATTATACACAGTAACTAGGTATTAAATGATCTATTTGAATAGCATAGTCACTACCCATGAAATGCAACATAGGCTTTTCTGTGGTCTCCTTATCCAATTTCAAATGTGCTTTTGAACTGGGTTTGGGTATATTGTGAATAACAAGATCTATTCACCGACTCTTGCTACCTGCTTAGGAGTCTACTTTTGAAATTCAGGCTGTCAGTAACTAACCAGAAGCCCCTAGACAAGTAGAAAACTAAAATGCTTGCCTGCCAAAGTGGTTATGATACAATTTAAGACTGACTTGTTTGGAGTTGTCAGTGACAGTCCTGATCTTTTTACCTCCTGGGAAGAACAAGAGTAACACGTGAATGCTCTTACCTCCCATTCACCTGCAACCCTCACAAAAAATCAAAAGCCCTCCCAGCCTTTCAGAAATCTGAGAAGAGACTTAGAATTATGAGAGTCATCATACATCTGTGCTCATCACATTTGAGCCTATTTTAAAAGCCAAAACTTGAGAGCATTATTCATGTCAATAGTGCCATTCACATGATGCAGAGTGAGAGTATCACCCTGGCCTCTGTACTAATGACTGTGGGCCCTGGATAGAGGGAGAGACTTTAGATCTTTCCATACAATGCTACTAATTAAAGTCAATATGCTAATAGAATTCATTGGAATTAAACAGTTATAAAGAGAAACAGCCAAACTTACAAATATTTACAGTTCCATGGTGTTACTTAAAAGGAAACTAATGCAAATAAAGATAACTAACAGAAAGCATGGTGACTGGGCAGTCTGTGATCTGTGTGGTAAGCCCGGGCATCCAGGAGACATGCTGTCTCCATTTCTTTGCCAGCATTCACTCCTTGTGTTCTTAGAAATGTGTGTTTTGCTTAGTTAAATAATTCTCTATAGGAGTGTTCCATAAGATCAGATCTAAGGATTTTTCTGATCTGACTAAAACATAAGCCCCACAAGAGCAGGGATCCTTGTTTTTTTTACATGTTGGTATATCTCCAGCACTTATTAGAGTCTCTGGCACACAGTAGTACTCAACAGATACTTATGATTGAACGAAGAAACGAATGAATTCCGTGGTATATTTTAACCTCTCTGGAGCATTGCCACCCTTGCAGAAGACTTGAATTTGCTCCCTCAGCATCCATGTCACTGCAGGTTTCTGGTTTTCTTCTGAACCTCTCTGACTACAGTGTTTGGCTTTGTTTTGTTTTTTCTTTCCCAGATTTTCCTTCTCCCACTGCCTTCTTCTATTTATTTATTCTTACTCTTACACATCATATCTGTGCTCAAAATTTTCAAATTTCACCATAATAAGAACAGATTCCAGCTTGGTCCTCCATCTTAGGACCTTTGCTCTCTCTCTAAACTAATTTAAGGCATAAAAAAGCAGGAGGGGAGGATGCCTTGATTCAGTAAACTGAACACTACAGAAGTAGAGTTAGTTGAAAGCAGGGCTAGATTCAGAGATCCTTGGAGCTGGCTGTATCCTAAGACTATGTCGTGATCCCTGGGAGCTTCAGAGTCACATTCTCATCATTCCCTGCCCAACCAGAGGGAGAAACTACTTCCCTGCTTGTTGTGAAACACAAACAGCTTGAAATGAGAATGCATTGCTTGCCTTGGTATATGTTGCAGAATCTACCCAGCTGCCGTGAAAAGGAAATCATTCTCAACTGAAATACATGGGCTAAAAGAGGGAAGCAATTATATCTTCAAAGCAAAATTCTGTAATACATGGATTCTCTGGTAGCATCTTAAGAAATGCACGCCTTAAGTACGCTATGTAGTTAAGGCCATGATAATGGCTAACTTGGGGTGGATGGGGGATTTGCAGTGTAATGTCTGAAGGACTTTTGGGATGCTAGTAATATTATATTTCTTGATGTAGGTGCTGGTTTCAGGTGAAAATTCTTCCAAATCTACTTATGATTTCAGCCTACTTCTATATGGATTTTATACTTGCATAGAAAGTCCACTTAAATTTTATTAAAAAAAGAAAGAAAATGTGTTAACACATTTTGGGAGGTAAATCCTCCCTCACACCTGATTTTTTTTTTTTTTTTTTTTTTTTAATCAATGGAGATTTACCAGTTAGTATAACCCTTACTTTTTCTTACACTGATTCTGGAGTGAGGAGTGACTTATTTGATTAATGAGCTTGGAAGCAGGGCTATTATACTAAAAGTTCCTTGAGGTTAGAAAGCATGTATATTTAGATATTCTTCACAGCCATAGGACCGTACTTTACTCAATAAATATTAAGAAATTTATGAGTGAATACATATAATGTATGAAAGTCAAGGGAAAGACAATAAAGCCAAGGATAGGATAACTGAGCCTCAGGACATTTTATCCCAGAAACCAGGGATTTGCTAACTGTGGTCCATGGGCCAAATATGGCCCAATGGCTGTTTTTGTAAGTAAAGTTTTATTGGAACACCCCATGCATATTTGTTTTTATATTGTCTATGGATGTTTTGGCTACAATGGCAGAGGTGAGTAGTTGTGACAGAGACCATATAGTGCAAAGACAAAAATATTTATTTTTTAGCCCTTTATGGAAAATGTTTGCTTATCCCCATTGTAAACCATCAACTTGGACTTGGCCATTGATTAACTGATTTATTATTCATTGATTCATTCACTAGATCTTTGCTGAGAATGCAATATTATGCCAGATATTGTGCCAAGTAGTGAGGATTAGGGAATGAAGAACAAAGATGAGATTTCCACCATTGTGAAACTTACAGACTAGTGGGTTACTTTCAGTGAAGCAATATTTGAAAATGATTGCTGCTCTACCCTTCCCCCAATCCTCACATATATGACTTAAAAATATCAAGTCTCCAAGTAACTAACCCGAACTCAAAAATGAAGGTTTGCTTTGTAACTTTTAAAGGAATTTTGTTCTTGGGCAAAATACCTAAGATAAATTGCAGGCACCGTGGGCTTTTGTTCTTTACTTTTCAACATTAACAGAAAGAGTGAATTATTGATTGGCACTGTTTTGTAATCAGAGAATGTTTTGGAAAAAAAATCTGCAAACTCTTGGTCAGCACATCATGAAAATGAAGCAGTTAACCTCATTTTCCTCTCCTGATTGTTAGTACAGTAGAACAAGTTAGACCTTAATCAATGTACTTTTCAAATGTAACTGTTTATAATGAAACATGGGGTTACAAAGTTCTCATTCTCTAAATCAAACCAAGCTGAAAAAAAAGTTTTGGGGTCAGTGAAAACGTGCTTCTTACGCACATTGTGGCATTCTGTTGGGGAAAAGGAGAAGTTGTTCAGAGAAGGGATTTAGCCGTTAATATTACTGCACAAATATCCTAGAATTTACAATACAGCCAGCTGAAGGACTATTTTGACTTTGTTCCTTTGCCCCTGCTACAGGTATGAAAGAAAGAATTTTGGAAACACCTGTACCCTTTCCCCTGTATTAGAAACATTTAATGATCCCAAAGTGAATGTGTGAGGCAGAATACTGCAGATTCCTTGGTCTTACCCTCTACAGGCTTCTAGTGTTTACTATGGGCTCCAAGCACACCAGGTCAAACCAGGTTATAACAGAGCGTGCATGTCCTCAATACTTTCTCCCCACATTGCAACCTATATTCAGAAGCTTCTTTTAAAACTCTTTGCAAATCTGGATATTGCCACCATGACTGTTGGATAATCCTGGAAAATCTTGTACTATGATTTATGAAGACTCAACACCCATAGATATATGGCAGGAGAGAGGGCAATGACGAAAAGAATGAGTTCAAATGCCAAGGGGGTTATTTCCTGTACAGCAGAAAATAAATATTTCTTTCACTAACACTTGCACCTATGCTACTTCAAATGAAATTAGACTCAACAAATTTTGTCTGCTGCCTCATCGTTTAGACAGAGATTCACCGTGCTAAGTGATGTCATCCCAGACTGATGGTGAGGAGAGACCAGAGACATCTCCTTAGAATCTGAAACGCTCTTGCACTCTAATCAGAAAATCTCCAGAATATCTGAAAATGCACTATGAAGCTTAACAAGTAATTTTAGAAAGAATTGGAAATTTGATCAAAAGAGGGAATGGCTCTGCAAAGGTTGTTAACCCATTTGACTTTTTAAGTTAATGGAAGATGTTGGGTATGTATTACATATGTGTTACTGTATAAATATAAGTTTACACCACACAAACAAATCAGGGCCTGGAGCAACCCGGCACCTAGGGTTGCTTCATGCAAACTGGCAGCTCTAAGCCAGAACTGCTTTTCTCTTTGAAGGTGATACTGCTCAGGGCTGAAGCCACTGCATAAACAAACTGACGGTTTGAAAAGAAACACCCCAGTTTTAATTCCATTTGGAGCTAAGTTTAGATCACAATTCATCTTGCAACAGACTTGAATTTTTTAAAAAGATGTTTTTGATTTAACCATTAGTATTTCTGTATATAACAGAGGCAGCCCAAACTGGGTCAAGTTCAAGTACTTTCTTCTACAGCAAAGAGAGTGACAGCTGTCACTCACCCAATACAGGAAACAACGTCCAGGAAGGTTGAAGAGTTCCAGTGGGGACCACTAGTGAGAGTCCTTTTGTTCTTTTCTTTTCTATCACAATTAAATGCAGAGGCCATGGAGGATTATCTCCAACTCCTGTCTAAGTGAATAGCCCCCAATTAGAAGAACACATCCATTCATTCCTGCTGACATGTTTCTTAGATAAGCCAACAATGAAAGTGTTCAAAAATGGAACAAATATTTCATATGCAGACTGCTTCTCAAACTTCAAAGCACACCTAGACTGCCTAGTGAGCGCATTTAATAAAGATTCTGACTCAATAGATCTGAGACAGGGCCTGAGAGTCTATGTTTCTAACAAGCTCTTGGGCAATGCTGCTGGTCTTCAGACCATACTCTGAGATGTAACGATCCAGAGCACCAATTTTACAGTGGCTGCCTGGAATGCTATATTGAAAAAGGAGATTCTGAGACTAAATCCCGACTTTTGGGGAAAGAGTGACCCCATATACAAGTGAACTTTGCCGTGGTGGTGGTGGTGGCTACAGGGATATCAGTGTTTTGCCACCCCTAGGCAATTGTAACAGAATCTCACCACCCTGTTTTGGGGGATAGAAAGTCCTAGAGTTTACGGTATTCCTTTATTTCCAGAAGAACTTCGAATTCCTGCATACTGATGAGATAATAAGGTGGTATAGTTACACAGAATTTTTTGCAGATGGAGGAAGTTCCAATAGAAAGGTTAAGTATGGTAGGGAAGGTTAAGTAGGAAATCAAGAATACACTTTAGATTTTCTGTCTCCTAAAATATTTCTATGATTACATTAGCCTGCAGCTCATTTTGGGTATCAAATATATGTGAAATCGAAGCAGAAAATAAATATGAGTTACATTTCTAAAAATCCTGTATATAAAAATTCATATTTTTGTTGCAAAAGATAAATTAGGGAGAAATGATTCACATTTAAAAAGGACTCTTCACAGTAAATTCAGTAAATATATTTTAGAATAAATTAGTCCTGTAAAATCATATGCATACTTTTATGGAGCATATAATAATATCCATGTATATATCCATGTATATCCATTGGGGTACACCTATAATAATAATGCTGCTGAAAACTGGAAAGATATGTTATTGTAATGGAGAGAGCACTGGAATGGAATTTGATTTGAGTTCCTGCACTACCATTATCTAATTTCATGAACTTGGGCAAGATATTCTGTGTGTGTGCACGCACGCGCATGTCATGTGCGTGTATACATGTGCGCACCCATATTCATGCATGTGAAGAATAATAAGATTTTCCCTCTGTATATTACTGGGTTATAGTGAGAATAAAATAAGGTGATGCAAAAGACTCTATAAACTGAAAATACCTGTACAAATGTAAGTCATTATTTTTACAATAACAATCTTCTCAAGATGTTCACCCATATACTATAGCGTGCAACATTTAACAATTTGTCTTGTGTGTGTTGGTGGTGGGAGCGCTTAAGATCATTAACACAGTGGTACCATCAGGCTCTGGGATTGCTGGCAATCAGTCAGTAATTTCACTGTGTGTGTGTGTGTGTGTGTGTGTGTGTGTGTATGTGTGTGAGAGAGAGAGAGAGAGAGAACAAGAGAAAATGAGAGAGACAGAGACAGAGCAGTATTGCTGAAGGATGGTATCCTTTTGACAAAAGTGAAGTTAATGATGCTATCCAATGCTTGTTAATCAATAAAAACCTAAGCAGTAACAAGAGGAAATAAAAGTCAGTTAGCCACCAGGTTGGGATTATCCAAAGAAACAAGGTAAATAAATAGTCAATTGGCAATAATAAGACCAGTCAAACAGGAAATACTATTAGAAAACCATACAATTAGGGGAAAAAAATCTTAGTATTTTAACGGCTAAACATCACAAATTGGCAACCAAATTAAAAATACCAATGTTACACCTCAGAAATTAATTTCCAGAATTAATCCAAATGCAGCTGAAATGAATACAATTAAATTGAATTAATTGATCTACAGATTTTTATAAAATAATAATTAACTGAACTATAGATTAAAAAAATAGTTGCACACTATTTCCCATTGCCATGACTCTAGGGAGGACCACAAAGTAGTTTTCTCCACAATGCTTACAAATCTGTAAAAGTCCACACAGAAGCCCTCCAGAGATGTGAGGGGATACACAATCTCAGCAGGTCTCAGGAACTAACAGGCAAGAGGGATACAGATGTCTGGACCTAGGTAGGCCCTCCAGTGTAAAGGTGTATCCATAAATCTAACTTCAGAACAGTGTTAGATGTCAGAAGTAGGTGAGACAGTATAGGTAAGATTCACAGGAATAACAAGTGGCGAGTGGATACTAGGTTGAAATTCTCTGTGTGTTAGCATATTGTGAAGGACAAGGGCAACTCTGAAGACATAGTACGTGGTAACTATGCCATTCTGGGAGTTCAGACATTACAAATTTAGAGATCAGGCAACAGAGAATTGGAAACCCAGACAGAGAGTTTATTTAGGCCATATGAGTAAAAACACAGCTTCAAGAAAGAAAGCCCTTTATCTGAGCAAATATTCTCTGTAACCTATAATTTGCTTTCCCTTCAGTATGCTAGTTGTTAGGATAGGAACTTTGTCTCAAGAATGGCTGGTTTCGAATTTATACATAGAATAAGCACAAGTAAGGTAGAAGAAAATGGATGTTGCATCCTGTCGATCTAGATCTCCTTAACTTCTTTCTGTTTAGTGACAAACTGACCCCTGAGTCCATGGTTGAGGGGCAAAGACAGGCAGAAGAGAACAGGGGAAGCATGCAATGCACTAAACAGGTTGGCTCCCAAAGAGATGGAAAATGGACCTCTCTTCACAAGACACAGAAAATCCACCACCTATTGGAAGAATAATTGACAGTTGCAGACATATAATGTAGGGGATGGAAAGGAAGGAGAGCCATTTTTGTGCTGTTGACTCTCTGGGAACCCCTGATGCCATGGCACTCAGAAGGAAGCTTACTTGAGCCACATGTAAAGTTGCCTTGCATGTGAGTAGATTATACGTGCCAGGATGATGATCTAGGAGATTAGACACGGGAAATATGGCTACTGAAACATCATATAGGATTAGAAATGTACTTGAACACCAGAAGAAAAAGTAATAAATTTTACAATACTATTACCTAGACTTGTGATCTATTCAGACAATAAAGTAATAAAAATGTTCAGTGAATTTATTAATAATCACATTAATACAAAACATTCAGGATTAGATAATGTTTATTTTCTGTTATCAAAGAGTAGCAACTTTTCAACAGGGAATTCATAAACACCCTACAGCCTATTTGAGATACCTTCTGCAAGACAGTTCAACAATGACCAGGTGTGAACTGACAAATAAACTGAGTTTCTAAAGAGAAAACGACACATAAATGTTTACTTCTTGTCCACGTCAAATAATTAACTGCTACTGGAAAACAGTTTTAATTTCAAGGGATTTACTTTTTACAACGGAGTCATCCCTTCGATATTACACCCTGAAACGTTCTGGAGGAACTCATACCCGCATGCACTTTATTTAATTAGAGCAGCCTGGGCTGTCATTTTTTATGAATAAATGTCTTTTAAAAACAGTCTTTACTAGTTCTCCATTTTATACATATTAGTGTATATATGTCAATCCCAATCAGCCTGCTATATAAAAAAATAAATTAAATTAAATTTAAAAATTCAAAAAAAAACCCAAAACAGTCTTTACTTTTCTATAATATGTGAAGAAAAAAGCCTGAGAATAAAGCTCTAGTATTTAAAATTCTTAAAAATGACAGCTTCCAGTAAGACAAAAGGAGTCACTTGCCCTACACATGTAGGTAAATCTTTATTACATTCAATAAATAAAAGGAACGGTGGCAAATGTAATTCACAGTCACACAGAAGTCCTCCAGAGATGTCCCAGGGCTGGGATCCTGTGACAAAGTCAAGGGCATACCTAGAGCTCTCTCTAGTTAAACTCGGTCATGGTTCCAGTATACTGAGTCACAGGCGGTGAGAATCAAGTCAGAAATTCTGACATATGTAAGTCAGTCAATTGGGGAAGCTTTTAAATTTCTGGTGGAGATAACATCAATCAATTTATCTGGGGGAAAATGTTACTTTTTAGTTGTTCTGAGAGGAAAAGGAATTGGCATGGATTTATGTTTAAGTAGAATCACTGGAGCTTTCCTTCACAGCTTTACTCATTTAATAAAAAGAATGAGAATTGTCTTTTCAACAGCCTCTACCATGGGTAGCTATCAAGGTCAATAACTTGAAGTATTCCCAAAGTTAGTGAATGTATGTGAATTAGGTTATAGCTTTGAGCCCGCCTCTTCCCCCTTTGGCAAAAATCAAAGGAAAACAGTGTCTGAAACATCCCGAACTCTTCTTTGACATTCTTCATGATCTCGGTTAAATCACTGAACAGTTTTAGATTCAAACCTTCCTTCCTAGAGAAATGCTCCTCAGCTCTCTCTTTTTGTAAATTGTAGTGGTTTGTGAAAAGCCATCTCAGTTGTTTAAGTTTTAAAATATGGTACTAATGAGTGAAAGGCCACATAGTTAATCTCTGGGTGGGCTATTTAACTTTGTTCTGGTACATGACCACACACTTTATCTTAACCAAGGACTTGGACCTCATAAAATATCAGTTTGGTTCAAGTTTATATCAGAAACTATTCTGATGCTCTAGTTTAATTCTGGTTCAGTGGCTTTCAAAAATACAGGGTTGGTTTCTGTTCAGAAGTTCTCACTGGATTTTAAAACAAAACAAAAATGTTGGCATTACTTCTTTGTAAGAATGCTCAGCTCAGCTCAGTGTTCATTTAATCAGTAATTCATTCCAACCTTGAGTATAAATTGAATTTATAGTTGGAAATGGTTCAACTCTCAGCTTCTAATCTTCAGTCAGATACCTCCCCAATAGACAATTTCCACCACAAGAGAAACAAGGTAGGTGAGAGTGGAAAGATTTGGCGCATTTCTTTAACCTGCGTTGTAAAGATAACTCCTACTGAAAGTTGGGAAATCACATCATGTTATACAATCAGGACTCCTGAGGACTCGATCATAAAAGCTACTTTATTTCTGTCTTCCGTAGTATCTTTAAACTGGCTCAGTGGGGATATCCTTCCCCTCACTTAGCATAAAAACTTGAGCAGCCTCATGATTTCCTGGTCACTCTTAGGAAATAAGACAAAGGTAAAAACAATCTCAAGTCAGTAATTAGTTGTGTCTAGTGACAACCCCTGTAATAATCAAAACTTCAAATTTGATTTAAATCTAAATGTTCTCCCCTCTCCCCACCCCCAGCTGGTACCCCCAGCGGGTGAGCTCCTCACGCAGAAGAGATCTGTCCCTTCCCCTCGCTCCCTGCTCCTCTTCACCCTGTGTTTGTCCCCTTCAGCACAGGAGTGGAGAATGTAGGTTAGATGTTACTAACAGGTACTATATAAGATAGCCACCCACTCTCAACACCTGGCAGATTTTTAAAGCTGACTTTGTTGTGGAAATTTTTCAGAGCTTCAGAGAGCAGGAATCTCTTCTACTTGGTGCATCTTTCCAAGTTTCTTATACATAATATGAGCGGTAAAACCCACAGAATACTGTAATGGAGGTAATATAGGAATAAACATATGTAACTGAATGCATCCTTGTATGTAGCGGTAGAAAGACTGAGTGAAAAGAGGGAATAATCTGACAAAGGTTTTGGAGATAATCAGCCTTGAGCAGAATTTTAGTTGACAGAGGATGAGAAAGGTCATTCCAGGCAGTGAGAACAGCATTAAATTGCCTGAGAGGGAAAGAGATATGACAGGTATGGCAGGATGATTGAGTGACTTTCCCAATGGGGGTAAATCAATCTCTAGCAGGAACTCAGAACCTGGAAGGTAAGAGAGTAATATTCATTATGAATGATCAGAAGATTTTAACTTGATTCAAGAGGGAATTGGAAACCCCCATGGGGATTTAAGGAAGAAAATTCGATGATTAAAATACTGAGGGAGATGATTTTGAGAATGGAGGAAGGGGGGACCAGAAAGGAGGGTGTGGCCTGTAACACAGCTGAAGAACCAGGTCTGGTAAAAATAGAAGAGTCTTGTGAGATCTAGACGGTCTCATTATTTTCCAACTCAAAGAGATAAACAACATTTTCTTCCGTATTTTTTTCATCATTTCTTATTTCTTCCTGTTCTCCCATACTCTATGAATAGACCCATTCCTAGTGATTGCTGAAGTCAAAAAGGGTGAGGTATTTGACAATTTTGGTATATGGTCATGTCATTTTTTCAAATAGTGCATGAGCAAAATGTGACTTTATCACAAAAAAGTAGTATTTGAGTAATATAATTTTTGAAGTCCCAGTAGGAAGTGTTCATCGATGTTCTATAGAAATGAAGAGAGCTTTTCTTCTCACCTTGGGCAATGGACCCACTTCCCCTCTGATGGAGGGTGAGATGAGCATGAATGTGTGGATGTGTCAGGGAGTGCTTGAAAGCACTGCACGGAGACCCTGCTCTCCCATCGTGGCTCACATGATTCCATCAGTCCTTCGCGGTATGCCTTCCATTGTCCAAATGGACCAACTGAAGTTCAGAGAGAATAAGTGACTTCCCCAAGTCACACAAATAAAACACTGGAAATGCAGGGACTCAAACCCAGGTCAGCCAACTCTACGTTCCAGGCTCTTTTTCGCGACACCAAACAATTGGCATAAACAACTATTCATGTGTTAGTCATTAATCTTACTCTGCTTCATTTTATTAAATCGCTACCCCATGTCCTGGGGACAATGCATGACTACACTATTAAGGCAAATTTTTAATATGGACATGCCATGTTAAGTCATGAGAAGGCTAACTCAATTACCCTTTCTTTGATCGATTTTTGGTAGAGATAAAGTGGACTTTTCCTTGTGGTTAGCCTTATGACATGTTGTAAACATTAACACGCACTACATTAACTGTCTAAAAAGAGCTGTAGTATTTTAAATGCTTGTTAAAGAATGAAAATATTAAGCTACATTAATATTAGTAATTTAATTCCAATAGCCACAATCAGGACAACCACTAAACAGCTCCTTGGAGGACTTGGAAACTTATGAAAGAAAGACATAACTAGACAAGGAAACATCTAATAGGTAGAATATGGGATGGGCCACTAAAACTTTTGCTTATGTCTTAGCAATTCAAAGTAAACCCAGATAAGACAACACTCTATTAATAAGTGCCACTTATCTGATTTTCTTCCTTCTAGGTAGCAGAATCTTGATAGAAATTATTTCAGGAGAATGCAACCAACAGATTAAATACTATCTGATCAATTCTTTACCTTGAGATCTTATAAATATTATAAATCAATTACTGACAATGAGGAACATACACATTTTATGATGCAAAGTTGCATACAATTCTAGTGAGGTAAACATTCACTTACATTACTCTTACATGTGCAAAGAAAATTTAATTTCTGTAATTTTCTCTAACTCTAATCTTCCTCAGGAGCCTCCATCTTATTGTCAATAGGGAAAAAGAAATGTTATCCAATCTCGTAAATATGCTCTGTCCAATAATTTAATTTCAGTGTTTCAGATGTCTTCTTCTGTCCTCGGCTCCTCTTGGGGGATGATGATTGGTATCAGTGGGGAAGCTTCGTGGTGCGCCATTCCCTGGCTGTGGAAAAGGATGAAGGCCATAGATTTTGGATCTTCTCACTTTCTGAGTGACATAGCTATTCTGATTGGTTTCCTGGGCTAGTGACGGCTGAAGTAAAACTGGTCCTGCCTGACATGTTGGCACTCACCTCAGCAGGCTGTGGTCCCAGACATCTGTCCCAGCCATTGAGTCCCCAACACATGGCAGCCTCTTTTTTCCAAACTTAGGCCCCTGCTTGTCCATTGTGCCTCTCAACACTCTGCTCCCCTTCATAGGAGCAAATGGGGACTTCTAAATTTCTCACATGCTACACATTCCATGAGGAGCCAGGATACTGTATGGGGCTCATCTACTTAGATAGCACTACCTATCAGTTGTGCTATTTTCCCCATGGTGATGAAATAGCTCCATGGCTTGAAACCTTCATGTATTTCACTCCCCTCTTACCTCTGTTCTTGATCTCCTCCTTATTAATTTGAATATATCTACCATGGCCCCACTTTGGATTCCCATCTTAAGAAAGAGAAAGCAAAGGTGTAAGAATGCTTCCACATTCTACATTTAACTCCCATCTTTCCACAGATCACTTGGCTAGAAGAGTTGGGCTTTTCACTTTTTTCTCTTTGGCACAGATTTCTCTTTTGTCAAACTTTGTGATTAAATCAGCCAAGCTTTTGATATGAAAGACTCGAAAGATATTTAAGAATCCTCTTCTCTCCTCCCAAGACATCTGGCATCCAAAGGTCAGCGCTGATGCCCAGAGGCTAGTGATGACGTTGTCTTTGTTATAGGCGGTAAGACATGGCTCAGCCTTAGTGGCAAAGGTTGTCAGGGAACATGGTTTAGTAGGGAAATGAAATACATTGGGTTTAAATCCCACTAACCTTAAACTATAAACACATTAATGTGAGGTTTTGATAGAAACTTCCAGATTCTTCTCACCAAATTTCTTGTGAAAATTATTTTAGTCATATAATTCACATGACTGCCTTCTTCTGATCTGGTCTGTCCTTCTGTTTTCTTAATTCTGATGATACTTTCCTGTCTTTCATGTAGTTTTTGTTTGCTGTTAGTCTGCACCAATCTAGAATCTCTCCCTTTCTTCCTTTATTTCCCTTTTTAATCTTTCAGTTTTTTTGTTTCTTCACTAATTTACATTAAAATGATATTTTATTTCCATTTATAAAAAATAATGCATGCCACTTACGGGATATTCTTAATACAGAAAGATACAAAACAAACAAAAATCTCCATATTCTAATTGCTAATGTGTACTCTCCTTCTAAGCTGTATCCTCTTCGCCCAGCAAGTAAAATCTAAACTGTTTTAAATCTTTTGAGAGAGAGTCATAAGCCAAGTGAAAATGGCTTCCATACATTGGGAAGCAACACAGATTTTTGACATTTCTTAGAAAACAGCATCAATGCAACATCAGCTCATTAAATGTTCCTCTTAATCCGTTTCATGCTCTCTGGTACACATGTGAAAACTTGCAAGATGGATTATAATACTTAGAACTAGAAACAATTTTATTAAAATATTAGTATCCAACAAACACATTCATGTGTTTTAGCAAAAAATGATTGTTGCAACCTTGCATTGATTTATGTTTTTTCATGGATCTGTTCTACTTATGTGTATTGTTTTATATGCATGGATCTTAAAATCCCTAAGCAAACAACTCTTACACAGGTATTGAAAACTGAAGAGGCATAAAGTGAACACTAAGATACCATGGAGTTGGTAACTGCAGGAAGTGGCTCCCCATACCCCTTCCTTGGAAAAGAAGCCCAGTGGAGCTGACAGTCGGACCTCTGAGAAGGGGGACCTGCCCAGCTGATATTGATGTCTCTAAAGAGGCATGATGAGGCTGATTCTGAGATCTGAAAATGCTGCAAACTATCAATAGAATCAGTTACTGCAACTTGAATGAACTACTGCTTCCAGGATGAAGAAATATTCCTAGAATAACACTGACCAGGAACAGGAAGCAAAATAAGAAACAGGAAGTAAACAAGAAACTATGTCCTCTCTTCCTTCTCCAGCCTTGGATGCTTTGTCTAGCACCCCCTAACAGCAGAGCCTACCAGGCAGCAGCTGGCAAAGCAGAAATGTGGTTTACAGAGTCCCAGCTCTTGCATCAAAGAGCGAGTATAGGAGAGTGGGTTGAAACTGAGAGACAATAAATAGCTTAACAATTGGCTCATTTGGCTAGACTATGAATTTCTGCAGAGCAAGGACACTTTTACATGTATAATGAATATATAATTTCCATTATAGTACATGTAATAGTATCAATGAAGACAGTGGGTGTTTAATTCTTAACAGATTAATTAATAACTGTCAAATGCTCCTTTTATTTTATACTGTGCTTATACATTTATTTTGTTCCAAGAGTTCCTAAAGAATTATCAGTGTTGATTAATTCATTTGTTAATATATCATCATCTAATTCTAAAAAGTTAGCAATATTATATGCTTAACTGTGGTCTGAGGGACTATAAACTAAGTGATAGCCTAAGAGAAGTGCGGTTATTAAAGAAACCTGTTGCCGTGCAAAACTATATAATACACTGAAAGTCTGATACAAACAGTGTCAGGGTTTGTCTTGTGTTTTGTTTTCTGCTGCACTATCAATATTATCATCCCTCCTATTCAACCTCCACTCCCTACAAAGAGGTAGATGGGTAAGATTTACTGAATAGTCAAGGAAATGTCATGTGAAAGATGTGCCTAGGAAATTATTCCTAATCTAAGTCCAATACTTAGCTCAACAGTAACAAGTTATATAACTTTGACAAGTTATTTAACTTTCTAGAGTCTCAAATAAGGAGGCCTAATGAGCTCTTCCACTCATCTTCCTTCTGAGGCCATATTCTTATCAGTTCCATAGTAGAAAGTGGATAATATACAATCACATCATCAAAGGGTTAACACACCTTTATCCTCCTCACATCCGTGCATGCATATGCAGTATATAAAAATGAGAAACACATTAAGTATCTTTTGGTAAATTAAGTAGCTTTTTTGACACCTGCATCTTCTGCATCTTCTCCTCCCTTCACAGTTTGCAGTGGCACACGCAAACTTTGAGTCAACAAAAATGAGCATGCTAACTTAGTGCAGGAGCCAGTTTACATCTTGCTGTTCTTCAGCTCATTCCCATCTCAGTGTTTTTGAACATGTTGTTCTGCCTGAAATGTTCATTTCCATACTTGTGTTAAGTCTCTGTCCAATCGTCACTTCTCAGAAAGACCTTTCAGTTCCACTCTACCTAAAACCCACCACCACCTCTCTCTGCCTCCTTCTCCTGCTTTATTCTTCTCCATAACCTTAACAACACTATCTGAAGCTATATTTATTTATTTGTGTTTCCTTGTTTGTTGGGCGTCTCTCCACTAGAATCTGTGCTTACACAACAATAGGAATTTTGTCTGTTTATTGTGCTTCTGAGCTATCAGAGGGGTGACTAACACAAAGTAGGTGCTCAATAATATATGTGTTATGCCTTTTTTCCATTCTTTTATAGTTTAATTCTTGGGTTATTTAAACAAATTTTGATTGAATTATTATTATATATGCTTAGAACTGTACTAGGAAGTAACAATAAAAATGATAATGATATAGATTTTGCCACCTAAGAATTTATGACCTAGACATTAGATATATCAATTTGTCCTTAGAATAGCTTCCATTCCATACTCCAAAAAGAGTCACAAATAAGATCTGAAAGGGTATAGAGGTGTACTAGAACTCTACTAGTTACAAGAGACAGACCAAACTCAAACTTGCTTAGGCAAAAAGAGAGTTTGTTTGGTCATGTAACTGAAAAGTCCAGTCTTCCAACTGGATATGAATGCCCAGTTGATGTCAACAATATTTCTTCTTCTATTCCTGTCTGCACTTTTCTATGTGCATTCTTTAGCAGGTCTTCCCCCAGAGGTAACAAAGAGACCACCAGGAGCTCTAAGCTTATATTCTATTGGCAACAAGAGAGTGTGTTTTCCTCCCAACAATTCCAGGAATACACCCACTGGCAGGACTTAGATCATAAGTCATAAGCCCATCCCTGAACCCATTATACTGGCCAGTTTGGTCAGGTCTAGGTTTTGTGTTTCGCCTTTGGCATGGGTTCATGTTCTGAGACTTGGCCAGAATCAATTCCATGGGAAATCAGCGTTTTTCACTAAATAAGGAAGCTGTGAGGGACACAGAACACAGATCTCCACTACAAACTCTGTATTTACACCACAAGCTCTGTATTTTATGTGCCCACTTTTCCTTCAATTTATTAGGAGCATCTCAGAATAGCCATTAAAGAAAGAGTAGGGGCTTCCCTGGTGGCGCAGTGGTTGAGAGTCTGCCTGCCAATGCAGGGGACACGGGTTCGAGCCCTGGTCTGGGAGGATCCCACATGCCGCGGAGCGGCTGGGCCCGTGAGCCACAACTGCTGAGCCTGCGCGTCTGGAGCCTGTGCTCCGCAGCAGGAGAGGCCGCGATGGTGAGAGGCCCGCGCACCGTGATGAGGAGTGGCCCCCGCTTGCCACAGCTGGAGGGAGCCCTCGCACAGAAACGAAGACCCAACACAGCCATAAATAAATAAATAAATAAATAAAATTAAACTTTAAAAAAAAAAAAAAAAAGAAAGAGTAATGTCACCTAAGTAGCAGAAGGGGAATGTAAGATTATTCCATCCATTATGATTTATAAAAGAGTAGAAAATTCTATACAAGCAGTTTGCCACTAGGAATAGATCATGGTTATCCAGTTAATAAAAACAATTATGTATAAAATAAGATAGATAAATAAAATAATGAATTTAGTAAAGAAGAATGAGATTGCTAACGTAAGTATAAAGAAGTAATTATTGATTAAAGACAGAAATTTGGGGGCAATGCATTTTTTGATGGCATAGGCAAGTTTAGCATGTTGGTATGATGCTCAGTCCTGCCCACTTTTTATTGCTTACCTTTCCACCTCCCTAGTAGACACCCTTTTTACCTATTCAAAGCAATACTAATAGCAAAGATACATTACACACTAATAATATTGAAAGCCAAAATAAACTACTAATAGCAAAAATGTATTAGTATGTACTATTGGAAATACTTTACGTGTATTAAATCATTTAATCCTTACAACAATGTCAGAAGCAGATAATATTATTACCCCATTTTATCCATGAGAACACTGAAACCAGAAAGGTTAAGTAACTTGTCTAAGTTTAGACAACAAGTAAGTGCCAGAACCAGAATTTAAACCCACACTACCATTACCACAGAATAGCTTAAATCTGTATCATGATGAAAATATCTCTGATTTTTCCAGCCCACATTTATTACTTCATTCTCAGCCTCATGTTATACTTATTATTGTGTAACGCAATTAGCATTTTACGATGTGTTATCCTTAACCTGCAAAGTTCTACTTTGCTATACCTAATTTTCTCTTCTGATAGTTTAATGCTTGCTCATCTTGTCTCGTCAACTCGAGTGCTAAGGTAAGTAAAAAAGTAATACCTTCGGTTTTGAATTTATTCCCCTTTTCCAAGCAACTAACATATTGCTAGGTATAAAACAGCTATTCAATATACACACAGTAATTAACTTTGCTTACTGAAAAACTTTTTATTCTTAATCATTAAGATACAATTTGGTATTTTTCAGAAATGTAATAAATTCTTATTTTCCTTGTATTAGAGTATCATCTTATTGGTGATCCCCCATGGTTTTTGATACTATGAAAGAATGAGGGACTAACGTCAAATAAGGCAGTGAGCATGGTTTATGTGACACAAGTATGAGCAGATATGCATAGTGATGTTGTGTTTTAAAGGTGGGCATTGATGTGAGAATGGATATATGGACCACAGATTGTATGCTCAGAGGGCTGAGACCATGTCTTTACTGTCAATGTCTAGTGCTGTGCCTCGTGCATAGAAGGTGCTCAATATATATTTTTTGTCAGATGAATGAATAAATAAATAATTACTTCCCTAGGAGACAGAGGTGGTGGGCCGGTGGCAATGGTGTTGTATTTTAAAAGATGTTTGTATGCTTCCATGTAAACAAACACACATACATATCAGGGTACTTGGTTGCAAACAACAGAATCCATTCTGGCTATTTTTAACAGAAAATAAATGTATTAAATGATATGGAATAGCTCAAGGAATGTCTGGGATGGTCACAGGATTGGGCTTGGGGGTTGGACAACCAAGAACATACCTAGAAAGCTCCAGTGGTGATGACTACCTGCATTATTAGAGTTGGAACTCCAGCTTTCCAGGCAGATGCTGGGTCAGGGATGTTCTTTTCGGACTTTTGCCACTACTGCCAGAAAAATCAATTCCAGGGAGAATCTCCTTCACATTATTATCTTGCAAATTAAACTATTGCATGGGTACATCTGAGTACAAGAGCCTGCACCACAGCTGCAAGAGGAACTGGAAGAGTGAGTGTCTGGCTTTTACTTTAGTGAAGTGGGATTCAAACATAGAAGATTGCCCATGTCTGAGAAAGCTTGCCAAAAGTTTCTGGGCTCTAAATGACGATGGATCTTTTTTTTTTACTCTTTATAGAATTTTTAGAAAATAAAGAACAACTAAAGGAGAAGAAAATAATCATTCATATTTTAAGGTAGTAATGATTTTCAATGAATATTTATGACTTCTCAAAACTGACGAATGTCTTGAGAGAGTAGCCTGAAACATATACAGTTCAATCTGTGGAACTGACTTTATCCAAGGGTTGAACTCTGATTCTGAGGAAAGGTTTACAAAATAAAGCCAGACCAAATCAAACACAAATGCAAAAACAAACCTGATAGTCCCTTCAAGTAAATATAATGGTGATGATGATGATAATATACTCTACTTAAAAACTTGATAAAAATCATAACTTCTGACTGTTGCAACATTTTTTAAAGAAAGAAAAGTGTCTTAATAGTTTGCTTAACAGGTTCGAACCTGCAGTCAGAGATTTGCTTCTTAATTTGGTGAGTTTTACATGCCAGGATCTGTCACCCAAAGGTAACAAAGAAATGTGGTTGAACACCAATTACAGGTATCTGTCAACACACCAGGGCCTTGGAAGAAATAACTTATGTATAATTGACTATGTTTTATCCTCTAAGAAGTCTATGAAATAAAAGAAAAAAAAAAAAAAACCCAATACCAAAACTTGGCTCAATCTAATTGCTCCAATTCCAAAACAATTCAAGTTTAATGCACACACAAAATTTTCTTTGTAGAATTGTTAAAACTTTTCATTATTTTTTCAGGGGTTCTAGAACCACTATCCTGACTATTTGAGAACAAAAGTGAACACACAACAAATTTACTTATCTTTTAGGAATTGAAATGAAAAATTTAAATCATCAAAATCACAGTATATTAAACATAATTTCTATGCCTATTAGACTTTGTTTAGAAGTGTGCTTTTATTATTAAAAAATATTGATTATAAGTTTAATTAGGTCCCATTTGTTAATTTTTTCCTTTTGTTTCCATTACTCTAGGAGACAGATCCAAAAAATATTGCTACAATTTAGGTCAAAGAGTGTTCTGCTTATGTTTTCCTCTAGGGGTTTTATAGTATCTGGTCTTACATTTTGGTCTTAAATCCATTTTGAGTTTATTTTTGTGTATGGTGTTAGAGAAGGTTCTAATTTCATACCAGACATGTAGCTGTCCAGTTTTCCCAGCACCACTTCTTGAAGAAACTGTCTTTTCTCTATTGTATAGTTTTGCCTCCTTAGTCATAAATTAATTGACCATAAGTGCATGGGTTTACTTCTGGGCTCTCCATTCTGTTCCACTGACCTATGTGTCTCTTTTTGTGTCAGTACCATACTGTTGAGTACTGTAGCTTTGTAGTGTAGTCTTAAGTCAGGGAATGTGATTCTTCCAGCTCCATTCTTCTTTCTCAAGATTGTTTTGGTTATTTGGGGTCTTTTGTGTTTCCATACAAATTTTTAATTTTTTTGTTCTAGTTCTATGAAAAATGCCATTGGTAATTTGACAAGGATTGCATTGAATCTGTAGATTACCTTGGGTAGTATGGTCATTTTCACAATATTGATTCTTCCAATCCAAGAACATGGTGTATCTTACCATATTTTTGTGTTGTCTTCAATTTCTTTAATTGGCATCTTACAATTTTCAGAGTACAGGCTTTTTGCTTCCTTAGGTGGGTTTATTCTTAGGTATTTTATTCTTTTTGATGTGGTGGTAAATGGGATTGTCCCCTTAATTTCTCTTTCTGATATTTCATTGTTAGTGTATAGAAATGCAACAGTTTTCTGTAGAATAATTTCGTATCTGCAACTTTACCGAATTAATTGATGAGCTCTAGTAGTTTTCTGGTGGCATCTTTAGGATTTTCTATGTATAGTATCCTGTCATCTGCAAACAGTGACAGTTTTTCTTCTTCCTTTCCAACTTGGATTCCTTTTATTTACTCTTCTTCTCTGATTACTGTGGTTAGGACTTATAAAACTATGTTGAAAAGAAGTCATGAGAGTGGGCATTATCTTGTCCCTGATCTTAGAGGGAAGGCTTTCAGCTTTTCACCATTGAGTATGATGTTAGCTGTGGGTTTGTCATATACGGTCTTTATTATGTTGAGGTATGCTCCCTCTATGCCCACTTTCTAGGGAGTTTTTATCATAAACTGATATTGAATTTTATCAAAAGCTTTTTCTGCATCTATTGAGATGATCATATGGTTTTTATTCTTCAATTTGTTAATGTGGTGTGTCACAGTGATTGATTTGTGAATACTGAAAAATCCTTGCATCCCTGGGATAAATCCCTGATTAAACTTAAAAGCTTCTGCACAGCAAAGGAAACCATCAACAAATGAAAAGACAACCTATGGTATAGGAGAAAATATTTGCAAATGATGTGACCAACAGGGGATTAATTTCCAAAATATACAAACAGCTCATAGAACTCAATATCAAAAAAACAAACAACCCAATCAAAAAATGGGCAGAAGCCCTAAATAGACATTTCTTCAAAGCAGACATACAGATGACCAACAGGTACATGAAAAGATGTTCAACATCACTAATTATTAGAGAAATGCAAATCAAAACTACAATGAGATATCACCTCACTCTGGTCAGAATGGTCATCATCAAGAAGTCTACAAATAGTAAATGCTAGGGAGGGTGTGGAAAAAAGCGAACCCTCCTACACTGTTAGTGGGAATGTAAATTGGTGCAGCAACTATGGAAAACACTAAGGAAACTGTGGAGGTTCCTTAAAAATCTAAAAATAGAGTTTCCATATGATCTAGCAATCCCACTCCTAGGCATGTATCTGGAAAAGACAAAACTCTTAATTTGAAAAGATACATGCACCCCAATGTTCACAGAATCACTATTTACAATAGCCAAGACATGGAAGCAACCAAATGTCTATGGACAGATGAATGGATAAAGAAGGTGCAGTATATATACACAATGGAATACCATTCAGCCATAAAAAAGAATGAAATAATGCCATTTGCAGCAACATGGATGGACCTAGTGATTATCATACTAAGTGAAGTAACTCAGACAGGGAAAGACAAATATATGATATCACTTATATGTGGAATCTAAAAGAGTGATGCAAATGAATTTATTTACAAAACAGACATAGACTCACAGACAGAGAAAGAAAACCTATGGTTACCAAAAGGGAAAGGTGGGGGTGGGATAAATTAGGAGTTTGGGATTAATAGATACACACCAATATATATAAAATAGGTAAACAAAAAGGTCCTACTATATAGCACAGGGAACTATATTTAATATCTTATAATAACCTATAATGGAAAAGACTCTGAAAAAGAATAGATATATATTAATATATATATATGCATGTATAACTGGATCACTTTGCTGTACACCTAAAACTAATAAAACATTGTAAATCAACTATACTTGAATAAGAAATCATATAAAAAATTTAAAAAATATATTGATTATAAGCATCCAAAATGTTTCTTTTGAGTAACATTTAATCACTTCATAATTTAATCAGTTATATGATCTCGTAAAGTATATTTACACTTTTAAAGCATTTTAGGAAATTGGATGAGACATACCATATTAGCTTGTATTTTTTTAAATAAGCTTTGTTAAGACTTAAATGACCAGTTCTTTTTTTTTTTAATATCTATTTATTTTCCTTACTTTTTATTTGGCTGCATTGGATCTTAGTTGCAGCACATGGGATCTTTGCTGAGACATGCAGGATCTTTTCATTATGGCACACAATCTGCTCAGGCTTCTTGCTAGTTGTGGCACGCAGGTCTCCAGGGCACATGGGCTCTGTAGTTGTGGTATGTGGACTCCAGAGTGTGTGGGCTCTGTAGTTTGCAGCATGCCGGCTCTCTACTTGAGGCACGTGGGCTCAGTAGTTGTGGCGTTTGGGCTTAGTTGCCCTGCAGCATGTGGGATCTTAGTTCCCCAATCAGGGATCAAACCCGCATCCCCTGCATTGGAAGGCAGATCCTTTACCACTGGACCACCAGGGAAGTCCCAGATGACCAGTTCTTAACATGAAGAATCCAAGACCTTTCTCTACTGTATCTTGTTAATTAGAATTAGATCTCTGGGGCTTCCCTGGTGGCACAGTGGTTAAGAATCCACCTGCCAATGCAGGGGACATGGGTTTGATTCCTGGTCTGGGAAGATCCCACATGCCACGGAGCAACTAAGCCCAAGAGCCACAACTACTGAGACTGCGCTCTAGAGTCCGCGAGTCACAACTACTGAAGCCCGTGTGACTAGAGCCTATGCTCTGCAACAAGAGAAGCCACTGCAATGAGAAGCCTGTGCACTGCAACAAAGAGTAGCCCTCGCTCGCTGCAACTAGAGAAAGCCCGCACACAGCAACGGAGATGCAATGCAACCAAAAGTAAATAAATAAAATAAATAAATTAAAAAAAAAAAGAATTAGATCTCTGATCTTTTGGACGTGCCTACCCAGAGCCTCCAGACAATTACACTTTCAGTATAAACTCCATCCTATTGCCAGAATTATCTTTCTAAAATCAAATCCTCACATTTAACATCAAAATGTCAGCAACTTCCCCTTGTCTATAAGATGAAATTTAACATTTTAAAAGACTTTGAACAAGCTTCAGTTTCAGATTACAGCTCCATTTCCTGATACCGCCAGTCATGCACATAATAGACCAGTAAACCCAACAGTTTTCTGGTCTCTGGAGCGTCTATGTTCTTTGGTAGCAATTTTCCTTTGCATATGGCATTTTTTTCTGGCATGTTTTTAATAATTATGATAATAATAATAATAGTGACGAACATTAACTGGGCATTTTCTACCTACTGCTAACTGCTAAGCACTTCATATAGATCATCTCTTTTGATTTCATATCTCCTATGTATATCCCTACTTCATAGATATGAAAAGAGGCCTGTACAGAATATGTTGCATGAATGTTTGAAGGGTTTTTTCTCATATAAATGAACAAAATAATCTGTCATTTGGAGAGTATGCTTAAAATAAGAAGCCAAGAAACATGACTTTAATGCATTACTAAGGCATGTTTTTTGGTCTTGAGGAAGTCTATGGGCCTTGGCCTCTGTTATTTTTCCATCTCTGAAATAAAACAATCCTACTGTGGATCCTTCGACTTGGACTTCCTGCTACCCACTTACTAAGTGAAACTGGCCAGCTAATGAGGCAATGAGATTACAGAATATTTGAAATATCGAGTGTAATGTAAAGACATGCAAAATAATGCATGTCTATTTCACTCTACAAATACAACCATTCCACATTTAAGTGAGTTAAGGTAGAGAGAGGTTAAGAGTGTTACATTAGTAAACGGTCCACCATATAAAGAACAAACTTATGGTTACCAAGGGGGTAGGATGAGGGGAAGTGATAGCCTGGGAGTTTGGAATTGACAGGTATACACTGCTATATTTAAAATAAATAACCAACAAGGTCCTACAGTATAGTACAGAGAACTCTGCTCAGTATTCTTTAATAACCAAAATGGGAAAAGAATTTGAAAAAGAATAGACACACATATATGTATAACAGAATCACTTTGCTGTACACCTGAAACTAACAACATTGTTAATCAACTATACTCCAATATAAAATAAAAATTAAAAAATAAATAAATAAATTAGTTGTGATTCATAGTTGGGAAAAAAAAGGAAAACAAAAGAAAAAAGTTTCCACCATATGGAAGGAGTGGGCAAAACTACCCCTCCTCCACCTCTTAGCTCCTGCAATACAGAAAGAGTTTCTTTCCTAACACTTGTGAATGGTATCTAGTCATAAGTAGCAGATGCTGCAGAGAAGAAAAGAAATAAGCTTTTATCAACTGCATGGGGCTGGGAAAATTTTTCCCATGACCTCTTGACGGATTCTATGGGAATCCATTCGAATTCTTCCATTTGCTATAGGAACCCCCTATGGCAATTTGAAACCCTTATGTGACCATATTTAGTGAAAGAAGATACCTTCTGTGAAAGAGATCCCTGAGTTACAGACATTGTATTAGAATTGTTAAACAACAATAACAATAACATTATTGTGGAATGAATGAATGGCAGCTACATTTTACTGAGCTCTTACTATGTGTCAGGTTCTAGTCTAAGTATTTTGCATGCATCAACTTTCTCAATTCTTATCATAGGTCTTTGGAGGTAAATATGATAACTAACCTCATTTTACTGACAAGGACTCAGACACAGAGAAGTTAAGCAACTCACTGGAAATCATAACTGCTAGTAAGTGGCAGAGCCAGAATTTTAACAAGGGCAGTTGGCTCCAAGTTTTCCTCTTCATCATGGAAGATTAAGTGATCTAAGTTGGGCAAAGTGACTTCTTCAGACTCTCTATCTAACTACATAAAAAACTAATGGGCAGATTTTTTTTTTTTTCCTGAAAGCCCAGAAATCAAGCAATCATTAGCACAGAACTGCCTTATTGTCTTCCTATTAATCTGTTTAAGCATTAAACACTGGTTGTTTTGTTGAAATTTCCTGTTTACTTATTTTTCAGTGAATGGGATCCTCTTAGTAGGTCCTGGTTTTGCAGGAAATTGTATGAACTGAAATTCCTCAAAGAGAGTAGAATCATGTCATCATTATCACATACAGTGATACCATTATTAGTTATTTGAAATGACACATTAAACTAAAGAAATCTGTTTTATTTTCTTCTCAACAGAAAAATCCCTGTCTTCCAAACAGAATTTGACATATGACAGACTATATAGTGGAAAAGAATGGAAGAGTAATTAGAATTATTGAAACACTTAAACATGCAATCTAAAATCCGCTCATTTCTCTACCTTAACTAATAGAAAATATTGAAGAAGCTTGTATTTATAACTATGTAACTAACAAGTGTTCACACAGCAAACAGGCATAATTTTTATGGGGAACGTAACTTAACTTGTTTAGATGCTACTTGCTACATGCTTCTCATGAAATATTTATCTTAACCAAAATGATACTCCTACCCGGGACAGCTTAAGGTTAACAGAGAATAGAGAAAAGCAAGTAAGTTTATCCAGTATGAGGTAAAAAAAAAAAAAAAAAAAAATGCCATGTAGCCATGGCATAAAAAGAAAGAGTGAGGGGGACCTTCAAAATGGCAGAGGAGTAAGAGGTGGAGATCACCTTCCTCCCCACAAATACATCAAAAATACATGTATATGTGGGACAACTCCTACAGAACACCTACTGAAAGCTGGCAGAAGACCTCACACTTCCCAAAAGGCAAGAAAATCCCCATGTACCTGGGTAGGGCAAAAGAAAAAAGAAAAAAAAGAGACAGAAGAATAGGGATGGGACCTGCACCTCTGGGAGGGAGCTGTGAAGGAGGAAAAGTTTCCACACACTAGGAAGCCCCTTCACTGGCGGATATGGGGGTGGGCAGGGGGGGAAGCTTTGGAGCCACGGAGGAGAGCGCAGCCACAGGGGTGCGGAGGGCAAAGCGGAGAGATTCCAGCACGGAGGATCGGCGCCGAGCAGCACTCACCAGCCCGAGAGGCTTGTCTGCTCACCCGCCAGGGCGGGCGGGGGCTGGGAGCTGAGGCTCGGTCTTCGGAGGTCAAATCCCAGGGAGAGGACTGGGGTTAGCTGTGTGAACACACCCTGAAGGGGGCTAGTGTGCCACGGCTAGCCGGGAGGGAGTCTGGGAAAAAGTCTGGACCTGCTAAAGAGGCAAGAGACCATTGTTTCCGGGTGCACGAGGAGAGGGGATTCAGAACACCACCTAAACGAACTTCAGAGATGGGCGTGAGCTGTGGCTATCAGCAGAGACCCCAGAGATGGGCATAAAATGCTAACGTTGTTGCTGCAGCCACCAAGAATCCTGTGTGCAAGCACAGGTCACTATCCACACTCCTCACTGTCCCAGGAGCCTGTGCAGCCCGCCACTGCCAGGGTCCCGTGATCCAGGGACAGCTTCCCTGGGAGAACACATGGTGCACCCCAGGCTGTTGCAATGTCACGCTGACCTCTGCCACCGCAGGCTCGCCCTGCATTCGAATTATAACTACTGTACCACTCCCTCCCTCCCACCGGCCTGAGTGAGCAAGAGCCCCCTAATCAGCCGCTGCTTTAACCCCCTCCTGTCTGGGTGGGCAACAGATGCCTGAGGGTGACCTACACACGGAGGAGGGACCAAAACCAAAGCTGCACCCCAGGAGCTGTGCAAAGAAGAGAAAGGGAAATTTCTCCCAGTAGCCTCAGGAACAGCAGATTAAATCCCCACAAGAAACTTGATGTATGCTGCATCTGGGGAATACCTGATTAGACAACGAATCATCCCAAAATTGTGGCAGTGGACTTTGGGAGCAACTGTAGACTTGGAATTTGCTGCCTGCGACTGATTTGTTTCTGATTTTTATGTTTACCTTAGTTTGGTGTTTAGCACTTGTTATCATTGGTGGATTTGTTTATGGGTTTGGTTGCTCTCTTCTTTTATTTATAATTAATTATTAAAAAAAATTATTTTAATAATTTTAAAAATTTTATTATTATTATTATTTTCTTTCTTTTTTTCTCCCTTTTCTTCTGAGCCATGTAGATGACAGGGTCTTGGTGCTCTGGCCTGGTGTCAGGCCTGAGCCTCTGAGGTGGGAGAGCCAGGTCAGGACTTTGGACCACCAGAGAAATCCTGGCCCCATGTAATATCAGTTGGTGAGAGCTCTCCCAGAGATCTCTGTCTCAATGCTAAGACCCAGCTCCACCCAAGGGCCAGCAAGCTCCAGTGCTGGATGCCTCATGCCAAACAAATAGCAAGACAGGAACACACCCCACCCATTAGCAGATACACTGCCTAAAATCATACTAAGTTCACAGGCACCCCAAAACACACCACCAGACAAGGCCCTGAACACCAGAAAGACAAGATCCAGCCTCATCCACCAGAACACAGGCACCAGACCCCTCTGCCAGGAAGCCTACACAAGCCACTGAACCAACCTCACCCACTGGGGGGCAGACACCAAAAACAATGGGAACTATGAACGTGCAACCTGTGAAAAGGAGACCCCAAACACAGTAAGTTAAACAAAATGAGAAGACAGAAAAATATGCAGCAGATGAAGGAGCAAGGTAAAAACCCACCACACCAAACAAATGAAGAGGAAATAGGCAGTCTACCTGAAAAAGAATTCAGAGTAATGATAGTAAAGAAGATCCAAAATCTTGGAAATAGAATGGGGAAAATACAAGAAATGTTTAACAAGGACCTAGAAGAACTAAAGAGCAAACAAACAATGACAGCACAATAAATGAAATTAAAAATTCTCTAGAAGGAATCAATAGCAGAATAACTGAGGCAGAAGAACAGATAAGTGACCTGGAAGATAAAATAGTGGAAATAACTATTGCAGAGCAGAATAAAGAAAAAAGAATTGAGGACAGTCTCACAGACCTCTGGGACAACATTAAATGCACAAACATTCGAATTATAGGGGTCCCAGAAGAAGAAAAGAAAGGATTTGAGAAAATATTTGGAGAGATTATAGTTGAAAGCTTCCCTAACATGGGAAAGGAAATAGTCAATCAAGTCCAGGAAGTGCAGAGAGTCCCATACAGGATAAATCCAAGGAGAAACATGCCAACACACATATTAATCAAATTATAAAAATTAAATACAAAGAAAAGATATTAAAAGCAGCAAGGGAAAAGCAACAAATAACATACAAGGGAATCCCCATAAGGTTATCAGCAGATCTTTCAGCAGAAACGCTGCAGGCCAGAAGGGAGTGGCAGGACATATTTAAAGTGATGAAAGGGAAAAACCTACAACCAAGATTACTCTACCTAGCAAGGATCTCATTCAGATTCAAAGGAGAAATAGAAACGTTTACAGAGAAGCAAAAGTTAAGATAATTCAGCACCACCAAATCAGCTTTACAACAAATGCTAAAGGAACTTCTCTAGGCAGGAAACACAAGAGAAGGAAAAGTGTTACAGAAACAAACTCAAAACAATTAAGAAAATGATAATAGGAACATACATATTGATAATTACCTTAAATGTAAGTGGATTAAATGCTCCAAACAAAACACATAGACTGGCTGAATGGATACAAAAACAAGACCCATATATATGCTGTCTACAAGAGACCAACTTCAGACCTAGGGACACATACAGACTGAAAGTGAGGGGATGGAAAAAGATATTCCATGCAAATGGAAATCAAAAGAAATCTGAAGTAGTAATTCTCATATCTGACTAAATAGACTTTAAAGACTAGTATAAGAGACAAAGAAGGACACTACATAATGTTCAAGGGATCAATCCAAGAAGAAGATATAACAGTTATAAATATTTATGCACCCAACATAGGAGGACCTAAATATATAAGGCAAATGCTAACAACCATAAAAGTGGAAATGGACAGTAACACAAATATATTAGGGGATTTTAACACCCTATTTTCACCAATGGACAGATCATCCAAAATGAAAATAAATATGGAAACAGAAGCTTTAAATGACACATTAAACAAGATGGACTTAATTGATATTTATAGGACATTCCATTCAAAAACAACAGAATACACTTTCTTCTCAAGTGCTCATGGAACATTCTCCAGGATAGACCATATCTTGGGTCACAAATCAAGCCTTGGTAAATTTAAGAAAACTGAAATTGTATCAAGTATCTTTTCTGACCACAAGGCTATGAGACTAGATATCAATTACAGGGAAAAAAACTGTAAAAAATACAATCACATGTACGCTAGACAATACGCTACTAAATAACCAAGAGCTCACTGAAGAAATCAAAGAGGCAATTAAAAAAATACCTAGAAACAAATGACAATGAAAACACGATGACCCAAAACCTATGGGATGCAGCAAAAGCAGTTCTAGGAGGGAAGTTTATAGCAATACAATCCTACCTCAAGAAACAAGAAACATCTCAAATAAACAACCTAACCTTACACCTAAAGCAATTAGAGAAAGAAGAACAAAAAAAAAAACGAAAGTTAGCAGAAGGAAAGAAATCATAAAGATCAGATCAGAAGTAAATTCAAAAGAAATGAAGGAAATAATAGCAAAGATCAATAAAATTAAAAGCTGGTTCTTTGAGAAGATAAACAAAATTGATAAACCATTTGCCAGATACATCAAGAAGAAAACGGAGAAGACTCAAGTCAACACATTTGGAAATGAAAAAAGAGAATTAACAACTGACACTGTAGAAATACAAAGGATCATGAGAGACTACTACAAGCAACTATATGCCAATAAAATGGACAACCCAGAAGAAATGGACAAATTCTTAGAAAAGCACAGCCTTTCCCGAGACTGAACCAGGAAGAAATAGAAAACATAAACAGACCAATCACAAGCCCTGAAATTGAAACTGTGATTAAAAATCTTCCAACAAACAAAAGCCCAGGACCAGATGGCTTCACAGGCGAGTTCTATCAAACATTTAGAGAACAGCTAAAAGCTATCCTTCTCAAACTCTTCCAAAATATAGCAGCGGGAGGAACAATTCCAAACTCATTCTATGAGGCCACCATCACCCTGATACCAAAACCAGACAAAGATATCACAAAAAATGAAAACTACAGGCCAATATTACTGATGAACATAGATGCAAAAATCCTCAACAAAATACTAGCAAACAGAATCCAACAGCACATTAAAAGGATCATACACCATGATCAAGTGGGGTTTATCCCAGGAATGCAAGGATTCTTCAACATATGCAAATCAATCAATCTGATACACCATATTAACAAATTGAAGGATAAACCCCATATGATAATCTCAATAGATGCAGAAAAAGCTTTCGACAAAATTCAACACCCATTTATGATAAAAACTCTCCAGAAAGTAGGCATAGAGGGAACCTACCTCAATGTAATAAAAGTCATATATGAAAAACCCACAGCCAACATCGTTCTCAATGGTGAAAAACTGAAACCATTTTCTCTAAGATCAGGAACAAGACAAGGTTGCCCACTCTCACCACTGTTATTCAGCATAGTTTTGGAAGTTTTAGCCTCAGCAATCAGAGAACAAAAGAAATAAAAGGAATACAAATTGGAAAAGAGGAAGTAAAACTGTCACTGTTTGCAGATGACATGATACTATACATAGAGAATTCTAAAGATGCTACCAGAAAACTACTAGAGCTAATCAATGAATTTGGTAAAGTAGCAGGACACAAAATTAATGTACAGAAATCTCTTGCATTCCTATATATTAATGATGAAAAATCTGAAAGAGAAATTAAGGAAACACTCCCATTTACTATTGCAAAAAAAGAATAAAATACCTAGGAATAAACCTATCCAGGCAGACAAAAGACCTGTATGCAGAAAACTATAAGACACTGATGAAAAAAATTAAAGATGATACAAACAGATGGAGAGATACACCATGTTCTCGGACTGGAAGAATCAACATTGTGAAAATGACTATACTACCCAAAGCAATGGACAGATTCAATGCAATCCCTATCAAACTACCAATGGCATTTTTCACAGAACTAGAACAAAAAATTTCACAATTTGTATGGAAACACAAAAGACCCTCAATAGCCAAAGCAATCTTGAGAAAGAAAAACAGAGCTGGAGGAATCAGGCTCCCTGACTTCAGACTACACTACAAAGCTACAATAATCAAGACAGTGTGGTACTGGCACAAAAACAGAACTATAAAATACAGATCAATGGAACAGGATAGAAAGCCCAAAGACGGTAACCCACGCACATTGGTCACCTTATCTTTGATTAAGGGGGGCAAGAATATACAATGGAGGAAAGACAGCCTCTTCAATAAGTGGTGCTGGCAAAACTGGACAGCTACATGTAAAAGAATGAAATTAGAACACTCCCTAACACCATACACAAAAATAAACTCAAAATGGATTAAAGACCTAAATGTAAGGCCAGACACTATCAAACTCTTAGAGGAAAACATAGGCAGAACACTCTATGACATAAACCACAGCAAGATCCTTTTTGACCCACCTCCTAGAGAAATGGAAATAAAAACAAAAATAAACAAATGGGACCTAATGTAACTTAAAAGCTTTTGCACAGCAAGGGAAACCATAAACAAGAGGAAAAGGCAACCTTTAGAATGGGAGAAAATATTTGCAAATGAAGCAACTGACAAAGGATTAATCTCCAAAATATACAAGCAGCTCATGCAGCTCAATATCAAAAAAACAAACAACTCAATCCAAAAATGGGCGGAAGGGCTCCCCTGGTGACACAGTGGTTAAGAATTCACCTGCCAATGCATGGGACACGGGTTCAAGCCCTGGATTGGGAAGATTCCACATGCCGCGGAGCTACTAAGCCTGCATGCCACAACTACTGAGCCTTCATGCCACAGCTAATGAAGCCCGTGCACCTAGAGCCCATGCTCCGCAACAAGAGAAGCCACTGCAATGAGAAGCACGCGTGTAGCAATGAAGAATAGCCCCCACTCGCTGCAACTAGAGAAATTCTGTGCACAGCGACAAAGACTCAACACAGCCAAAATTAAATAGATTTATTAAAAAACCCAAAAAACAAAAATGGGCGGAAGACCTAAATAGACATTTCTCTAAAGAAGATATACAGATTGCCAACAAACACATGAAAGGATGCTCAACATCACTAATCATTAGAGAAATGCAAATCAAAACCACAATGAGGTATCACCTCACACCAGTCAGAATGGCCATCATCAAAAAATCTACAAACAATAAATGCTGGAGAGGGTGTAGAGAAAAGGGAACCCTCTTGCACTGTTGGTGGGAAGGTAAATTGATACAGCCACTATGGAGAACAGTATGGATGGTCCTTAAAAAACTAAAAATAGAACTACCATATGACCCAGCAATCCCACTACTGGGAATATACCCAGAGAAAACCATAATTCAGAAAGACACATGTAATCCAATGTTCACTGCAGCACTATTTGCAATAGCCAGGACATGGAAGCAACCTAAGTGTCCATCAACAGATGAATGGATAAAGAAGATGTGGCACATATATACAATGGAATATTAGTCAGCCATAAAAAGAAACAAAATTGAGTTATTTGTAGGGAGGTGGATGGACCTAGAGTCTGCCATACAGAGTGAAGTAAGTCAGAAAGAGAAAAACAAATACTGTATGCTAACACATATATATGGAATCAAAAAAAAAATGGTTCTGATGAACCTAGGGGCAGGACAGGAATAAAGACACAGATGCAGAGAATGGACTTGAGGACACGGGGAGGGGGAAGGGTAAGCTGGGACGAAGTGAGAGAGTGGCATGGACATATATACACTACCAAATGTAAAATAGATAGCTAGTGGGAAGCAGCCGCATAGCACAGGGAGATCAGCTCAGTGCTTTGTGACCACCTAGAGGGGTGGAATAGGGAGGGTGGGAGGGAGACGCAAGAGGGAAGGGGATATGTTGATATATGTATCCATATAGCTGATTCACTTTGTTATACAGCAGAAACAAACACAACATTGTAAAGCAGTTATACTCCAATAAAGATGTTAAAAAAAAAAGAGTGATACTTTACTGTTCTACCTAAACTTTTTCTTTAATGTGACTAAAGATAATAGGGTTCAGACTTCAGATACCATTCACTATTCTATTGTATAAGATTTGAATAATCCCCATGAAGAAATGTGTTCATGTTTGAATTATGTTTCAGATTCTTGTGTTTCTTTCTATATAGCAGAAAATATATATGTAAATATTATAGTGACAGTCTTTTCCTTGGTTTAAAGGTAAAAGTCTGTTTCATAAAGCAGCCTGTGATATGTTATAATAGTCTACAAACATTATCTACCATATCTATGGAGTTAGGCATTGGGGTACAGTGGTGAAAATAAAACACGGCCTAGGTCCTGATGTGGATTTCATTTGTTTTTATGCAGTATTATAGTCAGGTATATAGATGTCTGCAAGAGCTGTTAAATGTGACTTAATGTTCGTGTGAAGAGATGAAGATTATCCCTGTGCCTAAATACCCAGATAAAACACATAATTAATAGTTTTCACACAGACTTTCTCAAAGCCTACTCCCTCACTAGAATCAATATTTTTTCACTTGATATTTTGTCTAAAAAAGAATTCTGAAAAAATAAAATGAAACATAAAAGAAAATAGATTATGCAGCTGTGTCACATTTTTAGTCAAGGTATAAAATAATTAGTTGTACCAGTACAGGAAGGTAAAGATCTAGTGTTATCTCAACCACTGAACACCACATCCTTCTGTTATGGCTCTTTTGGTTTCCTCTGTCCTTTGAAACTAGCAGGTACAATAGTTAGGGGGTTTCTGATCAGTGAGAACTGGGTGAAAGTTCTGACTTCCTTTCTAGATGTGAGACCATGGTTAAATTGCTTTACTTCTCTGAGCCTCAGCTCTCTACTATGTAAAAATAAGGCTAATTATACCTCCATAATAGAGTTACCATAAAAAGTTAACAAGATAATTTATTTTAAATCACTTCACAAAATATATGGCATTTCATTAGGTGACCTGTATTTTTGTTTCAATGTGAATCTGAAGCATATGACAGAGATAGGTTTCACTTGTTTTATTCAACAGATGTGTTAGTTATCTATTGCTGTGCAACAAATTAGCTCAAAACTTAGGAATTCAAGAGTGGCTTAGCTGGATGGATGTGGTCTGTCCAAGGGTCTGTCAAAAGGAGTCAGTCAAGAAGTTGGCCAGGGTCACGGCATTTGAAGAATTCACTTCCAAGACAGCTCACTCACGTGACTGGCAAGCAGTGTTGGCTGTTAGCAGGAGGCCTCAGTTTCTTGCCAGATGGACCTCAATATAGGGCTGTTTGTGTGTCCTCACAACATGGCAGCTTGCTTCCTCCAAAACAGGCTATCCTAGAGTCGGGAAGGCAGAAGCCATAATGAAATGACTTTTATGACCTTGCCTTGGAAATCATTCTCCATCACACTCCATGATATTCTATTGTTTACACAGATCAGTACTTTTTAACATGGCAGGACACTGCACAAGGGAGGAGGAAAAGTCATTGGGGGCCATCTTGGAGGATAAATATCACAGTAGACTTCAGGGATTCAGGGGTAAATGCCTTAATATCAGGAGAACAACATGTATTATTAGGTATTGCCATCATGTGGAAACTTCTGAGGTCTTCAAGGACAGTTTTCTGGTCACTGAGGGATTCTTTACATGAGGGTTTCTGAGACTCTTGCAGAACATGGTTATTAAATTTTGCTGCTTCCAGAGACCCATATTTCCACAAGATGCAAACATTCCTTCTTCAGCCAGTTTTCTTTCGTCAGTAGGTACTCATCAAATTTCTAGGTTTTGTCTCAAAGCTCAATGGACCTGGCTCAGTAGTTTCTTATAGGTTTACGGAACTTTGACCTATGGTTCCAAGAAGATTTAACTCCTGGTTTAGAACAGCCCAAACGTTCCCTGAATGCACCACATCTTTTTAACCACCAGCAATTGGTAGGCCAGTCAAAGCGTCTTTACTGACCTTAATGTATGATGGAAATGCAGAATCTGGACTCTACTCTCAGAAATCAGATTAATACAGAATTACTGAGTATCTCCTCCAAGCAAGGTCATATGGATGAGATACAATGAATTAGCCACAAACCCTGAGGGCTAGTAGCCTCTAATCTAGTTGAAGAGGTAGATGACTTTAATATCATATAGCAACGTCAACGTCTATTACAGAGTGGGGAACAGGGTGCTATGCAAGCACCAGTGAAGCATACATAGTTCTCCAGAAAGACTTTCTGTATGAGAGAGTGTCTGAGACAAATCGTGAGCTCTAGGTTGTCTAGACGTTACCTAGATGTCTAAAGAAAGGAAGGTAGTCAGGCAAAGGAAAAAAAATGAGGAGGTATGAAGGAATATGAGATTTCCAGGGAATTATACACAGTTCAGTCACTGGGAGTCCTAGGTCTGGTTCTCTGGGAAACAGACTCTGAGGCAGAGGTTTGTAAGCGGGAGGTTCATTGAGCACTGCTCTGGGAATATCACCTGGAAGAGAGTGAGGGAACAGGATTGGGCACAGAGGGATGTTCAGTTGAGAAGCAGTGGTACCACAGAGACCTTGGTCAATCTTGAAGGGGGCTCTAGAGCTGAGGTGGTCCTTCAGAGTCATCCCAAATTGATTAAAATGGTCCAAGTCTTTGTACTGTTGTATTGATCAGTGGATGAGGACTGCCCCAGGACAGGGGGCGTAACCTAGGCAAGGCAGCACTCTATGACTGAAGGATTCCTGGAAAAGAATTTATCTGAGATTCATCAGCAGCCAACACTCCAAGCAACTGGGAAAGTGTATGTTCAGGCTTCAAGGATACATTCTACAGCCATTAGAGCAACCAGTAGAGTAGGGAATAAGATAAGCAGGGTGTGTCAGGAGAGAATAGAGGGACAGCCAAGATCCATGTCCTAAAATCCTTGGATGCTGTTCTACAATGATGAGGGTCAAGTAGGAGAGTGGGCGCCACTGACTGTGAACAGTTTGGAAGGATTGCTATATTGAATGGAGATTCACCTGGGTGTCCACAAGTTTCTTCCAATACTAAAACTCTGGTATTATCTCATGGCTATGGGCTGCTGTCAGCTGAATGTGAGTTTTGAGCTGATTTCACAGTGGCAGAGGTGGATTTAAACCGTCTTTCTCCTAATAGTCCCTTCTTTACAATAGGTCCCTCACATTATAAGTTCATTGCCATATCATGCATAGCCATGGGGCAGAGGGAAGCTGGCCTACACAGAAACCCAAACCATGTCCCAGGCTACCCCAGCACTCTACCCTGACTGAAATAACTTTCCATGTGGTCACACACAACTGCCTTTGGTGTTTTCACTTTCTGATTCATGGTTTGAGTGGTCCCTGAAGACACAGCCTGATGATCCTATTACTTTGTCACCTCTAGGTGTTGGTGATATTCTGGGGCAGTGATTTGTAAACTTTTTACAGATCTTTTTGGCAGACCAATGAAAGGTATGGCCCTCTTCCTAGGAAAATTCATGCCCATACATACACACAAAATTTTCCACGTAATTCCAAAACTCAACCAGTGACTTCCTCCTGTGGGGATTAATGTACCACAGTTCTAGAACCATCTGGGGGGGGGCAGTTACTTGGAAATTGAGCAGATGACACATCCACCCAATCCTCCGACTGTAAATGAAACCAGGGGTGCACCAAGACACTCAGTACTGTCTCCAATATAAACTTAAATTTCCAGGGAAATGGTCAAGGTCAGGTTACAAGCGGGTCACTGTTCCTAAAGGAAGAATGACCACTGAAAAAATACTAGAGTTCATTCCCACCAGAGTTATCCTCACAGCTTTTGCCTTTTTTTTTTTTTTTTAAAGTTTAATTTTTATTTATTTATTTATTTATGGCTGTGTTGGGTCTTCGTTTCTGTGCGAGGGGGCTTTCTCTAGTTGCGGCAAGCGGGGGCCACTCTTCATCGCGGTGCGCGGGCCTCTCACTGTCACGGCCTCTTTTGCTGCGGAGCACAGGCTACAGACGCGCAGGCTCAGTAGTTGTGGCTCACGGGCCTAGTTGCTCCGCGGCATGTGGGATCTTCCCAGACCAGGGCTCGAACCCGTGTCCCCTGCATTGGCAGGCAGATTCTCAACCACTGCGCCACCAGGGAAGCCCAGCTTTTGCCTTTTTAAAAAAAACAGGTGAGCACATAAGTGGGAATAACTGTACCCACTATTTTGATTTATGGCTCCTAGAATTGATACTCTGCATTTTTCTTTCCAGGATATTGATAACTAGCTTAGTTCATAGCCAGAACCAATTCCCTTAAACCAGATTGATTTTCATTGCCTTCGTTCACTTTTTCTTCTCTGCTTTGATGTTCTACATGCCGTTGAGCCAGAATGCTAAATCACAGGTATGCATATACGCACATGAGGGGCTTCTAGACAGGAGGCTTTAATGACCACCGTGTGCCCAGATAATTTGGCCTCATGATCAAAATCAGACGTTTAAAAAGTTATTTCCAACCTGAGGCCATGGGCTTGCCTTTCCCCCCTCTGCATCAATGCACAGCCATGGTTTGCAAAAGATCCTATTTCTTTGATTTTATTTTGTGGTTTCAAAGGTAGGAAAGAATTCCACCTAGTTTGAAATTCCAGCTAACTGCAGGTAAAGAATGTTACTGTGTGTGCCTTGGTCCACTAGAGCCAAGGATAATATAAGGAACCAGCCCAAGACATTAAAATGTCTGCACCAATCGTGGCCATTGTGTCTGGGTTTGGTCTCATTAGGGAGTGAACCTGGTTGATGGATCTTTGTGTGTGGGCCTCATGTTCCCAAGTGAGAACCCTCAAGCTAGTGAGTAGACTGGCACTGCCAGAGGGTTTGGGTACAGCCGCTGAGTCGGAAATCAGGTTCAGAAACTGAGTTCTAAACTTAACGGAACAGCTGTCTCCCTTTATTCTCAGCTCTTGAAACTCCAGAGAGAAGAAAGGCTTGGGTGGGGCAGGTGGGTAGGAAGCAGAAGCCAACGAACTCATTTCCCTTATGCCTATGAATCCATGAATCTCCTGATCCTGGTGCTGAGTCCCAGGGTCTTAGAGGCCTATGGTTTGTAAGGAGCAGGTTGCAACCCACTGGTTGATTAGTGAGTCACAATGATCCTTTGTGAAAATGCAAACATACATACATAGATTAGAAAAGTATCAGAGTGTATCACAGGTAACAAGAGTAGGAATGTTCTAGATAACTTGCATTTCAATTATGTTTATGCTTATATTTGTATACGTTCAGTTGTAATGTGAACTTTTTTTTTTTTTTTTATCATGGAGTGTTGGTCAAAAATGTTTGAAAGCCATCTCTTCAGGTACTCAATTAGAAGCGCAAATGCCTTTCTCACCATCTTATGGCCCTTTCTGGTGTCAATAGGAGAACAGAATCACTCATTCTGCACTCACGTTGGTTCTTTTTAAGGAAGTTATTCCTTTTAACTTTTTATCTTTTTGGCTGGGCCAGGTGGCATGTGGGATCTTAGTTCCCCTACCAGGGGTTGAACCCACGCCCCCTGCAGTGAAAGCACGGAGTCTTAAGCACTGGACCACCAGGGAAGTTCCAAGGAAGTTATTCCTAAATTGAATAAATTCAAATGAACATCCTTACCCCTTCCTCCTTCTTTCCTTGAGACCACCTTTGTTCATTAAAATCCAGTCCCCACACCAGAGCCCCCATCTGCTCCAACAATTCCCTTCATCCCTCCCTCCTTCCTTCCTTCCCTCCTTCCTTCCTCTGTTGGAAAACAGGAATGAATATTTCAGTCAGGAAGGTTTAATAGCCAAGGCAAACTGTGATTAGAAGCAGAAATTGTAGGAAACAAGAAATTAAGGTGGATACAATGCTCACCTCCTGCCCCAACACATTTCACAAACAACCCCATCCTGGAGCGGGTCCGCATCACCTCACACCTCAATTATTGCCATGGCTCCCAGCTTGCTCTCCAACTCCAGTCCCTCTTCACACGACTCCATCCCACCCACATATGCCAAATTAATGCTTTGAAAATAGTGTTTTCATCATGTAATTTTCCTTCTCAAAGCCATTTATGGCTCCCATCACCTCCAGGTCAGATCTGAATTCCACATATTCTGGACTCTCCACAATCTTGCTTTGACCTGTCTGGCTAAATTTACCTCTGGATCCTTCTCAACCTGAAGCTGACTCCTTTCCCCCCTCAATCTCCTGATGGGTTGTCCAACTTCTCTTCATCCAGTGTCCCTATGTCAACTTACACAGATTGCTCCTCAATCTCAATACATGCAAAATGATCTGTATCATTTTTTTTGAGTTCTTTCCATATAATCTCATCATTGTTTCTGATGGTTTCATATTAATGTATCTGATCTCTTCAATTTACTCAAGAGCAAGCTAATCAAGGGCAAAATCTCCTTCCATGTCTCACTTGCCTATCAAGATGCTACATGATATCAACATATTAAAACAATAGCTAATACTTATTGAGCATTACCAAAAACTGATGAGATGGAGGAAAGTGTGGTTAAGAGGAAAAGCTGTGAGAAAAACCAAGAGTTGTCTATCTCTTTGAAGAGACAGGAGTTACCTGTTTCCTTGGAGAGACAGCCTATGTTTTCACCTACTGCCTTACAGTCCTAGAACTTACAGAATATTGGTTCTTAAATATTTCAAGGCTTGCAGACTCACTCACGAGTCAGATAAAAGGGGCTTCCCTGGTGGCGCAGTGGTTAAGAACCCACCTGCCAATGCAGGGGACACGGGTTCGAGCTCTGGTCCAGGATGATCCCACATGCCGTAGAGCAACTAAGCCTGTGCACCACAACTACTGAGCCTGTGCTCTAGAGCCTGCAAGCCACAACTGCTGAGTCCACATGCCACAACTACTGAAGCCTGCGTCTCTAGAGCCTGTGCTCTGCAACGAGAAGCCACTGCAAGGAGAAGCCCGCACACCATAACGAAGAGTAGACCCGCTCGCCACAACTAGAGAAAGCCTGTGTGCAGCAATGAAGACCCAATGCAGCCAAAAAGTAGAATAAATTAAAAAAAAAAAAAGAATCAGATAAAAGCTATGGAATGTCTTTCCAGAAAAATGCTTGTATTGCACACTAAATATCTGCATTCAGTTTCTAGGGGTGGACCCAGGTTAGGAATTCCTAGAACAAACATTACATGATATGACATATTCAAATCAAAGGTTTCTATGGTGTCCTCCAAAATCGACTCCCCTTATACAAGCAAATTTTTACAGTATTACCCTAGATATTGGAGACTTGGTGTAATGCGAATGGAAGATCTGGCTGTGTGTATGTGTGTGTGTGTGTGTGTGTCTTCACAGCTTACCTATAAGTACAAGTAAGCAAGTTTTCTTTAGTTTCAGCCTTATTCCTATTTTTAAAATGCTGACGCTTAGTAGGGGGATAGAGCAATTTATTATTATCTCCATTTGATCAATGAGGAAGCTAGCTCAGAGAGGTTATTTGATTTACCTAAGATCACACAGCTAACTCAGTTCTCTGCTTCTTCTCTGGAACTTGTTGAAAATCAATGAGCACTATAGAGGAATCAGAACCACTAAAGGCAGATTATTGAACCAGGGCTAAGCTGAAAGCAAAGAAATTGGAATTTGATGTTAAAAACCATTAACAATAAGAAGGAACAGTGGTGCCTTAACGAGGATTCCAGATGTGTGGTCTTCATGCTTTCACCTGCAGGCGATGGCTGTCAATTTCTGCAGCCCATACAGGAGAGCAAAAGTGCTTTTTGAGAATGTGTAATGGCTGTTATGATATCTATATGTGGTAAGTGAGTCCATAAATGTCAACGTGCTTCTCAGCGTAAACTGGGTTTTCAGGTCAAAAATCACCTGGTTCACTCCACGTTAGCTTTCTGGTGTAGTAAGTGTATTTAACCACCAGAAAAAAAATGAATATCAGCAGCAGTTTATTTATAGCTCACTTCTGGCCTTTCAAAGTCCCTGTTTCCAGAACTCCTTACATTTTCTGCTCCATGAATTTCTAATGAGTTCCAGTTGAAAGTGCTACAGTTCTACATTCAGGCTATTTAAAAAAAAAAAAAAGGAGAAAAAGAGAAGAAAAAAAGAAACCTGAAAAGTATGTTTCCCCCAACTACCAGGACTTGTAGCTGATATAGCCTACCCTTTTTTCCTCCCTCTTGGCAAATGTTGGCAAATATGCTAGCAGTTGGACAGGGCAGCCATGTTTTTAAATCCTTTTAATCCTCTTTATAGCAATAGAAACCTTTGAGGCTGATCTCTGAAGACTCTGTAGGGCACAGAGCACCTGCAGCTCGCCGTTCTGTGCTAACAAACACCCCATGTGAGCTTAACACAGTCAGGCAGGCTCAGAGCCGGCCCCCAGAATCCTTCCAGAGTAATGAGGCTTTCTCTTCCCCTCTGACCTCGCCTTCTCCAGCTTAAACCTGCTCTGGTAAATGGCACCCTTGCCCTCTGACCCTCTCCAAATGGCTCAATGAATCACATAAGGGCTCATAAAAATGATTTGACAATATGTCAGGAAGCAGAAAAAACTAAGTCAGTTCTAGTTTGGAAATTGCTCAAATCACTAACAAACCCTCCTTCCTTCTATCCTGTTGCTAGAAAAGTTGATTATCCAGGATTAAAGCCAATGCTGACGACAGTCTCACAACCAAGTAGGAAAAAAAGGACATTATTCTCTCCCCTTTTTAGTCCTTCCCTCAAAGAATGAAACAAAACCAGTGTTGTTCACGACCTCTCTGATATCAGTTGAAGTATCTTCACACATTATTAGATGTTTCTCTTAGAGTAGGGATTGTATTTGTTCCCTACCTTTTGTATCTATGCTCCTTTATATTAGTTGCTTTACTAGCAATATCTGAGTGGGTTAAAAGAAATCTACTCCACTTCAAACCAACTATACATTAAAAAATTCATATTTATCCAAAGCATACGTGTATGAATTAACACTGTTTAGTAAAGGGATTCACTATAATATTTTTAGATGGAAAAACACTCTATTGTGCTAAATATATGTGATGGAAAGAAATATGTGCAGAATTTTTTAGAAAAATATCCAGTATGTGAGAAACTTCTTAACTTTGGGTGTTATCAGGTTATTCCACTTATCAGTTGAAAACAAAAAGACACACACGTTACTGACATCAATAGGGAAACCCAAGCATATATAGTGCCTCAGGTCACCTGAAAGACAAACCAAAAAATGTATATTCTTCTTGAATTTTTCTCAGCCTAATTATTGTGTTTAAATTTAGTCAATTACCTCTAGTCTGGTCAGGTCTCTGGAGCCCAATCCAAACAGTAAAGGTTTGGGCATGAACACTAAAGGTCCATCCCATCTACCTTTCAAACTCAACGTAAATGTTGCCTCTGCCTGAAATTTATCCTTCACCCCCTCTCCCAACTAAAAAACAGTTCTCTCTTCGGTTTGATTTGCTTTCATGTCTCCCACAGACATTCATAAGCCACCATCCGGAACAGTTGCTGTCATTTACTGACATTGAGTTTAGGTGGTAGAGCATTTTTCAAAGTGAGTTGATGAACATTTTAAAATATGCATTTTGAGACATTTAACAACTGGGTTTCCCTGTGCATTCCCCCATGCATTCGATATGTTGCTTCTCTGCTGGTTGGTTAATTTGTCCAGCCAAGAAAAGAAGCAAGGAACATAAGCAGATATGTGCTCACACCTAGTGCTTTTGTAACCATATTACTGCTAATCTGTGGTGCTGCTGACATGTAAAAAATGCAAATGTTTTGTTTCTAAAATAGTTTATTCTTCTACCTAACAAAGGGCAAGGTTTGCACTGATACTGAAAATCATTAAGCAATTCCCAAATTTCGTTAAAATATTTCTTTTCAGATAGTGCTACATCTCAGTATTTTTATTCTACTTAACCAGGGGGATAAAATGACCAACTCTATTTCATTTTCCATTCTCATGATTGCTTCCTTCCTGGGGTGATGGGTGGGATAAGCAATATGGTAAATTAGGAAGAATGTTTAACAGAAAACTAGAATTCTAAGTTTAGACCACTCAATATAACTGACTCTGTGAACTTGAATAAGCTACATAAATTCTTATTCTCAATTTTTGCGTCTACAAAAGTATTATGGGGTTAGGTTAGATTTTACCTGAAGTATTTTTGAGGCTTAAAATTCTATTACTCTATAAAACTAAAATTTGATAGAAAAAAGAGGAAAATAACTAATGTGGATACAATAGAGATTACAGATATAACTCATCTATCAATATTTATCCCTGTATGTGTGTGTGTGTGTATATATATGTATTTATTTATTTATATCTTCACCACATTATAAAAAAGCAGTTGAGGTGGGTGGCTTACTTTGAGAGGAGGAGGAGGAGGGGGAGGGGGAGGGGGAGGGGAGGGGAGGGGGAGGAGGGGGAGGGGAGGAGGAGGAGGAGGAGGAAGAGGAAGAGGAGGAGGAGGAGGGGGAGGAGGAGGGGGAGGGGAGGGGAGGGGGAGGAGGGGGAGGGGAGGAGGAGGAGGAGGAAGAGGAAGAGGAGGAGGAGGAGGGGGAGGAGGAGGAAGAGAAGAAGGAGAAGAAGGAGAAGAAAGGGAGGAAGGAGAAGGAGAAGGAGGGAAGGAGGGTGGGGAGGATGAGAAAGAGGAGGAGGAGGAGAAGGGGAAGAAGAAATCTAACCTAGAAATAAGATTAGTCAGGGAGGGCATATTCAGATTCACTGAATAAAACAGTAGGAAAAAAATGTCTGGGCACCAAATGCAAGGCTTCAGACTTGATCTATTAATGGTAAGAATAAGAACATACGTAATGTCCCCAGGGCTAGCATATGATGATGAAATAGTCTACCTAGGTCAATCCAGAAGTATCTGTTACATGGATAAAGGGATAACACTGTCTTTCACTGCTTGGAAACCCCACCCAAGAATATAAGCATTGTGAAAAACTGAAAGACATTTGATATGAGGATAGAAAGCATTTGCTATAGTAATATAGATGTTATTTTCATAAAAGTAGTCTATAAGCTGTTTGTCAGAAGGAGGACACATTATGCTTTCTTAATACAGAGCACGTGCAAGTAGAAATGGAGAACTTCAAATAGCTACACAGATTCTTGCCACCTCATCCCAATAAATACCTGAAACCTTTTTGATCTTTGCCTTGATGGACTTTTTACCTATCAGATGGTAAAAATAGTCAAGACTGATATACTCCAGAATGACTTCTGTTTGTAACAAATGGTACCAATAGTGAAAATGCCTTTTAAAATCACATTCAGAATAAAAGAAATCATTAAGAAGCGTTAATACTAGGGACATATATATATATATATATAATATTAAGAGATAAAAAAATAAAAAGGCAGAATTTCTTAGTTCCACTTTTGCTCTGTATTCTCTATTCATGAGAACAATCTTCAAATTAAAAAGGCATCCAAAATGCTGTGGTTAAAAGAAATGGATGAAGAAAGAACTTTCTCTACCACATATTCTTCTATCAGTGTAGAACTGACAGATCAATCAACAGAAGAAATAGATTATTCTAAAAGACAAAAAATATATATGATAAAGGAGCCATTGAACACAAATGGTGAAAGAATAGATTATTAAATTAGGGATGGGATGATGATTTTCTATATAGTTTACATGCACACATACACACACACACACACTCACACACTGGGAGGCTAAGCAAGGGCATGTTTTCGGCCATGGAGGCTGCTTTGACTTAATCATGCAGGGGGCTCTGAGCAGTAGAGGTCACACCTCAGAGGTGGTTGCATTAAGTACAAGACAGCTGGGGTATTTATACTCCAGTGTATTCAATGGTCATTGGTTAAGGGCTACCCCTAGGAAAACATTTTGTTTTATTTTATTTTTATTACCCATCTCAAGTCTTTTTTTAAAAAATAATTTTTTACTGGAGTATAGTTGATTTACAATGTTGTGTTAGTTTCAGGTGTACAGCAAAGTGAATCAGCGATACATATACATATATCCACTCTTTTTTTAGATTCTTTTCCCATATAGGTCATTACAGAGTATTGAGTAGAGTTCCCTGTGCTATATGGTAGGTCCTTATTAGTTTATCTATTTTATATATAGTAGTCTGTATATGTCAATACCAGTCTCCCAGTTTATCCCTCCCCCCCACCCCTTCCCCCTTGGTTAACCATATGTTTGTTTTCTACATCTGTGACTCTATTTCTGTTTTGTAAATAAGTTCATTTGTACCATATTTTTAGATTCCACAGGAAAACATTAATTCCCAGAAAAGCTCGCCATGAGCACAGGCAACATGGGCTCTGATAGCTTGAGGACACAGCCCTCCAGCAAAGAGATGGCTGTTGGCTGAGAGAGGAAAAGCTTACCCGTGACCAGTGTGTAGGAAAAAGAAAGGGGATTTGGGGGGATTTGGGAGGAGTAGCGACAGCTGCCATTCCACTCCCTCGAAGGACATCTTCACTCACATGTATAGGGACCCTGTTTTTTTCAGCATTCTTGCCAGCCAATTGAAGATATATATTGAAAGCAGATATCAGATCTGTGGAATGACTCAAAAACATAGGAGGTAGAGCTAATAAACTAGATCAATACTGGGAAAAAGCTTGAATGATAGGTGCAAACTAACAATGAAATTTGAAGAAGATAAAAATAAAGCTCTCCCACTTAGCCTCAAAAAAATCATCTGGATAAGGTGTAACATGAGGGAGAGGTGGATTACAGCAATGTATCTGGAAAAGACAAAGGCCTTATAGTTGACTTCAAGTTCAGTATAAGTCGAGTGTGCCAAACTGGACAACCCACTGGACTTTGCACAGAGAGACAGTGGAAGAACTGAGGCTGCTTAATCCAGATGAGGAAAGAATTAGGAGAAATTGAGTGTGAAAGGAGGATTATATTTATTCCATGCTGCTCTAGAGGGAGAGCTAAGAATGAGTGAAAAATCATAGGAATGCAGATTCTGGCTCAAGATGAAGAAGAACTTTCTCATCATTAGAGCTGGACAAACATGTCTTAGAAGGGTGTGAACTCCCAGTGTTTGGAGTTTTCTGAGCTGAGGCTGAATGAAATCCTGCAGAGATGGCATGGTGGGGATTGTTATATGGGGTGAGGGAAAGAAGGAGTTTGGACTGAGGACTCCACATCCCCTTCCAACTTAATTATTCTATGGTTCCATGAATTTAGTTGGTGATTTTTCAATGAAATGGCTAATAGAAACGCCATGGGGCCTGGATACCCTCTTAATGGATGTATAAGTCTCTGAATTATGGAAACTGGCAACACTTATTGAGCATCATTCAAAATTCCAGCTCAACTGTGACAGCTTGGAAGGTAATGAGAAAGATTTGCTATCCTGGACACACCTATGCTTATGACCAAGCAAAGAAAGCCAAGGAGAGAAAAAGACTTGGAAAATCTCCTTACAGAGAAAAAAGGGGAAACTTGGACAAGTATGAGGAAAGGAAACACAATGACCCCAAAGGAAAGACATTGTGCATCTACTCACCTTTGCTCACCCCGATTTCCTACTCACTGTTGTTTTGGATGCCTTTAATTTCTTCTCCTCTGGGCCCAATCAACAGCTGACCACATCTGTTCGATTGGAAGTATACATCATCTTGGTTTTGGAATATAGGCAAGTATGCACTTAGTTTTTCTCCAAGCCAGAAGGTTGCTCAATGTTGAAGGTTTCTGCCGGTGGACAGCCAGAAAACAGGGGAAAATGGTATTGGGACAGGGAGCTGTGCAAGAGGGAAGCTTAGATTGTTGTCATTTCACATGTCTGTGAGCCCTTTCTGTGACCTTTTCAACAGGGGGACACCCCATCCATAAAGCAGAACCTCACGTAAATTATAAAGATATCCTTACACTTTATGAAACCTTCTAAGATCTCAAAGTACTTCACCTAATTAACAATTTAATCTTTACAGATTTCCTAGGGGGAGACTGCAACAACTATTATTATGTTCCCTTTATGTATGAAGAGATTTGGAGGTTAATATTTAAAGCATAAATGGAAGAATCTAGAGAGGAGAATGGAAGTCTCCTGAAACCCAATTCAAAAGCGATGTAATAGGTCATAGAGACTTTCCTGAACACAGTTTTGTAGGACTGATGACCCCAAAACAAATATGTTACAAGTCTTGGGTAATAACTTAGTCACCTGGAAAGATTTTGGAATGACAGTAGAATTACATAATGCCTGTTAGATTTGGCAGGGGAAACTTTAAAACTTGCTACAATATAAGCTTCAAATGCTCTAGCCTCTCAGAAAAAGGACATTTAAAACTGGACTATTATCTTCTTTGGGTGTAAATTTCCAACCCTAGTAAGCATTTAGGTCCAGGGTATTTACAAACATCATTGTTTGAGGCACTATGACTGTTTTTGTATTTAAACACACACACTCACATGCACAGAGGAATTAGTTGTTGGAAGGAAAAAGTCAACTAATCTTTCCATTTTTATGATTTTTTCCAAGAACAATCTGGAGAATTTTGAGGTTAAATATTTTTTTCATTATTAAGACACTGCCTGTACATTAAATAGTTCCTTTTTTCACTTCAGATTCAGTGGCAAGATAAACATGCAAATGATTTAGATTGAATCCATTTAGAATATTCTTGCACCAGAAGAGTGGAGATGTACTTTGAGAATGAAATCAATGGATGGGAAAAGTACACATATCCAAATGTTTGCTGCTTGTTTATGTGTTTCTTGGGGGATATGGTGCTTTGAGGCAAAGGAGACTGAATGATAGAATAACATTTTCAGGTTGATGAGCATGATAAAAATGTAGTGGGCCAACAAGTTCACTAACTATCTTCAAGGCTAAGAAAAATAGGAATAAATTAATGTTCATGAAACTTTAAAACCATTTTATTAGGTAAGTATGAACAAAAATGCTTGGAATCCAATGTTTGTTTGCTCTTTTGCTGTCTTCCATGTGGAACAGAATGAGGAATGTTCTATATGAAAAAGTGCAAACTCTGAAATAACCTATCTGGTTGTGAACCAGGACAAAATCTGGAGCCAAACTATTAAGATAAAATTGATTCACAACAATGAAAAACAGTGGACAACAGAAACTTCTAAAAAATTTACTTTGTCTCTTTAGAGGTTTTGGATTGTAGAGGTCATTTGCATTTAATACTATTGCTGGGAGCTTGTTTTATGACAATAAAAGCTCTTTGCTTTTTAATTGTTACAAATAATATGTACACATAGGCAGTAAAGAATGCAAACTAAAGAATTTATGAATCCAAGACGGAGAAATCCTAGATATATAGGATTTCTATATATCTAGGACTTCCTGGTGGCACAGTGGTTAAGAATCTGCCTGCCAATGCAGGGGACATGGGTTCGAGCCCTGGTCCAGGAAGATCCCACATACCACAGAGCAACTAAGCCCGTGTGCCACAACTACTGAACCTGCACTCTAGAGCCCATGCTCCACAACAAGAGAAGCCACCACAATGAGAAGCCCACGCACTGCAATGAAGAGTAGGCCCCGCTCGCCACAACTAGAGAAAGCCCGTGCACAATGGAGACCCAATGCAGCCAAAAATAAAATAAATAAATTTTAAAAAATAAATAAATAAAAATTTTAAAAAGGCCTCCCAGACCATTGAGAATCCATCATGGCCAAATTTAAAAAGAAAAAAATAATTATATATTTTATAGATATATAAAGTTGGACTGTAAGAGGAACAATTCCCATCCAAAGTTCAGATGGAAAACATGTAAATATGTGCAGTCAGTTGCTAATTAGTGGGCATTTGTTCAGTGTTGACTATGCCTTGGGTACTATCTGCAACTGCAGTTCTTAAACGGTAGAGCTAATTAGAAATCACCTGAAGAATGTGTCAAAAATTCAGATTCCCAAGGCCCATCCTTAGAAATTCTTATTAGTAGGTCTGGGATGAGGCTAATATATCTGCATGTTAATAAAACACCATAGATTATTCTGATGCATACATTCTTTTGACCAAATTCTAAGATTCACTGGGTATATCAAAAGCACAGCCTTTGAGTCATGTTGTGCCTCTTACTATTCATATTGGACTCAAACTTGGTTTCCTCTTTTCTGAAGTGGATGACAAAATGACTCCTACCTTCTAAAATTGTTATGAGGTCATATATGTAAGGCCCAGACACATAGTTGATGCTCAATTAATGTTGACTCTCTTCCTCTCTTATTAGATCTGTTGCTCTATTGAGAATCAAATGAGGCAGCATGTGCAATTCCTATCTTTAAGGTAGTCCTGATAGGTTTAGTGGAACAAATTATTTGCCCCAAAGACGTGAGGATCTTTTTTCACTTATTTCAATTAGATTGCATTAATCTCATCAAAAGACAAGGGACTGATATTCAGAATGAAATACCTTTATTGCACTGTCAATAAATTGCATCTCTAAAACCTCCAGATATTAGTCAAAGAAGCTACCCTTTCTGTTCTTTGGTGATACAAAGTGACATAGAGCATTAGAAAGTTGCACCTATATGCATATTTTCCCCCCAAAATCCATGAGGCTACATTATTGAGGAAGTGGTCCAATTTTTCAATGAATTTTATTGAGTATAAGTTTTCTAGAAAAAAAATCAGACCATTTAAAAGTATACAGTTCAGTGAATTTTGACAAATGTATACATTCAAATAATCAACAGTCTAACTAAGATATAGAACAGTCCCAATATCCTATAAATTTCCCCTGTGCCCCCTTGCAGCTAATCTACACATCAGAGGTATGTGCTGCTCTGATCTCTATAAACATAGATTAATGTTGCCTATTTTAGACTTGGTTTCTTTTGCCCAACGTAAGGTCAGTGAAATTCATCCTTATTTTTGCAGGTATCAGCAGTTCATACATTGTTGTTGCTAGGTAGTATTCTGTTGTGTAACTATATCACAATTTGTTTATTCATTAACCTGTTGGTGGATATTTGGGTTACTTTTAATTTGAAACTTTTAGGGGGGCAGGCTTGAAGATGGTGGAGGAGTAAGACATGGAGATCACCTTCCTCCACACAAACATATCAAAAATACATCTGCGTGTGGAACAACTCCTACCGAATACCTACTGAATGCTGGCAGAAGACCTCAGACTTCCAAAAAGGCAAGAAAATCTCCACATAACTGGGTAGGGCAAAAAAAAAAAAAGGAAAAAAAGAGAGAAAGGAATTGGGACAGAACCTGTGCCTCTGGGAGGGAGCTGTGAAGAAGGAAAAGTTTCCACACACTAGGAACACCCCTCATTGGTGGGGACGGGGTGGGGGGAGCTTCGGAGCTTCAGAGGAGAGCGCAGCAACAGGGGTGCAGAGGGCAAAGCAGAGAGATTCCCACAGAGGATCGGTGCCGACCAGCACTCCCCAGCCTGAGACACTTATCTGCCTGCTGGGGAGGGCGGGGGCTGGGTACTGAGGCTAGGGCTTTGGAGGTCAGACCCCAGCGAGAGCACTGGGGCTCACTGCATGAAGACAGCCTGAGGGGGCTAATGCACCACAGCTGAGGGAGTCCAGGAAGAAGCCTGGGCCTGCCAGACAGGTAAGGGACCATCGTTACGGTATGCACGAGGAGAGGGGTGGGCCCGCCATAGGAGCTTCTTTCTCTGTGCACTCACAGACAGCAGGACACCTCCTACACGAGCTCCAAGGGCAGGTGCAAGCCGTGGCTGCTATCTTGGACCCCAGAGGTGGGCGTGATGGCTACCGCTGCCACTGCTGCCACCAAGGGTCCTGTGAGCAAGCGCAGGTCACTGCCCACACCTTCCTGGAAGCCTGTGCAGCCTCCCACTGCCAAGGGTCCCACAACCTGGGGCCAACTTCCCTGGGAGAGTGCACAGTGTGCCTCAGGCTATTGCAACTTCCTGCCAGCCTCTGCCGTTGCAGGCATTCCTTGCACATCCCAACTGTGACTGCCGTATCCTTCCCTCTCCCTGGCCTGAGTGAGCAAGTGAGAACTAATCAGCCGCTGCTTTCGCCCCCACTTGCCTGGGTGGGGAACAGACGCCTGAGGGTGACTCACATGCAGAGGCAGGGCGAAAACCAAAGCTGAACCCCAGGGGCGGTACGACCAAAGAAGAGGAAGGGAAATCTCTCTGTGCGGCCACAGGAGCAGTGGGTTAAATCCCTGCAATCGGTTTGGTAAACCCTGCATGTATGGAATATCTGAATAGACAACGAGCGTTCCCACAATTGATGCTGTGGACTTTGGGGGCAACTGTGGACTTTGGGGGCAAGTACACGCGGGAGTTGGGCCAGGTCAGAGTCTGAGCTGGCCCCACAGTGCCCACAGCAGGTCCAGAGACCTACCTAGAGTTTGCTTTCTGCTTTTGATTTGTGTTTGGTTTTCTGTTTTTGTTAGTTTAGTTTTTAGTGTCTGTTTCCGTTTTTGTGTTCGTTCATTTGTTTGGTTGCTCTCTTCTTTTTGTTTTCTCTTCTCTTTGTGTGTGTGTGTGTGTGGGTGGGTGTGTGTGCTTCTTGGTGTGTTTTTGTCTGTTTGGTTTTGCTTTCACCATTTGTCTTGCTGTTTTCTTTGTCTGTTCATTTTCTTTTTCTTTTCTTTTTCCTTTTCTTCCACGCTGTGCAGCTTACAGGGTCTTGGTGCTCCAGATAGGGGTCGGGGCTGAGACTCCGAGGTGGGAGAGCCGAGTCCAGGACATTGGACCACCAGAGAATTCCCAGCCCCAGGGAATATTAATCGGCAAGAGCTCTCCTAGAGGTCTCCATCTCAACCCCAAGACCTGGCTCCACCCAATGGCCGGCAAGCTCCACTGCTGGATGCCTCATGCAAAACAACTAGCAAGACAGGAACACAACCCCACCCATTAACAGACAGGCTGCCTGAGGTCATACTAAGCCCACAGACACCACAAAACACACCACGGAATGTGGCCCTGCCCATCAGAGGGACAAGATCCAGCTCTACCCACCAGAACACAGGCACCAGTCCCCCCCACCAGGAAGTCTACACAAGACAAGCAAAAGCTAAGAGAATTGAGCACCACCAAACCAGCTCTACAACAAATGCTAAAGGAACTTCTCTAAGCAGGAAACACAAGAGAAGAAAAAGACCTTAAAAACAAACCCAAAACAATTAAGAAAATGGTTATAGGAACATACATATCAACAATTACCCTAAATGTGAATGGATTAAATGATCTAACCAAAAGACACAGACTGGCTGAATGCATACAAAAACAAGACCTGTATATATGCTGTCTATAAGAGACCCACTTCAGACCTAGGGACACATACAGACTGAAAGTGAGGGGGTGGAAAAAGATAGTCCATGCAAATGGAAATCAAAAGAAAGCTGGAGTAGCAATACTCCTATCAGATAAAGTAGACTTTAAAATAAAAATGTTACAAGAGACAGGAAGGACACTACATAATGATCAAGGGATCAATCCAAGAATACGATATAACAATTATAAATATATATGCACCCAACATAGGAGCACCTCAATACATAAGGCAAATACTAACAGCCATCAAAGGGGAAAAAGACAGTAACACAATAATAGTGGGGGACTTTAACACCTCACTTACACCAATGGACAGATCATACAACATGAAAATAAATAAGGAAACAGAAGCTTTAAATGACACAATAGACAAGAGAGATTTAATTAATATTTATAGGACATTCCATCCAAAAACAGCAGATTACACTTTCTTCTCCAGTGCACACGGAACATTCTACAGGATAGATCACATCTTGGGTCACAAATCAAGCCTCAGTAAATTTAAGAAAATTGAAATCATATCAAGCATCTTTTCTGACTACAATGCTATGAGATTAGAAATGAATTACAGGGAAAAAAATGTAAAAAAACAGAAACACATGGAGGCTAAACAATACATTACTAAATAAGCAAGCAATCACTGAAGAAATCAAAGAGGAAATCAAAAACTACCTAGAGACAAATGACAATGAAAACACGATGATCCAAAACCTATGAGATGCAGCTAAAGCAGTTCTAAGAGGGAAGTTTATAGCTATACAAGCCTACCTCAAGAAACAAGAAAAATCTCAAATAAACAATCTAACCTTACACTTAAAGGAACTAGAGAATAAGAACAAACAAAACCCAAAGTTAGCACAAGGAAAGAAATAATAAAGATCAGAGCAGAAATAAATGAAATAGAAACAAAGGAAACAATAGCAAAGATCAATAAAACTAAAAGCTGCTTCTTTGAGAAGATAAACAAAATTGACAAACCATTAGCCAGACTCATCAAGAAAAAGAGGGAGAGGACTCAAATCAATAAAATAAGAAATGAAAAAGGAGAAGTGAGTACAGACACCGCAGAAATACAAAGCATCCTAAGAGACTACTACAAGCAACTATATGCCAATAAAATGGACAACCTGTAAGAAATGGACAAATCCTTAGAAAGGTATAATCTTACAAGACTGAACCAGGAAGAAATAGAAAATATGAAGAGACCAATCACAAGTAATGAAATTGAAACTGTGATTTAAAATCTTCCAACAAACAAAAGCCCAGGACCAGATGGCTCCAAAGGTGAATTCTATCAAACATTAAGAGAAGAGCTAACACCCATCCTTCTCAAACTCTTCCAAAAAATTGCAGAGGAAGGAACACTCCCAAACCCATTCTATGAGGCCACCATCACCCTGATACCAAAACCAGACAAAGATACTACAAAAAAAGAAAATTACAGACCAATATCACTGATGAATATAGATGCAAAAATCCTCAACAAAATACTAGACAACAGAATCCAACAACACATTAAAAGGATCATACACCATGATTAAGTGGGATTTATCCCAGAGATGCAAGTATTCTTCAATATACGCAAATCAATGTGATACACCATTTTAACAAACTGAAGAATAGAAACTATATTATCATCTCAATAGATGCAGAAAAAGCTTCTGACAAAACTCAACACCCATTTATGGTAAAAACTCTCCAGAAAGTAGGCATAGAGGGAACCTACCTCAACATAATACAGGCCATATACAACAAACCCACAGCAAACATCATTCTCAATGGTGAAAAACTGAAAGCATTTCCTCTAAGATCAGGAACAAGACAAGGATGTCCACTCTCACCACTATTATTCAACATAATTTTGGAAGTCCTAGCCACAGCAATCAGAGAAGAAAAAGAAATACAAGGAATCCAAATTGGAAAAGAAGAAGTAAAACTCTCACTGTTTGTAAATGACATGATACTATACATAAAGAATCGTAAAGATGCCACCAGAAAACTACTAGAGCTAATCAATGAATTTGGTAAAGTTGCAGGATACAAAATTAATGCACAGAAATCTCTTGCATTCCTATACACTAATGATGAAAAATCTGAAAGAGAAATTAAGGAAACACTCCCATTTACCATTGCAACAAAAAGAATAAAATACCTAGGAATAAACCTACCTAGGGAGACAAAAGACCTGTATGCAGAAAACTATAAGACACTGATGAAAGAAATTAAAGATGATACCAACAGATGGAGAGATATACCATGTTCTGGGATTGGAAGAATCAATATTGTGAAAATGACTGTACTACCCAAAGCAATCTACAGATTCAATGCAATCCCTATTAAATTACCAATGGTAATTTTTAGAGAACTAGAACAGAAAATCTTAAACTTTGTATGGAGACACAAGAGACCCCAAATAGCCAAAGCAGTCTTGAGGGAAAAAAACGGAGCTGGAGGAATCAGACTCCCTGATTTCAGACTATACTACAAAGCTACAGTAATCAAGACAGTATGGTACTGGCACAAAAACAGAAACATATATCAATGGAACAGGATAGAAAGCCCGGAGATAAACCCACGCACCTATGGTCAACTAATCTATGATAAAGGAGGCAAGGATATACAATGGAGAAAAGACAGTCTTTTCAATAAGTAGTGCTGGGAAAACTGGACAGCTACATGTAAAAGAATGAAATTAGAACATTCCCTAACACCATACACAAAAATAAGCTCAAAATGGATTAGAGACCTAAATGTAAGACTGGGCACTATAAAACTCTTAGAGGAAAACATAGGAAGAACACTCTTTGACATAAATCACAGCAAGATCTTTTTTGATCCACCTCCTAGAGTAATGGAAATAAAAAGAAAGATAAACAAATGGGATCTAATGAAACTTAAAAGCTTTTGCACAACAAAGGAAACCATAAACAAGACAAAAAGACAACCCTCAGAATGGGAGAAAATTTTCACAAACGAATCAATGGACAAAGGATTAATCTCCAAAATATATAAACAGCTCATTCAGCTCAATATTAAAAAAAAAACAACCCAATCCAAAAATGGGCAGAAGACCTAAATAGACATTTCTCCAAAGAAGATATACACATGGCCAAGAAGCACATGAAAAGCTGCTCAACATCACTAAGTTTTAGAGAAATGCAAATCAAAACTACAATGAGGTATCACCTCACACCAGTTAGAATGGGCATTATCAGAAAATCTACAAGCAACAAATGCTGGAGAGGGTGTGGAGAAAAGGGAACCCTCTTGCACTGTTGGTGGGAATGTAAATTGACACAGCCACTATGGAGAACAGTATGGAGGTTCCTTAAAAAACTAAAAATAGAATTACCATATTATCCAGCATCCCACTACTGAGCATATACCCAGAGAAAACCATAATTCAAAAAGACACATGCACCCCAATGTTCATTGCAGCACTATTTACAATAGCCAGGTCATGGAAGCAACCTAAATGCCCACAGACAGATGAATGGATAAAGAAGATGCGGCACATATATAGAATGGAATATTACTCAGCCTTAAAAAGGAACGAAATTGGGTCATTTGTTGAGACATGGATGGATCTAGAGACTGTCATACAGAGTGAAGTAAGTCAGAAAGAGAAAAACAAATATCGTATATTAACGCATATATGTGGAACCTAGAAAAATGGTACAGATGAACCGGTTTGCAGGGCAGAAATTGAGACCCAGACGTAGAGAACAGAAATATGGATACCAAGGGGGGAAAACGAGGGTGGGATGAATTGGGAGATTGGGATTGACATATATACTCTAATATGTATAAAATAGATAACTAATGAGAACCTGCTGTATAGCACAGGGAACTCCACTTCACTGTACAGTAGAAACTAACACAACATTGTAAAACAACTATACCCCAATTAAAAAAAAGAAACTTTTATGAATAAAACTGCTATGAACATTCATGTACAAGTCTTTTTATGTATGTATGCAGTCATCTCTCTTGGAATAAATTACTCAGTCGTATGGGTATATATGCATTCATTTACCTTGGAAATGGAATTCCTGGGCCATATGATACTGACATGTTTAACTTTATATGAAACTCTTTTCCAAACATTTTACAATTTTATAACTCTCTTCATTAATGTATGAGAGTTCCAGTTACTTCACTGCATAACCATTGGACTAATCAGAGCTTTGAATTTTAGCCATTCTAAGGAGTATGAAATGGTATCTCAATGTGCTTTTAATCTGTGTTTCCCTGATGACTTTTGACTCAATAATGTTGTGTCATTGTTAAATGTTAATCATCTTTTCATGCTCTTATTCTTATGACTCTGTTTCTAAAGTGTCTATTCAAATATCTTGCCCATATTTTAAATGGAGATGGTTGTATACTTATTGTTGAGTCTTTATTATACCCTGAGTGGAAATCTTTTGCCACATATATATCACAAATAATTTCTCACTGTCTGTGGTTTGTTTTCTCATTTTCTTAACAGTGTCTTTGGAGAGTAAAAGTTTTAATTATGATGAAGTTAAATTTTCCAATTTTTTCTTATATAGTTTATGCTATTATTGTTATTATCATTATTATTAGTCCTGTTTAAGAAACCTTTGTTTACCCCAAGAACCTAAAGCGTTTAGCCAATGGTTTCTACTAAAATGTTTAGCATTTTAGCTTTTATATTTTGGTCTGTGACCCATTTGTATTAGTCTGGGTTCTCCAGAGAAACAGAACCAATGGGACAGATAGAGACTGAGACATAATATACATCTTGATCTCTATCTGTATAAAGAGATTGATTATAAGGAATTAGCTTACACTATTATGGAAGCTGAGAAGTCCCAAAAACAGCAGTTGGCAAGCTGGAGACCCGGAAACACCAATGGTGTAGTACCATCTGAGCCTGAAGGCCTGAGAACCAGGAGAACCAATGGTGTAAGTTCCAATCCAAGTTTGAGTCCAGGCAGGAGGTCCATGTCCCAACTTGAAGACAATCAGGTAGAGAGAGCAAACTCTCCCTTATTCAGGCTTTTGTTCTATTCTGGCCTTCATTGACTGAATGAAGCCCATCCACAATGGGGAAGGCAATTTATTTTACTCAGACTAACAATTCATAGGGTAATTTAATCTAGATACATTCTCACAGGCACACCTAGGATAAAATTTCACCAAATATCTGGGCCCTCCATAGACCAGTTAAGCTTACACAGGAGATCAACTATCACACTGTTTCTGATTAATTTTTTCTTATAGTGTTAAGTAGGAATACAGACTCATTTTTTCCCCAAATAGATGTCTGGTATCATTTGTTGAATGAATTTGATGTCCTAGTCAATAATAAATTGACCATATACCTGTGGGTCAATTTTTAGGCCATTAATTCTGTTCCAATTATCTTTTTTGTCTTTTTTCTCCCAATATAACATTGTTTGGATTGTCACCATTTTATAGTAAGTATGGAAATCAGTTTTGTTTATCTTTTTCAAAATTGTTTTGGCTATTCTAGGATTAATTGCATTTCCACATAAATTTTTTAATTAGCTTGTCAATTTCTATGCAAAAAGCATGGAGGTCTTGTACAACTTTTATTAAACATACTCCTAAGTATTTCATGTTTTGTGATACATTTATAAATGATATTTTAAATATATTTCTACATTATTACTCATGTATAGTGATGCTAATGAATAGTGTGATATAACTGATTTTTTTCATATTAACCTTGTGTCCTGAAACTTTCCTAAAATTCATTTAATTCTAATAGGCTTTTAAAAAATAGGTTCTTTTTAATGTACTATGTATACAATAATTTTCATTGTACAAAGACAGTTTTATTTCTTCTGTCCAATTTGTGTGCTTATTTCTTTCCTTGCCTTATTGCACTGGTTAGAACCTCCAGTACAATGTTGAATAGAAATGGTGAAAATGAAAGTCCCTGCCTTGCTTAAATCTCAAGGGGAAAGTATTCAATATATCTTCATTTATCCTGATGTTATGTGTAGATATTTGTAGATGTCCTTCATTAAATTAAAGATATTCCTTCCTATTCTTACTTTTCTTAGAGCTTTACCATAACTGGGTATTGAATTTTACCAAATCTTTTTCTATACTTATTAATAAAATTATATGACAATTCTCCTTTATGCTACATGATAAGCTACATTTGAATGTTGAGACAACCTTGTATTCCTGGAATAAGCCATATTTAGTCATGATATATTCTTTTTAAAAGTATATTACTGGATTTGATTTACTAATATTTTGCTGACTTTTTTGTATCTATGTTTATAAAGGGTACTATTCTATAATATCCTTTAATTTCTTTGTCAGGTTTTGCAACCAGAGTTATGCTAGTCTTAAAAATTAGTTGGGAAATAGTACCTCATCCTCTATATTTTTAAAGAGTTTGGGTAAGGTGATGTTATTTTCTCTTTAAATATTACAAATCATTTAATAGATTTGAGGCTATTCAGATTTTTCATATAATTTTCAACCAGGTACCAAACCTGTTGTGTTATTCAAGGAATTCATCTAGTATTGAAGTTGATTAATTTATTAGCAAAAAAGTTTTTTTTTAATATTCCCTTATTACATTTTAAAAATCTATAGGATCTGTAATAATAGTACCTCTTTCAAACTTGATATTGGTAAATTTTGTCATCTCTTTTTCTTGATCAGTCTTCCTAGAGATTTATTAATTTTATTCCTCTTCAAAAGAATCAGTGTTGGCTTCCTTAGTTTTCTTTCTATTGCCTATCATCTCATTAACATTTTTTAAATTTATTTAGTTAGTTATATTATTTCCACCCTTCTACTTACTTTGGGTATAATTTGTTCTTTTTCTTTTTTTTTTCTAGATTTTTCTAGTTTCTTTAGCTGGAAATTTGGGTCATTGATATTAAGTTGTTTTTTTCCCTTATAATAGCTATTTTTGCTATAAATTTCTTCTAAAGCACTTTTGCTTGCACACCACAAAACTGTAAATGTTTTGTTTTCATTACCATTTGGTTTGAATTTTTTTCCTGATTCACCTTTTCACTTCTCCTTTAACTCACATTATTTAGAAATGTGGTTTTGAATTTCCATATATCTGAGGGATTTCTAAATAGTTCATTACTTCATGATTTTAAAAATTTAATTCCATCATGGTTCTCCTGAACAACCAATGGATCAAAGAAGAAATTAAGGAAGAAATAAAAATGTTTCTTGAGGCAAGTGAAAATGAAAACACATACACCAGAACTTGTGGGATGCAGCAAAACAGTTTTAAGAGGGGAATTCATAGCAGTATATACCTACATTAAGAAGCAAGAAAGATTCCAAGTAAACAATCTAACCCTTCACCTTAAGGAACCACAGAAAAGAAGAACAAACTGAGCCCAAAATTAGCGGAAGAAAGGAAATAATAAAGAGCAGCAATAAATGAAATAGAGAACAGAGGAACAAGAGAAAAAAAATAATCTAATTAAGAGTTGGTTCTTTGAAAAGATAAACAAAATCAACAAATCCTTAACTACACCAACCAAGGAAAAAACAGAAAGAATCCAAATCAACAAAATTATAAATGAAAAAGGAGACATCAAAATGGCTACCACAGAAATTGAAAGTATCATGAGAGGCTACCATGAACAACTATACACCAATGAACTGGACAACCTGGAAGAAATGAAAAAATATTTAGAAACATACAACTTACCAAGACTGAACCAGGAAGGAATAGAAAATCTGGTTAGACCAACTGCTAGAAGAACATTGAATCACTAAGCAAAAATCTCCCAACAAAGAAAAGCCCAGGACCAGATAGCTTCACCAGTGAATTTTACCAAACATTTTAAAAATTAACACCAATCCTTCTCAAACTCTTTGAAAAACTGAAAAGGAAGGAACATTCCCAAACTCACTTTATTTTCTTTTATTCTTTTTTCTTTTTTTTTTTAAATCAAAGTATAGTTGATTTACAATGCTGTCCCAGTTCTAGGTACACAGCAAAGTGACTCAACTATACATATATTTTTATTTTTATTTTTTCAGATTCTTTTCCCTTACAGGTTATTATAAAATTTTGAGTGTAGTTCCCTGTGCTGTACAGGAGGTCTTTGTTGGTTATCTATTTTATATACAGTAGTGTTCAAACTCATTTTATAAGGCCAGCATTATCCCAATACCAAAACCAGAAAAGAACACTACTGGAAAAGGGAACGACAGGTGAATATCCCTGATGAACATAGATGCAAAAATTCTCAATCAAGTACTAGCAAACCAAATTCGGCAGCACATTAAAAGGCTCATATGTCATGATCAAGTGGGATTTATCCCTGGTGTGAAAGGATCTTTCAACATACACAATCTATCAATGTGATACATCACATTAATAGAATGAAGGAAAATAATCATGATCATTTCAACAGACACAGAAAAAGCATTTGATAAATTCAACATCTATCCAAGATAAAAACTCTTAACAAATTAGGCATAGAAGAAATATATTTCAACATAAAAAAGGCCATTTTTGACAAGCCCATGGCTAACATACTCAATGATGAATGACTGAAAGCTTTTCCTCTAAGATCAGGAACAAGACAAGGGTGCCCACTTTCACCAGTCTTATTCAAAACAGTACTAGAAGTCCTAGTTAGAGCAATCAGGCAAGAAAAAGAAATAAAATGTATCATAATTGGAAAGAAAGAAGTGTCTCTGTTTTCAGATGACATGATTTTATATATAGAAAATCTGAAAGACTCAACCAAAAAACTATTAGATCTAATCAATGAATTAAGTGATGTTGCAGGATGGAAAATTAACATACAAAAATTAGTAGTGTTTCTACACACTAATAACAAATTTTCTAAAAAGGAAGTAAAGAAATTGATCAAAAAACAATAAAATACTTAGGAATAAATTTAAGTAAGGAGGTGAAAGATCTTTACTCTAAAAACTACAAGACACTGTTGAAAGAAATCAAAGAAGACACAAATAAATGGAAAGGTATCCTGTATTCATGAATGGGAAGAATTAACATTGTTAAAATATCAGCACTACCAAAAGCCATCTATAGAGTCAATGCAATCCCTATCAACATTCCAGTGGCATTTTTTACAGGGTTAGAAAAAAACACTCCTAAAATTTATATGGAACCATAAAAGATCCCAAATAGCCAAAGAAATCCTGAGAAAGAAGAACAAAGCAGGAGGTATCACATTTCCTGATTTCAAGCTATACTCTTAAGTTATAATCATCAAAACAGTAAAATACTAGTATTAAAAACAGACAAATAGACCAATGCAATAGAATCGAGAGCCCAGAAATAAGCCTTAGCATGTACAATCAACTAATATTTGACAAGGGAGCCAAGCATACTCATTGGAGAAAGGACAATCTTTTCAATAAATGGTGCTAGGATAATTGGATATTCACATGTAAAAGAATGAAACTGGACCCATATCTTAACACTACTAACAACAATTCACTCAAAGTAGATTAAAGACTTAAATGTAAGATCTGAAACCATAAAACTCCTGGAAGAAAACACAGGAATAAGGATCCTTGACATGGATCTTGGTAATGCTTTTTTGAATACAACACTTAAAAAAATAAACAAGTATGATGAGTCAAACTAAAAAACTTTTGCACAGCAAAAGAAATCATCAACAAAGTTAAAAGACAACCTACAGAATGGGAAAAAATTTTGCAAATCATATATCTAATAAGGGGTTAATATTCCAAAATATTTAAAGAACTCATACAACCCAATAGCAAAAAAAAAAAAACCCATTTAAAAATGGGCAAGGGACCTGAATAGACATTTCTCCAAAGAAGATATATGAAAGACCAGCAGATACATGAAAAGATGTTCAATATCACTAGTCTTTAGGAAAATGCAAACTAAAACCACAATGAGATGTCACCTCACACCTGTAAGGATGGTCATTATCAAAAATACAAAAGATAATAAGTGCTGGCATGGATGTGGAGAAAAGGGAACTATTGTGCACTGTTGGTGGGATTGTAAATTGGTACAGTAGCTATGGAAAACAGTATGGAGGATCCTCAAAAGTTAAAAACAGAACTACCATATGATTCAGCAATTCCACTTCTTGTTATTTATCCAAAGGAAACAAAAACACTAACTCGAAAAGTTGTCTGCACCTCCATGTTCATAGCAGCATTAGTTACAATAGCTAAGACATGGAAACAACCTAAGTGTCCATCAATGGACAAATGGATAAAGAAGTTGGGATATATATATACACATACACACATACATATATGCTCATGCATGTGTATATACATATGTAACTGGTATAAATGGATAAAACTGATACATATATATGTATCACAACTTTATCCATTTATGTATATAAAAATAAATATATATACGGATTTTCTTGTTTTTTATGGCTTAATAATATCCCATTTTACATACACATATATACCATTTGTGACAACATGGATGGACCTTGAAGGCATTATGCTAAGTGAAATAAGTCAGACAGAGAAAGACAAATATCTTTATGACCTCACTTATATGTGGAGTCAAAAAACAAAAAACAAACAAGAAAACAAACTCATAGAAATAGACATCAGACTTGCTTGTGGCTACCAAAGGCAGAGGGTACGGGGGATGGGTAATTGGAGGAAGGTGGTCAAAGGGTACAAATTTCCAGCTATAAGACAAGTAAGTATTAGAGATGGAATGTACTACACATTGACTATAGCTAACACTGCTGTATGATATACTGGAAAGTTGTTAAGAGAGTACAGGCATACCTTGTTTCACTGCACTTTGCTTTATTAAGCTTCACAGACACTACATTTTTTACAAATTGAAGGTTTGTGGCAAGGCTGCATTCGAGCAAGTCTGTTGGATCCATTTTTCCAATAGCATTTGCTCACTTCATGTCTCTTTGTCATATTCTGGTAATTCTCACAATATTTCAAACTTTTTCATTGTTATTTTATTTGTTTTATTTGTGATCTGTGATCAATGATCTTTGATGTTATTACTACAATTTATTGAAGGCTCAGATAATGGTTAGCATTTTTTAGCAGTAAGTAGTTTATAATTGAGATATGTACTTTTTTTAGACAATGTTATTGAACACTTAATAGACTACGGTATAGTGTAAATATAACTTTTATATGCACTTGGAAATCAAAAATTCATGTAATATGTTTTGCTGCAATATTTGATGTGTGTGTGTATTTGTGTGTATCTGTACAATTACATAATTTCATTAGTTTTATGCTGATAGGGCTTATGAGCAATGACATACCATTAGTAATGAGCATATCTAGCACCTAAATTTTGGCTTTAAATATCAATGCAAAAACTTCTAAAAATAATAAGAAAGGTAGGCTATAAATTTAACTAGGGTAATTAGTCTGCATTCTATATAAAAATATAATCATAAAAATCAATTACGTACAATTGAATAGAATTCCCCATTTACAATAATAACACAGACACACAAAATACCTAGAAAAAATAAAACAAGAAGTGTTAAAAACTATATAATAAAAAACTTTAAAACCATATGGAAAGACACAAAAATAGACTTGAATTAATGGAAAGCCATACCAGGGTCTTGGATAGGAAAATTCAACATAAAAAAGATGCAAATCTCCTTGAGTTATGTTTTTAAATATTATAAGACCACAATTAAAATACTAACATTTTTGCAGCTAGTCAAGATCTTTCTAAAATTAATAAAGAGCAAACAATCAAAGAGGAGTAGTCAAAGTCAAGAATGGAGTTCTAATGTATTTTTCCCCAAGAACAGCATGAATCATTGTCCTCACAAATGCCACATTTAATAACATCCTTCACTTTACCTTAAAATCATTAGGGTGGGCTTACTTTTTAAAGCCCACAGCAGGACTCTAAGGAAAAAACCTATTTTAAAAGGGGTTGGGAAAAGGAAGGGAAATAATATATATTATTGTATTGATTTGATATGTTTCTGTGAACTACTGGTGATATGCTTTGAAGTAGAGGTAGAAGTAAATCTGATTAAATTAATGTAGCTGTATAAGTGAGCCAGAAACTGAAGGCAAAGGGAGAGGAGTTCTATTAGGTTCATTTAATTGATTATGAGTTGCCTGCAGAGGCAATTTACATGTGGGACTTTGAGTCACCAAAGGGAACATGGTGATGGCCCTAGGACTGAGTTGGAAATAGATATTTCCAAATGGCCAGAAAAGGAAATAGGAAGGTAGCAGGGGACCTTTGCTCTCTCATGGCCTGAAGTCAGCCAAGTTCCATATTTCACTACTCTTTTCCACCAGCATTTTCTCATTGTACTATCATGCTTCCTTCTGCAAGGGCTGAGTGTGGAGTAGTGAAAAAACAGAAAATTTCAGTGAGAGAATAATCAAATAATATCATTAACAATTCAATGCACTTTAACAGTGAATAATGTACTGAACTATTTTTAGGCATTTGACAGTAAACAGAAGTTTAATTTATTGAAGACCACAACAGCTAAAAGTTATTTACGTTTTGGAATGGAAAACACTTTTTCTAAATCAAAAATGTAATTTGCCTTTCTTTTTTTTTTAAGACCCAAAGAAATCTTCATCAAAAAGCAGAAACCCTGAAGATTTATTTAAGGAGAAAATTCTGGACAGTTTCAGTACATCACAGGACTGATTTTAGCCAAATGATTCCATTTGTACCTAATGTCAACTTTATTTACAAGTCATGAGCCAAGGATACCAAAGAGCGGTCCATGTTTTGTCCTCTCTACGTTTTGTTCATCTCTCCAGTGAAGGGAGTCTTCGACTACTATTCAGCAATGGGCAGGAGGCCAGAGTTCAGGGGTTGGCCAGGAAGGATGGGAACCCTCCTTAGATCAAGGGCTCCCAGTAACAGGCAAATGAAAACAAAGGAAGATGAGAAAAGGGTGGAGGCTCGATGTGAGTTGCTGACTTTCTGAGTTTCTATTTTAAATCCCTTGCACAGAATCTCTAGGGCGGATGCCATTCCTACACTATTATGAAGGTCACCAGAAATGGGATTTGGCAACTTGGTTCTCTTTCCACCTCAGAAAGTCTGACACTGAAGCTTAACCAGGAAAAGTGCTTTAGCTCTTATTGTGAAAACATTATCTAAAGGTGTAGCCTTACACTGCACTTTGCCAGCAAACACAAAAATGAGCATAATAAAACTAGATTCCTCAAGAACATTCAGTGCTCCATTGCAGAAAATATTTATCATATTAAAGCCACTGCTATAGAATGTTAAGTCCCTTCTCTCCTGACTTAACTGGAACTACATTTTTCATTCCTATTGTCTTCTTCTTTGATGTTTTCTCTGTCTTCTTGCTGTTTCCAGATGCTAGGTCTATGTATCCCCCAAAGGACATCATTCTGTTTTCTTTCTCTATCCGACCTTCCCTATATATATCAGTGAATCACAGCTCCACCTTCTACATAAATAGTTCCCCAATTCACATTCTGACCCTGACTCCTCCTCTGAGATTCAGACTCATATCTCCAATTAGCCAGTATTTCAACTTATATGCCCTGTCTACCTAGATGAACCTGTTCAAAACACCTTAGATGAAACATTCAGGTAATATTCCTTGTATAAAAAGCATGTGTATGTAGCTATAGATGTCCTATATTGGCTTTTATAATCATAACCTAAGTGGCTGCATCCTGAATGCCCCCAAACACTCAGACATCTGGAGTTCTTTAATGATTAAAAGGGGGAAGAAAAGGCTGAAAGCCTCATCCCATACAATGTTCCTCTTGATCTCTTGAAGGATTCTTGAAGAAGAGGGAACAGGTGGGACAGAATGGGAGCTTATATTTCTACTAGTCACCTCTCTAGTAATCCTGTGCTCCAATTTCCTGCTTTGGTTAAATTCTGAGTCTTAATGGCTGCTTTCTTCTTTATGATGCACATGTGCCAATGACTCCCAGATCTGATCTCTCCCTTGAGTGCTGGAATAAATTTCCTAAATGCCTTTTCAATACGCAACTTGGGTATCTCACACTGCAAGTACACAAAACTGAACTGTCCCCTTCCACACACCTGTTTCTGTGATTTTCCCCATCTCAGAAAATGGCAGGACCATTCATCTAATTCCTTGAGCTAAAAATCCAGAAGTCATCTTTGATTTTTCTCTTTCCCACACATCCAGCAATCTCTCTGCTCTATTTTCAAAATATATCCTGAATCCAAGCATTTCTCACCCCTTCTGATATTTTCACATTCTCTCACCTGGACAACAGCAATTTTATTGACTATTGTTTTACTCTTTTCAGGCTTGCCACTCCACATTCTAATCGCTTCACAAAAGTCACCATGACCCTCCAAAACATAAGAACAAATGATCAGTCCTTAATTCTAAACTGTCCAGTGGCACCTCCTCCAAACCCTTGAGCATAAAGTCCTCTGTGATCTTGCAGACACCTACTACTCTATCTTCATCTCCAATCACGTTCTTCATTGTTTCTTAAAGCTCCAGCCACCAGTACTTTCTTATTCTTCCTTTAACACAACAAGCTTTTTGCATTTCAGGGCATTTGTACTTGATATTAGTTTCTACATGGAATGCTCTTTCACCAGATTTTTTATTCTCTATGATTTAGTTTAGATTTCTTCAACCTAGCATGATTATTTGTGATTAATTTTAATCCACACTATGAGAGTTCTTAGTGGTTGAACTGCTCTAAACTAGAATGTGCACTCCTTACCCAGGTGCTGTTTATTCCCTTAGGCCTTAATTTCTTTCTTTATAGCATTTATGATAACTTTAAATTCTATTACATATTTACTTGTTTACTTTTTCATTGTCTGGTCCCCCATCACTCCATAGAGTATAAGTTCCACAAAGGTGGAATCCCTTGAGACTGGCACACAACAGGCAACCAATACATGTTTGTAGATTGAACATGTGGGACTCATCATTCAACTTTTTTAAACTTCACTTTACTCATTTGTAAAATACAGAAAGTAATTAAAAGGTTGAGGGAAGTATACCCCTGAATACTTGATATTCCCTTTTCTATTTGTCTGTAGAGTAATTCAGCTCTATTTTCATCTGGCCCATCTTGGCTACACCCTGGGGGAGCATCACCATTCATATCAAGGATACTATCAGTGTGTCTCAATAAACTAAAGACAGCTTTATACGTTAAAGAAATTTTGATATTTTTACAATTTTTTAACCTATGTATTTATTCTATCTACATATATATTTATATGGGATTATCTATGTATGCTATATATGTATGTATTCATGTACTCTATATTATATTTTACATTACAACTAAAGTTTAGTGGATATTGTTCACTTGCATATTATTTATTACAAATTTTTCTCCCGTATGATTTGGTGTGGCAATAACAGTACTAATTGAAGTCTTCTCTTTTGCATTATAAAGACAGTTGTGGGCTTATACAGTGCTTACTGTTTCATGTGATGCCTCAGATTAACTTGAGAAATATCAAGCTGTGTAATTCAATGTCAGCAACTCTGTTAGTGCCTCCTCAGCACAAGGATGCTACTTTTTTCTCCCCTCAGCCTCCCTCATCTTATTTAATTTTCCAGAAGAAATGTCAAGATATAGCCTGGAAAAAGCCAAGTAGGTGCAGCAGGACTTGACCAAATACTTTGGTAGCTAACCCCAAACCATTTTATTGTGCATATTCATCAACTATGTAATATCTGTATTTTTTTTAATCTTCTCTATTGCTAGTTTCACTTTTTAATTTTTTTAGCCTGAATCAAGACTGGTTGACTAATTCCCCTTGGAAATCCCCTGATAATAAATTTTTTATAGGTTAATCATTTTTATGAATTCGGCTGGGCACACTCCTGTTCTTTGAGAAGATCACTTCCTTTCACTGGATATCACTTCTCCTTTGCAATGAACATTTTAGGAAATCATTTTCCATAGTTACGGTTATATATTATTTCCTATGAGTGAGTGGCATATCCCATGATAACTTGCATAATTAGGAAGTAGAGAGTAACCTTCATTGAAACAAGGGTCACAACCTTCAGTTTGAGACAGGGTTATTGATTACAAAAGTATAGTCTGATATATTGTGGGGATCAGGGTGGGGATCCACCGAAACTCAACATGGAAGGACTGTTATCCACCAATCATCTAAGCATGATAAGAATTTTGATGAGGACGATAATAATAGTTTGATAACTATATATAGATATCTATATTTATATATTTTATTCCAAACACCCTCCCCACTCCAAACTGGATGTTAAAGCAGGCAAGAGAGCATTCACTGAGGCCAAGATGAAGGAAAATATCTAGTAATAGATACTAGCGAAGCAGGAACACAGGGCTTCCTGCCCCGGCATATCTCACCTGCCTGTGAGACCACTTTATTACTTTGGATACTCTCAGTACCTCTAAAAAGTGTTTGTGTTATTTTTCAATTATTAATACCATCTTCCAATCCTTAAGTCAAGACATTTGTGGGTATTAACGCATTAATCATCACCAACATCCTTGAGGAATTAGAAGAAACCTCATTTTGCAGCTGAGAAAATAGAGGCTGAAATCAATTAAATAACTTGCTCAAAGTCACCCAGGTTTGCAAACCCAGGTCAGGTCCATCTTATTCCGAAGTCCAACCTCTTAAATCCTAGGCTAGAGAGCTTACCTTGTCCCCACTCCACTACAATATGCTGCAGTACATGGAGTGATTGGTAGACAGTGGTGAAAGCCCCGGACCCAAAGTCACCGGACCTAGTTCCAAGCAGGGCCTGCCACTTGCCAGCTAAGGTCACGTCGCCTACTTTCCCTCATATGTAAAATGGATTTTGATAACATTAGCTTTACATTCCTTATCAGCATCAAATTCAATAACACATGGGAAATGCTTGCACAACTGCAATGCACTGTTTCAATACATGCCATTGTGTTTCTTTGGAAGCATTCTTTTTTGCAGATTTTTAAAAATTGAAGTATAGTTAATTTACAATGTTGTGTTAGTTTCAAGTGTACAGCAAAGTGATTAAGTTATACGTATATACATATTCTTTTTCAGATTCTTTTCCATGATAGGTTATTACAAGATACTAAGCATAGTTCCCTGTGCTATACAGTAGGTCTTTGTTTATCTATTGGAAGCATTCTTAAATCACTTTTTAATGCAGATATTCTTTGTCTGAAAATGGATAGTTTGCTCCTCAGGGGTAGTAATTAGGCTATCATTTCTTGGGGCTGTTTGCTCCCAGAATTCATCCTGTGCTTGATAGAAAAGCCCCTCCCATCCCACCCCACTAAGGTTCCCATATTTATTTTACCTGATTAATCACACCCTCTGCCCCTTGGAGAGAGAAGGCAGAGGGGAACTGCTGAGAGCCCATGACTGCTGGGTGCTGATGTTGAGTTCTAGGATGTGTAGTGATGTGCGTATGTATTGGGGGAGGCATGGATTGAAGGAGGGGGAAGCTCAAACAGATCTAACTTGTGTAGCTTTGGCTTATGTCTCTTAAAATAAAACTATTAGCAGACTTCCCTTCTTTAACGTAATTTCCATCCCTCTCTATTAGTCAATTTACCTGGCCATGTTCCTGAGATATCTAATCATAACCATGGGAGAGACCATTTTTTCTGATTTATTTATCTATTCCCCATTTTACACATTCTGCATTGATCATCATCTGTCCTCGTGACTTGCCCATAGTGATCAGTTCAATAAGTATGTGTGAAATAATCCCTTGGGCACCTGGACATTTTCCTGATCTTCTTGCTGGCTTCACTCCAGTTAGAAGCTAGGTGAAATACTACTTTAAAAAAATTCCTTGTAGTAAAAATATCACCAGTGTCTTGGTGTGCCTCGAGATCCTTTTCTTCCTATAAGAGGGAAATGCACTCCCATTTTCTCTCTCTCTCATACATTTATATGTATGTGTACAAATATATGTATAATTTTTTGCTTAAATAAACATATAGATAATATTAATTGCATTGTGATTAGTGAGACCACTCTCCTTGTGCAGCTTATCACAGAATAATAGTGAAGAAGGATCTTATCCCATACAATACAGGAAATGGTTTCTTTCTCTCCTAAGTGCTAACCTTAGGATTCTGTTAATTTCCCAGGACTACCATAACAAAGTATCCCACATTACATCCTTTAAACAACAGAAATGTATTTTCTCATGGTTCTGGAAATCAGAAATCCAAAATCAAGGTGTCAGTAGGCCCATGCTCTCCCCAGAGTCTGGGGGGGGGATGCGTCCCATACCTTTCTCTTAGCTTCTGGTGCTACTAGCAATCCTTGCCTTGTAGCTGCACAGCTCCAATCACTGCTTCTGTGGTCATACGGCCGTCTCCCTGTGTCTCCACACTGTCTTCCCTTGGTGCGTGCCTGTCTCTGTGACTCTTCTCTTCTTATAAGGATACTAATCATATTGGATTAAGGGCCCAAGCTATTCTGATATGACCTCATCTAACACATTACATCTGCAATTACTCCATTTCCAAATAAGGTCACATTCTGAGGTTCTGGGAAAGACAAGAATTGGAGGGGCCCCTATTCGACCCAGTACAGATTCCCTATGATGCAGCAGCCAGAAATCAAAACCTGCCATTTCTTTGTTGCTTTGAAGGGCTATTTGCAAATAGCTAAGTGAACCTGCAGAGGCTTCAGAAGTAGGTTCTGGTGGAAAGAACCGGGTGATCAGGGCTGACCCTTCTGGCCCTACATCAGAACTCTTTTTGCACATTACCTTCTACCTAAGACCTCTTCAGTCAGGTATATAGTGCTGATATATAATACTTGGGCTCTAGAACACAGAGTTTTATAATTACATTCACAATCCTTTATCCTCAATTCTAGAATCTATAAAGAACTGAAAGCTGAATTTTGTTTTTTTAATTTTTTTCTAAATTGAGTACCAATTCTCTTCTGGCAGCAAAACTTGACCTGAATTGACATAGGCCTCTTTATAATGTGAATATTTACATGTTTCACTGAAAAATTACTGTATTATATTAAGGGGTGCTGTCCAGACACCCCTTAACACTGGGAGTTTTATGTTATATACCGTATATGCTCCCTATTACTTTTCTTTAATTCTGAAAAAATTTCTAAATATGAATTCCCAAATGCATCTGGCTCCAAGGATTTTGGAAAAGAAAATACAGGCCTATTCTTTCAATTATTTTTAATCCAATCAAGTAGAAAAGCTGCCACCATTAGCTTTGAGCTCTTCTAGTTCAGTGGTTCTTAGACCTGCCTATGTACTGCAGTCACCTGGGGAGCTTTGGGACGAAGTGAGAGAGTAGCATTGACATATATACACTATCAAATGTAAAATAGATAGCTAGTGGGAAGCAGCCGCATAGCACAGGGAGATCAGCTTGGTGCTTTGTGACCACCTAGAGGGGTGGGATAGGGAGGGTGGGAGGGAGACGCAAGAGGGAGGAGATATGAGGATATATGTTTACTATAGCTGATTCACTTTGTTATACAGCAGAAACTAACACACCATTGTAAAGCAATTATACTCCAATAAAGACGTTAAAAAAAAAAAAGAAATCCTAAGGCCTGGCTTTACTGGAGGCCAATTTAATCGGAATCACTGCAGGCAGGACTTAGGCATCACCATTTCTGAATCTCCCCAGCTAATTCCAATGTCTAATCAAGTTTAAGAACAATGGCTCGTCCTAACCCAGCCATTCCCACAGTCCTTTCTGGTTGAGCCAATCCGAAGTCCATTCCAGACTCTCCCATGACCGGATACTGACAACACCCCCCCACCATGAGGCACAAACAGCTGCAGACAGCAACTGAAATTGGTAAAAACAAAAGGAGTTCACAGGTTATGGGCTGAATTGTGTCCCCCCTGCCACCGCCACCAAAATATATGTCCTAACCCTGAGGACCTTATTTGGAAATATGGTCATTGTCAGTGTAGTTAGTTAAGATGAGGTCATACTGGAATAGGGGGGGTCTTTAATTGGATACAACTAGCATTCCAGTAAGAAGAGCAGAAGAAAGACACACAGAGAGGAGAAGCCCATGTGAAGACACAGAGGTTCCCGGGACAGCCATGTTACAACAAAGGCAGGTATTGGAGTGATGCATCTAAAAGCCAAGGATTTCTGGCAAACACCGGAAGCTAGAAAGAGGCAAGGAAGGATTCTAGATTTCAGAGGGAGCATGGCCCCAGCTAAAACCTTGATTTCAAACTACGAGAATAAATTTCTGTTATTTTAAACCACCTAGTCTGTGGTACTTTGTTCCAGCTGTCCCATGAAATGAATACACCCCATTTGTGGGAATGAAGCACAGCCCTGTGTTGGAATGTCCCCAGAGCTCTCAAGCTCCACCATGAACAGCTAGTCATGGATGTCAAAGCGCTGTAACTAGAGGTGATTGAAGGGGACAGCTGTTTCGCCATGAGAAATGGAAATAATCATAACTAACATTTATTGAGGGCCTCATACCTTCCAGGCACACATGACCTACACTAGCTCATTTAATCCCAAACAACTCTTTGAGTTAAATACTATTTCAACCCTCATTTTAGAAAAGAGAAAGCTGAGGCTCCCAGAGATGAAATAATTTGCCCAATGTATTACAGTAATGAGAAGAAGAGCCAGGATTTGAACCCAGTGGTAGCTGACCCTAAAGCGCCTGCTCTCCATGTCAGCTTGGGAGAAGGAAGAGTCTTGGTGAGCCCAGGGATCTCATCAAGGCGACTTTCTTTAAGAGTCAGAGGCTTAGTTCAGTCCGTTGCGCTGCAAGAGTGGGAACCATGGCTCTGCAGTGACAAGCACAGGAGTTTGGCATTTGCTCTTGCAGCTGCCAAAAAGAATTAAACCAAGTGAATGAAAGCACAGGAAAGGCAACAACAAAAATGCCAGCACCAGCAGCAGCAGCAGGAGGGAGGGCCCAATTACTACTGGTTGAAGTGTGAGGAAAATTAAAGTTGGTGATGGTTCAAGGTTCTGTTGAAATTCCAAAGCAGTGGGCTTGCATAACCATGAAACATGGAAATTAAAGTATTACTGATGCTCACACTGTTTATTTCAGGACTTCATTTTCTGTCTCGCTTTGTCTCAACAAGTCTCAATTCAGTCACGCACTAACCACCACAGAGAAAGGAAAAAAGATAGAGCTGTGTGTGAATGTGTGTGTGTGTAAAAATGTAAATAAATTAGGAACAGGGAAAACTACAAAAAGCATATCTACTTTGCTTCTGGCTATGCCCATGAAAACTAGGAGAACTGAAACAAATTGCAACCATGATAAGGTCCCAACAAATTAAAAACATTTTTCAGGCAAAAGTTTTCTGAATTCACCAACCAAAGCATTGATAACATCTGAATCCTTGACAATAACAGTCACTAGATACACTGAGCATTTCCTATGTCCCAGATGCAGACACAGTTAATCCCCATACGAACCTTCCAAAGAAAGCACGATTATCACCATATTGGAGAGGGAGAAACTGAGCTTACAAAACCGGAATAACTGGCACCAGGTAATAAAGCTACTAAGAGGAAGAAACAAGATTTGAAACCAGGGTTGACTGTCTGATCTGAAAGTTAGATCTCTAAGTCATCGTGTCATTTTTCTCCCGTGGTACTTCGGCCCTCTAGCTGATACTACCCACCCTGCATTGTTCAACGCCTTCCCTCCCCTTGGCACTTCTCATAGTTCTGTAAGTGCTACGTGTGTGTTGATGACTAATTGCACAGCTTTATTTTTCTCAGACTAAAGATTTGCAAATCTTTGCAAATCAAATCAGCAAAAGCAACCCAAGCTTACCTTCCCACACACTTGATGACAATGCCTTCTTCAGTGTGTTTGTATTATACTTGAGGCAAACAATGGCTTTTCCCATAGCCTTTTCAGAGCAGAGCGACTGCACAAAATTCAACTAAGGCTCCTGTTCAATTTTCCTAACACAGTACTCACTAGCCAACTTGTAGTTTGAAAATTAAAAAATTATATCTGCGCACCAAAATTTGATTTCATTTGGTTCCCCTAAACAAAAGAACAGGACAAAGATGGTTGTTGTTTACCCTGCCCTTCCCCATCACAGAGCAACACCAGTACAACACAGTAGGTCCCTGGGAGTATGGCAAAAGTAGATTGTTTTTATGCCTCGTCCTTTCAGAATATGGATACAAGACTAAAAGATCAAATTCAGCAAAAGAAATGCCCTTAAGTAATAAGATCATCTTTTTTTAAAAGTTCAGAAATTTTGTAAAGATTTACAAAAATGAAAAAAGAAAGAAAGTGAACTGGAAAACTTAATATACAGATTCTCAAGTTCAGTCCGAATAAACAATATTTGGAGAAAATTTTGCCTCACTGATCATGATACTTTCTGATCAGTTGACAAAGATGGTTATAGAAAAAGAGTTCTGGGTCAGAGATGGTGCTAAATGTTCACCATATCCTGTTTCATATTCCTCATTCCTGAAAATAATAAAAAGCTGTATTTTCCCACCCCTCGAAGGGTGGTGAAGGCATAAGATAAGTTCTAGCCAATAGATTGTGAACAGAAGTGACAAGTCACTTCCAGGATGAGGCGCCACATGGAGGAAATTCAATTCTCTATTGCCCTCCCTCAGTGATCAAGGAGGTCTCTTACCGAGATGCTAGAGACATAAAATCCCCTGCATTGTTGAGCTCTGGAAATGTTTCCCTGGAGAGTCACCAAAACCTGTAGCCGATTTCATGCAAGTGAGGTATATAATTCAACAGGAAAACCATTTGAGCCTGGTGTTTTCTTTGTGGAAAGGGTTTTAATAAGGAACTTTGTTTCTTTAATAAGTGGAGTGATATCTTGAAATTAAAGTATTACTGATGCTCACAATGTGTATTTCAGGATGCCATTCTCTATCTCACTTTGTCACAGCAAATCTTGATTCAGTCATGCACTTACCACCATATTTATACAGGAAACATTGTCCATTTTTCTCTATTTTTAATCTTTTTTTTGTATTTCATTGACTATTTTACTCTTGTACTTATTGTTTCCTTCTTTCTACCTCTTTTGGATTTGCATTATTTTTTTTTCCAGCTCCCTAAGGTGGAAAGGTCTTAAGGACTTCTTGGGTCATTGATATTAGACCCTTCTTTTTCAATATAAGCATTTAATATTCCATGTGTATTTGAAAAAAAGTACATTCTCCAGCTGTTGGCTGGAGTGTTTTGTGACAATTAGGTAAAGATGATTGATGGCATTGTTTATTGAAATCTATATCTGTAGTATCTTTTTTCTTAAGTTGTCCTATTGATTGCTTAGAAGAGGGTATTAAGAATCTTTCGCTATAATTGTGGATTTTTCTATCTTTCCCTTTGATTCTGTCAATTTTTGTTTCAGGCATTTTGTAGTTCTGTTATTGATATTAGGTACACATATATGCCTTCCTGATGAATTGGCCCTTTCATCATTATGAAATATCCCTCTATCTCTGGGAATCTCTTGTCCTGACATATTCTTTGTCTGATATTGATAGTCACTCTAGCCTTCCATTTGCTTTCAACTTATCTGTGTTTTACATTTAAAGTACATATCTTACAGATAGAATGTAGTTGGGTCTTTTTAAAAATCTAATATGACAATGCCTTTTAACTGGAGTGCTTAGAGCATCTACACTTAATATCAGTTTTGAGATAGTTGGATTTAGGTCTACCATTTTACTATATGCTTTTTGGTTGTCCCCTCAATTTTTGTTCCTTAGTTCCTCCTTTTCTGCCTTCTTCTAGATTAACTGAATATTTTTAGAATTCAATTATAATATATATATTGAATTTTTATCAATATCTCTTTAAATTAATTTTTTGTTGTTGAGATTACAATATAAATCTTTGACTTTTTAGAGTCTACTTAGTGTTAATATTGCATTACTTCCCAAAAAATGTAAGAGGCTTGCAAATATATATGGCCGTTTACTTCTTTCCTTTGTCCTTTATGCTAAATTTGTCACATGCATTACAGCTATATACACTGCAAAACTCCATGATTAATTATTGTAATTTTTACTTTAAAATCTTTTTTTAATTAAGAGGAAAATATTGTCTATTATATTTGACATTATATTTATGAAGTCCAGGACTCTTCATTTCTTCCTGAAGACCTGAGTTCCCATCTGGGATCATTTTTTTTCATCTTGAAGAACTCCCTTTAGCACTTTTTATAGTGTGGGTTTGCTGGTGACAAACTCTCCTACTTTCTTTTTATCTGAAAATGTTTTTGTTTTGATTTCATTCTTTTTTTTCAGCTTTATTACGGCATAATTCATTCCTAAAGAATATTTTTACTCGATATAAAGTTCTGCTTTGAGAGTTTCTTCTATGTAGCCCTTAGAAATGTTGTTCTACTCTTTTCTGGCCTTCACTGTGACTTATGAGAAGTCACAAATGGTTTTAATCAAATTGTTCACCTGAATGCCTGTGCCTTTTTTCCTCTGCCTGCTTTCCAGATTTTCTCTTTATCTTTGCTTTAGCAGTTTGACTATGATATGCATAGTTGATTTTCTTTGCATTTATATCTTTCTCATTCACAGAACTTTTTGAATCTAAAATTAATTTTTAAAAACTTTTTATTAATTTAGGTAATTTCAGTAATTGTTTCCTCAAATTTTTTTCTCTATTATCTATCTCCTCTTTTTATGAGGCTACACTTAGGCCTTTTGAAATTGTCCCACTGGGCCCTAAGACTTTGTTCTTTCTTTTTAAAAAACAGTTTTTTCCTCTGTTGTTTAGATTGGATAATTTAAACTCATCTATTTCTATGCTTACTATCTTTTTGTTCTATCATTTCCAACCTGCTCTTAAGCCCATCCAGTGATTTTTTTTTATTCCAGATATTTTATTTTTCAGTTCTAGAAGCTATATTGATTTTTTATAGCTTATATTTCTCTGTTAGGATTTCATACCTTTTCAATAATTATGAACATACTTTTTTTTTTTGCTTTTTATTTTAATTTCTTTGGCTGCATCAGGTCTTAGTTGTGGCACTTGGGATCTTCGTTGAGGCATGCAGGATCTTTCATTGTGGTGCAATGACTTCTCTCTAGTTGTGGTGTGCAGGCTCCAGGACGCATGGGCTCTGTAGTTTGCAGCAGGAGGGCTCTCTAGTTGAGGCATGCGGGCTCAGTAGTTGTGGTCCGCAGGCTTAGTTGCCCCGCAGCATGTGGGATCTTAGCTCCCTGACCAGGGATCGAACGCACGCCCCCGCATTGGAAGGTGGATTCTTTACCACTGGACCACCAGGGACGTCCCTGAACATAGTTTTCTTTATTTTTTTTTTTTAGCATAGTTGTAATAGTTGCTTAAAAATCCTTGCCTGCTAATTTCAAACTTAATTTTTTTTCTGGATATTGTGACTTTTTTTTTATTGTGGAGACTCTGGATTATGTTATTTCCTTCAAAGAGTATTAATCATTTTATAGCAGATAGTTAAACTGGCTGGAACTCAAACTACAAATTCTTTCTACCCTGCACTCGACAGCAGCAGACTCCCTTTTCCATTCTTTTAGACTTTGCTATGTTGTTTGGAGTCTGTTCTTGAAGCCAGAAGTCTGATGATTTTCTCGCTAAGTCTGATGATTTTCAGCCCTACAGAGTTTATACTGGGGACTGCTGTCACCTTAAGAGTGTTTAAAGATTTGGAAACTCACTCAGCGTTCTTCCCTTCTTCTAAGTGTTGACTCCACTCTAGTATTTTCCTGGTTTGGTCATTTTCATGAGCCTTCAGGTATTAGTTCTTTAAATTTCATCCAGTGTTTACAAGTATTACTTGCTGTAGGGTTAGTCCAATAGGACCTACTTGGCTATTTTGAGAAGTAACACCTCCCATGAGTGAGGAATAAGCTTTGTGTTACCTACTGGTATTAGGAAGTGACTTGTACTGCAGCATGATTTAGGCTGTCTTGACTACTGCAAGGTACCAACTACAGTATTTTTGTTTTTATTTTTAAATAATACAGTTTTTTTGGAAGCAGAGCCTCTTGAGTTTTTATATAAGGTGTTTAAAAGTATAATGTCATTTTTATTGGCTTTCATAAATTTGCTGTGGGACATTGATCTTGCAAAATAAAATTTGTTAGTCATGGTACTTTTCACAAGAGTAACCCTGGCAAAGTTAATAGATTATTTTATTCAACACTGATTTTCTTAATATTAGTACCATACTTTCCTGCCCATTGAGATATCCTAAATTTTCTTCCTCACAATTTAAATTATTCGAGACACTTTATATTTTTAAAACTCAAAGCTTTAAACCAAACCAGCTAATTGTTCACATAAGTATTTTATTTAATTATAGAATGATGCTGCACTGCTTTCCTTCTCTATAATCTATGTCTCCTCCTTCCAGTCACAGGAGCCTGGACTGATAAAGCTAATTTCATTTCAAACAATCCAATAGAATTATAATAGTAATTAAATAGCTTTTGCTTTGAGCTTTTATTTAACATTCACTGATAAATTATCAAACCCCCACTATTCACAAATCTATCATTTCCCTCCAATCTTTGATAGGTGAGGGTAGGGCTACCTGTGGTTCACATATTCACTGTTAGTAAATAAAACATGCAGTGTCTAGGAAATTATATAATATTGTCCAGCTTCACACATTGGGATCATATACTTTAACTTATAAAAAAATTCTTCAGACAAGTTGGGGATTTAGGTAATTGCCCAAATTCTCTAATGGATTCAAGAATCTCAATTCTCCATTCGTAAATATCTTCCTGTAATTTAAGAAAAACAGAGAAGTTTTGTTCCCATTTATTGCCTATCTCTTCTTCCATTCGTTCATTTACTCTATGTCCTTTCTGTTTCTCACCCGTGTGGTCCCACCTTTTCTGGTTGGTTGTCACTGCTGCTCCCAATGGCTCCCTACTTCAATGGCACAGGTTATTATAGGTTCTTTTTTTTTTTAATAGGAAAAGAGTAGAAGAGAAAGGAAACTTATTCTGCTCTCAGGGTGTGGGGTCAGTAAGAACATTTTTTTCACACCACCTTGATTAATTATTCTATTAGCATTATGCAAGCAAGTCTGCACCCTTCTCATATTCTCACCTGGTATGTCTTCTAACCTGACAGAAGAAAGGAGAAGGAGAAAAAACTAAAACATTATGACACCTACACCAGGTGTTGCAATAGGTACGGTGAAGCAGTGGTGAATGAAAGCTCAGTCTAGTGGAAAGTCAAGTATATATACAAATAATTCTAACATAATGTGGAACAGATCAGGGCTGCAGGATTTACAACATTATCAAATACTGGGAAAGGAGTATAACTCTGTTACTTTGCCTAGAGGGTTTCAGAAAGTTTTAAACACAAGGATATGACATTTGAACTGAATTGAACTGAATCACACCATTAGCCCTTAGTATGACAATTCTTTCTACCTGCAGCATCCTTTCTCAACTCTTTGCATGACTGACACTATTCTTCAGGCATTTGCCTAAGTGTTACCCAGTTACAAGAATCTTCATGATTACACCTTCAGTGATGATAAACTCTACCACTCTATCACAGCTCCCTCTTAATTTTCTTCCTACAGTTAATCAGCTCTTTATTGATGATGTATTTAATCATTTCTTTGCATTCACTCATTTATTGTCTGTTTCACCAACTTGAATGTGGGCTCCATGAGGGTAGGAATCTGCATCTTAGTCACTATTATATTCCTGGTGCCTAGCCTCATGTCTGGCACATAGCAAGTGCTGGATAAATTTGATCAAATTAATTTTAATCTAGCTGTGTGTTTGTATGTCTATCATCTCCATTAGATTGTGAACCTCTAAACAGAAGCCAGTTGTAATCATTTTGCAATTTCTTTTTTGTACAGCAATTCCTCCTGCCCTCTCACACGTGGTAGGTGCTCAATAAGTTCTTTGTGCATAAATAAATACACAGATTATTCCATTATCCACTACTTTTATTGGAAGGAAGGTTAAAAAAACATTCTAGGCTGGAATTAAAAAAAATTTTTCAGAAAGTTTAAGGAAAAAATAAGTTGTGTTACTCCAACTTAAGCAAAAACGGTTCTGCCATCTCACAGGAAGAAAGACAATCTTTGAGACCACTTTCTATATTTTATTGGGGATAAAATAGTGACAAGATGAAATATTCAAGAATGTGACCAATAAATAGAACGCTGTTGAAAATGTTTTGATTTTTATCCTTGGACTTATCTTGGTATATTAGCAGTTTACAAGGTGACAAGAGATGACATTTCCTCCCTGCCAATGTTTGGTACATTCTCTTTGCCTGAAATGTGGCAAACATCTTGAATTTATGCCTTGATGTCTCAATTTTAACTTCACGAGGCCCTTCAAGTGGCAATTCTACCAGCATGAAGATGAGTCAGAGCCAACAGAAGTATAAACTTTTAAGAGTAAGCACTGATTTAAGTAAGCACTGATTCTAAAATCAGTAAGTCTGATTTTAAAACCTATACTTGCCCGTAATAAAACTGTTTTTTAGTTTTATGCTTTAGTAGGACTTTTTAAAGTCTAGTACCCATTTCCTGTCATAATAATCTTGGAGTCCTTGACCAGGGCTAAAGAAACCGCTATAAAGGTCAACTGAATGATAATTAAACATCTGGCCAGAGCCTTTGCTGTTGAGTCCATTCAAAATGAACAAATATTGAATACCTACTATGGGCACAGCCAGAATCAAATAGATATCACTGGTTCCATCATTGTGTGCAGTCTGGTGGGAGATGCTGGCATCAAAGCAGGCAATTACAGTTCCACATGGTGAAGGCTAGAACAGGATATACGTGTGATGCCATGATAGCTCTTAGGAGGGGCACCTAATCTACACACAACCAGGAAGAGCATTCCCCAGCTGCATGTCAAATGCTATAAAAGATATCTTGATGCTGGTTTATTTTTTCCAGAATAATCTGTATCTTCAGAGTAGCTTTTCTTTAAGCATTGCCATCACACTCTTATTTATTGAATTTTATCCTTAGAATACTCAGTGGTAATGGATACTCAATCTATCCTATCCTTAATTTATGTCTAAATTAAGCTGGTGCTCACATAACAAAGCCACCTCTGAACTCCTGGTTATGAGAGTTCCCTGCTGCTAAAAAGATACATGTTTAGGCTAGTTTTGTCGCTCAATAACTAATCTTCAGTGTGTGAGAACCAAGACTGATCTGCTTTATATCTCCAGAGTAATTATTAGAGCAAGTATCTGGTGCATCAAAATTTTTGAATTGGTGGGGTCTGAATTTAAGAGATGAACTAAACTTGATACAGAAAAGCAATTAAATTTTGTAAAGCATAGGTAAGAAAGAAAAGCTTAAACCGCATCAGAATAATACCAAGCTCTTATGTGGCATATCTGGAGAAGTTGCAAGGTAGAGATCTCGTGGAGATACTGGCCATTGGAGATAATATGGTCAGATTAAAAAATTCTATCTACCCTACTCACATGACCCACTAGTACTGAGCACTCACTCTCTCCCAGCAACCGGGGTGATTATAGCTTATTGTATGTATTGGCTTAGATGTTTTTCTTTACTATTAGACTGAGAGTTTCTTGACAGTTGGGATCAACTGGTGGTGCAGTTGAATCCTAACACCTAACATAGCAGTAACATGACTGTGGTACATAAGGCAGGTTCGATCAACCTGTATTTGACAGTATTAATTATACTGTCAAATAATTAATTGATTGGTTGAACAATTAATTTAAAATGCTGAACATTAAGCAAATTGAATAGCTCCCTGAAGACAGCTATCTCTGTGGACTGTTTTGTTCACGTTTGATTCCAGAGCACTTAAAGACACTCAATACATTTTTGTTGAATGAGTGAGCAGAGTCACTCATGTCTAAGTACAGTAATGTAGATGTGTCTCTACAGACAAAAGTTTATCAACAGAGTGAGAATCCTGCAGATATCTAAAAGATGCTTAGAGTTGCAGGAAGAACCCATAGAGGCTACTTAATTCAAATTCTCATGTGTCGGTTGAAGAAGAAGCAGCTTCCTTTACCTGGATATTCCCTTTGCTTGTCCACTCTGGTTATGAACTTCAGGAACAAGCAGAGGAAAGTATATTTTGCGTGAGCAGAAGAATAAGAAATAAGGTTTTTCAGCCTCCAACCGAGAAACATAGTTTACTTATTTAGGGTGGAATTTTATTTGCACGTCAAGATCTATCCAGCCAGGATTAGAGCCATGTGAGAAAGAAAAAAAAAAATCCCAGCCATCACAGCACTGGCAAAAAAACACATTTTCACAGGTTAGCAATAAAGCAAAACATTTTTCATTCTTGCCTCAAATTTTTGGCACAGTCAGGGGACAATTTTCTCAAATAGACGGGAAGAGCAAAGAGGATGGCAATATGTAAGTGGAGTGGTCATAAACACTGGAAAAGGATGAACATTCTAGATGCTGGTCAAAGGCCTGATTTTTTGAGGCGTCCTTAGCAGGGTTTCTTGCTTGCTTTCCGTGTCTGTTTCTTTCTTTCCTTTTTACTGAAAGGCATATTTTCCTATCCATCAAGATTTATAGTTTTCTGCCAACTACTTCACTGGAACAAGTTTTCCCTTTAATTTAACAATGCACATATTAGACTGTAATGTACCCATAAAAACTTCTTCTCGGATAGTGCATTTCTTTAGGACTCAAGACAAATAGAAATGCAGTATATGCCATTTGAAAGCAAGTATGGCTCCCACTTATTTATTAGGCGAGTGTGTTGGTGCCACCGTCATTTCACCAGGAGGTCAAATTCAATAAATTAAACATCTCCAGGTTGGGACAAGCACATAATCTAATGGTTTTCCAGAAAAATAGGACTGTCATTGACTTCTCTGGCTCACTTGATCTTCTGTATGGCTTACCCGTTAGCTGGGCTCCAAGAAATCCATCTTCATTTGCCCATCATTGCCAGACCCATGGACTTGGTGGCATTCGCCATAGCACTCTAAAACAATGAAGGTTTAAAAAAGGGATTTAAAAAGAGAGAAAATTTCTTAATCATGCTTTCATAACTTTTGGTGAACAGTTGGTTTAAATTTCCAAATCACTCTTTTCAAAAGGATAGTATCAAAACACATGCAAAAAATAAAAGTCTAAATAAAGCACAATAAATTATTTCACTGCTAAGGTATTAGATTTCAAAGAGAGAAAAGAGTACACATAAGGATATTAGAGTGGACTCTATTGGATCTTTGGGAATTGCTGTCAGATATTGACGAAAACAGAGAGACTGTAGGAGATCAGATAAAAGAGAGAAATGATTACATTTGGAAGAACAATGTGGAGTACGTGGCCAACAGAGATTTCAAATGTAAGCTAATAGCAACCCACGAAAGAACAAAGTTGGAGCCAGTCCCACATCTTTAACCACATTTACAATCATTCAGCATCTGTAAAAATTTTTACATAGCATTTTTCCTCATTTCAAAATTTTCAAAATACATATTTAATAGGTTTAGCATGTCAGTCAGTCATTTCATCCACGGGCAGTGAAAAGGATTTGTGTTTTTTAAAAATGATCTGGGTTTTGATGCTGCTGCCCTTTCAGCTCTGTCCCAGCCAGCTGTAATCACGGCTGATTCGCAGCCCAGAGATGCTGTAAACAATGTGTTCTGTACATTTCAGCATCCACGCTGCTGAGAAAACCCATCATCTCATACTTTCATCTTCTTTCTCCCAAGTTTCACACCCCAGCAACCTGGAACAGAGGGAGTGCATTTTCAAATTGCTTACTGTTCTCCTTACCTTACCAAAAATCACCAAAGAGAAAAAAAAGATAAAGATTTGCCCAAAACATGTCTTCCTATCTGATAGGAATATTAACCGTTATATTCAAAATGATCAAAGATGACTCAAACTGAAACAAAATTTGAGAAAATAATAATTGAAAAGCCAGCTGGGACAGTAATTGGGAAATTGAGCTGGGTCGGCCAGTTGTGCAAAGGCAGGGTTGTCAAGTACACCTGGACTGAAAGCCCCGTTTGTGATGATCTCATTATACTAAGACAACCTGAAGTGGTCACAGCATGAGTGGTTGTCTGTTTCATTTCAACTATATAGATGTTACTTCATCACAAGATGCAAGCTTTCCAAAGTGCCCCCAGTTGCATTCCATCCTTTCTTTCTATCCCTAGTTGTCTGTATTTACACCAAGTCAACAATTGAAAAGAAAACAGATAGTATTAATAGATGTCAAAGGCATGCTAGAAGGGCATTCTGAACCAATTAATTAATAGCATAGATCCTACTCTTCCTATAGCTTAGGATCAATTACAACAGAGATTTGCTTCCGGATGGAGCATCAGTACTTCTATTATGGGGTAAGAGCACCTCAATTAATAGCTGATTGTCTTTGAATTGGAGAGTTTTCCTATCTTTGTGGGCAATAGAAAAGAAATACAAGAGAAATATGTAGGTGCAAACCTCTCAACATTACCCAAATTGTACTGTCATTTATAAACCCTAAACTGATTTGATATCAAAACTTTGGTGTTGCATAAACAGAGTTTTGGAAAGCTTTTCCACTCAGCTCATTTCATCTGCCATCTGTAACAACTCCATATTGACTCCATATTTATGTGACTCTATATTCCAGAGGTTTATAACAGAATACTGTGACTTGCCGTTGAATTACAAAAAGAATTATGCAAATATGGTATAACACAGAGCATTTCCTTAGTGGAGATAGTTTAGGAAGGGGGTTTATTTTCCTGATTTGCTTTCTCAGATATAAAGTCTTCCCAATTTTACTGGAAGTAGAAAACATAGCTCAGGGTAGTACAGCATTATTAGAAAATTTACATCTGTTGGTACTTTTCAGTAATAACCCTGGGACAGATTTTTGAATTTGTTTCAATCTTGATTAGCATTGACAAAATGAACAACAAAAAATATTTCTATACAATGGCAAATCCTTATTGAAAATAATACTGTTTTAGTTTGAAAAAAAAAAAAGATTTTTCAAGGATAGCCTTCCACTTCATATTTTGAAAGAAAAAAAAAAAAGTACTAGCGAGAATTAGTGTCTTCCTCACAAGAAGTTACATTTTCATCTGAGATGATTTAGGTGGCATGATGGTAGGGATATGGGCAAAATAACCTTTTAGTTAAAATGTCTTGCAATTCTATAATGAATTGATGTCATGGCTCTTTGGGTGTTTTTCTTCCCGGGGTCTCTTATCACCTTCTGATTTCTAGATAACAATCTAATATTGTGGTTAAGTAAAAGTGCTCTGGGGTGAGACATCTTGGGCCTGAGATCTCAACCAATTCCTTACTAACTGTGAAATTAGCAAGTTACTCAACTTTCCTTAGCCTCAGTTTCCTTAACTATAAAATAGTGGCCATATTTCTTCCATCGTAAAATTGTTGTGAAATTGAGACAATGTGTAAAAAATGTTTCATTCACTGCCAAGTATATAGTAATTGTACTATATATAATATTAAATTGGCAAAATTTTTATAAGAAGAGAGTGATTATCTGCTGCTTAGCAATCTGGCTAAGGAAAACTATAAGCCTTGTAAAGTATGGAAGCTCTTTTCCCCCCAGGACAAGACCCTCAGACTTCCAGCACATGGTTACTGCTCATGACCTCTTCCTACACCCAGTCAATATGTTATTACTATTTTATCAAGTAAGTTAAAACTTCTCTCCTCTTAAACCCACACACTCCTCAATGGTCTAAGTTCTCCATACCTTAACGGGCAGAAGGACTTTCTCCCAATGTTTTATTTTGTTTTCACTCTACCCTAATGACCACTCCTCAAATCCAAGTTTATTATCCTGGAACTATTATTGTTGTAAATCAAATTCCAAAGAAAAACAATATCAGTAGATTTCTTTTCACTTCATGTATTATCGAACAATATGAAACATAGATCTAACAAAAACACATGTCCTCAGTCTGTGAAGAAATGCCCCTAGGTTGACCTGCAGATTTGGTTTCATATCACTGACTCCTCTAAGAAAAAGAAACAAAATAAGAGCAGAGTGCCCCTGCTGATTATCTTTGAAGAACCTCCCTCATGTGATGGAGATGTGTTCGGCTGTAAGAGGTTTTTCAAATGGGTGTTGTTTAGTTGGTTTCTTATTATTAAATTGTCTTTTATTCACTTTAAGGGTGTGAGAGATAAAAATATTCACTTTCAAAAGCTAATAGGTATCAGTTATCTATTGCTATATAAAAAAACTACCCCAAAACATAATGACTTACAAGAGTGACCATTTTATTTGCTTATTGTTCTATATGTCAGCCATTTGGTCTGGGCTCAACTGGGAGGTTCTTCTGTTTCTGTTACCTAGGGTCACTTATGCAGCTGTAGTCATCCAGTGATGAAACTGGAGCGTTATGGGCTACGTTGGCCTCACTGACATTTCTGGAGATTAGTGGTAACCGTTGGCTGGGACACATGTCTCCAGTAGGAGAGCTGGGCTGGTGGTTAGTTTCCAGAGTACAAGAGCACACACTGCAAGACCTCCTGAGAATTAGGTTCACACACCATCCCTTCTACTGCATTCTGTTGGTCAAGGAAAGTCATGTGGCCAAGAGCAGGGGCATGTACACACAGAGAGGAATCATAGCAGCTATGTTGCAAATATCTTACCATACCACACAAACCTTTGTAAGAATAAATTAAGCCATGTTTAATTTCTACTCAGCTTCCTGATTCATTTAGCTGATTTTTTTTCTTACTATACTCTGTGTGCCAGGTGCTACTGATACAGCTTTTGCTCTAAGTGATTTCACCTCTGCCAGAGAAGGAAGTTTAGTAGATTTCCTGGATGGTGAGTGGCCCAATGACCACGTGATGCGATTAGTTGTGTTCAGTTGAACTGCTGAACCTGGCCAGTAATTGCAGAGATGTGTGCCATTCATCACAAAATGGACTGGGCAAGAAAGATTACACGTGTTGTTTATAAACCCAACCTCATTACTTCATGACAACAAATGAATAGAATCAAGCAAATCACGAAATACTTTTTTTTTTTTGCTAAGACTGAGTTAATTATATTGTCATCACACTTGAATGACAGAACAGGTTTTTGATCCCCATTTGAAGCAGATTAGGGTGGTAGTTAAGAACTTGGCTATACAAAAGAAAAAATATATATATATAATCTCTCCATATTCTCACCATAAAATATAGGCTATACTAAAATCTATCTCATACAATTATATTGTGGAATAGAGAAAAGAAAATGCAAAGTGTATAAAAATCTTCATCTTCATTTATAACAGTATTATTTTATAACTAATGAAGAAAAACAACCCTCTTTTAGAACTGTTTGTGGAAAGATCCAGAATCTAAACTTAACTTATGTGTCCACAGTTTCTCTCCTTTACCCCCTACCTTTCAAGGATCTTGGAAAAGCAAACAAAAATTAATAGAAGAAGGTAGTAGATGTAGTATACTGGTTTGAATTGGGAATCAACTTTCTTTTCTTGAAACATTTTTTTTACTGGATGCAACATGAAGAAAAAAGTGTGTGTGTGTGTGTGTGTATTTACTACTGATGATAGCAAATGACTTTTGATTTTCTTTCTTTCTGATAGAAACCCTGCTTTCTTGTAATAGATGTTTTTTTTTAATCCCTTACTCCACCAGATGTATTGAGCATGGGATAATAGAAAGAAAGAACACTCACTTGACATACTCTAAATTCATTCCAGGGTCAAGAACTGCCAATTCAGAAACAAGGACTAAAATTCATGACATAAGAAGGAAGGTCATATTTCTGTGTTTTCAGTAAAGATATGCCAGGAGCCTGCTATTTAGGCCTAAATTTCCAATTTAAGAAATTAGTTTTCGCCTATTCCAAAGTTGTGATGTTGTACCAATTAAAGAATAAAACATCTCTCTTCATTCTGGACACTACCAACCAATGCCAGAAAATTCTTGCAGCTGACAATGCCTGACTCTAGGTTGTGATTGTTGGACTCTGGTTGGTTATGTCATCACTTAAGCATTATTTAAATATGTTTCTCCTTTTAATTCAATTTCCTGTTTTGTTTTCTCAAAACCATAAATTGTCTCTTAAGAAATTTTACAAAACGCATATTGTTCTCCCATGAGATCTGTGCTATTCTTCAGCTGGGCACTGCCTGCCAAATGACATTTTTTTTAAAAAGTTTTCCCTTTATTGGTTTTGCATAATGGTTGCAACAATTTTCAAGTAATGGAAAAAGAATGAAGAATGTATGTCCTTTCCAGCACACAGTCACAATGTTAATATTAAAACAAAGCAAAACAAAACAAAACAAAACCCCACCCTCAAAGTGGTCTTGGACACCCAGCTGCCCCCTTCCCAGCTCCCTTATTTGGATATAAGATGTTTCCTGGGCTTCCCTGGTGGCGCAGTGGTTGAGAATCTGCCTGCCAATGCAGGGGACATGGGTTCGAGCCCTGGTCTGGGAAGATCCCACATGCCATGGAGCAACTAGGCCCATGAGCCACAACTACTGAGCCTGCGCGTCTGGAGCCTGTGCTCCACAATAAGAGAGGCCGCGACAGTGAGAGGCCCGCGCACCGCGATGAAGAGTGGCCCCCACTTGCCACAACTAGAGAAAGCCCTCGCACAGAAATGAAGACCCAACACAGCCAAAAATGAATAAATAAATAAATAAAATAAAATAAAATAAAGATGTTTCCTATCTTTTTTCTTCTTGTTCAAAATAAACTATTTATGCTCAAAGAAAATCTGTCATGTAGGACATCTGTGGTAATGTTCTTGCGGTCTGGGTTGGACCCTAGCTCCACTACCAACTAGTGTAGAATCCATGGGGCACCTGTCTTAACTTCTCTGAGCCTATACTGTGTCATTTGTAAACGAGGAATAATGGAGTTTACTTCACTGGATTGTTTTGAAGATTAAAGATAAGGCATGCGAGAGTACCTCACACAGTATGAGTTGAAGCTAAATGTGAATCTGTTGTCTGTTTTAGGGATGAAATAACCATCTTCTGCCCTCAAGGCACATTGGGCAGATGGAGTGGGAGAAGGACACAGGAGAGGGGCAGTGATGAAAGGCAAGCATGCTGGGGAGACACACTGAAAGCGAGGGACCAGATCCCACCCTGCTGGATGGCAGAAAATGATAATGGATCTGCATAAAACAGAGTCTTAACTCAGTTTTGTATCTACAACAGCACATAATAGGCACTAATGATTGTCTGCTGAATTTTTTATTGTCCACACATGTATTACCATGCACAGTAACCTATAATAGAAGTCCATAAGCTACAGCTTGTGAGCCAAATCTGGCTCACTGCTTATTTTTGTAAATAAAGTTTTATTGGGATAGAGCCACACCTATTTATTTAAGTATTGTTTATGCTGCTTTTGTGCTACAATGGAGAGTTAAGCCTTTGCTGCAGAGACCTTTTATGGTCCACAAAGCCAAAAATAGTTACCATCTGGCCCTGGTCCTGTACAGAAATTTTACCAAACTCTGGCCTATGGAATTGAGTTAACCTATTCACTCCTGCCTGAATAGAGGTCTCCTGAGGAACCCCTAATTCATGTGCCATGTGCGCCTATGGAATTGAGTTACCTATTCACTCCTGCCTGAATAGAGGTCTCCTGAGGAACCCCTAATTCATGTGCCATGTGCTTCTTTGAAGATTATGTTTTAATGTAAAGGGTTCACTTTCCCATGGGAATTATTGGCTTACTGCTTTTTTTTTTTTTTTTTTTTTTTTTTTTTTTTTTTTTTTTTTTTTTGTAATGAATTATTTTTATAGCTACTTTATTTATTTATTTATTTATTTTTGGCTGTGTTGGGTCTTCGGTTCGTGCGAGGGCTTTCTCCAGTTGCGGCAAGCGGGGGCCACTCTTCATCGCGGTGCAGGGACCGCTCTTCATCGCGGTGCGCGGGCCTTTCACTATCGCGGCCCCTCCCGTTGCGGGGCACAGGCTCCAGACGCGCAGGCTCAGTAGTTGTGGCTCACGGGCCCAGCCACTCCGTGGCATGTGGGATCTTCCCAGACCAGGGCTCGAACCCGTGTCCCCTGCATTAGCAGGCAGATTCTCAACCACTGCGCCACCAGGGAAGCCCCGGCTTACTGCTTTTTTAAAAGGAGAACCTAAGTTATTAAAAAAAAAAAAAAGAAAAAAAACGAACGCCTATGATGTGCAGAGCCACGTCACTAGACACAGCAGGCATCTTGAAAAGATGAAGGAAGGGTACCATGATGCAGAGGATGAACCAAGGGCCCCGGTGTGGGCCGCTCCACGCTGTCAGTATAATGGCAATGCTACGGTCACCACAGGAAGATGACAAATGAATACCACTGACTTCATTTTCATTCCCAGCCTTCCCCTGGGTCTGTGTGTCTACCTGGACTCATGGGAAATGTCACCACATGGAGACACTGGACAACCATGTGACAAAAGACACAGGTTCATGGAAACCTGACTTGTAGATCAGAGCCCCAGTTCCATTTTTCATTCTATGCCAGAGCTGACACTTCTGCCTTGGCAGAATGTTGTGTACATGTGCCCCTCATTCTCCATGGTCACGTTCTGGGTGCTAGAATACAATGTGCACTGTGGTTGGCTGACCTAAGGAGGAGCTAAAGCAATCAATAATTGACTTGGGGTCGTATCCTCTCTAAATGGCAGTTACTTATACTGTACTTACTGTACAAAAGAGGCCAAGGTGGCATGGCTTTTTGACTATCTCTGCAAAATCCATTTGGATCCATTTATTTTACTACCATCAACCTGGGGGGCAAAGGAAAAATCAGCTCTAGGAGTGTAGAAACCACTGTACTTAAAACTATATACTTTGGTTATTCATTTTAAGTAGAAGGCCACACAGACACAGAAAAGCAGCAGGCTCATGAAATGAGATTTAAGGTCCATTCTGGCTAAAGGGTCCATCCTAGAGGCGGTACTCCTCAATCTTGAAGAATTTCCAAAACTTCCACGCCCAGGAGAGTTTCTCATGTTGAAAGACTGCAGGATGGGACCCCATAACAAACCCCAGAAAGTTCAGGCTGAAATTACATTCAGGCCAAGTCTGTATGGTGCACTGCTCTGTAATTGTTGGGTCTCTTCCAGAAGGCTCTCAACACATGGGACTCCGATGAAGTTCAGCATGTGGAAAGGGCTGAAGCCTGAAGCCTGTGTGTTTGTAATGGAAACACAGCAGTGACCCCATGATCCAGGTCTGTATCTGTGCCGCCATAAATTGTGTTTCTCTAAACAGAGCCGCAGAAGTGCCCGTGATGGGTGGGGCCAGGGAAGATCAGTTAAAGGCTCCCTCAGGTAGGGAGGTAGCAGGGCCTCCTAATAAGAAAACCGTGAATTTACGTAGGACTTTATAGTTTGCAAAAGTACTTTCACATTTAAGATTCTCAGAACAAGGCTCTGAAGTGGGTAAGGCAAGCATTCTTTTCCTCCTTTTATACATGAAGCACCCGAAAGAGAGAAGTCAAGGTCTTTCTCAAGGTTCATAGTCAGCCAGAATCAGAGCTAATGTCCTTTGATACCTAGTTTAATATTCTTTCTAATGAACTATTCTCTGATCTTTGTTTCTGTGTGACTGTCTAAAGCTAGCATAGATATTCAAACACAATACCTGTCCATAAAGTGAATCTGATGTAAACCCTCTCAAAGACTTGACCAACCTGAGACAAGAGTGAAGTACAGGAAACATTTGCCAGTCTTAATGATTATAGTAATAAATGCCTTGAGAACATAAAGCTTCTTTTATAAGACATAATCTAGTATAACTAAAAGTTTGGAATGGTCCCTTCAATCTTGAATAGGGATGATTTCATCTTTATTGATGAGTAGGGAACAAAACTAATCAGGCACCACTAACCAGTAGTTCTGCCATCAGCCAGGGTTCAAAGAACTGTGAGTTACCTAAGAGGACCCACAGGCAGCCATAAAGACATCAGTGAGCAGAATAAGGTTAAGACCAAAAGTGAGGGCCATGGGAAAGTCCACTTGGTCAGGGGAACAGACATGGCTCTCATCTTGGCACACACACCCAACTGAGTCCTACCATGACAAAGCAAGTAAGCCCTTTAGCTTGCTCCCCATGACTAGTTCATCAAAAATGCAGTGCATTCCACAGCCTGATCCTCCCCAAGGTGCTCAGGTGGCCTGGGACCCACAGTTCTCCTTTGTGTCTGGCCCACCTGACTCTACGTTCTCTCTGCCCCATCAACAAATCCAAAGATATGGAAGAGGAAATTGGAGGGATGCAGAGTATCTTGTTTCCATAAAGACTTACCAAGTGTTTCATATGGTCCCGAAAAACAAAGTCTAGCCAAATCACAAGTCAAAGAGATATGGTAGCAATCAGGTATCAAGGAAATTCACGCTAAATTAAGGCAACTCAGTAGCCAGACCCTGCTCCAGGCTGGCTGGGTATTTTCTACCAGTCTTAGGTGCATTCTCTCCACAGATACTTGTGTAACCACAGTGCTCCACGTATCTCCCTTAGAGAGTGAGAATAGGAACATTTTTATGGGCTTTTTGTACTTTTTAACATGAATGGAGCTGTAATTGACATAGCACTAATTAAAAATAAATGTAGACTTCTTCAGTCTCCCAATATAAAAGCATATCAAAAATTGTTTTGATACAGGTGAAATAAAACAAAAATTATACTATGTTAACCAGAAACTTCTTTTTAAAAAAATTATGTATTTGAGGAAGAGGAGGACCCAAGTGGCATAGCTTGTTTTTTAATGATGATTTCATTCGTTCAGAGTATCAGCCTTCTATGCAAGAATAAAAACGCCCCAAATTTTTGATCAGAGCCATGGTTCATCCAGCTCAAGAAATTAGCACGGTGGCTTCATGATGAATCTGGTGGTTGCCCACCATGTTGCCACTTTCCAACTTCATGTTCTCCACATAAGTAGGAGGCATCAAGATCCCTGCCAATCTGTACAATTGTTTAGGGTGTGCCCTGAAAAAGAGAGCCTGGCCTAGGGGCTGAGATTGCACTCCTGCACTCAAGGAATTCACCTGGTATCCATCTCTAAGAGGGGCAATTCTTTAAAAAATTAGATCGAAGGTGCTACGTGAGCTAGCTGGGGGCTTGGCCATCAGTACACTCAACTTTGAATACAACAGAACCAGGAAAGCTTATAGAACACGACAAGAAACTTATTGCCAAAAATCTTCCTTTGAGAATAGTGTAATAAGTGACATTGTAAGAGAATCAGAGTGAAGGAGGCTTTATTTAATGATTTAATACGCAGAGTTTATGAGCATTACCATTTCATCAAAGGTGGCGTTAAATTACCATCACTTGCTGTGCAGGAAGAGTAGCTTTACTTTGTGATAGCAACAAAAATTATTACTAAATCCGTATCTGTAGACTTCCTCCTTCTCAACTTTTCCCTCTCTTTTTCTCTCAGGATTTCCATCTCTCTGCTTACATCACCCATCTTTTCTTACACGCTGTCCACTTTATCTCTTAAAGCTCTTAGCCTCTTTATCATAGTTGTTTAAAATTCCCCGTCTGATAATTCCAGCATCCCTGCCATGCCTGGTCTTTATGCTTGTTCTGCCTCCTCGAATTGTGTCTTCTGCCTTTAGATATGCTTTGTAATTTTTTCGTTGATAGCCAGACATAAGGTACAGGGTAAAAGGAACTATTCTAAACAGGCCTTAGTATCATGGTGGTGAGGTGGGAGGGGAAGCGTTCTATAGGTCTATGATTAGGTCTCAGTCTTTTAGCGAGCCTGTGCCCCTGGGCTGTGACCTTCACAAGAGCTGCTCAGGTTTTCTCCTCCCCCTTAGTTGGGGCAGGATGTCTAGAGCTGGGTGGAGTTGGGTTATTTCCCTTCCCCCAGGTCAGTTAGGCTCTGATAATAATACCCCAGCAGGGTAGGCTCTGGTTAACTAGTTTCCCCTCACGGCAGACCTTGTTAAGAAGAACCAAGGGCTCTGGTGTATTTCAAAACGGTTCTTCTTCCCCTTCCCCCTGCAGAAAGCACTAGGAGATTTTCCCCTGGTATTTACTGTGGGAACCTGGTGGAGCTCCTGGAGGTGAATCTCACAATGCTGTGGGTACCATTCGATGACCGGCCCCCCCTGGCGTTTTTAATTCTTAGACTTGTCCATGCTGAGCCTCCAGCAATCCATCAATTGCCATTCAGGTTTTTGATTCCTGCAGTGGTTTCTGCTTGTGAGTCTCCGCTCTGGAGAGCCTGGACTCCCTGTATGGACTTGTCTGTCTCTCCAACCTTGGGAGAGACAGTTGGTAGTGTGCCCTGTGTCCGCCCTCTCTTACAGATCCAAGAAGAGTTGCTGCTTTTTCACTCTCTTCAGCTTTTTACTTGTTGTTAGGATGGAGTGGCAACTTCCAAGCATCTTATGTGCAGAACCAGAAACTGGAACTCTTCCTCTACTTTCTAAAAGGAAAGGATTCTGGATTTCTATGTCACCTTTCATGCTCTTTGTCACACTGAAATCTGGATAACAGGCAAGTTCTCCAGACAGTCAGTGAGAGGCACAGTGGAAATTTTATTCTCTAGCAGCTAGTCTCAGAGGAACAGGGATAGGACAACTGTGAAATAGTGAGTAGAAGGGATTATTTGAATGAGAACAACTGTGGTAGATATTTTTTACCTATCACTCTGCGTGGGGAATTTTGGGGAAAGGGGAAACTATCCAGAGAGTATTTCTAGGAAGCTTTCCTCATGCCATTCAGAGTAAAACCCTTGCCTCACACCCTTTAAGAAAAACTGTAGGAAAAAGTCGACATTATTTCTCAAGGCTTCTGTGAAGTGACTCCATGCAAGGAGGAAGTCAAGTGGGGACACAGTGATACTTATTAGAGTTATTCCTCTTTTGAATTTAGGGCCAACAGAAAGACATTCCAGTATGGAGTCCTTATCATCATGACATTTGCAGATAAGCAAGCTTGGAAATATAAAAATTCAACTGTACGAATTACATTATTTGAGGCAAGAAATTAATAAAAGCTCTTGAAACAATATTTTGTTGAATTCAGTGAGTTGGGTTAATTTTAAAATTAAGCCATTAAAAGAAAATAAGATAAGAACTGACACTAGTAGAGAAGGGCTTTCTAAGCATAAAGCAAAAACCAGAAAGGAAAACAATATATTGATACTTGAGAAAAAAGTTAAAATTCTCTCTATATCAAAAATAATAATATTTATTAATATAATTAATTAATTATATTAATTATAATTATTATATAATTAATTATTATATAATTAATTATATTAATTAATAATAGTTATTATTATAATTAATATTATAATATCTATAAATAATATACTAGGGATGCAATATTTATAAAATATATGGTGGACAAAGGGTTACTATCCTTAATTTATAAAAAAAAAGGATAGTTCTTTCACATCAACAGGAAAAAGAGGAGTTCTTAATTGAAAAAATATGCAAAGGACACAAAGAGGCAAATTACAAAAGAAAAATAAACAAATGAGTTTATGTTCAGTTTCACTAGCATCACACAATGAGTTCCATTTTTGACTATCAAATTGGCAAAGGTTAAAAACCAAAATGAATTCCCTGTGGTGGTAAGATTACGGGAAAGCACGTGCTCTTATCTTCCACGCTGCCAGTTCAATGGTACTTCTGTGTAGTAGATACAAAAGTGAATAAGAAAGACAGACTCAGCCCCTATGGAACTCTAGGTCTGTGGGGAAAACATTACAAACAGAGATAGGCATTAAATAGCCAAAGCACTTGAAGACTTTAAGTGTAGCTGCAGAGTAGGACACACATATATTACCCCACTGCTCACCTAACCCTGTGGTTTGGGCATGGGCTAGCAAGGCTGGCATCCAATCATTTGGGGGTGCCTGTGATGTATAAGGTATAGCTTGGTGTAAAGATGCAATGTTACTCTATGACATCCCCAGAGGCGGGGATGGGGCAAGGTCAGGGAATGGCTAGTCAACATTAAAAATGAGCAAAGAAACAAACAAGCATAAAACTATTTCCTCTTCTTAGAAGAAAAGGAAACTGTTAATATTTATAATTTAATATAAAGGTTGACCTGACACGTTGAATGCTTTAATTCCGGCATCCCAAGCCAATTCTTATCTTTAAAAATGGCTTTCCTCCCACCCACTGTTATTAGCAATTCTCTCATCTTGTGTAAAAGGGTATTTTCCTCCCTGTGAGAGGCTCCAAGCACTTCCAGAAATGCTTGAATAGCAATTAAATGGCTTCCAGGCCTTGGGGGTCTTTATTTCTAACTGAGTTCAATAGCACATCCTGGGATGTTTATTGTAATCTGGAAAATAACTCTGTCAAAGGCAAAGGGATAGAAGATCCCTGTCCTGTGTTCCATTTTCTTCAGAAATGGTATCGTGAGGAGTTGTCAGCTCTGGTAACTGTCAAACTTGATTTCTGCCATCTGCAAAACTGAGGTGGGAAGATTTTTCCAATCATTCTTTCTGATCAGTAATGAAGCTCTGTAACAACATACAATTATTATAGCTCTTCTATTTCCTCTTAATATCTGAATACAAAGTACAAAAGTGCACAGAAATTAAAGTAGAATCTCCAGAGTTTCTTCCTTCAAGGTACTTAGCATGGGCTGGGTAAAACTGTATGTATTCAACAAGGATGGGTGTATTAGCAGATATAGTCTATCAGAAGGAAAACAGAAGTGGTAGTATGTGTAAATATCTTTAAACTGCCTACATATTGACCCAGCAACCCTAATTCTGGAATTTAACCTAAGAAAACAAAGAGATGCTCAAGTTTCATACGCAGACATGATCTTCTCTGTATTATTTATGATATAAAATTTAAACAAAAATACAACAGCCTGAAAATTATTTAATAAAAGATCACTATGAAATAACATTTTTGTTTTCTAAGACTTTTCTGATACAGAAAAGTGTTCTGAGGATATTTTAAATCAAAATTAGTGTGTAAAACAGTATGTTTACTAAATCCAAATATCATTAAAATGTAAATAAAAATGAAAATGACCAAAACTATATGCATTAAAATGTTAATAACAATCTTCCCTGAGTGGTAAAAATATGGATGTTTTGGCTTGTATTTTGAAATTTTCTGTACTTTATAAATTTTTAACAGGAATAATTGGGGAAAATAGATAACCATTTCAAGCATTACTTTTTTGGATTTATACATGCCATTTTATTTCTCAAAATGATGAAATATATAAATGATTAGGATTTTCCTTTTTATGACCATGAGTTATCAGGAAATGACTGTAAAACTTCAGTCTTTCGAAAAAAATGCCTTTGGTTCTTAGTAGAAAATTGCGACCTGACTCTAGTAGTTTCTGTTATTTTCATTTAGGGAAGATAAAAGAGTAGAATTACATCCCAGACTGTATGAAAAGATCCACATTTTAGTGTTTAAGTAAGTTACTCCCAGGTGTGGTTTTGTGATGCCCCATCCTGTTACTTCCAATGAATATTTCCGATAGTATTTCATATTTCTCAAAGAATTATCAAAATCTGTGGACCATCTTTTGCCTCACCCACTCTTTAATTTTTTGTATGTAATCTGATGAGAGTCCTCCTTGATGCCTCTTTTTAAAATGGAATGGTTATTTTGGACAATTTTTTAGAACATTTAAACTATATTTTAAAATTTAAATTATTTTTAGTTGCAAAAGCAGTTCCTGATCAGTGTGGGAAAGTTAGAAGATACAGGTAAACCAAAAGAGGAAAAAAATCATAACCCGTAGTCCAGAGAAGATCACTCTAAAACCCATGGTATGTGTTTTCTCAGGCCTTGTCACATGCATATATTTTCACATACATATAAAACAAACACATTTTTTAATAAAAATAGCATTAAATTATATATCATTTTTGTTGTTCAGTCTTTTCACCTAACAATACATGGTAAACATTTTTCCAAGTCAATAAAAATGTATCTATAATATTTCAAAGTGTAAAACACAGTCAATTGTATAATGTTTCTCATTCAATTAATCCTGTAATGATAAAAGTTTAAATTGTTTCTAATAGTTGCCATCATAAACAGCATCACAGTGGACACCTCTGTAGTTAAATTAAAATAAATCATCCGCTAAGCTACATTAATTTTATAAATGTTGGAGTGACAGTCATGATGCTACAAAGTTACCAAAGAATATTAACATTTCTTTCCTCTACATGTGATGTACATTTTAAATCAATGTTTCTTAAATTTGAGAAATGTGTGAATCTCTTTTAAAGGAAAATATTTCTGAAGAACCCAATTTGAATTTAAATTTTTTTATCAAGTGCTTCCTTAATACATACAAACATAAAATAGGTATAAATTCCTAAAGTGATAGTAATCTAATCAAACAAACATATAGGTAAAACTTCAGGACTAATACAATTTGAATGAATGGCTATTTAATATGTCAAATGGTGCTGCTTTTGTTGAAATTAAATACCATGGCACAGGTTACCTTCTATTAAGCATGCCTGGAAAACTGTGGGTATCCTGGGATGGCTCTGTTCTCCCCACACTTTCTCAACTTAAAATACTAAAAATCGTCCATTCCTTTAGATGACCTTAACATCACTTAGCCTTCGTTTGCTAGTGACCATCATTTGAGCACTGGCTGCCACTCATTCCCCACCTCCCTTAGCTCAACAATAAAACAGCCCAGCTTGGCTTGAGCACCATGAAAATCCTAGACATACATACTAATATAGACTACTAAATTCACAAGGGGTCAGACAATGTAGTAGACACTGAATTCAAAAGGTCAGATAATCCAGGATATGGTATTTTTTAGGATAGCACTCAAACGAAAATGTAAAATTTTACGTTTTTTATAGAAAATTCCTCAAATCCCAAGAATACTCCAGTGACAAAAGCAAAGAAATTGGGTTTCATTGATTCAAAGCAGGTTTCCTTCACCTTCTTGTGTGGAGGAGGAGGAACATTTGATTTTTGCCAAGGAGAAGGGACAGATCTAGACCACCAGGGATGCTTAAGGAATTGCGGAGTACTTGTAATCCGGAATATGCGAGGCATAACATACATTTAGGCACATTTAAGGGCTTGACAACATTCTGGAGGCAGGGTTTCCAAGTGGTTACCTGAACAACAGGATTTGTAGACAACCAGAATGAGGATATAATCTGGATTCTGGGTCTTTTGATTTTGTACTTTGGGGTACAGCCCTCCTAGCCTAGTTCTCTTCCTGTGAAACTACAAATATACTAACACCTTTCACATTTGTTGTGACAATCAAATGAAGTTTTACATGTAAGGAAACTGTCATGTAGTTTAAAGTCCAAACTCTTTGCTATGTATGCGCCATGAGTCACTGTCTCTCTGATACCATCTCCTCCCATTGTTTTTATAATTTATGCTGGAACTTATTCAACTCTTTGAACATTCTAAGCTCCTTTCTGCCTCAACAACTTTACATGGGCTGCTCCCTTCTACCAGAATTAACAGAATGTACTCCTCATTGTTTCTCCAGCCTCTGCTCAGACATCACTCTTGCCTCAAATAGTCCCCTTCTCTCACCAAATGAGTCCTTCCTGTCTTAACTTTGCTTTATTTTTTTTGCCATAGAAGTTATTACTCCCTGAAATTATATTATGTGTTTATTTGCTTATTTGTCTGTCTCTTTGTTGGCTGCATGTAAGTGTCCTGACAGTAGAAACTTCGTTTTGTTCCTACCATGTTTCCAGCCACAACTGTGTTTTCTGTAAGAGAACACTCAACATTTATTACTACCCATGAATAAAGCTTGGCATCTTTTGGAAGATTGGGATCTACTGTTTTGATGTCTAGATCCAGAAAATGTAAATCTTCCATATGGACAATTACAAGATAAATTAATGTCAACTACTAAACTTCTCTCACATGCTTAGCTCTGTGATAAGAGTCTTGAAGAATGGACAAAACATATGTCAAGTAGCTCAAGCACAGAACATTTGAGATATTATAAGACCAATATAACTTACTACCATATACAAGACCCAAGAATTCTTCATGCAAATTATACTAATAAAAGGAATATAAATAACAAGAGGAAAGAAGAAAATTATAAAACAATAAAACACAACCATAACAACAGTTTGATATCTTACCTCTGTTTTTGTAGGTACTTATGTCTGTAAGGGTAAGATAGCTTTAGAAAGTGATGCCAAAATTTCAGTGGCTTGACTCAATAACAGTTTAATGATGGACTCTGTTTCATACAGTCATTCAAGGACAAAGCTTCCTTACATCTTGAGGCTCTGTCCTCTTCTATAACCTTGGATTCCTCTCTATTCAGCCAATGAGTGAGGACAAAAAAAAAAAAAAAAAAAGCAAAGACTGCATGTTTTACATGGACCAGACTTAGAACTGTTGTATATTATTTCTGCTCTAATGCTATTGCTGGAACCCAGTCATGTGGCCAAAGCAAATGCTAGGGAGCCTGGAACTAGTCTAGCTGTGTGACTGTAAAGAGAACGGCATAGATCTGGTGAGCAATACAATCTCTGCCACAGCACTAAAAAAAAATAGTTGTCATGCTATCTGATAATATTAATATTAACTGAAGCTTTAACTCTGAGATACATTCTGCCTAAGAGAGGTTCCTGTCACAGTAGGGATGAATGTGTCTAATCACCAGTTTATTTTCATAAGGTAAAGAACATGCAATGAAATTGCTTCAGTTTAACCTTCATCCAGGTCCAACAATGAAAGGCATTACCATGCTGTAGATTTCTTTACAGATTCATTTTTGTGGTCAGTTCAGTTATCTGTGATGCTGAGGTACAAACTGTTATCATAACTCCTGCAGTGACAGTTTATCATGGCTTGTGACAGTCTTGTAGGTAGATCTATGAGTCCTTTTATAGTATTACTCCTCCTAACTTGAGCATTCATTTTTCACTCATAGCATAGTTAAGATGGACTGTATCTCTAGGAAATTTTTCAAAATGTTCATGAGCAATTTATTTTCTGAACCCTTGTATATCTGATGATATTTTTCTATTGCTTTCACATATGAAGACTAATTGGCTGTAAATAAAATGTTTATATCACCAAATTTCCCCCTCAAAAATTGTCAATATGGCAGAGAAGTGAAAAGCCAGACTGATTTTTTTGTTTCTTCATGCTGTCTTCTATTTTTACCCAAATAACAGTCACATTCTTTTTTAAGAATGTGAAGTTTTGCCAAGAATGCATTGAGGATTTTGAATTTCATAAATAAATATTTTTGAGCTCCACAAAATTTTCTTTAATTATGCTATTTCTTCTGTTCCAATTATTTTGATTTCTTGTTCTGGAAAACCCATATCCTCACGTTAGATGCCTGTTCTCTGTCTTTCATGTCATCTATATTCTCTTTTCATTATTTTCATCTCTTTTTTCCTTTTCTTTTGTATTCTTGGAAAGCTTCTCAGGTTGACTGGATCCCTGTTTTTATGGAACTATGGAAAATAAAGACATGAAGGGAGCACTGAAAGCATAAAGTGATGTGAATTATGATAGAACTCTACATAGTATGTGTAGAACGAGAAATGCAAGAGTATTTAATTCTTCCAGAAGTGTAAGTCTGGGAAGACTTCAGAGAGGAGGCACATGTGGCAGAGATCTGGAAGGATGAGTAAATTTTCATCAGGTGAACAAAGCAGCAAGGGTCATCTTAGGCAGAAGAAAGAATATATTTAAGGGCATCTTGTGTCACTGCATAAGGTAATGTTTTCAGGGGCCACACAGAGGTTCATTGGGATAAACACATACACTCTGTGGAGAGGGCAGTGGAGAAGGAGGGCAATGGGGAAGGAAACTGTTGGGTTGGGAGTGTGATGATGTTGGAGCAAGGCAGTGGGTGAGAGCAATCAAGGGGAGGAGGAAGACTCTAGCATTCTAGTGTAGAAGATTGGCTAGATCTTTTCTATACTAATTAAGAGAAATAAAGATAGAGGATCATACCTTCTGGAAGATAGCCGGCTCAGTTTTAAAATATTAGGTCTCTAAGACATGGGGGTCACAATGTCAGAAAGCACCTAGAACTATGAGCATTGAACTAAGAAGAGAGATGAGGGCAGGGGATGGGAATTTGAAGGGGTATGCGGTAGTTACATCTCTGTTTGAGATTACCCAGAGTCAGCACTTAAAGTGAGAGAGGAACCAGTGTTGGACCACTCAGGAATACCTCTACTTAATTCACAGAAGTCAAATAAACAGAATTTCATGAAGGAGAAAGTGGTCAATGGTGCAAGTGCCTCAGAGTGATCGAGTAAGAGGAAGAATAAAAAGTGTCATTTTCCCAACTTGACAGTCAGAGGCAACTGAGATCAGGATGAGAGCAGCTAGAGCATCAACAATTTCTGATGTCTGCAGAAGGCAGAATGCTCTGGACAGAGCAGTGAAGGGGAGACGAGGAAGAGGAGGCAATGAAGCTCTTCCTTAGCCATAACAAAGCCCATGACATCTTTCCTGATGTATCATGTCACACTCCAAACCTTTACCATTTTTCTTCCAGCAGAGTGTTTGCATAACACTTTCACTTTTTATTGATGAACCATGGTGCTGCCCACAAGAGAATGAAGCTGCCAGTTTCCCCAGATTCATCTACACCTACAAACTCCTGCCTGGAGACCATGTTGTACACAGAACTATAATTAGAGTAGAGAAGCACAGTGGCGTTTTTCAAATGGAGTGCCTAAAGTTTTAGAAAAACACCAGCGGAGACTATTTGCAAACCACTTTTTATAAGAATAGACTAACACCGTAGCACGTCTCACATTCTCCCTAGGATCACGGTCCCCACAGACCATTCTGTTGCTCTCATTTTGTCCCGTATTTTCACTTGTCACTCCCATCTGTTTGTCCTTCTTCAGTCCTCTGTCCTGACTCTAGTAGGTTTGTTCCAGCACTCAACAAAGAGCTCAGAGTTGCTTAAGAGTTGCCGGTCCACCAGAGATGCAGAGGTACCAATCTGAATCAAGCTACAACATTTTTTTTCCCCAACCTCTTCTCCCCATTAGCTCTCCATCCTCCAATAGAGCCGATAGAGATTTCTCACGCCTTGGTGTTTTCAAGAACTTACCCTATTAATTTTAGTTGTCAAGGAACCACAGTCTCAAGTATAAAAATGACCTCCTCTTTCCCTTGTGCTGCTTCCTCTCCTCCCCCCGAGGAGTTACAACCCATGGCTCAGGTAAATTGCTCTGTATGAAAGATATATGTCTCCACTGATGCTATCTTTTTACTTATTTTATATCTTTTAAGTCTTAGTACAATGTAACATTGCTCATTGAGAAAGTTGGAAAATACCATAAAAGCATAATGAGGAAAAAAATTCTACAGCAATTCTACAAAGCAGAAAAATATAAATTAGTGTAGAGTTTTCAAATTTGGCTTTTAATCCTCAAATATTACACACAGAGAAAATTACACATACACACAGCTGAATTCTACCAAACATTTAGAGAAAAGTTAACATCTATCCTTCTCACACTATTCCAAAAAATTTCAGAGGAAGGAACACTTCCAAACTCATTCCATGAGGCCCAGCATCATCCTGATACCAACACCAGAAAAAGATATCACGAAAAGAAGAAAATTATAGGCCAATATCACTCATGAACATAGATGCAAAAATCCTTTACAAAACACTAGGAAACTGAATCCAACTATACATTAAAAGGATCATACATCATGATCAAGCGGGATTTATCCCAGGGATGCAAGGATTTTTCAATATCCACAAATCAATCAATGTGATACACCACATTAACAAATCGAAGAATAAAAACCGTATGATCATCTCAATAGATGCTGAGAAAGCTTTTGATAAAATTCAACATCCGCTTTTTTTTAAATTAAAAAGAATATGCAAGAATAAAGTACCAACTACATAAAAAGTTACACGTTGAAAGCCATCCTTTTTCTCCTGTTCCAAATCCCCAGTCCTTTTTCCCAGAGGCATCCACTTTTGCAGTTCATTCTTTACCCTTCCAAAATACATTCATTTTTAAGTAAGCTTAGTATCATACTGTCATACAAAAATTTCCGGCCTTTTCACTTAGCTTTTTAACTTCTCTTAAATATTTTCAGAGAAAATGACTTTTATTATTGCATATTATTTATTCATCCAACAAATATTTATTATCTATTATGAACAGGCATGTTCTTTGCACTTGTGATACGGGAGTGAACAAGACAGAAGAAAATTCCTACCTCTAACAGAAATCTCTAATTGTACATTTTAGGTTGTTTCCAACTTTCCACATTGTAACTGTGAATCTTTGTGTGTTTATCATTATTTCCTTATATACTTCTAGAAATGCTTTTATTGCATAAAGAGTGTAAGCATATTTAAGGTTTTTGACAATAATGCCAAAAGACCTCCCAAAAGGCTTATAAAATTTATATCACACACCATAAATGTACAATCACGACTATTTCAATACTCCCTGACAAACAGGATCTCTCTTTCCATTAAGACAAAATTCACCTTAAACCAAGCTAGGAAAATAAAAGTACACAGTTTATTTCAGATGTGTAACCAAAACCACAAACAAACAAACAAAAACCTCTTAGTTTTCGGCCTAGGTACATTTCTATTCAACGTGAGAAATTTAAACCTACTCTTAATCACAAACGATCTTAAGCATTATTTCTAAAGAGTATCCCTATAAACCTCAGATAATCCTGCTATACAAAGACTTCATTAAAAAATAATACAAATAAAGTAATAATAATAAGAAGGGAACAAAATATCTTGGCCAAGATTAAGTCATTCTCATATTTTGGGAAAACTGGAAACCTGGCTGCGTCCTACCAGCAGTGATTCATTAATACTAATTGGTGCTTTTTTCCAGGCAAGGGAGAAAACTGTTTCAGATCCTAATCATTCCTCATTACAGTAACAGCAGGCTGTATTTAATCTGCTGCTCAACTTTTCAGTTACAGAATCAGTTGACCTATAATTAAAAGACATTTAGGTCTTAGAGGGAAAGAAAAACAGTTCTTAATGACAAACAGATAGCCGTGATTTAAAACCATCCCTGCCTTGCCTGGGTCTGCCCACCTCTGCAATCCTGCTGTCCACTTGACTCAGTTCTGTTCTTGGAAATGGAAAAACTACTCCTTCTCCACTCTAAAATTAAAGTCTAAGAATGAGCATGTGTCATTCAGAATGACACAGATATCCAAATATGTTATACTGGAATTATACTTTTTGTATTTAATATGATTTTTTCTTAAATATAAAAATAATACATATTCATATTAGAATTTTTGTAAAATATAAAAGATGTAGAAAGAAATTAAAAATCTTGCCCCAGGAGATAACCACTATTAGTAGTCCTGTGTGTTTCCTTTCACTCTTTTTTCTATTTACATTTATTTTTAGTAAACATACACATAGAGTTTTGTTAATGGTTAGACAATCGAGCAGAGACAGGGCTAAGAGCTGTTAAGCATGCAGGCTCTACTGGAAGATTGTAGGATAGATCCCTGATTCTGTCTCTTTCTATATGTGCACCTTGGGGCAAGTTACTTAACCTCCCTGAACCTCAGTTTCCTCATCTGCAAAATGGTGATAAAACATAGCACAGACCTCATGTGGTAATTTTGGAGATTAAATGAGATAAATAAGTATCTGGCATGCAATAAGTATTCAATAAATGTCAGTTATAGTAAATCTTTTTAACCCGATTTTTTTTCATTTAAACTTGTATCATTATCATTGTCTCTGTAGCTAAAAAGTGTCAAAAACCTCACTTTATTTTTTAAAATTTTTATTGGAGTATAGTTGATTTACAATGCTGTGTTAGTTTCAAGTGTGCAGCAAAGTGAATCAGTAGTACAGACACATATATCCACTCTTTTTTAGATTCTTTTCCCATAGAGGCCATTACAGAATATTGAGTAGAGTTCCCTGTGCTATACAGTAGGTCCTTATTAGTTATCTATTTTATATATAGTAGTGTGTATATGTCGATCCTAATCTCCCTATTTATCCCTCCCCCCACATACCCCCTGGTAACCATAAGTATGTTTTCTACATCTGTGACTCTATTTCTGTTTTGTAAATGAGTTCACTTGTACCATTATTTTAGATTCCACATATAAGCAATATCATATGATACTTGTCTTTGTCTGACTTACTTACTTCACCCAGTATGACAATCTCTAGGTTCATCCATGTAACTGCAAATGGCATTATTTTGTTCTTTTTAATGGCTGAGTAATATTCCATTGTATATATGTACCACATCTTCTTTATCCATTCATCTGTTGATGGACACTTAGGTTGCTACCATGTCCTGGCTATTGTAAATAGTGCTGCAATGAACATTGGAGTGCATGTATCAAAAACCTCACTTTAAATACCTGTATGATATTTTTTTTAGATGGGTGTACTATATTGAAGAATTTCTTTACTATTGGGCACTTATACAGTTTCCAATTTTTCATTATAAATAGTATTGTTGTGAACTCCATTTGTTATCTCATATTATTTCTAAGGAGACATTTAGATTTTGAAATACTGAGGCAAAAGGACTGAACTCTTAAAGCTTCTTGACAAACAGTCCCCAGTGGCTCTCAACAGTTGTAAGGCATCCCTCCTTACAGCAGAGCATGGCAGTCTCTGGTTATCCACACACTTACCAACATGGGTACTATCATATATATTTTTTTAATTTATTCACTGGACATGTAAAAAAATGAATCTCATGTTCATTCCATTGAAAATTCTTTTATTAAAGAAGCTGAACATTTTAAATCACATTATAGTCCTTTTCTGTCACTTGTTTTATGACTCTTCCACTCACATTTTTTGCCCATTTTTCTTTGGGGTATTAAGTTTTATCTTATTGATTGGTAAGTGAGATTTATTTACCAAGTTTCTAGTTCTTAATTAAACATTATAAATGTCTATTTCGGTGCTTTTTGTCTTTAAACTTTGATATTGGTCTTTTTGAGGTACTGAGTTTTATGTTTTCAAGGAGTTAAAATTTTCTGTTTTTCCCTTCATGGTTTCTCCATATTTTTCATGTTTAACAGTTAGAGGGTCTTTTTCATGAAACATTTTTAACCACTGGTTGAAAACAATCAACACAATAAATTAGTACCACATTGATTTGTATCTCATGTAACAAGTATAACAACAAAGAAATTCTCCTTTTAATACACACAAGAAAGTACATGTACATTTTTTGTTAGTAAGTGGATACCTGCCAAGGCTGATCCAGGATTTCTCTGATCAGGTTAGTGTCTTCATGGTGTATACTACTGATAGTTATGGCAGCCAATTTGAGTAAACTAGGCCAATTACCAAAAATGAATTTCTTCATAGAATTTCTCTTTTGAGAATTTTTATAATAAAGAAAGTGACTTAATTTTGTTTTTCTAATAATGCTGCAGATGAGGTTGATAAATATGTGACTTAGAATAGATCAGGAGTGAAAGAATGGCCTAGATTAAAAACACAAGTCCACTTGTGAGCACCCACAGACTTGTAGTAAATTCATGGAATGAGTGTTCATTGTAAAGCACTTTGAGGCTTAGCAAGAGCTCAGTGGTCAAAAAGACTGACTGACTGACTGACTGACTGACTTGCAAAGTCTGTCCTGGGGGTGTGAGGTAAGAGAGCCAGATGTATGCAAAATGGACACACTCATATCGGTTCCTCTGAGGGTCTGTTCTATTTCTATGGTTTTATAAAGAAAATTATCCTGTTTTCTTTTTAATGAACTCATGCTTTAAAAAATCCTAGCCAAAAAACAAGCAAAAGTTTCTCACTGAAGTACAGTCCTCTTCTACCAGCACTGGAGTACTCAAAATGTGCTTTTTAGAGAGGAACACACTTCCCCTAAGCCTCCTTCTGCATTCTTTTCAGGTCTTGTTAAAATAGGGACTTTACTTAGAGTGTTAACTTCTGTCAAACTGGCAAATGGAGTTTCTTAATTGACTTTAGTAGTTATGAGATTATAGGTCATCGTAAAAATGATGCTATGTTAGTCTAGGGCACATGTACTTGAAAAGCAGCTATGGATGCATCCTTCGGTGAAAAGGAAGCAGAAAGAAATAGATTGGGGGACTTCCCTGGTGGCGCAGTGGTTAAGAATCTGCCTGCCCATGCAGGGGACATGGGTTTGATTCCCTGGTCCGGGAAGATCCCACATACTGCAGAGCAACTAAGCCCGAGCGCTACAACTACCAAGCCTCCACTCTAGAGCCCGCAAGCCGCAACTACTGAGCCCGCGTGCCACAGCTACTGAAGCCCACCCGCCTAGAGCCTGTGCTCTGCAACAAGAGAAGCCACCACAATGAGAAGACCACACACCGCAACGAACAGTAGCCCCTGCTCGACACAACTAGAGAAAAGCCCACGCGCAGCAACGAAGACCCAATGCAATCAAACATAAATAAATAAATAAATAAAAATTAAAAATTAAAAAGAAAAGAAATAGATTGGTGTTGGAAGGAGCCTTGAAATCATCAAGTCCAGGTACCCGGATGCTGAGGCTAAGTTTACAATACTTCCACCAGGTAATGAGCTCACTGAGGCTTAAACACCATTGGTTGCTGGGAGCTCTCGTGCTGTCAGAGAACTTGCATTTACTGAGTGCCTGTCAATTTTCAGGTATTACATTAGACTCTTTACACAGCAACCCCACAAAGGTGATTTTTTTTTCCTACTTACAGATGGGAAAATCAGTGCAGAGTGGTTAAAAAGATGAGTAATCAGATATACGACTTTTTTCTATGATGTCATAACTCCTAGCCTTACCCAAAACCCAAACCTCAAAAGTTATGAAAGAAAGACTAGACCTCTATTTAAGTACCTTATTTGATAAGTCAAAATCAATTTCACTGTTTTGAAGAAACTAAATGGTAGATGGACAGTGTTTCATAAAGAGTATCAAATTCCCCACCATCCTCCCAAGCTCAGGGTCAGTCTCTATTTTACTCCCCAATATACTAAATAATTCGATCTGTACTATTCTTGACAAACTGAAGGCTTAACTGGCTTACTTTAATGACTAAACTACATTAACTGAGTTACTCTACTGATTGCCCATGTATTGATAAAAGCTGCTAAAAGATTTGAAAAGCATTTTGAACTTTTAAATAAATGAAATATTTATAACTCCAATTCTATTCTTTTAATTAGCATGGAAAACTCTATAAAGACACAGAAAAATTCAGTTTCTTTTTTTTTTTTTTAATTTATTTTATTTATTTATTTATTTTTGGCTGCATTGTGTCTTCGTTGCTGTGCGTGGGCTTCCTCTAGCTGCAGAGAGTGGGGGCTACTCCTTTTTAAAAAAAAATTATTATTTATTTATTTAATTTTTGGCTGTGTTGGGTCTTCGTTTCTGTGCGAGGGCTCTCTCTAGTTGAGGCAAGCGGGGGGGGGGCCACTCTTCATCGCGGTGCGCGGGCCTCTCACTATCACGGCCTCTCTTGTTGCAGAGCACAGGCTCCAGATGCGCAGGCTCAGTAGTTGTGGCTCACGGGCCTAGTTGCTCCGCGGCACGTGGGATCTTCCCAGACCAGGGCTCGAACCCGTATCCCCTGCATTGGCAGGCAGATTCTCAACCACTGCGCCACCAGGGAAGCCCGGAGGCTACTCTTCATTGCAGTGCGCGGGCTTCTCACTGCGGTGGCTTCTCCTGCTGTGGGGCACGGGCTCTAGGCACAAGGGCTTCAGTAGTGGCTTGCAGGCTTCAGTAGTTGTAGCGCACGGGCTTAGTTGCTCCGCGGCATGTGGGATCTTCCCGTACCAGGGCTCGAACCCGTGTCCCCTGCATTGGCAGGCGGATTCTTTACCACTGTGCTACCAGGGAAGCCCTCTTACTGTTTCCTTACAAACTAGAATTTACATCTTTTTCATCCCAGGTTAGCTGATAAACTCATTCCATGGTTTGTACCTCTAATTCTTTTTTTCTGAAATACTATAGTTTGGCTCACAGCTAGATACAAGCACAAGCAAACTGGGCAGTAAGGCTTGAAATTACTATTTCACACAAGAAACTGCTTATTTGTAGTTAACAGATGAAGATTTCCTACAAGTGATTTAGGGCAGGATTTGCCAAGTTCAGAACCCAATCAAACTTCGCTGGTTTCAAGTTTTGAACCAAACATTAGTCCTTGGGCTTATATATAGGTGTTTTCTCTTCTACTACTGGCAAAATAGGACTTTCTGTTTCTAAGAAAATCAGTAATAAAAATATTCTTGGACATTTAAATTGTTTTACTAAACATTTTGATGAGTTAAGTATAAATGAAAAAGAAACATAAGGCTTACATTTCCCTTAAACACACAAGGGATTGTAAATAAAGGGAGAATATTCATGGAAACAAGTTTGGGAACACGCTCAAACTTTGAAAAACAGTTAGGGACATCTGATGAGCCCCAGTGCAGCTGGGTCTTTGCTCATCCATGACTCTATTTTAAAGGTAATGAATTATAAATAAAAACATATATTAATAATTCACATACAGGATGATAGCAATGGAAGAGAAAAATCCCTCTGCATTAGTCATCCAGATGGAAAAATTCTCCACGACAGATTTGAAAAAACAAAACATGAGAAAACTGCAAAGTTTCATCTCTCACATAACACAGTTGCTTTTCCTACAAAACACAACAGAATTACAAAATCCAGATGATTAAAATGTTGAGGATTAACGGAGTATCAGGTATGACTGTCAAATTGAATTGGTTCCTGTTCTCAAGTGGTTCCATCTGAGCACTAGAACTTTTCCCATTAGAATATTTGAGAGATTACACACACACACACACATACACACACACACATACACACACACACACATTTGTATCTAGATTTTACAACCTTTAGGGAAAATGCAATTAAGAGCTCTCAAAATGTACCTGTGCCATTAAAAAAGCAATGAAGAAAACTGATGTTTGGACCTTATTCCAGATGGTCTCCTACTTGAGTCAGCACAAGATTCATGCTTTCATGTAACTATAGACTTGATACATTACAATGAAAGCTTTGATCAAAAGATCACATTGGCGTTTCTTAAATCAAGACTTCAGGTCTGTGGACTGCAGGGCTTTGGAATAACCTGCACTTTGGGGAGGTCCTGGAGGGAATTTAATGAATTAGCACTACCAAATAACACGTGCAAAGGCAAGTTCAAGTTTCCTTCCCGAAATAAAGCACAGCCTTACTAACTGGAACGAATACAGCTTATTCACTCCTGTGTTCACTAATTTAATATATAATGATTGTAAACCTACTACTGGTGCTAGGCAGAATACTAGCTAGGCACTAAAGAAATATACAGTATTCTCCCAGTAGTATAATAGTTAAAAAAAATGTATTTGGTCTTTGCCCCACATTCTTGGCACCAGAGCTCCTAAAACCCATAGAATTTCCTGAGAGCTAAGGGTGGTTTTTGTTGTTCATAATGAGCCCCACTCTACTGTACCTGAGTTTACACTGACTAGGTGATGCACGGGGTGGGCTCTTAGTTTCTAGGGAGGGGCTGGCTGTCTAGAAATGATACCCAAGCACCTGATTAGAAGGCCAGACCTTTCAACCTCCCTCCCTGACTTCTGGCGAAAGGAAAGGGGCTAGAGATTGTTTAATCATGTGGCCAGTGATTTAATCAAGCAAGCTTTAGTAAGGAATGTCCAGATAAACACTCTGAAAACAAAGAGGCTCTCAGAGCTTCTGGGGTGTGGGCACATCAGTGTGCTGGGAGGGTGGCATGCCTGGAGAGGGCAGGGAAGCTCTGCACCCAGCTCCATCTTCCATTTGGCTGCATTCTTTATGATAAAACTGTAACTGTAAGTATAGTGCTTTCAGTGAATTCTGTGAGTGGTTCTAGAAAAATACCAAACCTGAAGAGGGGTCATGGGATCCCCTGAACTTGTAGTAAAGACAGTTGGTAAGAATTATAAGTAGACTGAGGACCTGGGACTTGTTCCTGGAATCTCAAATGGGGACAGTATTATGAGACTGAGCTCCTTAACCTGTGGGGTTTAACTCCAGGTAGTTATACATAATATACTATTATTGCTAGTATTGAACTGATTCATTGGACACCAAATTGGTGTCATAAAACTGCTGTTGGAATACACCCCCAAGAGCTTCCAGCTTAGGTGAGGACAGAAATTCACTGCTAGATGAAATGAATTTTTTGTTTTGAAAATTACAACTTGCCAAAATAGTCCTCAGTTGAGGCAGAAACTTTAAAGAATCTCATACAATTATGAGAGATGAACAAGAAGGAGTAAAGAAGCACAAGCCCCAGAAGGTTACACAGGGAAATTTCATCTAAGCTTTAAAGAATAGAAAATTTCAATTCTACTTAAAACTATTCCAGAGGATAGAGAAAAAGGAAAAAATACTTCTAAATTTATTTTATAAAATAAATAGAACATTGATTCCAAAAACATGTCAAAGATTGCACTGAAAAAGAAAACTACAAACCAATCTCACGTGTGAATATCAATGTAAAAATCTTAAATAAAATATTAGCTAAGAGTAACAAGTAGCACATCAAAAATAACATTATATTCAAGAAGTGTTCACTTCAAGAAAGCAAGGATGATTTGAAATAAGGAAATCCATTAATGTAATCTGTTATATTAATAGATATAAAGATCATATCCTTAAATGGAGAAAAGGCATTGACAAACACTAGGTTAGGTTGCTTCCATGACTTGGCTATTGTAAATAGTGCTGCAATGAACATTGGGGTGCATGTGTCTTTCTGAATTATAGTTTTCTCTGGGTATATGCTCAGTAGTGGGATTGCTGGGTCATATGGTAATTCTATTTTTAGTTTTTTAAGGAACCTCCATACTGTTCTCCATAGTGGCTGTATCAATTTACATTCCCACCAACAGTGCAAGAGGGTTCCCTTTTCTCCACACCCTCTCCAGCACTTGTTGTTTGTAGATTTTCTGATGTTGCCCTTTCTAACTGGTGTGAGGTGATACCTCATTGTAGTTTTGGTTTGCATTTCTCTAATAATTAGTGATGCTGAGCAGGTTTTCATGTACTTCTTGGCCATCTGTAGGTCTTCTCTGCAGAAATGTCTATTTAGGTCTTCTGCCCATTTTTTGATTGGGTTGCTTGTTTTTTTAATATTGAGGTGCATGAGCTGTTTATATATTTTGGAGATTAATCCTTTGTCCATTGATTCATTTGCAAATATTTTCTCCCATTCTGAGGGTTGTCTTTTCGTCTTGTTTGTGGTTTCCTTTGCTGTGCAAAAGCTTTTAAGTTTCATTAGGTCCCATTTGTTTATTTTTGTTTTTATTTCCATTACTCTAGGAGGTAGATCAGAAAAGATCTTGCTGTGATTTATGTCAAAGAGTGTCCTTCCTATGTTTTCCTCTAAGAGTTTCATAGTGTCCAGTCTTACACTTAGGTCTCTAATCCATTTTGAGCTTATTCTCGTGTATGGTGTTAGGAAGTGTTCTAATTTCATTCTTTTACATGTAGCTGTCCAGTTTTCCCAGCACCACTTATTGAAGAGACTGTCTTTTCTCCATTGTATATCCTTGCCTCCTTTGTCATAGATTAGTTGACCATAGGTGTGTGGGTTTATCTCTGGGCTTTCTATCCTGTTCCATTGATCTATATTTCTGTTTTTGTGCCAGTACCATATTGTCTTGATTACTGTAGCTTTGTAGTATAGCCTGAAGTCAGGGAGTCTGATTCCTCCAGCTCCGTTTTTTTCCCTCAAGACTGCTTTGGCTATTCGGGGTTTCTTGTGTCTCCATACAAATTTTAAGATTTTTTGTTGTAGTTCTGTAAAAAATGCCATTGGTAATTTGATAGGGATTGCATTGAATCTGTAGATTGCTTTGGGTAGTATAGTCATTTTCATAATGTTGATTCTTCCAATCCAAGAACATGGTATATCTCTCCATCTGTTTGTATCATCTTTAATTTCTTTCATCAGTGTCTTATACTTTTCTGCATACAGGTCTTTTGTTTCCGTAGGTAGGTTTAGTCCTAGGTGTTTTAGTCTTTTTCTTGCAATGGTAAATGGGAGTGGTTCCATAATTTCTCTTTCAGGTTTTTCATCATTAGCATATAGGAATGCAAGAGATTTCTGTGCATTAATTTTGTATCCTGCAACTTTACCAAATTTATTAATTCTAGTAGTTTTCTGGTGGCATCTTTAGGATTCTCTATGTATAGTATCATGTCATCTGCAAACAGTGACAGTTTTACTTCTTCCTTTCCAATTTGTATTCCTTTTATTTCTTTTTCTTCTGATTGCCGTGGCTAGGACTTCCAAAACTATGTTGAATAACAGTGGCGAGAGTGGACATCCTTGTCTTGTTCCTGATCTTAGACGAAACACTTTCAGTTTTTCACCATTGAGAATGAGGTTTGCTGTGGGTTTGTCGTATATGGCCTCTATTATGTTGAGTTAGTTCCCTCTATGCCCACTTTCTGGAGAGTTTTTATCATCAATAGGTGTTGAATTTTGTCAAAAGCTTTTTCTGCATCTATTGAGATGATCATATATATGGTTTTTATTCTTCAATTTGTTAATATGGTGTATCACATTGATTGATTTGCGTATATTGAAGAACCCTTGCATCCCTGAGATAAATCCCACTTAATCATGGTGTAGGATCCTTTTAATGTGTTGTTGGATTCTGTTGGCTGGTATTTTGTTGAGGATTTGTGCATCTATATTCATGAGTGATGTTGGTCTGTAATTTTCTTTTTTTGTAGTATCTTTGTCTGGTTTTGGAATCAGGGTGATGGTGGCCTCATAGAATGAGTTTGGGAGTGTTCCTCCCTCTGCTACATTTTGGAAGAGTTTGAGAAGGATAGGTGTTAGCTTTCCTCTAAATGTTTGATAAAATTCACCTGTGAAGCCATCTGGTCCTGGACTTTGTTAATTGGAAGATTTTTAATCACAGTTTCAATTTCAGTGCTTGTGACCAGTCTCTTCATATTTTCTATTTCTTCCTGGTTCAGTCTAGGAAGGATATACCTTTCTAAGAATTTGTCCATTTCTTCCAGGTTGTCCATTTTATTGGCATATAGTTGCTTGTAGTAGTCTCTTAGGATGCTTTGTATTTCTGCGGTGTCTGTTGTCACTTCTCCTTTTTCATTTCTAATTTTATTGATTTGAGTCCTCTCCCTCTTTTGCTTGATGAGTCTGGCTAATGGTTTATCAATATTGTTTATCTTCTCAAAGAACAAGCTTTTAGTTTTATTTATCTTTGCTATTATTTTCTTTGTTTCTATTTCATTTATTTCTGCTCTGATCTTTATGATTTCTTTCCTCCTGCTAACTTTGGGTTTTGTTTGTACTTCTTTCTCTAGTTCCTTTAGGTGTAAGGTTAGATTGTTTATTTGAGATTTTTCTTGTTTCTTGAGGTAGGCTTGTATTGCTATAAACTTCCCTCTTAGAAATGCTTTTGCTGCATCCCATAGGTTTTGGATCATCATGTTTTCATTGTAATTTGTCTCTAGGTATTTTTTGATTTCCTCTTTGATTTCTTCAGTGATCTCTTGGTTATTTAGTAACATATTGTTTAGCCTCCATGTGTTTGTGTTTTTTACAGTTTTTTCCCTGTAATTGATTTCTAATCTCATAGCATTGTGGTCAGAAAAGATGCTTGATATGATTTCAATTTTCTTAAATTTACTGAGGCTTGATTTGTGACCCAAGATGTGATCTATCCTGGAGAATGTTCCGTGTGCACTGGAGAAGAAAGTGAAATCTGCTGTTTTGGGATGGAATGCCCTATAAATATCAATTAAATCTATCTGGTCTATTGTGTCATTTAAACCTTCTGCTTCCTCATTAATTTTCTGTCTGGATTATCTGTCCACAGGTGTAAGTGAGGTGTTAAAGTCCCCCACTATTTTTGTGTTATGGTTGATTTCCTCTTTTATAGCTGTTAGCACTTGCCTTGTGTATTGAGGTGCTCCTATGTTGGTTGCATATATATTTATAATTGTTATATCTTCTTCTTGGATTGATCGCTTGATCATTATGTAGTGTCCTTCCTTGTCTCTTGTAACATTCTTTATTTTAAAGTCTATTTTATCTGATATGAGTATAGCTACTCCAGCTTTCTTTTGATTTCCATTTGCATGGAAATCTTTTTCCATCCCCTCACTTTCAGTCTGTATGTGTCCCTAGGTCTGAAGTGGGTCTCTTGTAGACAGCATATATATGGGTCTTGTTTTTGTATCCATTCAGCAAGCCTGTGTCTTTTGGTTGGAGCATTTAATCCATTCACGTTTAAGGTAATTATCAATATGTATGTTCCTATGACCATTTTCTTAATTGTTATGGGTTTGTTTTTGTAGGTCCTTTTCTTCTCTTGTGTTTCCCACTTAGAGAAGTTCCTTTAGCATTTGTTGTAGAGCTGGTTTGGTGGTGCTGAATTCTCTTAGCTTTTGCTTGTCTGTAAAGTCTTTGATTTTTCTGTCGAATCTGAATGAGATCTTTCCAAGTAGAGTAATCTTTGTTTTGGTTTCTTCCCTTTCATTATTTTAAATATATCATGCCAGTCTCTTCTGGCTTGTAGAGTTTCTGCTGAGAAATCAGCTGTTAATCTTATGGGAGTTCCCTTGTATGTTATTTGTCGTTATTCTCCTGTTGCTTTCAATAATTTTTCTTTGTCTTTAATTTTTGTCAGTTTGATTACTGTGTGTCTCAGCATGTTTCTTCTTGGGTTTATCCTGCCTGGGACTCTGTGCTTCCTGGACTTGGGTGGCTATTTCCTTTCCCACGTTAGGGAAGTTTTTGACTATAATCTCTTCAAATATTTTCTTGGGTCATTTCTCTGTCTCTTCTCCTTCTGGGACCCCTATAATGCAAATGTTAGTGCATTTAATGTTGTCCCAGAGGTCTCTTAGGCTGTCTTCATTTCTTTTCATTCTTTTTTCTTTATTCTGTTCCACAGCAGTGAATTCCACCATTCTGTCTTCCAGGTCGGTTATCCGTTCTTCTGCCTCTTTTATTCTGCTATTGATTCCTTCTACTGTATTTTTCATTTCAGTTATTTTGTTGTTCATCTCTGTTTGTTTGTTCTTTAATTCTTCTAGGTCTTTGTTAAACATTTCTTGCATCTTCTCGATCTTTGCCTCCATTCTTTTTCCGAGGTCCTGGATCATCTTCACTATCATTATTCTGAATTCTTTTTCTGGAAGGCTACCTATCTCCACTTCATTTAGTTGTTTTTCTGGGGTTTTATCTTGTTCCTTCATCTGGTACATAGCCCTCTGCCTTTTCACCTTGTCTATCTTTCTGTGAATGTGGTTTTTGTTTCACAGGGTGCAGGATTGTAGTTCTACTTGCTTCTGCTGTCTGCCCTCTGGTGGATGAGGCTGTCTAAGAGGTTTCTGCAAGCTTCCTGATGGGAGAGACTGGTGGTGGGTAGAGCTGGGTGTTGCTCTGGTGGGCAGAGCTCAGTAAAACTTTAATCCACTTTTCTGCTGATGGGTGGGGCTGGGTTCCCTCCCTGTTGGCTGTTTGGCCTGTGGCGACCCAACAATGGAGCCTACCCGGCTCTTTGGTGGGGCTAATGGTGGACTCTGGGAGGGTTCACGCCAAGGAGTGCTTCCTAGAATTTCTGCTGCCAGTGTCCTTGTCCTCATGGTGAACCAAAGCCACCCCTCTGCCTCTGCAGGAGACCCTCCAACACTAGCAGGTAGGTCTGGTTCAGTCTCCTATGGGGTCACTCCTCCTTCCCCTGCGTCCTGATGCGCACACTACTTTGTGTGTGCCCTCCAAGAGTGGAGTCTGTGTTTCCTCCAGTCCTGCCAAAGTCCTGCAATCAAATCCCACTAGCCTTCAAAGTCTGATTCTCTAGGAAATCCCCCTCCCGTTGCTGGACCCCCAGGTTGGGAAGCCTGACGTGGGGCTCAGAACCTTCACTCCAGTGGGTGGACTTCTGTGGTATAAGTGTTCTCCAGTTTGTGAGTCACCCACTCAGCAGTTATGGGATTTGTTTTTATTGTGATTGCGCCCCTCCTACCATCTTATATTGGCTTCTCCTTTGTCTTTGTATGCGGGGTATCTTTTTTGGTGAGTTCCAGTGTCTTCCTGTTGATGACTGTTCAGCAGTTAGTTGTGATTCCGGTGCTCTCGCAAGAGGGAGTGAGCGCACGTCCTTCTACTCTGCCATCTTGAACAGATCTCCCTACATTTTATTTTTAAAAACTCAATTTACTTAAAATACTAAGATCCCTTTATAATTTTTGTTTTTATTTTTAAATGGACTTTAAAAATTTTATAACAGATTTCTATTTACAGGAGAATTGCAAAGATAGTACAGAGGATTCCCATGTACTTCATGCTCTGTTCCCCTTATTATTAATGTCTTATATTGTACACTTGTTTCAATGAACCTATGTTAATACATTAACTAAAGTACATAATTTATTCAGCTTTCCTTTTTTTCCTAATGTCCTTTGTTTTTTCCCTGTTTCAGGATCCCAGCCAGGATGCTACATTACATTTAGTTGACATATCCTTAGGCTTCTAGAGTTTCTGAGACTTCCCTTATTTTTGACCACCTTGACAGTTTTGAGAGGTACTGGTCAAATATTTGGAGATTATCCCTTGGTTGGGATTTATCTGATGTTTTACTAATGTTAAGACTGAGGTTATGTGGTTTGGTGGGGGGAGCCACAGAAGTGAGGTGCCTTCTGTTTTACTTTGCTTTTTTTTTTTCTTTGTTTTTCAGTTTGAAAAAGTCTCTATTGACCTGTCTTTAAGGTCACTGATTCTTCTTTGATTATGTGTAGTTCATATATGAGCCCATAAAAGGCATTCTTTCTGTTAAAATGTTTCTGACGTCTTGCATTTCCTTTTAACTCTTTGAGTTTCCACCTTTCTGCTTACATTGCTCATCTGTTCTTGAATGATGTGTACTTTTTCTGTTAGATCTTTTAACATATTAATCACAGTTATTTTAATCCATTCCTGAGAATTATGTTCCATACCTAAGTATGGTTCTGATGCATGTTTTCTCTTCAGACTTTTTTCCTTATCTTTTGGCATGATTATTATTATTTTTTTGAAAACTGGATATATTATACCAAGAATAGGGACTGATGTTAACAGGCCTTTAGTGTGAGGATGTATGTTAATCAGCTTAGGAGTTGTGCTATATTTAATTTTTACTGGAGCGTCCCAAGGCTTCAAATTACTCTGGTGTTCTTATAGTTTTCTCTGATGACTTTGGGTTTCCCTAAAAAGTGCTCATCAAAGAGAGTCTGCATGATGCAGCTGTTTCAGCTGTAATCCACTGGAGTTTACTGCAGCTTTGTTGTTGGAGGGTGGTAAGATATGGGAACGGGAAAGCATTTTATAGTCTTATCACTGTCTTAATTTTATAGTGGACCTGCATCTGCAGACGGGGACATCAGTCTTCACAAATATTTCTCCAATGGTACAGATTTGTCTTTCTCTTTTTAGGTGAGAGACAAGAAGCCTAGAGACAGTTTGAATAGGAAGAATGCCTTTCGACTAGGTAAAATTCTAGAAAAATCTTGTCCTCTGAAGAGTAACCCTTTCTTATAAAGAACTCTCTGGGAATATTTTATAATGATTATTCTTCCCATTGTTCTGCCAGAGCCATAAGAGGATCTTTCTCAGAACCTCAACATCAGAACCTGGTATGGGTTCCTGGAGGTATAGCCCACAGCAGTGAGGAATTTGACAATTCATCAAAATTACTATTTAAGAGTTCCTACCAGTTTATGGCTCCAGTGGCTTCCAAACAAGCAGAACTCAGCTGTGACTGTTTAGATTCTCCTGTCTCTCCAGATTTCAGGGTGGTTATTTGCCCAGTAACCTCATTTCTCTAATAGGTCTAAAAAATGTCACTGATCTTCAGTTTGTGCAGATTTTCTTGTTGTAAGAATGGTAGTGATGACTTCTGAGCTCTTTATATATCACAGCTAAAAACCAGAAGTCAGATTCATTTTTTATACCATACAAAAGAATAAATTCAAAATGAAACAGAGATTTATGTGTAAAAATAAAACCAAGATTTAAAAAATAATGATAGGTGAACTCCTTTATAACTTTGGAGTATTAATAAACGGTCCTAATGATGAGTCAAAATCTAGAAGCAATAAGAATAAAGTATATACATTCAATTATAATTTTTTGTATACAGAATGGTCTTTCACAAAATAAAATGAGAAAATGAGCAAAATATTTAAAATTATATCACAGTTAGAGAGTTTATATTCCTAATATATAAGGTATTTTTGAAAATAGAAAAGAAAAAAAATCTCACTCCCCTATGGAATAAATTAGCTAGCAAACAGTTCAGAGAAGAAAAAAAGATGTACAAATAGCTCTTAATAATAGGAAAAGATGACTAATTTCATTCATAATAAGACAAATGCATATTAAAACTACCCTGTGCTACCATTTCTCACCAGATCATTGGTAACAAAATATAAAAGTATGACAACATACTCTGTGGGGCTGTGGGGAAACAGGAACTTTCATATATTGCTGGGATAAATGTTAAATGATACATTCCCTGTGGAAGGCAATATGGCATATCTAGCAAAATTAGAAATAAATAAATATATATATATATATATATATATATATATGTTTATCTATTAATCCAGAAATCCATGTTCTGTAATCTTCCTCATATACAGTAGCAAAACCATAAAAATATATATGAACAAGGATATTCATTGCAGGATGTTTTATAATAAAAATAGACTGAAAACAATTCAAATATTCTTCTATATGGGGCTGATTAGAATAAACTATGGCACACAATGGAGTACTATACAGTCATAAATATGGATACGATGTCTCTACGTACTACTATGGAATCATTTCAAAGACGTGTTGTAGAATGCAAAAAGAAAGATGGAAAAAAGTATGTATTGTGTCCTCTATGTTAGAAATGGAGAAATTGAAAACAAATTTATATGGTAAAATAATGGTTAAAAGAGGGAGGAAATGTGGTGGAAAGTATAGGGATAGAAGCTAGATTTCTTTTAATATACATAATTTATTTTGTAGATTAAATTTTGGATTCAGGTAAATATTTTATATAATTATGAAACAAACTAATTAAGAAAAAAAATTGAAGTATCATTAAATAGTGAAATAGTCACTCCTCCCCACTTAACCAGGCTTACACTGAGCCTAGTGGTCAGGCCAAGGTGAAAACTCAAGGGCTTTGCAGGTCTCTATTCCAAACACGTGTCTTGCCCTGGTCATGAGCATGGCTTTCTAAATTCCCCTTTATACAAGGGTGTTTTTGAATGTCCTAATTTCCCAAAGAATCCCCACCCCCAGCTTTCCTCTCAGGCCTCAGGAAGTTTATGGTAAATCTGTACCTGTAATCTTTTGCCACAAACACCTAGGGCTGATTAGTTTGCCTTGCTCTTTTTTTCCAGCAATGCACGGTGCTTTTCTGGCCTGAGTTCTGAGTTAGGCAAAACTACCTCGTGTCGGTTCTTTATAGAGCCCCTAGACCGGTGAGAATGGACATAACACAATAATTTGCAAATAAGATCAGCTCTGCTCCCTCCAGAACCAGGGACCAGGGTCCCACACTGTGAACACTGGCTGCAGGAGAGGGATGCAGCGAGAGCCAGTAAAAATGCCACAGAGCTTTCCTACCATTTTCAAGTTCCCTCTGCCTTTATTCAGCATTCACTTGGTGGCTCTAAACCTCTGACTGTTTTCCAGAGTTCTGCAAAGTTGCTTTGACAGTTTCTGCTTGTTTTTTGATCTATCTGTGGGGGAATGAGAACATGGAGCAATTTACTCTGCCATTTTACTGAGATCACTCTAAAATTGTATTTGTGTATTGATTTCTTTTCTGCAGATTGTGAGTTATTGGAAGGCAGGGATCTGGTTGGCTTTTAAAATTTTTTTTTGTATTTTGCCTCAGTGGCCTGTAACCTTGCTAAATGCATTTATTCATTCTTGTCATTCTTAATTAAAATCCTAAGTAAATTACTTATGATTGTCTATATACACAAGCATATTGTCTAGAAATAAAAACAGTTTGAATTCTTTACTTCCAAATTTTTATGCTTTTAAAAGTATTTTTCTTGGTTTAGTGCACTAAGATCTCCAATACATGATGAACAGAAGTCCCTAAAAAGAAAGCTGCATTTTCCTCAATTTCTTAACATTAGGCAGGTTTATTGTATAGAGGCCCTTTTTTCATAGATGTACTTTATCAGATTGAGGAAGCTCCTTTCTATTCTTAGTTTGATGAGAGAGTTTTTATCATGACAATGTTTAATAAGAAATAAATGTTTTTGCTGAATTTATTGAAAGGATATTGTTTCTCATTTATTTCATTAATGTGGTGAAATACATATTGGATTTTACAATAGTAAACCAACCTTGTTCCCTATGATAAACCCCAATCAATAGTCATGATGAACTTTCCTTTTATATATTGAGAGATTTTATTTTACTTTTTTGCCAAGGAGTTTCTTCATCTATGTTCATGAAGGCTATGGGCTGTAAATTTCTTTTTTTGCAATATCCCTCTTTTATTTTGGTATCAGGGTTATGCTGGCCTCATGAGTTGGCCTCTATTTTCAGAAAGGGTTTGTTATGGATTGAATTGTGTCCCCCAAAAAGATATGTTGAAGTCCTAACCCCTGGTACCTCTCATTGTGACCTATTTGGAAATCAGGCATGATTTGCAGATGTAATCAAGTTACATCTAATGTGGACATTAGGATGGGCCTTAATTCAGTATGACTGGTGTATTTCTTAAGAAGAGAGACAAGACACAGGGAGAGACACACAGAGAGAGTGCCATGTGACAACAAGGTGGAGATTGGAGTGATGCTTCTACTGGCCAAGGAACACCAAGTATTGCTGGCAACACCAGAGGCTAAGAGAAAGGCACAAAACCAATTTTCCCCTAGACCCTGCAGGAAGAACATGGCTTGGGTGATACCTTAATTTCAGACTTCCAGCCTCCAGAACTGTGGGAGATTAAATTTCTGTTGTTTATAACCACTCTGTTTGTGGTAATATTTGTTCCCAGCAGCACTAGGAAACTAATGCAGGTTTTATTTAAATTGATACAATTTCTTCCATAATTATGTAAAATAATTCACTGGTAAAGTAATCTGGGCCTGAACTTTACTCTGTAGGAAGGTTTTACACTACAAATTTAAATTTTAAAATAGATATACAGATATTCTTCTATTAATTAACCAGTGAGCTTTGGTACTTTGTTAATTTTTCTAGGTTGCTGAATTTATTGGCCTAAAATTATTCATAATATTTCTTTATTATTCTCTTAATATTTGTAGGCTCTGTAATGTGTTATCCTTCATTATTAATATTAGTAATTTGTGTTGTCTATTTTTGTTTTCTTGAGCAGAGTTACTAAAGGTTTACTAAATTTATTTATTTTTGCAAAGAACAAATCTTTTGGCTTTATTTTCTTTCTCTATCATTTGTCTTCTATTTTATTGATACCTTCCTTTATTTTTTCGTTTCCTTCATTCTACTTACTCTGAGTTTAATTTGTTCCTCTTTTTCTACTGTAAGTTGGAAGCTTATGTCATTGATTTTAAACGTTTTTTTCTTTTCAAACTTATACACCTATAAATTTCCTTCTCATTAATAATTTTGTGATATTTTGCAAATGTAGGCAAAATTTTATCATCCAGTTCAAAACATTCTTTTAACTTCCTTAACTGATTCTTCTTTGAACTGTAGGTTGTTTAGAAATGTGTTGCTTAATTTGCAAAGATTTGAAGTTTTCTATACTCTTCTTAATTTCTAATTCAATTCTATTGTGATCAGAGAACTCACTCTCTATGATTTAAATCCTTTGAATGTATCTGAGACATTTTACAGCTACACATGGTCTCTCTTGGTAACATTGCATATGCACATGAAGACTGCAGTAGTGTTCTGGAACTGTCAATTGGTTGATAATGTTGCTCAAATCTTCTATATCTTTACTTTTTTTTCTCCCCTTTTTTTCTGTTAGAGAGAGGAATGCCAAAACCTTTTATTGATATGGTTAATTTGTCAAATTGTCCTTTTAGATCTGTCAATTTTTGCTTCACATATTTTTCAGTTTTGATTTTTTAATGTTCATAAGATTGCAATAATTTTTTGATGAACTGACCTTTCAAAATTATGAAATAATCCTCTTTATCTCTGATAATACTTTTGTCTTAAAACCTTTGTTTTCGGGTTTTTTATGGTTATTCTTTTACTATCTTTTTACTTCAACCTGTATATGTCTTTGTATATAGATATGTCTTTGTACCTCTTATAGACAGCATATAGTTGGATGTTGCCTTTATATTCAGTCTGACAACCTCTGCTTTTTAATTGTAGTACTTATTCAATTACCTTTAATGTATTTATTGATATGATTGTGGTTAAGTTTACACATTGTTATTGGTTTTCCATTTCTCTTGTCTTTATCCCTTTTTTTATTTTCTCTTTTCAGGTTAATCAAACATCTTTTAGAATCCCATTTTTTTCTCTATTGACTTTTTAAATATATCTCTGTGCATTATATTTTCATTTGTTTCTCTAGGGATAGAAATAGGCAGACATAAGTTATCACAGCCTGCCTAGTATTAATATTACACTATTTTGCAAAAACTTAAAAAACATCAGAACAATAAAACTCCAGTTACAACCCCTTTTGTCCTTTTTATTGTTGTTATATATTTTGCTACTATACATATTGATAGAGATGTATAAATATATGTGCATACATATAAACATATTTATCTGTTTATATATGTATTAGCAATACATTGTTATTATTTCTGCATTAAACAGCCAATTGACTTTTAAGAAGTTTGATGAAAAAGTTTTTTAAAAGTAATTACTCATGTTTTCCTTTACCAGTATTCATTTTTTCTTTTACAGTTGACCCTTGAACAACACATGTTTGAATTATGTAGGTCCACTTACAGTTAGATTTTTTTCCAATAAATACAGTACCTGTATTTTTATTTTAAACGTTTTTAAATTAACTAAGTGTGGGAAGAACTTTGTGTTCAATTAGAGATCACGATATGAGCCCTGATTCTATCAGGGCTTCCTGCCCTTGGGTGAGTCCTTTATTAATTCTTTTGTTTTTTTTTTTGGAGGCAGAGATGGCAGTACACACATTTTTGACTGCATGGAGGGTCAGCATCCCTAACTCTGAGTTGTTCAAGGGTAAACCGTAGATTCATCTGCTATAATTTCCTTTAAGCCTAAAATTTCCTTTTAGTACAGATCTGCAACAATTCTCCAAACTTGCTATTGTTTTTTTTTTTATTTCAATTTCAAAGATAGCTTTAATTTACCTTCAGTTTAGAAAGGTAAATGGCTAGATACAGAATTCCAGGTTGACAGGGATTTTTCTTTTCATAGCTCAAAAATAGTTACATTTCCTTCTGACTTGTGTTATTTCTCATAAGAGATCAACTGTCCTTCTCATCCTTGTTCCCCCGTATGCAGTCTCTTATATGTAGTCCCCTGTATGTAACGGATGACTACCAATGTCTCTGTCTACTTTTAACAACTTCTTTTAACAATTTTTAAAAAATCTCTTTTTTTTTATGTGTGGTTTTTAGCAGTTTGCCTATGATTTGACTAGGTGGGATTTTTTTTATCCTGCTTGGTGATTGCTTTGTTTCCTGGATTTCTGGGTTACTGATATTAGTGAAATCTGGAAACTTTTCTATTATTTCTCCTAACATTCTTTCTGCCCTATTTTCTACCTCCTCTACTTCTATGACTCTAATCATGTGTTTTCTAGAGCACATGATACTGTTGCATGGATCATGAGGTGCTGTTCACTTGCAAACTTTGTTTCTTTATGCTTCAGTTTGGACAGTTTCTATTTAACTGTCTTTAAGTTCGGTGACTCTTTCTTCTACAAGTTCAGATATATATTTTAGTTCTATGATTTCCATTTCACTCTTTTTGAGTTTCTGTATCGCTACTGAAATTACCCATCTCTTCACTGATTGTATTCATGTTTCCCTTTAGATTCTCTAGCACAGTTAACATAGTTACTTTAAATTCCTTGTCATCTAATTTCAACATCTATTGATTATTTTTCCTCTTGATTATAGATTACATTTTCTGCTTCTTCACATGTCTATTAATTTTTTAATGTTATAATCGGTGTACCTCACTTTTTAAAGACCATGTATGCTTTAATCATTCTATGAAAAGCATTATGTTTTATTTTCCTCCTTAAATTATTGGTATGTCATCTTAATTCTGAAGAAGCTTATTTGCCTTTCTGATAGGGAGTATCTATCAATATTTCCCTTACTCTTAGCACAAAAGCCTAAGAGTAAACATTATTCTCACCCCTAAAGCATAACTGTAAAAATGTGAGGTGCTTTCCAAGACTCTCGAACTTGTTAAGACTTGAACCCAAAACCATTTCACTGTTGTATCCAAACCACTGCCATCTCTGCTTACCCCTTTCAATATTTCAGCTGTTGTTTTTGCTCTCAGGTGCTTGGAGTATTGTACCATGCACTCACTGTTCAGTGGTCAAGGCAAAACTTTGAGGGAATTCACTTGTAGATCTTTGGGTCTCTCACCTTTATGAACTCCTCTTCACAGGGATTTTCTTCCTCAGTTCCCAGATATTCTGGCAGCCTCTAATTCCAATTTCTGACTAGTCGGCCAATAAGAATGACACTTTCTTGTTGATCTCTATTCCTCATAAACAGCACACACGGGGAGTGTCCTCATTCAGAAACTGGTCAAATGTGGATCTCATCCAGCATGACTTTCTTCCTTCAAGCTTCTGCTTTCTTTAGTCATTCTCCCATGCCCTTAAAGAGTTTTTATTTTACTTCATTTTGTTTTGTCCAGAGTCTATAATTTTGTCATCAAGATTAGTTTTATATAAGCTCCTGTATCATTATCAGAAGCTGGGGATCCTCTTTTGATCTTGATTTTTATAGTGCCTACCATGATGCTTGGTACATATAAGAGGTTAATAAATGAATAAATGAATGAAGAGAGGAATACATACAAATGTTCAGAGGAACACCTACATGGAATATGATACAAGCTTTCTATTTTTAGGCATTTGTTTTTATGTTGAAGTGAGAAATTCATATTTTGTGTGAAAATATAGAATGAGTCATCTTCCCTTGGTCATAGATATTACCCTCCCAGGTAAAAAAGGATGGCACCAACTCAATTTTTTTGGTTGCATTTGCTTTTGGTTTAGAGATACAATACATGATTTATTATTTTTCTTTGAAAATCAAAGAAAATGGCTACATACTTTAATATATATTTGAAGAGTATGACAATTTCAAGTGGAATTAATTTGGATTTGAAAGTGTAGTGTTTATGATTAATCCACAACTTGATGTAAAGTGACAAAAGTCAGTTTGCTTCATTAAGACTATAATAATCATATAGAATATATTCATGTGCATTTTAAAGTAATTTTTGGTTGAAATTCATGTCACCTAAAAGAAAGGTTAATGTTCTACTATGTTTAAATAATTCCAGTGTGACTTTTAGCTTTTTGAAAAAATTGAAAACTATACAGCCACACCCAAAAACAACATTAAATTTTTCTGATGATTATAATTGTGACCCATATAAAACATATCAATCTTTGCTTTTCCAGAGTAAATGAAACTTGAATTACTCATATGTTTAATCCAGGACTTACTATTGCTTCTTTTTTGTAGTTAGTATGACAGATTTCAGCCATGGAGTGTTGTTAATAATGGTAAACAGATTAAATGCTTACTATGTTTTATTTGAAACATAACGTATTTAACTCTTGAGGATTATACTGACTTACTACAAAAGTTATATTAAATGAACAAAATAAATGTTAGTATAATTTACAAGTTACTATATACATTTGACAGCTATTTTTGGCTTTGACCGTTTTTGAGCATATGCAAACACTCATGGAACCATGCTGTATTGAGAACTTGGGGAGAGAAAGTGATGAACCCATTTATATAAACTCTGCTACAGTTTTTGTTTTAAAATGTTTCTCAAAATGTAATGGTCTGTGGTGAAAGATATAATTTCTTTCAAAAAGGATTCCATCAATTTGTAAAATTACAGGATGCCAGGAACAACCTCAACTTCTAAATGATGTGCCATTTAATTTATGTTTCAATTAACTCTTAGTAGAAGAGTTACAACCTATAAGTAATTGTCAGAAGAGGGAATACTTCTTATTTCTTTAGAGTGGAAAATTAGTTCTTTTCCTGAAGCTACAAAGAATTATCTATTATATTCTTTGAAGCTACAAAGAATATCTATTGGATGTCAGTTGTTGTGATGTATATTTTCTTTTTACTTCTGTTCAGTCATTTACTGACAATTTAGTCAATATAAGAAAAGTTGCTGTTTGTCTTTTCCTATTTGAAAGTTTCTTCCTCCTGTTTGTTAAGAGGAAGAGAGAAAGTCACTAGGAAGATAGAAAATTGAGTGACTAACAACAACTGGTAAAGAAAGTATTGTGTTTGTTAAGGAATCTCTTTGGGACACTAAAATCTTTCTAATATAGATAGTTGACCTGCAATCTTAGATTTGTATACAAGAGAATGGAATGGATATTTCTGATGTCTGAATGGAAAAAAAAAGAAAAAGTTACAATTGACAAGTTGCTGATACTAAAATAAATATGAAATAAAAACTGGAAGGCTGCTCAAAATGCAAATAAATCCATGTTGTTGTGTATAGCTGCAATTCTTCTATTTTGATTACTCATTAGATTTCTATTTTTTCTCATTTGTGTGGGGGGGTCTTTTCATTCTGTTTTTCTTTTTAGCTCCTTTCATCCAAGGACATATCTGTCAACACATTTGTTGAACATGAGATAAAGGAAAACAGACTTCAGTGACCACAGGACAAGGAATACAGATTTTGTAAAAATAGTTTAGAAGAGTATCTGAACTAATGGACCACAGTCTTCAACAATCAAATAAAACAGCAAAACCTAGGGAAGGGGGAGAATCTGATCACAGAGTTATCATCACATAATATTTAGATGTCCAGTTTCCAGCAACAACCAAAAAGTCACAAAGCATACAAATAAACAGAAAGTATACTCCATTCAAAGGAACAAAATAAGTGGACAGAAACCATCCCTGAGGAAGCCCAGAGTTATCAAAGTAACTAGACAAAGATTTTAACTGTTATAAACATGTTCAAAGGGCTAATGGAAGTCATAAGGAAAGAACTAAAGGAAATCAGGAAAACGATGTTTGAGAAAAGTGTGAATAAAAAAAAAGATAGAAAGTGTAGAAAGGAACCAGACATAAATTTTGGAGCCAATATATACAATACTTGAAATAAAAAACAAATTCAACAGAGGAATTTAACAGAAGATTTGAACAGGCAGAAGAAAGAATCAGCAAACTTGAAGTCAGGGTGATTGAAATCATTGAGCATGCATAGCAGAAAAAAAATGAGTAAAAGTGAATGTAGCCTAAGAGATTTGCAGGATACCGTCAAGCAGACCATCACACACCTTATGAGTCCAGAAGGAGAAGAAAGAGAAAATTGTAGAATGTTTGAAGATATAATTGCTAAAAATTTCCCAAATTTGATAAAAGATATGATTCTACAAATATAGGAAATGAAGTGAACTCCAAGTTGTATAAAAGCAAAGATACCTCACTGAGACACATTATAATCAAACTCTTAAAAGCCAAAGACAGAGAATCTTGAAAGCAGCGAGAAAGAAGTGAGTCATCATTTATGAGGGATCCTCAATAAAATTAACAGCCAATTTCTCATCAGGAACCACAGTGGTGAAAAGACAGTAGGATATCATATTTAAAGTGCTGAAAGGAAAAAAAAAACAAACTTCCAACCAAGATTTTGACAAAACTGTCCTTCAAAAAATGACAGAGATTAATCCCTTGTCAGTTGCATCATTTGCAAATATTTTCTCCCATTCTGTAGTTTGTCTTTTCATTTCGTTTATGGTTTCTTTTGCTGTGCAAAAGCTTTTAAGTTTAATTAGGTTGCATTTGGATTTTTTTTTGTTTATTTTTATTTCCATTACTCTAGGAGATGGATCCAAAAAGATATTGCTGCAATTTGTATCAGAGTGTTCTGCCTATGTTTCCCTCTAGGAATTTTATAGTATCCAGTCTTACTTTTAGGTCTTTAATTAATTTTGAGTTTATTTTGTGTGTGGTGTTAGAGAATGTCCTAATTTCATTCTTTTACATGTAGCTGTCCAGTTTTCCTGGCACCACTTATTGAAGAGACTGTCTTTAATCCCTAAAATATACAAACAGCTCATACAGCTCAATACCAAAAAAAAAAAAACCAATAAAAAAATGGGCAGAAGATCTAAATAGACACTTCTCTAATGAGTACATACAGATGGTCAAAAGGCACATGAAAAGATGCTCAACATTGCTAATTATTAGAGAAATGTAAATCAAAACTACAATGAGATATCACCTCACACCTATTTCTCTATTTTCCTACTGATAGCTCCACTATGCATATGATACACTCTTTATAGTTGTCCCTCAGTTCTTGGATACTCTATCCCATTTTTTTCAGTCTTTTTTTCTCGTTGCTTTTCAGTTTTGTAAGTTTCTATTGACATATCCTCAGAGATGCCATATTTGTGCCTTGTCTTCTAAGGGGATCGTTGAAGGCATTCTTTACTCTGTCTGATATTTTGATCTCTGGCATTTCTTTTTTTATTCTTTCTTAAAATTTCCATCTTACATTACCTATCTATTCTTGCACGTTGTCTAATTTTTCTATTAGAGTCCTTAGCATGTTAATCATAGTTACTTTAAATTCCTGGTCTGGTAATTCCAACATCCCTGCCATATCTGAGTCTGTTTCTGATGCTTGCTCCATCTCTTCAGGCTGTATTTTATTCTTTTAGTATGCCTTGTAATTTTTTATTAAAAACTGGATATCATGTCCTGGGTAAAAGGAACTGCAGTAAATAGGCCTTTAGTAATGTGTCAGTAAGTTATGGGGGGATGGAAAGTATTCTGTAGTTCTATAATTAGGTCTCAGGTTTTTTTCATAATTCTGTACCCCTGGATTGCAAACTTCACCAGTGCTTCTCAGTTTCCCTCCCTTAGGTAGGACAGAATGGCTAGAACAGGATGGAACTTGGTATTGCTCTTCTCCACATGTGGAAGGCTAGAGGGAACTGGAGTGAGATATTTCCCTTCCCATACATAGAAGGCAAGACTAGGCTGTATTTGTGTATTTTCCTTCCCCAAGGTTGATTAGGCTCTGGAAAAAAAAAAAAAATCCAGTATATTAGACTCTGCTAAATAGTTTCTCTTGAGCCCAGGCCTTCTTAAGAAGAAAAAAATGCTCTGGAATATTTCAAAATGGCTACTTTTCCCTCCCCCTGCTGTTGTACAAGGGAATTTTTTTCCTCTAATATTCATTGTGAGATCCTAGTTGAACTGGTGGTAAAACCCACAAAAGTGTGGGGATTCCCCTATGACTGGGACCCCCTGGGGTTTTAAATTATCTAATTTGTCTACACTGAGCCTATAGCAATTTATTACAGTTTAGATTCTCCTAACCCAGCATTGCTTCATGGGGCGATTCCTGCTCATGAGTTTCTGCTCCAGTTAAGTTGTGGTTCTCTGTGTTCTCCTATCTGTCTCTCCAAGTTCTGGGGCAGAAGCTTGCCCTGTGATCTCACTTCTCTAAGTGATCTAAGAAAAATTGATGATTTTTACGTTTGTTCAGTTTTTTACTTCTTGTTAGGATGGAGTAGTGACTTCCAAGCTCCTTACATGTCAGACTGGAAACCAGTAATAGGAATCCTTCATATAATCCCAGCATTGATATTTTATGCATATTTTGTGCATATTTTCTAAATTAAGCCTCTTTCTACACTCACTGCCTAGTTCTCATAAAAAAATGTAATGCTAACATTTATTGCTACCTGAACTTCTGCTCTCTTCCAAATTATTTTATTTATGGAATTTTAGCCCTGTCCTCACCTTGCCCCTCAGGATGTGATATGCTCAAATTAGTGTCTTCACAAGTGTTCTATGACAGATGAGTCCTAAGAGAGAAGAAGTAGAGAGAAGATACTCGGGTTAGCTGAAAAGCTGGTGCCTCGGAAAAGAAATTGCTGCCCAGTTTTCTGTTTAAGTGCAGACCTTAGGCCCTCTGTGGAAAAATTATGCAAAACGGAAAAAAAAAAAAAGAATATCATCCCAGAGCCTCACAAGAATATACATGAAGATTACTTATTAGAAAAAAGAAGAAAGTTTTTTTAATGTTTACCATTATCAATGGGATTCAGGAAGAAACAATACCTTGAAAGAGGAGAAGAAATTCCATCAGAAGAAAATAAGATGCCAGCAGGAGGATTTCTGGAGAGGGAAAATTGTCCCCTTTAATGCCTGGCAACTAAAACTGTTCCTAGCAGAAGAGCATGAAAGGAGTCTTCTGCCAAGCAGACATTTCTCTCAGATCCTAGAAGTAAATTGATGCTCAGTCCAAGTGTCTGATGTTGAGGAATTTTCATTATTTTTCACAGTCTGCATAAATATTTTAATGGGAATTTGGGGGAGGCTGAGTTAGGGACTGCTAGCCAGTTGACTGCATCCATAAAATTTCTCTTTTAGTTCTGAAGAGTATCTTCAGGCAAAAGCAAATGTTTTTGTCCAGTGCAGAACATGGATAAGAGTCCAGAAGTTTCAGGGTCAGTGGTATTTGGCCTCTCGCTTCCTCCCTAACACCATTATTGTCAACTGAGACCAGACTGGGGCCCAGACTCTGTAGACTCTATCAACTTGGATAAATAAGAACTATTCAGTTATTTGTTTATTTATTAAACATATTAAGAATTGAGATGTATTTTTCTCTTTAGGTTAGTGGGAAAAACTCTGACAGGGAGGAACTTTAGGCCAACTACATTGGGTCTTAGATATTGTATCTATGAAATTATAATAGTACAACCCTTGCCATACCTATTGTCAAGGGTATGGTGAACACAAACTGAGATACTAATAATTTGGGGGAAAAAAGTGAAACACAAAGTATCTTTCTCTGGAACTTAGAATATGATGTTACAGTCAATTATAGGAAGATGCTCAGCCTATGAATTCAAAGTTCCAGATTATGCAATCTGGTAAACAATCAAACATCAAATGTAAACAGGAAACATTTTTCTTCTCATAAATCTAAGTAACTCTAATATTAAAATTCTGATCACTGAATAAAAAAAAATACGTGCTGAATCAACTGTGTACTCTCATCATTGAGAAAAAATTAAACCAAAAGGAAATAAAAAACAAAACATTTTTCTCTAGTATTGACCACATTTTCCCATCGCTTAATAGGTGATCATTTCTAGGATCTGGCTTGCTTCGCTTTGTGAATTTGATTATTACAGGACACATTGTGATAAAAGAAGTGCAGCACAAGGACTATCAGAGCAAAGCAGACAGTTTGAAAACCCACCTCTTCTATAACTGCCTTGGACGGAGGACAGCTGTCAATATCAGTAAAAATGATATCTGAAGCCTCTAAATGAAGTTTATTATTCTCACACCTTCATTTCACAACTTAGTTGGTTGAATTGGGTAAAACTGGTTATTTTGAATTTGTTATAATTATGTCCATGCTTTGACTCCAAACAAACATTTTTAAAGTATGAGTAAATTCAACTATTGTCGTTGCTCTCAGAGAAATTAAGTAGTAATAACTCACACACATTCTCAAAAACCATTCCTTTATTAATTTTTTTCTGACCTTTTCAGAAAACAGACTTAGTTATCAGGAGTATTACTTATCATCAAAATGGAAACCTCAGTTTCAAGCATTTATTTTATTTCCATGATCACTTATTTTCTCATTATTTATTTAATAATCAAGCTAAACCTTCGGGCAAGGAGATAGCAATTATTTCTAATTTAAAATTTAAGGCTATGATGACATCTTGTTGAGGTAATATAATACTTCACTGACAAAATGCAACTCAGTTTTTCAGTATAAATCAGTCCCTTATCCATCTGCAATCATCATATCTAAACATATGACAAGTTCAACATTCAACCATATAACTATATTCCCCATCTTTCTTTTTTCTTTTCCTGATTTTCTCCTTTAGAATTCAGTCCTGACATATAGACTGCATCCCACAGTTTTCTCTTGAAAGGGATTCTTCAATCTTTCCATTTTCTTGGTTTCATTTTTAAAGTAAAACTTTAAAATTTTTCATGTGGTATACTATGCTTAGGTCTTTACTGGTTTTCCCTATGCACCAGGATTTTCTTTTATAATCTACATTTAAGTGTTTAATTTTGTTTTTATTGTTCTTATTTTGTTCCTATTTGGATGTGTATGTGTGTTTCCTTTTAATCCTAGTAGGGAAAAGAAAAAGAGGGGAGCAGTTAAAGTGCATGTTTATGAAGCCTCAGTTTATAGGGATGTAGAGAGAGGGGGATTATTAATAGCGACATGATATGCACCCACTTTTTGTAAGGAGGACCATAGACCATAGACCTCATATTTTTATAAGTAAAGAATAAAAGTCTAATGTTACCTAGGTAGGAAGTGGTGGGGACAGGTTTAATGTCTCGTTAAAGTCTTGGTTGTTCTAACTGTCCATCAACAGATAAATGGGTTAAGAAGATGTGCAGCAACACTGATGGGCCTAGAGATTACCATACTAAGCGAAGTCAGAAAGAGAAAGACAAATACCATCTGATACCACTTATATGTGTAATCTAAAATATGACACAAATGAACTTATCTGTGAAACAGAAACAGATTCACAGACATAGAGAACAGACTCATGGTTGCCAAGAGGGAGCGGAGGTGGGGAGGGATGGATTGGGAGTTTGGGATCAGCAGATGCAAACTATTACATATAGAATGGATAAACAACAAGGTCCTACTGTATAGCACAGGGAACTAGATTCAATATCCTGTGATAAACCATATGGAAAATCATATGAAAAGCGTATATATATGTATAATGGAATCACTCTGTTGTACACCAGAAACCAACACCACATTATAAATCAACTATACTTCAATAAAAATAAATTTAAAAAAAATCTCGGATGTCAAAATATTAATAGTTCAGAGTTGGGCTATCAACCACATTGCTGTGCTACCTCCAGTTTGGGTGAACAAGGCTGAATGACTACTGATGATTTGTTTTTTTTTTTTTAATGAAATGAGCCTAATGGTATGCTTGCCTCTTTTTCTGAGCTCAAATGTTTCAGGGTGTAAGCCAGTTTCCTTCCTGGTTATGAGGTAAATATTTTCTTAACTCCCTCCCAGCCCTTCTCATTGGAAATAAGGATCCCTAGACAGGAGTGAGTATGAAGGCAAAAGCAATGGGGTAATGATGTAATAAAATCACAACCCCAGAGTTCAGAACGTCTAAGACCTGTACAGCGACAAAAATCATGTATCAACAATGAGGCTATTAGGAATCTAACTTTTCCTGGATCTGTAAAATTATTGCAATGATACCTATCTCAATGAAAAGGAAAATAAAATATTAAGTACTGAGGGGAAAAGCTGAAGAAATAAAATAAGCAGGTCTTCTGATCTGGTTTCTCTGTATTGTATCAAAACCACCAGGGAAATGACTACTGTGGCTCTAATAGAACCTGAAAGCTTGCCAGCTGAGGGTGCAATAAAAGTGACAAATGAACATTTTCTGCAAGACTGATCTATGGCAATTGGAGGAGGAAATATAAGCAACATTTTGAAAAGTTCACGAACATAATATGAACATATAAAGAAACTAATGATCCTCTTACGTTGTTGAATATCTTAAAAAATATTTATTCATCATTTATTTGAAAACAACACTAGATGCTTTACAAAAAAATTGAATGAAGCTTCGATTCTCTGCCTGAATCAGAAATGACACAGATAAACTATGAGAGGGTATGAAGACATGCGATTATCTTGGGAAAATATAAACAAAATAATATTGAACATTAAAAAGCCCAGTTCTTCTATTGCAACATCTCTTGGTGCAAAATCTGTCCATTTGCTCCTCGTTATAGTAGAAAGGAACTGAAACCTCCATGTACTCAAAAAAATCCCTCTCTTGGTTTACAACTATTTCATTTCCAAGCCACAAATAATTCTTCTAGTGTTTGTGCCTAAATTAGAAGAATACTTATATTTTTCTATGATCTTATCATGCTAAAAAGATATACAGCATATGCTCTTGGTGAAAAGATACTATACCTAAACAAAACCAGAATTCATTAATAGCCTTGCAATTTAATTTCATTTCCTCCCCCTACACCAGAAGTTATAGTTATAAAATTAAAAAGTTCTCTCACTGAGTAAGTTTTCTTCCTAGTCACTGTTTACTTTGCACATAACCCGGAAAAGATTGCTGGCTGCAATTCTTGCGGTGTTACTAAAATATTTCTTTAACGTCCCAAGCTAATATAGTGTATAATGAACAGATGACTAAGACAGAAGCTTAATTTTCATATTGTGCTTTATCACATGGTATACAGGGATGCAAAATTTGGCAGGTTTTGGTAAATAATAGAACGGTGTAAGAGTTTTGGTTCTCTTTACATCCCTATTCATAATTTCCCCATTGTTCCACATTTAATTAAATTTCCTAATTCAAGTTCATGTTTGTTCCAAACCATAGAATTCCAGTTATAATTCACATATTTTGGTAAGAAAATAGAACACATGATCTACAAACACATTTTCCGTCAATTATGTTTGTCAACAGCTATTGAATTAAGTATTAACTTACCTGAATTTGAAAATCTAACTCATTCCTACTGAAGCTCTTAGAAACTGAAGTTCTGAGTAATTATTGTTTTTTTTTTTTCTCTCAGTCTAAACCTTTAAGAGGTTCCAAAATATTTCTGAAGTAAAAGAATAACTTAGAAAATTCATGTGGGAATTAGTCACTGGAGGCTTTTAATCATATCAAGGTGCTGTGCTTCAGTGAATAAGATAAGTCTTGAATAAGTATCTAAAATTTTGCTTCTGAGCTCAAAGTAAATCCTACAATAATTTTCCATCAACAGCTTTCAAATTTTATAGTCTTTGCAGTGAGAAAATTAAGGTGTTTCTAAAGACTTAAAGCAAACACTGAGAACTGCAACATAAATAAGTCCAAGGATTACCCTTGGTTGCAAGGAATCATTTCTTATGATAATTCTAAATAAATTTTCAATAATCATGCTTGATTTGTAACCTATAAATGTAGATAACAACACATTATCTGTAGGCTTTACTGATTTAGAGTTTAGTTCACCGCTTACTTTCATGAGAGGAAAAAAGAGAATGTTTTAACAATCTAGACTCATACATTCTGTGTGTGTAAAGTGGATTCTGTTTAAGCACTGGTATACCTCATTCACAAAAAGATTCATTTTATATATTCACTCAACAAATACCAGGCAGTGGCTGAACCACACAACTTTCATAGAAATGCTCTATATAGAACTTACCTTCTGATGGGGGGTATGGTGGTCATACAACCAGCCAATAAACCAATAAATAAATAAGTAATATATCTTAAAGAATGCTCTGAGGAAACCTAACAAGATTCTGAGGTAAAATAATAATAAAAAGAAGAAGAAGAAACAGGAGGAAGGTCCACTTATATTGTGTGATCAGGGACTACCTCTCTGGTGAGGTGACTTAAGCTATGACCTGGGAAGACGAAATTTCAGCCGTGTGAAGAGCTTGGATGGAAGTGTTTTAGGTGGAGGAAACTGTTTCTTCATTTGAGGTGGGTAAGAGCTTGGCATTTTCAAGGATTCAAGAAACATTACAAACATGTAGAGGAACAGGATGAGCTAGGGGTTAAGTGTTAAAATAAGTGTTAGTAGCTAGTCAAAGAATGTCTTGTAGAGATGATATACTGAATTCATGTTTTGACTCACTTCCTTCACCACAAATACAATTAATTAATGAAATAGAAAAAAATAGGAGAAAAAAGAACCACATAGGGCAGTTCATAAAGAGAACATAAACATCTTCATGAAACTAGAAATGTTGGTGAGGTTGGAGGGCCACATAAATGATGGTCTTTGGGTCTGGAATTGGAGGTGACGACTGAGAATTTGGCCATGTCAGGTAAAGGAGACTCAAAAGTCTATGTGCAAGGCAGGATCCCAAAATAAGGGTCACAGTTTGTATCAAGAAACTGAGTTATGTTCCCCATATCATAAAAAGAGGACTAAAACAAAAGGCATTGACCACTGCCTGAGGCTACAGCTTTTAATAAGTTGCATATCTAAGACTGCAGAGAACACACAAAGCATCCCACCCAGGAACTGAACAGTGCCTTACTGCCTTGGAAACTGAATTTTTAACATATTCAATATCACCAGGGAGGAGTCCTGAGCTGCCTTTATATTACCTAGTTTGAACTTGGCGCACAGGGAGCTGAGAGAAGGTAGTTACAAAGTTGCTAGACAGAATACTCAGAGAAAGAGAATGTAAGATATCTCACATAAGAAATAAATATGCAAACTAAAAATCCAAAACACTCGAAGAAATGAAAAAGAAATTAAAGTGAAATGGACATCCAGGATCAAAAATTAAATAATATTTTACCTCAGATGAAGCTGATTTGTAGAAGTCTAATAAATAATTAGAAATAAATTGATTAATATGTTCAAAGACATGAATGAAAGCATAATTTCTATACAAAAGGAACAAACATTTAATATGCAGCAAAAGTAGAACAGAAGCAAAAACTAGAAAAAATTGGGACTTCCCTGGTGGCGCAGTGGTTAAGAGACCACCTGCCAATGCAGGGGACACGGGTTCAAGCCCTGGTCCGGGAAGATCCCACATGCCACGGAGCAACTAAGCCCATGCGCCACAACTACTGAGCCTGCGCTCTAGAGCCCGCGAGCCACAACTACTGAGCCTGCGAGCTACAACTACTAAAGCCTGCACTCCTAGAGCCCGTGCTCTGCAACAAGAGAAGCCACTGCAATGAGAAGCCCACACACCGCAACAAAGAGTAGCCCCAATCACCGCAACTAGAGAAAGCCCGCACACAGCAACGAAGACCCAACACAGCAAAAAATTAATTAATTAATTAATTTTTAAAAAACTAGAAAAAAAATCAGTATGAGATTTTTTTAAACATAATTTATTTTTTAGAGCAGTTTAGGTTCAGTAAAATTCAACAGAGGTACAGAGATTTCCCATATACTCCAGGCCCCTACACATGCATAGCCTTTCCCATTAACAACATCTCCCATGAGAGATATTTGTTAAAACTGATGACTTAAATTGACACAACACTATCATCCAAAGTCCATAGTTTACATAAGGGTTCACTCCTGGAGTGGTACATTCTATGAGTTTGACAAATTTACATGGTATGTATCCACAATTATAATATCATAGAGAGTAGTTTCACTATGCTAAAAATCGGTGTTCTACCTATTCATTCCTTCTCCTCTCCCAACACTTGGCAACCACATTTTTTTTATTATCTCCATAGTTTTGCCTTTTCCAGAATATCATATATTTGAAATCATACAGTAGGTAGTCTTTTCAGATTGGCTTCATGCATTTAGTAAATATGCATTTAAGGTTCCTTCAATTGTTTTTATGGGTTGATAGTTCATTTCTTTTTAACACTGAATAATATTCCATTGTGTATATGTACTGCAGCTGTTTACCCATTCATCTACTGAAAGATATTTTGGTTGCTTCCAAGTTTTGGCAATTATGAATGAAATTGTGATCAACATCCATATGCAAATTTTTGTGTGGACATAATTTTCAACTCTTTGGGTAAATACCATGGGGCATGATTGCTGGATAGTATGGTGAGAGTATGTTTAGTTTTTAAAAGAAAGTGCCAAACTGTCCTCCAAATTGCTGTGTCATTTTGCATTGCCACCAGTAATAAATGAGAGCTCCTGTCCTCACCAACATTTAGTGTTGTCAGTGTTCTGCCTCTTACCCATTCTCATAGGTATGTAGTCATATCTCATTGCTGTTTTAATTTGCATTTCCCTAATGACTAATGATATGGAGCACCTTTTCATATGCTTTTTTGCCTATCTGGGTATCAATTATGATAAGGTCTGTTCAGGTCTTTAGTGCATTTTTTAATCAGGTTTTTCATTTTCTTATTATTGACTTTTAAGAGTTCTCTGAATAATTTGAATAACAGTCTTTTATCAGATAGATCTTTTACAAATATATTCTCCCAGTTTATGGCTTGTCTTCTCCCTCTTTTGACAGTCTATTTGCAGGGCATAATTTTTAAATTTTAATGAAGCAGAGCTATTCAATTATTTTTTTCAAGGATCATACCTCTGGTGTTGTATCTAAAATGTCATCACCATACCCTAGGCCATCTAGATTTTCTCCTATATTATCAGCTAAGACTTTTATACTTTTGAGTTTTATACTTAAGTCTATGATCCATTTTGACTTAATTTTTGTGAAGGGTGTAAGGTCTGTGTATAGAATAATTTTTTTGTTTTGTTTGTGTGTATGTCCAGTTGTCCCAGTACTATTTGATGAGAAGACTACCTATTCTCTATTGTATTGCCTTTGTTCCTTTGTCAAATGTTCGTTGACTGTATCTATGTGGGTTTATTTCTGTTCCATTGATCTATTTGTCTATTCTCTCATCAAACCATATTGTCTTGATTGCTGTTGTTTTATAATAAGTCTTGTCAGCCTTCCAATTATTCTTTCAATACTGTGTAGGCTATTCTGGGTCTTTTGCCTCTCCATATAAATTTAAGAATCAGTTTGTTGATAAAAACAAAATAACTTGCTGGAATTTTGAGAGGGATTGCATTGAATATAGAAATCGAGTTGAGAAGAACCCACACCTTCAGGATGTTGAGTCTTCTATCTATGAACCTGGACCCACATGAAATATTGAAAATGTGAGTTATTATTAAAATTAAAAAGAAAAACTTCTGGGTTTTGGACTAGCATACAAGAATCTTCGGAGTTACCATGTAATTGGGAAGAACAAATCTGACTCCACACTGGATCTGTTCCTTTCACTTTAAATTTTGTATTCTACTGCTTTTGCTACAAGCCAATCACTAAAGGGATGTTGTCTATAACTTAAAGTACACATAATGGTCCACCTCCAGGAACTCTGCCTCCCATGACTGAGTGTTAAGCTAAAATACCTTTGTTTAGCTCACAGGAGACATCCTGACCAGGCCCACCTGTGAATGGTTGCAGGAAGGAAGAAATAAACACATCCTCTCTGGAATCTGGCTGGAACCAGGAAATAGTTGCAGCAACTTAGCACCTTTTTTACTTTATCTCCTCACCTCCCCCACTTTGCTCTATAAGCAACTAGCATCCAAACCCAGGCAAGGACTGGGACCCCAGTCCACCATATTCTCAGTCTACTGGTTTTCCAAATAAAGTCACTATTCCTTGCCCCAACAGCTCACCTCTTATTTATTTAATTGGCCTGTCATGCAGCAAGCAGTACAAGCTTGGACTCAGTAACAGCCACTCTGTTCTAATAATAAAAAGCTAAACGAATTGAAAAATTAACTACTCATCTTAGATCCCTCAGAGAAGTAAGGTCACAGGGAAAACCATTACCCGCCAAGGTGGAGAGATGGACAGGCAAATACACAGAATCACAACTTACTTGAGCAGAAACTCACAAGCAGAAAACTATGGGAACCAGTGCTGAGGTAGGAAAATCTGAATTATAATTGATGAATATCGGAAAGCTCAGGGTGTACAAGACTGAGAGTTAAAAACTCCAGAGGGAACCAGCTGTAAGAGGGCCTCCACACTCTTCTGAGTTTTACCTCTAGGAGCTCAATCAGGCTATCACAATGCATACTGGAGGAAAATCCCCTTAGATTATAGGTAGGAGAAGGGGAAAAGTAACCATTTTGAAATATACCAGAGCATCTGTTCTTCAAACAAGGTGTGTGCTCAAGTGAAATCCCTTTACCAGAGTCTAACCAACCTGGGTGAAGGAAAATATCCAACTCTAGCCTGCTCTATCCTTCCATGTGGGGGAAGAGAAATACTCAACTTCAGCTCTGCCTAGTTTTCCATGAGGGAAGAGAAACACCTGATTCCAGCCTACCCACCGTAGCCATCCTGTCCTACCAAAGGGTGGGGGTACTAGAAGCATAGGTAAAGTTCACAGTCCAGAGGCACAGGATCACCAAAACTGAAACTTAATCATAGGACTACAGAACACTTCTCATTCCTCCACAAACTATCATCACATTACTAAAGGCCTATTTACTGTCATTCTTTTCACCTAATACATCATGTCCAGCTATAACTAAAAATTACAAGGCACACCAAACAGTAAAAAAACACAGTTTGAACAGATAGGTCATACATCAGAAACAGACTCAAATATGGCAGGGATGTTGGAATTATCAGATCAGAAATTTAAAATAACTATGATTCATATGCTAAGAGTTATTGGCATATTTGCATATTGTCTACTAATGGGAAAAGTAAACAAGATACAAGAACAAATAGGTAATATAAGCAGAAAGATGGAAATTCTAAGAAAGAATCAAAGAGAAATAGTAGCGATAAAAACACTGTAACAGAAATGAAAAATGCCTTTGATAGACTCAGTTACTAGAGAGGACATGGATATGGAAGAATATGTGAGGATATGTCAATAGGAAATTGCAAAACTGAAAAGCAAAGAGAAGATGATTGAAAAAAATGATAAAATATCAAAGAGCTGTTGGACAACTAAAAAGGTGTATCATATGTGTGGTGAGAAAACCAGTAAGAGAATAAAGAGATAAAGGAACAAAATAAATATTTGAAGCAATAATGACTGAGAATTTCCCCCAAATTAATGTCTGATAGCAAACTACAGAGATGGGAAACTCAAAGAAGCCCAAACATGATAAATGCCCAAAAAAGCCCTAAAACTAGAAACATCATATTCAAAATGGAGAAAATCAAAACAGAAAAAAATCTTAGAGGATGCTGGAGGAAAAAAACACTTTACCTAAAAATAAAAACTTCATTTTTTAAGTTCTTAATTAATCTAACACATAACAGTTTCATAGTTTAATTCATCTAAAAGATAACAATGAGTTCAAATAATAGCAAAAATGTATTCAATTACGTATGCTTCTGTATTATATGCTTGACACGCTTTTATGCTATATGCATGATTATATCTCATGTATAAGTGAAATGAATGAAATCAATAATATAAGAAACAGATGGGAAGACTTAGGAATAGTTTGTTGATATAAAGTATTTGTACTACTGGCAAAGTGATATATATATACTGTTATTTGAATGTGGACTGGGATTAGTTGTAAATATATATTGCAAAATCTAGAGTAATCACTAAAAAGAGCAAAAAAAAAGAAATATTACTGATATGCTAGAAAAGAGAGAAAACAGAATTGTATAAAAAGCTCAATTAAAACCACAAAAGGCATACAAAGAGCAAATGATGAAATAGGAAGTAAGAACAATGTCAGTGAATAGAAAACTGTGACAACTTTGGTAGATTTTCATCCAAATATATCAATAATCACTTTAATGTCACGGGCTAAATATGCCAATTAAAAGACAGATACTGTGAGAATGGATCAAAAATTAAGGTCAACTTATACACTGTCTACAAGAAACCCATTTTAAATATAAAGACACATATAAATCTATACTAAAGAAATGGTGAAACATAAACCATACTAACACTAATCAAAAGAAATTTGGGGAAAAAAAGAAAAGGAAAGAAATCTGAAGTAGCTTTACTTCAGTAACTTTACTTTAATTTCAGACAGAGCAGCCTTAAGAATAAGAAAAATTAACAGAGAAAAAGAAGAGCATTGCATAATTAAAAAAGGGGACAATCAACTGGATATAATGGACATCTATAGACTAATTTATTCAACAGCAGCAAAATCAACATTTTTTTTCAAGCTCACATGGATTATTCACCAAGATAGACCAATTCTGGGACATAAAAACACCTTAACTAATTAAAAAAAAAAAATCCCACAAAGTCTGCTCTTAGACCACAATGGAATTAAATTAGAAATAAATAACAGAAAGGAAAATCACAAATTACTCGGAGATTTAAAAACATACTTCTAAATAACATGAGTTGTAGAAGAAATCACAAGAGAAATTTAATTTTTTTGAACTAAATGAACTAAATAAAAGTATAATTTATCAACATTTGATGGATACAGTGAAAGCAGTGTTTAGAGAGAAATTTACAGCAATAAGTGCTTAAATTGGAAAAGAAGAAAGATTGAAAATCAAAAATCTAAGCTTCTACCTTCAGAAACTGGAAAAGGAGAGCAAATTAAATCTAAAGTAAGCAGAATGAAAGAAATAAGAACGATTAGAGAAGAAATTAAAAAATCAACAAAATCAAAGGCTGATTCTTTGAAAAGATCAATAAAATTGATAAGCCTCTAGTCTAGAAAATATTCAAAGGACCTGAATAAATGTTTCTCTAAAATAAGATATACAAATGGAAAATATGCACATGAAAAGATGCTCTAAATCATTATTCATTAAAAAAATTCAAATCAAAACCATTGTGAGATCCTACTTCACACAAACTAAGATGGCCATATTTTTTTAAAGAAAAATAACAAATATTGGTAAAAAAGTAAAGAAATTGGAACCCTCACATATTAATACTAGGAATGTAAAATGGTGTAGCCTCTTTCGAGAACAGTTTGGCAATTCCTCAAAAATTTAAATGAAGTGTTACCACATAATCTAGTAATTCTACTCCTAGGTATATACCCAAGATAATTGAAAACACATGTTAATATAAAAATACACAAATGTTCATAGCAGCATTATTTTTTAATAGCCCAGATGTAGAAACAATCCAATTGTCAATCAACCGAATGAACAAAAGTGATATATCTGCATGATGGAATATTATTCAGCCATAAACAAGGAATGTAGTAAAGATACATGCTACAAGTTTTGGATTAACCTTGAAAATATTATGCTAAGTGAATATGGCCAAATACAAAAGGCAAATATTGTATGATTCCACTGATATGAAATGTCTAGAATAGGTAAATCCAAAAGGACAAAAAGGAGGTCAGCTGCCAGCAGCTGCAGAAAGTGGAGATAGAAAGTGACAGCTAACAGGCATAGGGTATCTTTGGGGGATTATGAAAATCTTCTGGAATTAGTAATGTTTGCACAACCTTGTGACTAGACAAACAAATATTGAATTTTCTACTTTCAAATGGTGATTTTGTGGTATGTGAATCATATTTCAATTCAAAAAATAAAGACTCCAAAACCTAAATATCATCACTACCCTCAGGGAGATAAAGAGAAATATATTGGATCCATAGAAAATTTTTAAATTACTATAAAAAAAAACTGGTAAAAAAATTTTAAAACCTTTTAGAAAGTAAAATTTCACAGCAAATTAGGGAAAAACTCAATAAAAAACAGGGAAGATACAGGTAAAAATATTCACACAAAGCAGAGCAATAATACAGAGATGGAAAATAAAAGGGAAAATGAAAAGATATAAATAAAAAGAAAGAAAATGAAAAGACAAGACCAGAGGACACCATCCAGAAAGCACACATGAGAAAATGGCTTAGTAACCTCATTGTCAATGAAATGATTCCAAACAATTTCAAAGTGAGGGACAGGGGTTTAAAATCATAATGCCCACTAATATTGGGAGCAAAGAGTAGAACCTATGAAATTCTATGTTGGAGATGGATGATATAGTAGTTCTCACAATACTAAGAATATGAATTTTTTTTTTTTAATCTTGATCAACATTACTAAAAACTAGAGATGACTGAGTGAGGTGTTCAAAACTCTGAAGGAAAATATTTTCTAACCCAGAATTCTAGAGCTAGTTCAGCTAAAACTTAAGTGTGATGGTAAAATAACGACATTTTTAAACAGGGGAAAAACTTTTTGACATTCCTCAAAAAGTATATTTCTATTGCAATTTTTCTCAGGAATTTACCAGAGAATGTTATCTACTAAAATGAGAAAGTAAACCAAGAAGGAAAACATGGATAAAGAAATGGGAGATCCAATACAGGAGAAAGAGTGAAAAGGAATCTCAGGAGAGCATTGAAGAAGATCACAAGTGACAGCTTCATACCAGGTTAGACAGAAGGAAATTAGTTAATATTGGAGCAGATGAGAAACCTCCAATAAAGGTTTCTTCAAGATTACATTGGTAGAACTGTCTATTCTGAATGCACTGCAAAAAGATGTAGACAATTCGTATTAGGATGATTTTGTAATTTAAAAATACATAGAAAAATAAGCAAATAAAAATGTTAGTTATTAATTACAGAAAAAACAAGCTGTATAGAAAAGAGAGTACTCAAAGAATGCTAAATGATGTAGCCATGAAACACATATACATAGCTGTATGGCTGTTAGCATAACTGACACCATATTGGGCCCTTACAACTTCTCCTTTCACTGACTCTACCCAGGACTGTACTGTACATACAGCAAATCACTTCTCTGTTATCAAGTGCTCTATAGTTAATAGACATTGTTTAATAATCATTAGGACCTGGTAGCCTCTATGCTCCGTTAGTCCTTAGGAAAACCTTCTGAGGAAAACCTTCCCTGATGTATTCCTGGCACCCATGAGACTAGTACCCATTCATAAGTCTTAACTTAGGAATGCACATCCTGTTTCCAAGCACCTATACCTTACCTCATACCCTATGTTAACTAAAAAATTGTCCTAATGGCCCCTCAGCAATGTGAGTGCAGCTGTCAGTGTTTCCAGATCATTGTCTACCCAATCCAGATCCCACCCTGTGAGTAAGTTACCCTATAATAAACTGATCCATTGATTATATGGAGCTGTCAGCCTCATTTTTTTTAGTCTCAAGAAGCCTTCTCAGTTCAGTGGGCACTTTTCGTTCCCTCTGTCCTCCAACAATAGTCATAGAAATGTTAACAATATTTACCTCACCAAAATTATGATCTAACTATAATAATAAATGGGAGGATGGGGAGATTGGAAGAGTGTGTGTTACTTGACCAGGACAAAGTAACATCTCTGGATACTGCTGGTACATTAAGGTGCACATGTTTACTTGTCTTGTTTTGTGTAGATAAAAGCTGTTGCTAATGGGACTCTCAGAAGCCAAAATGCTACAAAAATTAGTGGGCACTGATTGAGCACTTAAAAGCTATTAAGGTACTTTTCACCTAAGCCAAAGATTCCCATGTCAGGATAAGTTGGTCACCCACCAACCTCAAGAAAATATCCATACAATGAGATATACTATAAAATGTCACACATTTCCTAACCCAGTGGCACAACCTTTTAGGTATTAGTTTGCCTCCAAGAGACCCAAAGACTTAGCTAAAAAAAATTAATAGATAATAATAAGAAATGTGATCTTTAAGCTCTAAAGAGTCAAGCATGACACCTCCAGCACACCTGCCTATTTTATGTCTAAGAACTATGGTTCCAGAAATTATAAATATCTCAGAAAATGGCAAATTCTTACTAAAAATCAACCTGGAATTACAATGGCTATTGTGAGGAATGTTCCAATTAGACAAGATCATTTATTTAAGAAGCACACTTAAAAGCAAGGGTTCTCAAATCAAACGAACGGAATGGGATACCTATTTTGATTGGCATGCAGAAGCCTCATAAAAATTCCAAAATAGTTTCATGGAAAGATTTGTTGTAAAAGGCTAACGAAAAATTAAAGACGAAAGTGGTATCTGCAAGACTGTCTTAACTCCTACTGTTCCTCCCTATCCTCCTTTATATGAGTACTCTTTCAAGTAATCCTCTGTCTGAATTTTCTTTCCACTCTAAAGAGACAAGACTGTAAGCAAAAGTCCACCAAGTTAGTGGCCTTATAGGAATGTCCATATCACCCTCAAAGGTGGGCCACCATTTAGGCTTCTCCCAGAGCTGAAAGAATTCTGAGGGTTTTTCTGGTAAACTGCTACATTATTCCCTTAAACAGCCAAGGGAATTTTAATTAAATTAATTTTAACTAAGATTAAAATTAATGAAAATCTTTCCAGATTCTGGTAGATACCAGAGCAACACTCTACTTTTAACCCCACTTGGAACCTACAGATGGGATCCTGGGAAAACTGGCAAAAGCTGGCCAGGGGTGAGAAGTCTCACCATAGTCAACTCTCCTGGATCTGTGTCTGTAGTTCCCAACAGAAAGAGGAAAATCAAATATCTTCTGTACCTTCTTTGGGCACACTTCTTGAGTCTAAGGGATAACGCAATACTGTTGCGGGAAAGGGGGACTCTTCCAGGGCCGGAGTGTGTGCTCTTGCCTAACACTCGGAAATGAATTGTCCGAGGAGACACACATGCTGACAAAGCCAGAGACTTGATTGGGAAGGGGCGCCCTGGAGGAGAGCAGCAGGGTAAGGCAACCCAGGAGAACTGAGCCATGGGGCTCACAGTCTCAGATATTATGGTAATGGGGTTAGTTTCCGGGTTGTCTCTGGCCAATCATTCTGACTCAGGGCCCTTCCTGGTGCCAAGAGCATCGCTCAGCCAAGATGGATTCCAGCGCAAAGGATTCTGGGAGGTTGGTGGGACATGTGGACTCGCATCTCCTCTCTCCTTTTGACCCTTCCAGAATTCTTCCCCTTGGCGGTAGCCTGTTAGTTCCGCATTCCTTACCAGGACCTCCTGTTGTAAGAGAACGCATGTAAGAGGCTACTATCCTGCCTGGCCAGGGTGGTGGTTTCCTTCAGTGATTCCCGTAACAATGCTGTCAGAAATGTTTACTGTTTGTCCCTGCTGAAAACTGACAAGATATTTAGAAGTATTTTTTTTTAAGTAGTTGGTCAAATTAAAGGCTGATATTCTGTTTCAGAGCCTAACAGAAATTTTTTAGGCTTTCTCCCTGAAGCTAAAATAAAACTGCGTACCCAGAGGGAAAGAAAAGCGTTCTAAAGCCTTTGTGGAAGGATTTACTAAAACATTCCAAAGACAAACAGCTCTAAACCCAGAACATAAAAATCTTTTGATTTCCATCTTAGTTGGAAATCTTCTCCCTGATATAAAAAGCAAATTAAAGGTAGTGTGGCTGAATGGGTGGAACAACCTATGATGTCATATAAGTTGCAACCCAATTATTTGAGGAATTAAAAGCAACTGTCTTTATCATACAAATCTTTGCAAAGCCAGAAATGTAGCTCTAGAAACAATTCAGAGTCAGCTATCCTTTTTAACAATTACCCTCACCTATTCATCTCAAAAGGCTTATAGGTACTGTAAAAATTCTGGCCTTAGGAAACAAGAGTCCTTCTTAGAGGAATTTGCATTCTTTCCCTGTGCCTTTGAGATGTAAATGTCTTCTTGATCCCTCCAAGAACTCTTATCTAGGTCATCTCTTTGAAATACAAACTTCAGAGAGGTAATTCTTATCAGAAGAAAAACAAAAGGAGGAAAGGTTATTTTAAAACTTAGACAAATGAAAAATCTTAAGTGTCTTCTCTACAAATATTAATAAAAAACTTTAGCCATCTGAGCAGGTAACCATAAGTTACTCCACCTGTAAGAAATGTAATTTGGATTCAAGTTCTCTTATAACTAGTGAGTTTTGTATTATTGCACCTGATTGATGACTACAATTTTAAAATGAAAGCCTGAAGATTTCTGTGTCTGTACGTTTATGTGTGTCTATGTATATGTGAGGTAGATGTGTGATATTTTCTACCTATGAATGGTATTACTAAAATTAATTTGTAAAAGAGCTCTATTTTATTGGCTTAAAGAAGATTAAGGGTTTACATGAATTAAGAATTCTTAAAACTCTCAGAAATATAAAAGTAACTAACCCAAATGCTTTTCAAATCTACGTGATCTGGGAACTTATTTGGTATTAAAGCTAGTTTTGGGGGTTTAATTAAAACAGGCATGTCATTAGAGTTTCCAGCATTAAATATAATATTTTATTCTACCTAGGTTTAGGAAAGGTCAAATGAATTCATGTTATCTCTTACAACATTTGTCAGCAAGAAAAATAGCTTGGGATGATAGCTGATTTTGTCTAGTATCTCATGAAGTTTTTATTGGTAGTCTATATATAATTATTAGGAGCAGTGAATTACATAGATGAAAGTGGTACAAAAGTATAGAAATCAACTTTTCAACAATGATGAGGCTTTAGAAAATGTTTACTTAAAAGTAGTTTCTAAAACATTTTGGTAACTTGAAAACTTAGGGCTCTGCTGAGTTAAGTCAAATGATGAAAAGTCACTTAATATCTAGATCATTTCTAAATAAGATAAAATACTAAATCATTAATTGCTAAACACGGGTTTATCCACTTTTGGCTTCCTTTTTCAGAGAAACTAATTATATTGATGTCTATTAGTAAATATGTTTTGTGCCACACTAAAAAGTTTAGTATGAGAAAGCATATGTTTCTAGAAATTATAAGTACTTATAAATGTGCCAAGTTAAAGAATGCTAACATAAAAGATAGTTCATAGTTGCTTACTTAATTTTCATTAGAAATTAAGGTTTTTAAGGGTTAAGAATTCTAACATATGTAATTAAAGCTACTAGAAATAATAAGGGAACATCTCCTTATGCAAGGAAAATAGGATGCATGTTTTTCAGTAAAAAAAGGGATGAAGAATGGAGATGCATTTTGTTGTCGTTGTTGAGGGAAAAGGAAGCAGTTTTGCCCTAAAGTGAGGCTGTTTGTTTCAGAAGGCGAAAGAGAAAAAAACAGAACAAAATCTGAATGTAAAAAAAAAAAAAAAAAATTGGAGAAAGGGTGTCGAAAAGAAATCTTTTCAAAAGATATTTTAACATATGGTCAAACTGGCTGAGATTACATTTAATTAAGGTAAATAAACTTTAATATCAAAAATAATCTGGTACAAAACTAGATTGGAGTTTTTCTGTTAAAAGGATGACTATTTTTTTCATAGTGACCTATGATCCTATTTAAGTGATTTTAAACGTTTTGACATTTTTGACAAACTCTCCCAAATGAAAATATAAATGAAGCCTTTTTGACCTGGAAATAACTTTGGGATTTCCAGAGAGCCTCTGGAACATCTCAAAAGATTTGTTCTCGCCCCTTATATTGGGTTGGCCAAATATTTCATTCGGGTTATGGAAAAACTGGAACAAACTTTTTGGCCAACCCAATAAAAAAGAGATGCTAAACAAATTAGGCTTATTTGATATGTTAAATTACATGGGAAGCATTGTCAAATAAGAAATTATATTAAGTCTCTATGTTGTATTTCCATATGTTATAAGTAGTCCAGAAATTGTGTGAAATTCCTGGAAATCTCATATGTCCTGGTATAAGGGTATCATTTGTAATTCAAATTATTATTTTAAAATGTTATATACCAAAGATATGACTACATTTCCTTTTCAAGTAAACTTTCATTAGATCTGTAACAATGAACACTTTTAACATCTTTTGTCATTTTTCAAACAGTTATTGTTTTCGCAAAAGTGTTCTTGCAATAGTGCATCCTCTTCATGGAGATTCATAGGAAGAACTTTGACAAGTACAGGTTTCTGAAGTACACCTTTGTAAACAAAGATGGAACATTTACTTTTTCTCTGGAAAAGAAACATTTACTTGATTCCTCCAGAATTCAGAAATTCTTGATTATTCTTTTCATAGCAACTTAGTTATTTGCATAAGTTCAATTAGAATCTATTCTTCGTGTAATAGGACACAATTGGAAACACTGGCTATATTATCAAAGCTTTGACTGCAGTGTCACATTTGAGACAGATGTGCATAGATTCAGATACGACCAGACAGTTTTAAGAAAGTAGTAAGGTTGACTTTATGGAGCCAGTAAAGTCCCTTGGAGAAACAAAACTGTTCCTTTGCTTACAAGGTCCCAGAAAAGCCGTCTTGAAAGGATCTTAAATGGTTCATCATTGTTTTTGCTGCACTTGTGATAATCAGGCCAAGTTTAATGCAAACAGATTAGTTTCACTGTGATTATCTTTTGTAAAAAAAAAAAAAAAAAAAAAAATTGGAGGTAATGGTAGAGAGAAGAATTGTGTTTGCACTTTTGTCTATGTGGAATTCTGACCATGTTGTTTGCCTTTGAGGTTTTGTTATATACCTAGGGCTGGACTGGGTACTGAATTCTTCTAAATTCCTCAGATGTCTGTCTACAGCTCTCCAAACTAATGCTTCCAATTTTCTCCCGTTCTTTGGATTTGTAATCACTAAGAACAATGACTTGCCTTGAATCTCCTTGCAAGAGACTATACCAGGTTCTCCTCACTAACCAGATGGAAGCTAAACTTCAGGGACTTGAACCTCGTGTACACATCTCGTAGTTAAAGAAGGGTCTGCTTGACATCTGGTCCTGTGCAGATATTGGAGACCTTTGAATCACATTGACGAGGAAGAGAAGTAGCTGACGCTGATATAGACTGCTTCCACTCATGACACGGGGTTAAGACTTCCCACTTTAACTAAACAGAAAACCCTTTCTTTTCTTTCTTCCCTTTACTCTGGCATTGGCCTGGAAAGATAATGTCATCATCCATATATCTCCGGCCACTCCTAAGGGGGGTAATCTTTCAGACTGCTGGATTTGTCAAAAACTCTGATCTGTCCATAATGCTAGAGATGCCCTGGTCCTCCCTGTGACCAATTTTCCTTCTATTCTCAATGTTGCCATAATACTGTAGTTTTTCCCATCATAACTTTCTCCCTTATTTCCAATGCCTCAGTTTCTCTGGAATAAACTCAGTCCCCTTTCTATTGTGTTAGACTCTCTAACCCTGGGGGTCTGTTTTCCTGTTTCTGGTTAACAGTCCCAAACCTAAGGAACCTTGCATCCAGATTCTATACCAGAAAGGGACACAAAGCAAGGGTAGCCAAAATAAAACTACCTGTGTGATCTCGACCCTTAAATTTTACTGGCCTCCATGGCTGTCACCTTTCAGCCCTGAGCCACAGACTCAAACAGGAATTACCAAGAAGTAATCATGATTCAAAATTTGCTTCCTTTGTAAGATCACTGATCCCCTGACTAGGAGAAAGTACAAATGAAGCTATGATGGGAACCTCTCCTTAACTCTTTTTTTTAAAACTTGCTTTTAATTCTTTCTTTCTTATTTTTTATTTTTTTTAACATCTTTATTGGAGTATAATTGCTTTACAATGGTGTGTTAGTTTCTGCTGTATAACAAAGTGAATCAGCTATACATATACATATATCCCCATATCTCCTCCCTCTTGCATCTCCCTCCCATCCTCCCTATCCCACCCCTCTAGGTGGTCACAAAGCCACCTCCTAGAGAAATGGAAATCTGCTTAACTCTTGAAGATATTGCTGAATCTGCTGCTAAAGCAATAGCTGCCCAACAAAAATCCTTATACTCTCTGGCCAAAGTTGTTCCTGATAACAGGATAGCCCTTGATTATCTATCTTTTAGCTGAGCAAATCTGTGCTGTGGCCACCACCACCTGCTGCACCCGGATTAACACTTTTGAGGAAGTTAAAACTCAGTTCCGTAAGACCACTGAGAAAGACACTTGGCTTAAAAAGGTGACTCCTTCAATGAGGCCTTTCTTTGACTTATTTGATTTTGATTAGTTTGGGTCTTGGGGACCATGGACCTGAAGTGCTCTCTAAACATTCAGAATTATTTATAATAATCACAGTTGTCTCTCCAATGCCCCCTATTCTCTCAAAAGCTTTAAATGCATGGTCACAGCTGCTAATCACCAAACAAATGATCTAAGACTGGAAGACCAAAAAGTAAACAAAGAGAATGACCAGCTTAATATGAATCTAAAGTTGTGACCTGTGAATACCACAGAAATTCAGCAAAAACCATCATGACTTGAGGATAGCACACAGAGGATCAGGAAAAGCTGAGAGAACCACAGAGCAATAGCTGGGGGTGGCGCTAACTCCTTAAATGTTGATCACATCGCTCAGTGAACCTGTGTCTGATCAAAAAGGCGGAATTGTTAAAAAAAAAAAAGAGGGGACTTCCCTGGCGGTCCAGTGGCTTAGACTCCGTGCTTCCATTGCAGGGGGCATGGGTTCGATCCCTGGAACTAAGATCCTGCATGCTGCGCGGCACAGCCGAAATAAATAAATAAACAAATAAATAAATAAATAAAACCCAATCTCTGCCTTTAAAAAGAAAGAAACAAACAAACAACAGGCCCCAAATGGAGTTACTTGTGTTAAACCTCAGTCAGCAAACTAAGACTTAATACCTAGCCTAACTGCAGTTTCAGCCTCTCCAACGAATATGGTCTTTAACTAGTCAGTCTGACCATTACCTGATCAGCACTAGTTAGGTAATCTGTCCAACAGACACTTTCTGACCCCCAGAGGAAGGTGACCTTGCCTGAAACAATCCACTCTTTGCTAGAAGCTTCCTTTTCCCTCCTTACTCTGCCTACAAAAGCTTTCCATTTGGTACAGCTCCTTGGAGCGCCTTTCTATCTGCTAGATTGGATGCTGCCCGGTTCACCAATCATTGAATAATGCCAATTAGACCTTCAAATTTACTCAGTTTTGTTTTTTAACACAAATCAAACATTAAGATATACATACATAATAGTAATAATTACCACGATTAAAAGATAAAACAAGATATCACCTGAGAATTTTTCAGAATTGAATTGAAAAATGACTTGAGTCCTCGCATTGAAAGTCCAAATATCAAGGAGGTTGTCTTTGTTTTTTGAGCTGTTTCGACGGTTTTCTAAATGATTACCCCTCCTTCAAGTGATCCCTATCGGTCTCTTTAAATTTTGTAAACCACTTAATTTTCTATCACCTCGTATTTTCTTAGCATCTTTTAGCTTCTCAAAATCTTGAATCAAACTCTTCTCCATTATGTTACTTTGATCTCTTCATTTTTCCTATTTAGTTTCCTTGGTCCTTCGTAGTTTTCTGGAGGACTTTTCACTGTTGTATGCGACAGACCACATCACAGAAAGAACACTGAATAAATTAGAGTTATTGAAAGGTAGAGTTGGGAGCATGTGATAGATATATTTAAATATTTCTTATAAATATCATCAATAATAACTAACTTTGGCTATTGATTATCACTGCACTATCTAGCTATGAAGCAGAGCTATCAGAGTATTTTGAATACTTCAGGAGAAATATGAAGCTCAGGCCTTCAGCTAACCCTAAAGTTCTTTTCTGCATTTACATTAGTGACATTCTCTAATCCTTAATCCTCAGACATGTATGTTCAGTAAACTCACAGAACCATGTCTTGATTAAATACAGCTGTATAACTACCCAAAGCACAGGTTTAACAGCAATCTTCTTGTCATCGTTCAAAAATATTTTAAAACCTTAACACAAAAGGTTACAAATTAATTATTTGTAATGTCCTAAATCCCTTTATTGCATCTCTAAAGCTCCCACATTTTTTTCGCTCTCACTTCCTAACAAGCACTTAAAAAAATCTTAGAAACACATCATTAATTAGAAGAATCCTCAGCCTTGTTTTCTTTTCTTAGCTGATTTACTCAGCCTCTTCTCTGCAATCCTCTTCTTTTCCAGGCCTTTCCTTAACTTTCCCTATGACGCCCTTTTTCCCCTAAGATCCTTTGAAACGGAACTTTCACTAGAGCAGAGAGAGGAAGTGGAGCCTTAGCCCTTCCCTGACCTCTTGGGGACAAACTGCCCTTCACTGAAGGCTCTTCTCTTCCATTAGAACCGAATAATGCCCTTGCCTGTAATCCTAATTGCTTAGTTTGTCTTTAAGAAAATTTTCTGGGATGTTACCCTCTGAAGAACCAAAATAAAAAGCTTCCTAGAGAGTGTAGAAAGTAGAGTAATCCTGTTTTAGGGGACATCTCTTCTAGGTTTGGGCTTCTGCCAGAGGTCCCCCCTTCCTTTTGTAATATAATCTAATTCAAGATAGAAGAATGTTTTTAGAACCTAATGCCTTGGTAATCAATTTAGGTTTAAATATTTCATAAATTTAGAACTTAAGGTTTCAGTTGTGGGTGTTCCTTAAGAAAGTGGTTTCTTAAGAAAACTGGACCTGTTGACTTTCTGGACAGTGCATAGATTTTATGAGGTATGATGATGAATTAGCTATAAAAGCAGAAGGATTTACAGATGCTATTTCCTGTTAAATGCACATCCGTTAAAAAAGGGAAGATAATTGTGCTGTACAATTTATATTTCAAATTTTGCCTCACCTAGATATTTGAAAACTGGTTTAAGGTGTTAGCCAAACCAAAAATGCAGTTAAATTCACCCAATTCTGATTTATACCGTGTAGTTAAGCCCATTTCCCATTGGGCTGCTTCCCAGAGTGCACACTATCTGTCGACTGCTTTAAAGTATAAACGAAGTTCAGCAAAACATTATATAAACAGAAGGGAATTATTCTGTTTTCCTGCATCAGACTGAAATGCAATCCAACATATGATTTATACTCCATATTATTGGCCTTGTTTTTTAGTGTAGGTCAAAAAGAAATGTCTTTTAAGAAAACAAACTTATGGTTACCAAAGGGGACGGGAGGGGGGAGATAAATTAGGAATTTGGTATTAACAGATACTACTATATATAAAATAAACAACAAGGACCTACTGTATAGCACAGGGAACAATATTTAATGTCTTGTAATAACCTAAAATGGAAAAGAATCTGAAAAAGAATATATATATGTGTATAAATATATATGTCTGAATCACTTTGCTGTACACCTAAAACTAACACAACACTGTATATTAACTATACTTCAATTTAAAAATGGTTAAAAAATATCTTTTAGGTATATAAAGATAAATTGTGAGCCATTATTTTGTACTATAATCAAAACACTCATTGATCTGCACCTGGGAGAGATTTAAAGTTATTCTCAATGTTGTCTTAGTACCTCTGATATTACTTTCAAATTTCATGGGAATATTACTATAAAACTAAGATGTACATAAACATGTTAGTTCATTAAACACTGGGCAAACACAGATTAACATGATTATTTAATTTCACCTCTAACAAATATAAAGATAGCACAAAATCTATGTATTTTCTCCATTTCAACTTTATTATATAGAGCAAATATGAAAGGTTAGTACCTAAATATGTGGTATGAATATCATTACAGTTAGTGTTCTCAAATGAATTTTTAGTCTTTAGGAGATGAACTGCTGCATATTGTATTCAGTTTGGTTTAAATAACCACCCCCAAAGTTCAGATAAGTATCTGAACTTTATCCGAACTATCCAAACTTCCTTTAGTTTGTGATTCAAGTCTGAAAATCTCATGAGAACAGATGCTCTTGTAGCTTTCCCTTACTTCCTGCTTCATTGTGAGAACCAGGTTTCCAAAGAAATTCTTACATGCATAAGAAGTCTGAATGCATGATGCTTGTTGGGGACTTTTTCTCCCATTTAAGTTAAAATCTGTTATGGCTTTTGTCCAATTGAAATTTCAGGTCTTTTCCTTCTTATTATCTCCATGATGTTCTGATAGCTTTGACCACGATTTTCAGCTTGAAACTCTTCCTCCTTAATCCTCCATGGCATTAGTTTCTCTTGATGCTCCATCTATCTTTCTGGTCTCCCCTCAGTTTTTGCTTTGACATTTGCTTAATCTAAATACCCCTTCATTGTTTGGGATTTCCCAGGCTCTTAATTCATACAATAAATATACATTGAGCACTTTCTATATGCCTAACACTGTTGTAGGTACCAGGTTTATAGCAATAAACAAAGCAGGGGAAAACAAAATCTTGCTCTCATGGAATGTAACTTTTAGTGGGGGTAAACTGATAGGCGAAACAAACAAAAAGAAATAAAATATTTAATGTACTAGATAGTTTTAAGTACTATGGGGGGAAATAAAGAAGAGTAATAGGGGAAGTCCCAAGAAGGGGTAGAGTAGAAATGGGGTTGTTATGGTACATCTCACTGAGAAGATGCCATTTGAAAAAAGACCTGAAGGAGGAGAGGTCATGGGCTATCTGGAAGAAGGCCACTCCAGGCAAAGGGAACAGCATCTGAAAAAGCTTGGAGACTAGCATATGTCTGGTCTGCCTACTGTCTTCCTTTTCTTCTCACGCTATACATTGTCTATTTCCGTGGACTAAGTTATCAACAAAAATGCTCATCACTCCCAAATCTGTATCTCTATTTTGAGTGCCATACTCTAACTTCCTGCCAGACACCTGAATGTGTTATGAGCATTACAAATTCAATATACCCCCAAACTTAACATGTTTCTTCCCTCTGATTTCTTCTATTATCACAAAAACATCCACATAATGATCAAAGTCAGAAACCTAGGAATCCTTTTAAGTTTCTCCTTTTCCCCTACTTTCCACATCAAATTTGCTTTTCCATTTAACACTATTTATTAAGAAACTGCCTCTGTGCTATATGCTGTGGTGGAAAGGTTAATCAGTGTGCTAAATACCTACTAAATGGTTTTTCTTTTTTTCCTTTATATTTGTCTACATCTCCACAGCTACAGCCTAAGTGTGTCATCAGGTTATAGTAACAGTCTCCCAGCTGGTGTCCTGTCTCACCAAAGTGCTCACATTTTCCTTCCTAGGGTCTTTGCTTTCAAAGTTATCCTTTAAATATAAAAATTATAAACAATCAAGGACAATGAAGAAAGGAAAATCTTGTACTGTGACATCTAGGAAACAATTCCATTTTAACTTTGAAATAAAATGCAATTTTTCTTTTTTTTGGGGGGAAAATCAGCAAAGAAACAATGGATGCTGCGAACCAGACAGAGTAGCGTGTCACATAGTAAATGCTCAGGAAGTGTTCCACACTATTATTTAAGTATTGACAACTTCTTATCATGCTTACTACGTATCAGAGGAGCTGGACAGGTAACCCCAACGATGATGACCGCACAGACATCTGCCTATCATTGGAAATAATTACAATACTCAGAGGAGTAGAGCAAGTGATTAAATACTTACGTTAACTACGAAATCATATAAGATGATTCCACTTGAAAACTTAAAGACCGGAGCGATAGATAGATAAATGGACAGCAGCCCTAAAAGAAAGTGCCCTCCACCCCAGTATCACAATCCAATTACCAAAAACTTCCTAAGAAGAAAGAGAATCACTGAAAGGTTAGGAAAACCCTGGGAAATTTTAAACCCCATTTCTCTTTTGAGAATTATTAAGGAATTTGTGGAAGATTCATGGTAGTCATAAAAAAATATTTAGAAACTTTTTTTCTAATTTTCTATTGAAGCTAAAAGAATTACAAATTCCAAAATTTATATGTCTACCCATACCCTCTCCCCTAAACTCCATCTCTACTCTGCTGTGTACTAAATATCTCAAAGTTAGTGTATCAAATATAATTCCTGATTTCCCTTGCCACTACCCCTCCCAGCAATCTGCTCCTTTCCCTGTTTCCTCTATCTCAGTGAATGGCACCACTGAGTACCAAATTTCTCAGGCAAACAATCTAGGAGTAATCCTTGATCACTCTCCTTCCCTCACTTCCATGTGCAGAGCCAGAGAAAACTCACTGAATTCATCTCCTTCTCCATTGCCACCATCATAGTCACATCCACCTTCATCTTTTCCCTTGACTATTACAACAGCTTCCTAACTTGCCTCTCTGCTTCTTCTGTCTCCCTGTAGTCTACCTATATCCTAGTTATATCAGAGTAACCTTTTCATTTAAAAAAACCATAATTCTGATAACAGGGCTTTTCTGCTTGAAGTTTCCCTATCAGGATAAAATCTAAATCCCTTATCATTATCTACAAAGGCCTACATGATTTGGCCCCTTCCTATTTCTCAGCCCTTGTGTTCACTCACTATTCTACACTATTCTACTACCTCTACTGTTACAAATGGGTAGGAATGCTTTTAGCTGCAAGCAATAGAATATCTGATAAACAATGGCTTAAACCATAAGGACATTTATAATTTACTTACCCAAAATCCCAGAAATAGGTAAACTCAGAATTGGTCCACAAGTCAATGTGATCAAGGACCCAGGCTAATTTTAAGTTTCTATTTTACCATCCTTAGCATGTTGGATTGTAGTCCCTAGGCTTAGTGCCTCATGGTTACAGTGTGGCTGCTATCATGCCATTCTTCACATCTGCATTCTAGGCAGGAAGAAGAAGGAAGCGAGAGAAGTTGTAGCTATCTTTTTACTTGGAAAGTAAAAGCTTTACCAGAATTTTCCCTATGTCTCATTACCCACAAATAGACTTCTCTGTAAATATCATTGTTTCAAAGTAGGTTAATGATCAATCTTGGCAATATGAGGTGTTGGGAAAGCTACTAACTTTCAAACACCATATTGGCAAGAGGCAGGTGAGAAAGGACTTGTCTACTGGATGAGCCAAATAATATTATTTGCCACACTGGCCTTTCTATTCCATAAATACACCAAGGTAATTCCTCCTTTAGGGCCTTTCCATGAGCTATCCCCACTGCTAGGAATGCTTTTCCCACATAACTTTTCATGACTTCCTCCTTTTGGTCATCCAGGTCTTACTTCAAATGTCATCCCCTCAAAGAGACTCTCTCTGATTACCCTGTCTGCAACTGTCCTCCGCAAACCTAAGTTACTCTTTATTCCATTATGCTATTAAATTTTTAAAGCACTTAGAATGAGGAGGATGACAGAATGGAAAAGCAACTACTTCCCTACCTTCCAAAGATGGAGAAGTAAAAAAAGAAAATTACACATTAGCTGGGAAAGAAAAAAAAAGAACAAAAATGAACAAGTAAAATTTAGTTAGCTTCCCTTTTATCAAATATCCACGCTGTCCATGTCCACTATCCTGCCCACCCCACTCACGTTATCCAATTTCCATTCCAGAGCTAGAAGTAACTGACCACTCTGGGAGTGTTGAGCAGATGACATAGAAACTGCCTGTAAAGGAGGTGTTGTGTGCTGACCCACTGCCAGGGAGTAATTGTTTCAAAAGGACAGCTTGCTTCTGGCATTAAATACTAAAATTAAGACTTGACTTCTCAGCCTTCAAAGTCTAAACGTTTGGCATCAATAGTAGAAATCTAGCATTTTCAGTGCTCATATGTCCAAAAGCTGGAGAGCTGGAAAACGCTAGAAGTCCCAAATTGGTGTACACTTTGGAATATTTGGCCCAGGAAAATGTATATCCTCATGCTGCAGGAAGTTGGTTTGCAAAAGAAGGCTGAATTGGGGCCAAAAAGCAAGCACCATTTACCAGAGTGTAGATGAAATATGATAGTTTCCTGCACAAAGTTTCTTTTTAGAAGTTATTTGCAGCTGCCATGACACATCTTTAAAGCTGTAATAGGCAGAACTGTTATTTAGGAATTCCGACGCAGGAAAACAAATCTCAATTGTTTACATTTAAACATGATATAGTGAAATACTAAGGGATAAATGTAAACATTACAGATTGGACAAAGCAATGCATGTGATGCATGGCTCAAATCACAGCATAGACTTAATTGGTCCAGAGCAAAAGCAGGAATTTTCATTTTCATAGAAAAGCTGTATTTACTATTATCCTACTTAATAGACTTTATGATGTTGTGTTGAGAGAAAAAAACATTGTCTTAGAAAGTGTTTAAAGTCAAAGTAATATCATGATGGAGCTCCACTGCTTTTAAAAGAAAGCTTTAATTCTTAATAGATAATAGTAACCTTAACCACACTTTTTATTCCCTTTGAAGAAAGAAGCATAATTATAGAAACTCACTACGCAAAATTTACTGGTTAACGAAAAGCATTCAGTGTGTGATTTGAAAAGTTAGAAACTATGTGTAACCAAGACTGGACTATTAAAATAGATTAAAATTTGGCAAGCGGATAGGAAACAGAGAATGTCTGCAGAAATGAAGAGTTCAAAACAAAAAGAATGAAAAAGATAAATTAATAAGGAGAGAAATGCAGAAGACAAAGGGGAGAGATTTTTAATATTATTTTTCAGTTTATTCTATTCAAGAATAACTTTGAGAGTATCAAGAGGCAATTTCCAATGGATTTTCTATTCTCTGGTGACATTGGTAGTAATTTAAGGAAATATCTAAGGAAATGGGTCATTCTAATAAAAAAAAAAATTGGTTTTGAGTTCCTTGTTGAATCCATACTCTTAGTTGCAGAGATGGTTGCTAACGGTAGAAACGCCTTTAGTATTCTTCATTCCCTATCTGGCCACCACCCACACAAACCTGTCCACCGATCTGTTGCTGTTTCTATGAGATACTGTTAACTGCAGAAACGCAATCCTTTAGTGAGAATAAAGCCACAGACCTGGGCTGATCTGTTTTGTTTTGTTTGTTTTGTTTTGTTTTTAGTGGCTTTATATTGATCTTCACCTTAAAACCCAAAAGCAAAGCTCCTAGGTCTGGAGCCTGACTTCCTGGATTCAAAATTGGCTCTACCACTTATTTACCATGTGACCTTAGGCCAGTTATTGACCATCTCTTGCCACAGTTTCCTCACCTGTACAACAGAGGTAATACTAATAATGCCTAATATAAGGGCATAGATAAGGATTGCATAAGATAACGCACATATAGTGCTTAGAATGGTTTCTGGAATTTAGTAAGTCAGAGCTATTATTATGATTATCTTATGCCATGTAATTGGTTGGGGAACAAATATTAATAAATAAACCTCGATTGAATCTGCTTCCCCTGTACCCATATGAACAAAGCACACTATCCTACTCTCTAATTCCAGGCTGTGATTGAGGCAGAGACATTTAGTCCTTACCAAATAGTCCATACAACAGACCAGATGTAGTCCCTACATTTATTTGCCAGTCACCCTTGCTGTTAATTAAAACCATATAGCTATCATCCGGCCAATGCATGAGAGAAAGTGGTGGATACCTCTTCCAGGCCTATCCAGCTCTCTCTTCCTCAGCCACAGCTCAAGACCATGAGCTCTGGATGGTGAAGTTGCCAGATGAAGGATGGAATCCCAACATGCATCAGAATTTTCATGAATGAGAAATAAACTGTCTTGGACTAAGCCACTGAGAATATTGTTTGTTTGTTACCGTAACATTGCCTAGCATAACACTCACTACCACAGAGATCAAAATCATGCAGAGCTCCTTAGTAAAGGGATTACAAAAACAAAACATTGTTATTCCAATCCCTTAATAATGACCGGTGAAATCTGCTTTCTCAATTAAAGAAAATTCAGTACCTTTTTCTCTTCTTAATTTCCCACTGGCACAGTGGCCAATCTGATACACAGTACTTTTATTTTATATCCAACTTAGTGTTATTTCAAATCTGAGGGGCACATTTACCACGGCCTCAACTCTCTAGACTGTGTTTTTGAAGCTAAAAATTTAAATATAAATAAAATTAGTGTATTTCTGCTGATTCCTCTCACTGGAGGGTGTAGAACGCATAGCAACCATTCGAGATATTAGCAATAGTTCACATAGAAACGGTGATGCAAGAGTGTGGCACTTGCACCCTTCAGGGACTCTCTCTTCCCCCTTAGTGTTGTCTCACTGGTTTACGTTTACCTCAGTATTTCTTCCTTTTATAATCATTAGGCAAGATACTACCCTATTATTTCATATGTTTATTTGAGTCACTAGTGGATTTATGTTTAGTGAAAAGATGGATGTGCTGTGATAAAGCTCAATTGTTAACTTCATTTGAAAAATTCTTTAAGGACGTCTTGCTCTTCAGAGTTCTAAAAAGTAGTGATAAAATACAAATACAAAATCTCTCAGAAAGACCAAAGATCTCCCTTGCCCTACCCAAAAGGCTTAGCACATACTTAAAAACAAAAACAAAACAAAACAGTGGACTGGAAAATGAGAAGTCAAGGACTAAAGCTATAATGATGACATGAAGTTTGATTTGTATGTCCTGAGGTTTTTAAGGGCAGACATTGATAAATCAGAGATCTGCCTTAGGGACCACAACGGTCCTATAATCTAAAGTACAGGAACTCGTTTAGGGAAAGAAAATACATAAAAGAAATTAGCCTGAAAGTCTCATTGGATAAGGTGTTTTTAGTATTCAAGACTAAATTTTTGAAAATGAGTTTCTGTTGCCAGGTCTATTTTTATAACTTTATTCAATTAAAAGTTTTAAGAGACATATTTGCAAAGTTCTAACAGAACCCAGGCAGCTAAGAACTCTGGCTTCTGATATTTTAGTGAAAAGCCCAAGGTACAGTCATCATTTATTCATATTAAATTGTGGATTTTATAAACAGAAATAAAAAGGACAAAATATTTTTGAAGTAATGCATTTTGAATGATAAAAAACTGTTCTATGCTGTTCTCTTAAGCATTCGTACTACTTAATAAACATAGGAAAATGTGTCACCAGAAAAGTTTCACAGTCCTTTTCTACCTGAATAACAATAATCTTCTTAAAATATGTAAAAATAATTGCTTGCTTATTTGTTTGTCTGTTTTTAGGTTAAATATGCTTTGATGACATGCCAATGAGAAATATATTAGCAAAATGAAGTGGAGCAATTGAATGGTTGTGCAGATAATTTTGTTTTTATAACTGTTTTCATCTAAAATATTAAAGTGATTTAGTCTAAAATATTTTTAAAACACCTTCAAAAAATGAATTGTAGATCTAAGTTCAGCTGTTACCTAGACAGGAGATATCTTGTGTGGTGAGCTACCACAAAACAAAGGATAAAGGAATTTTTATTGCTGATATAAATTATCTAGTTTTCCTGCTGACATAGTTTCTTTTCAATTTACCTCTGAGGATACAAGTTACAGGAAATTATAGCTCTTTGGGGATATTCTAAACACTGTGACTTTCTCATGAGGTATACTTTACTCATGTTCTCTCTGTTTAGTTATTTCTTATTCTTGGTAATCCCCCTGAACACTAGTCTATACTAGGACATTCTTTGCAAAATCAGTCATTCATTTCATATTTGTTTTGTCTTCTATATGTGAATCTGGGAAACAAAATTATCCTGAAGCTTGCTTGGGTACTGTGATGGTTAATTTTATGTGTCAAATTGTCTGGGCCATGGGGTGCCCAATATTTGTCAAACATTATTCTGAATACTTCTGTGACAGTGTTTTTCGATGAGATTAACACTTACATTGGTGGACTTTGCTTAAAGCAGATTGCCCTCCCTAATGTAGGTGGACCTCATCCAATCAGTTGAAGACTTGAATAGATCAAAAACACTGCTCTTCCCTGAGCAAGCGAGATTCTACAGCATATTGCCCTCCAATTGGAACTGCAGCATCAGTTCTCCTGGGTGTCCAGCCTTCCACCAATCCTGCAGATTTTGAATTTGAGAACTTGACAGCCTCCATAATCATGTCAGCCAATTTTTTATATTTAATTTTTATTTTTATATCTATATTAAGCTATATATAGATAGACAAAGATATAGATATGTGTATCCTATTGGTTATGTTTCTCTGGGAAAACCCAACTAATACAGCACTAAGTACAGAAGTACATAAAGGTTATTCTCAACTATCTCTTGAGGGGAATATGTTAACAGGACAATTCAGATCAGTTCAAATCATGGCCAGCAGCTTCCCCATGGCATTACTATATTTTTATAAGAAAAACCAGATAATCAAAACCATGTAAAATGTTGTTTAAATTTCATGTCCTTTTTTTACCAGGTGCCTTGGATTATTCTCTTCTCTAACCATGGGGAACACTTCCTTGTTTTGCTTCAATCTCAACTACCTAGAAAAACAATAAGAAAAGAAGTTTCTGTTCTAAATATCTGATAAACCATCAGAGTATAAAATTCTAGAAGATCAATCTAATTCTATTCAGCTCTCTTGGAAGTGAGCCCCATCCATAATCATATGAGAGTTGATTCTTTTTTTTAATTGAAGTATAGTTGATTTACAATGTTGTGTCAGTTTCTGGTGTACAGCAAAGTGATTCTGCTACATATGTGTGTGTGTGTACATGTGTATATATATTTTATTCTCATATATATATATTCTTTTACAGATTCTTTTCCATTATAGTTTACTATAAGATGTTGAATATAGTTCCCTTTGCTATACAGTAGGACCTTGTTGTTTATCTGTTTTCTATGTAGTAGTTTGTATCTGCTAATCCCAAACTCCTAATTTACACTCCCCCTCCCCCTTTAGTAACCATATGTTTGTTTTCTATGTCTGTGAGTCTGATTCTGTTTTGTAAATAAGTTCATTTGCATCATTTTTTTAGGATTCCACATGTAAGTGATATCATATGATATTTCCTTTCTGTCTGCCTTACTTCACTTAGTATGATAATCTCTAGGTCCATCCATGTTGCTGTAAATGGCATTATTTCATTCTCTTTTATGGCTAAGAGAGTTGATTCTTAATAAATGCTCCTGAGGACACAAAGTCGAGAGCACAAAACAAATCAACTAACTAAATGTTCATCTTCACAGCACACACTTTTCCTTCCATGCATTTCTTTAATTTATAAAAGGTGGAGGAGATAGGAGACAAAGTTAGAAGGTGAGGCTCTGTAGTACTGTTTGAATGAACAATGTAAAAATACTTAGAGGATCATGGAACCATGACAGACAGGCGCCTCTTCTCTTGAAAAGCTTCAGAATGTCAACCAAGGGGATATTTCAAAGGTGAGATCCAAACAAATACAAATCTTTAGGAAATTAGGCAGAATGCATGTGGTGAGTGAATATGCTTGAAATGGAAGAAAAATCTTAGAGTTGAGATGTATTTTTTTCATTCAACAGACATTTATTAAACACAGACTGTGTGTCAAGTGCTATGTTATTTGCTAAAGTATATCAGTTTTGAGCTTGGATTGAAACGCCTGATGCTAGGCAAACGGAGATGTAGTTTTTCTCTTCATTTGCTACCAGCAAGTTCTCCAGTCACAACTAGCACTCAATGTTTAAAAGCACATACTTTACTCAGACTCTCATACATAAGAATGAAATATGTGTTTTAAAAGTATTTTTCCCATCTAGATGTTTGTTTTTGAAGGAACAGTAACTTAAGCCAAAGAAAAGATTGGAAAAGAATGATAAGTTTAGAGGAAGGAAAATGGAGACAGAGAAAAGGGAGACAGAGAATGAACAAAACAGGGTAGAGAAAAATGATTATGGGAGAATATTTAGACCTTCTTGTTCTCCTTAAACACACCCAGCACATACTTAGCTATTCTACCCACTAGGCCAAAAGGCACAGGGATTGGCATCCCAAGTTCCATATGAAAGGCTCATGTGAACAACTGTTTTTTGATTTTTGGGGTGCATGTGTGCGCGTACGCGTGTACCCATAGCAATTAAATTCTGATTTTATTTGTGAGTGCTAAGGTTTAACTTTACATGAAGATATCTAAATAACAAAGATGGGGCAATAATAAAATTCGAATTGCTTTTCAATTTAAAGTTTTCTCCTAAAGAACTCTTACAACAAGAAGAAAACCAAAGCACAACTGGAAATATTTAGAAAATCACAACAATAAAAAACCAAAGGCTGTTAAATAAACCAATGTTTTACTAAAATGAAAACTGATAGCCTTGTTTAAGGCTTGTTTATAGACATAAACATGTTTATTTCCCAGCAAGAAAAAACAAATAAATTAATAATTTAAATGAGAAGTTAGAAAAATGACAAAATGTGCATAAGGGAACAATATAAGGAACTTCATAAAGACAAAAACATAAATTATTTTTTAAACTATAAACAGAAACAGTAAAGATAAATCTAAATGTTAGTGCTTTAAAAATTATTGGTGCATAAGGTTATACTAATATTCTAATAAAATACAAAATTTCCTAGAATACAAATTACCAAAACTGACAAAATAAGACCAAAGATGGCAAAAAGCAAACCACCAAAAATCAAGACAAAGATGAATAATAAACTAGAAAAAAACTGCAGTAAATAAGACAAAGCATTAATGCTCCTAAAATATAAAGAACTATTTACAAATCATATCAGGAAGACAATCTAATTAAAAAATGATCAAAGGACATTCACAAGCATATGAAAAATATGTTTTAACTCACTAGTAATTAAAGAAGCACATATTAAAACAACAGTAGATTTTTTTACCATTAGCAATTTTAATAAATTATACCCACTATTGATATAAGCGTAATTTTTTACAACCTTTTAGGAGGGTAATCAGGCAGCAGCTATTAACATCTTATGCCTGCATATATTTTGGTCTAGTAGTTTTACTTCTAAGGAATTTATCCTACAGAATAAAGGAGCACATGTGCACAAAGATATGTATGCAAGGATGTGCATAAAAATGTTTCCAATAGTGAGAAGTTGGAAATAAATATTCATTAATATGTGGATAAAAGTATAGTACATCTCTATAATGGACTATTACACAGCCTTTAAAAAGAATGAAGTAGGCTTATATGATATAATAGAACATGGAACAGTATTCAAGATACACTGCTAATTTTTCTTTCAAAGCAAGTAATGGAATATTACGGAAATAGTAATCCAATTTTTAAATAATAAGTTCAGAATACAAAAATATTCATAGATGTAAAGAAAAAAAGCCAGAAGAATATATACCAAACATTAACAGGGATATTTCCAAAGGGCAACATTACAAGAGTTTTGTACTTTGTATTATTCATATTCCTAATCATTAAATGTTGCATTACATTTTTAAAATTGCAAAAAAAAATCTAGTAATACAAAACTAAGTTTTAGTAAAACTTCTTTGTAGAAAAAATGAACAGTTACCCTAATTATCTTAACTGCTTACAGGCAAATGAAGATACCTGGTTGGCAATACCTGGATTTATTACTATGAAGAGCTAATCTAGATTTTTGTTTGTTTGTTTTGACTATGTGTAAGAAGTGAGCTACTTAAACTAGAATAGGCCCTGCATTCTGAAAGGGAGATGCTTTCTGGGACTGCAGATGGCCACTGGATTGACTACCAATCCAGTATGTATGTACCACTCCATAATAAATCATGAAGTGATTCTTACTTAGGGCACTATAAAGACAAGTAAATGAAATCATCCATTGATTTGAAACCAGACTATGAAAAATTTAGTAGATATGTTATATTTACAAAAGGAATGGTACACAGCTCTAATTACAAAGTAATTCTAAAGTACCTATGACAGAGAAGGCCAGTTGCCCAATGTCCATTCTCCCTTTCTTCCTTATTAAGAGAATTCAAGATTTTTTCTGGGACAGATATACTCCACAGCTGAGCCTTCATTTTGCAACCTTCTTTGCAGCCAGGAGTGGTTAATGAGACATAAGTAAAAGTCACTGAGTAGGATTCTTAGGAAAGTTCTTTAAAGGAACTACTTTATCTATGAGGTGGTGTACCCTTTTACCCTTGACCCCTTCCTCCTCTTCCTGCCTGGAGTGTGGCCTTGATGGCTGAAGCTCCAGCAACCATCTTATAAAATGAGGTGCTAATGAAGAGGGATGAGAATAGGGATATTGGAGCAGAAAGACAGCAGAAGATTTGGAAAATAACTGAAATCTTAAAGTTACCATATCAACCCTAGACTGCCTACTTATGGGCTTCTTTTTCATGCAATACTGTTACTTCATGGCCTAAGTATTTAACTACATTTTAATGAAGTATTGTTACTCCATGGAAAAGTTACTGTTACTAGCAAATACCTATAAGTACCAATGCTTCCTTATTAGTTGATACCAATGTGCTTACAAATGTCTAACAACCAACTTTCAGAAAAGAAAGAAAGGTAAGTATAAGTCACCATGGACAACTACAGATTATCAACATGAAGTCATTGAACTGACTGGAGAGTTGTTCACATACTGTAATTAAAATGGGAAAAATTAAAGCTAAGGAGAGACTATTAAAAGCAGTAAGGGAAAAGCAACAAGTTATGTATAAGAGACTTCCCATAAGGTTATCAGCTGACTTTTCAGCAGAAACTCTGCAGGGCAGAAATGAGTAGCACAATATGTTTAAAGTGATGGGAGGAAAAAACCTACAACTAAGAATATACTATCTGGCAAAAACTTATATTAGACAAAATAGCCTTTAAGTCAAAAACTAACAAGAGACAAAGAAGGGTATTATATAATATATGACATTATATAGTAATAAAAGGACTAATGTACTATGAAGATATAACAACTGTAAACATATATGCACCCAACAATAGAGAACCAAAATATATGAAGCAAAAATTGAAAGAAAAAAATTGAAGGTAGAAATACACAGCATCACAGTAATAGCAGAATATTTCAATTTCATTTCAATAATAGATAGAATAACTAGGCAGAAGATAAATAAGGAAACAGACTATTTGAACAACACTATAGAACAAATGGACCTAACAGAACATGCCACCCAACAGCAATAGAATACACAGTCTTCTCAAGTGCATAAGGAACATTCTCAAGGATATATTACATGATAGGTCACAAAACAAGTCTTAACAAATTTTAAAACATTGAAATTATACCAAGTATTTTTTCTCACCACAATGGGAGGAAACTAGAAACCAAAGCAGAAGGAAAACTGCAAAATTCACAAATATATGGAAATTAAACAATGTAATCCTGAACAACCAATGAGTCAAAGAAAAAAATCAAAAGGGAAATCAAAAAATATCTTCAGACAAACAAAAACAAAAACACAACATGCCAAAAAAATGGGATGAAGCAGAAGCAGTACTAACAGGGAAGTGTATAGTGGTAAATGCCTACATTCAAAAATGAATAAAGATCTCAAATAAACAACCTAACTTTATACCTCAAGGAACAAGAAAAAGAAGAACAAATTAAGTCCAAAATTATCAGGAAGAATATGAAGAAAATAATAAACATGAGTGCATAAATGAAATAGAGAATAGAAAAATGATAAAAAATAATCAAAGAAACTTAAAGTCAGTTTTTGAAAAGATAAACAAAATTGGCAAGCCCTTAGCTAGGATGAGAAAAGAGAGAGAAGATTCAAATAAACAAAATCAGAAATGAAAGAGGAGACATTAAAACTGATGCCAAAGAAATTTAAAAAAAAGGATTATAAGCAACTACTATGAACAATCAAATGCCAACAAACTTAGAAGAAATAAATAAATCCCTAGAAATGTACAACCTACTAAGACTGAATCATGAAGAAATAGAAAATCTGAACAGATTTATAACTAATAAGGAGATTCAATCATTAACAAAAATCCTCCCAACAAAGAAAAGCCCAGGACCAGATGACTCCACTGGAGAAATCTGTGACATTTAAAGAAGAATTAACACCAATCCTTCTCAAACTCTTCCAAAAAAATAGAAGGGAAAGGAATGCTTCCAAACTCATTTTATAAGGCCACATTACCCTGTTACCAAAGCTAGACAAATACACTACAAGAAAACTACAAACCAATATCCTCGATGAACACAGAAGTAAGAATTCTTAATTAAATATCACCAAACTGAAATCAATAGCACATTAAAAGGCTCATACACCATGACTAAGTGGGATTTATCCTTGGGATGCGAGGATAGTTCAACTTATGAAAATCAATCAGTATGATATACCGTATTAGAGAACAAAGGATAAAAATCACATAATCATCTCAATAGATGCAGAGAAAGCATTTGGCAATACTCAACATCCTTTCATGATAAAAACACTCAATAAACTAGGAACAGAAGAAAATTACTTCATCAAAATAAAGGCCACATATAAAAAGCCACAGCTAACATCATATACAATGGTGAAAATGTGGAAGCTTTCCCTCTAAGATCAGGAACAAGACAAGGGTGCCCTCTCTCACCTCAACTACTCAACATAGTATTGGAAGCCTTAGAGCAATTAAATAAGAAAAATAAATAAAAGACATCCAAATTGGAAAGGAAGAAGTAAAATTATCTGTACTCATAGATGACATGATCTTATACATAAGAATACCTAAAGATGATACACACAAAAAAACTGTTGGAACTAATAATCAAACAGTAAAGTTTCAACAAAATCAACACTCAGAATCAGCTGCATTTCTATACACTAACAATGATCAATCTAACAAGGAAATTAAGAAAACAGCCTCATTTACAACAGCATCAAAAAGAATAAAATACTTGTGAATAAACTTAACCAAAGAGGTGAAGGACTTGTACAATGAAAACTAAACCATTGCTGAAAGAAATTAAAGACACAAATAAATGAAAAGACATCCTATGTTCATGGATTAGAAGACAATATTTTTAAAATGTTCATACTACACAAAGTGATCTATAGATTTAACAGAATCTCTATCAAATTCCCAATGACATTTTTTTTGCAGAAATAAAAAACAATCCAGAAGTTCACATGGAAACAGAAAGCACCACAATGAGTCAAAAAAAATCTGGGAAAGAAGAAAAAAGCTGGAGGCTTCACACTTCCTGACTGATAAAAACATTACAAAGCTGCAGTAACCAAAACTTTATAGTACTGGCATAAAGACAAAGATATAGATCAATGGAACAGAATGGAAAGCCCAGAAATAAATTCGTGCATATATGGTCAAGTGATCTTCAATAAAGATGCCAAGATTATACAATGGGGAAAGGATAGTCGCTTCACCAAATTGTCTTGGAAAAACTATACATCTACACGCAAAAAAAAAAAAAAAATTGGATCTGTATCCTACACCATATACAATAACCAACTCAAAATGGATTCAAAACTTAAATAGAATATCTAAAACTATTAAACTGCTAGAAGTAAATATAGGGGGAAATCTTCATAACATTGGTCTTAGCAATAATTTCCTGGATATGACACCAAAAGCATAGGTAACGAAAGCAACAGACAAGTGAGACTACATCAAATTAAAAAGTTTCTGTGCAGCAAAGGAAATAATCAAGAGTAAAAAGGCAATGTACAGAAAGGTAAAAATATGTGCAAGTCACATATCTGGTAAGCATTTAATATCCAAATGTATATGGAACACTTACAAGTCAATAACAAAAAATATATATAAATAGCCCAATTAAAAAATGGGCAAAGAACCTGAATAGACATTTCTTCAAAGAAGACACACAAATGGCCAATAGGTATATGAAAAGATGTTCACCATCACAAGTTGGAAATGCAAATCAAAACTATAATGAGATATCACCTTTCACATATCAGGATGACGATTAAAAAAAGGAAAGAAAATAACAAGTGTTAGTAAGGATGTGAAGAAATTGGAACCTTTGTACACTACTGGTGGGACTGTAAAATGATGTAGCTGCTATGTAAAACAAAATGGAGTTTCTTCAAAAAAGTAAAAAGTAGAACTGTCATATGATCCAGCAATCCCATTTCTGGGTTTTTACCCAAAAGAATTGAAAACAGGATCTTGAAGAGATATTTCTGCTCCCTTGCTCCTTGCAGGATTATTCATAATAATCAAGATACGGACACAACCTAAGTATTTGTCAGCAGATGAATGGATAAAGATAATGTGGTAGCATGTGCTATATATATGTACAATGGTATGTTATTTAACCATCAAGGAAAAAATAAAAGGAAATCTTGCTATTTGTGATGACACAGATGAACCTGAAGGACATTATGCTAAGTGAAATAAGCCAGTCACAGGAAGGCAAATACTGCACCATTATATTTATATAAGATATTTAAAGTAGTCAAACTCATGGAGCAGAAAGTGGAATAGTTGTTGCCAGGGCCTGGGTGGGAGGAGGAATTCCTGTACAATGGGTTTGTTTCAGTCAGGCAAGATGAAAAAGTTCTAAGAGATCTGCTACACAGAAATGTGTATATAGTTAGTAATACAGTACTATACACTTAAAATTTTGTTAATAAGGTAGATTTTATGTTATATGTTTTTACCACCTTAAAAAAGATGGAAATCATATAAAGTATGATCTGTGACCACAACAAAATTAAACTAGAATTCAATAACATTAAGTTATCCCCAAAATATGAAAATAAAACAACGTTCTTTTAACCTTATAGGTCAAAGAAGAAATTACAAGGGAAATTAGAAAACAGTTTGAACTGAAAGAAGATAACAACACAAGTGTATCAGGTCAGGTTCTAATCAGTAGCTAGAAATCGCAGCAACAGACAAAAGTAAAGGTTAAGAATTATTAATTAGTAAAAGGTAATTAACTATAGAATATAGGAATAACAAATGCTAGAAACCATCTACTATTTCTACAGCTAAAGAAGAACACACAAGGAAGGAGCTTAGAATGGGGAAGAAATCCCCCTCACCCAACTAGTGTAATTTTAAGATCTCATTGGAGAGAATATGACTGCTACAGGAAACTTCAACCTGCCTGTGACAAACAAATTTGCCAGAGGTTGAAGCCAGTAAGAGGACCCCACTGAGTGTCTGAAAAACTCAATAGAGGGTGCAGGCAGGATGGAGCTGTTCTACAGAAATTACATGCAGGGTGACCATAAAGCAAGCTGAATTGTGCTGGCTAGCCAGGGTTGATCCAAATAAACAGTCCTTATGCTGGCCAAGAATTTTATTGTAGAGTGCCAATGGGCCAGAGTTGATCCACTGCCAGCAGACCAAGACTAGTTCTCTGGGGTGATGGAGTATCTTCTCTGTAGAAAGTGGCCTCCATTGGGTGCTGGCAGTCTGGAGCTGTTTCACCAGAAACAATCCACTAGAGTGCTGAAGAAATTCACTAGTGATTGAGCACTTCAAGGCCTCCTTCACAGCACTGGTTGCAATAGGAGAAAACTAAACATCACATCAGAAAGATGGCTCTTTTGTTGCTGTCATTCAGTGTTCTTCTAGAACCCACTATTGACCCATGCTAACATTACTACATTAACTGGCCAACAGGAAATTTTTACAGGACTCATCTTCAGTTTCTCAAAGTAGGACAAAGAAGGGTAAATATAAGATGAGAAACAACAAATTAGTAATCAGCATAATAATGTACCAAATTTGTGGATTACAGAAAAGCAGAGTTTAAAGAGATTTATAGCAAAAACAAAACAAAAGTATATATTATAAAAGAGAACAAGGTCTCAAATCAGTGATATAATCTTCCACCTTAAAAAAGGGCAAATTAAACCAAAGTGGAACAAGAAAATGTGAATAAGATCACACATTTTGTCATACCCATATAGGAGGAGATTATTGTTCAATACTAAAAATGGTTGAACTACTGATAAGTGAATTTCAAAAGCATTATGCTAAGTGAAAGAAACCCAACACTAACAACTTCATAGTGATATACTGCCTGATCTGTATGAGTCCATTTATATGAAATTTATGAAATGACACAATTAGAGTAACAAAGGGAAATGAGTATCTACTGAGGGCTGCGGGTTTGAAAGGACATGAAGGAAAATTGGGGAATGATGGAAATGTTTTATACCCTGATGGTGGTGGTGGTTACATAACTGAATTTGTCAAAACTCTTCAAAATATATTCTTAAAGTTGGTACATTTTTTGTATGTATATTATATTTAAACAAAAGCTAATGAAATGAAAAAAATCAGAGTAAGCCCATAGCCTCACCATCTCCTATTTATTTTTAAACCCCCAAGTGAGAGGCAGCCTCTTGATTCTCCACTCTTTGAGTAATGAAGTTTGAGGAGCTCTGGAGTTGAGGTTAAATCTTAAAGTGTTCCTGACACCTTCAGAATGCACATTCTACCTTCAAACTCCAGTGGCCTTAGAGAAACAAAAGGAGCTGTGAGGGTACAAAGAAATTCAATAGATAATATGGCCATTATGTCTAGAGTAATGTTACAAATGAATGTTCCTAGGAAGTGTTACCATTCTGTAGACTGAAAATGTATTATCATGAATAATGTTTAAAAATAATATCAATATTTTTTTTGTTGACATACTTAATTGTTGGTCACTGGTTTCCCTGCAAAAGCATTTGATTTTCAAGTTATTTTCATTCTTTTTCACTAGGGATCCTTGAAAACTTACTCTGTTGATTAACTCTGAGAAATCTAATCCCCACATCTATCTACCAAAGCCTGGAATTTTTCATGCTAGAAAATCCTACACATTACAGATATTTTTGCCTGTCATGCTTATTAAGCTTTATATTTAATCTGTTTTGTGGTTGTATAAAATTTCAAATCACATACCATACTGGTGTTTAGATTTTCTGTGATTTAAAAATAATTTGTAATTAAATCATATTTTGAGTTTTAAAAAAATGATCATCAAGACATTTAAGATGAGCTGTATAGGATTTAGTTTCTTAAACATTGTGTTAAAATAAAAATGAAACATGGAATTCATTAAAAAAAATCTTTAGACTATACTACATCAGAATTTCTATTTCTTTCATTTTACTCTTCTAATACAAGAAGGAGAGTAATTCTAAGAGTAACTGAAAATACATACTGAATGAAGACACCTATGAAATTAGGTTAAGTATTTCCAATTAAAATTGCTACTTGGATAATATGTTTTCCATATTCACATGTGTTATAATATTGTAAATATTTTTATGCCTAAAATTTGCATCTTCATGAAGAAGAATAATGAGTTATGAGGAGGAATAAAACAGATCTTATGAGTCCCTGGTGTCTCAACGACCAGCTTATCTCTTTCTCTTAAATGTCTGACTGCATTTTGGTATGGAAAGTTTTGTATCAAGGGAATATCTGAGGCTCAAGCTGTACACAGATGTTCGCATTATAACTGTAGTTTTATTCTCATACTCAGGACCTCATCCGTCCTCTTTCCTATTTGCAAACTAATTTGCTCAAGTCCTGACTTTTGGGCAGGATAATCCACATTCATCACATTTACAGACACCCAACTGATAAATGTTTTGTCATTGTACCCAGCCCTGTGGCACAAATGCCACACCTTTCTTGTACCTTGGCCTGGCTTGGTGTGTGGGGGGCCTGAGGTCCACTCAGGGAAGAGCACTCATTGTTGGAATGGACCGCATCAGACCACAGAGGAAAGGAGCTCAGTAAACAAGCAGAACTGGCCCATCACAGGAGGAGTGGAGGTGTGGCACCGTCCAAGAGAGGGTTGGGGTGGGGGGGACTGTTTTGCAGTGGAAACAAAGCCAAATGTACTGATGGAGTTCACTCAGGAGCCGCCAGGAAGGTGTAACTGAAGTACTAGCAAGTGATGCCTAAGATCGAAGGTGTGGAATTGGGCTGAAGTTGCCCAAAACAACAGCAATGTTTTCTTTATTTCTCTTGGAGAGGCAACAAGGTCAAGACTTACACATTGTATAAGAACCATTTTGCCATTTTAAACAAATCACTCACAAATCGTATCCCTCCCTGCCCGTGGTTCATCTGCTCTGTGTAATCCTTTGGTTACAAAAAGCACCTCAGAACAAAAAATGCAGGCTGGCTGTAAAGCCTTCTTTCACCAAGGCCCGGCCTCAGGGCTAAATGGGAGAGTTCTGCCAGCCATCAAACTTAACAGCCTTTAAACATGTGCAACATTTCTCTAAGCAAATTGGTTCCTTAATATGGTAAAATGTGCGGCACCCAAGGGGAAATGCTGGTGATCTCATGGCCCAAAACTGATGGAGTCACAGCACTGTATTCCTGAAAAGCACTCATACTTTCCACTTTGATAAAACCAGAAGCAAATACGAGAGTCAGTAGGTTTTGACATCCATTGTTTATTCTCACTGAACTTTTCCTCCTATATATCAGAGCACAGTGGTTTAATTCATAGCTTATGGGATTTTTTTTTAATATAAACCATTCAAATTTTTTCTCTATTAATCAGTGGTTTCTAAAGATCCACAGGGATAAATAAACCCTGCAAGCTGGCAGGGGTTTTTTGTGGCACAACCACTGGTAGTTATAAACAGTAAACAAAACATAGTAACCATTTTTAAGCACAAGAGATTGCTGTAACACAAGGGGCATAAATCATTAGTTTAATAATTTCAGCAGCAGTGTCTCTAAAGCAAAATTAAGCCAACAGTTCCCCCTGTGGCAATAATGAAGTACTGTAATGTGAAAAGAGAAAAACAACTCAGAGAAGGCATGATTGTGCCTTGGAAATGACTGAAAATCCAAGTTCAACAAATAACTGTAGAACTCTTATTGCTGTGCTGCTCTTTTGAGAGGTGGGAAGGGGGTTGCCTCCAAACCCCAAGTCTATTCTTGTAGACATTTTGACAAGCACAAGTGTACTTTCGGTCAAGCCCCCCATGGCTAGCATGTGCTGGAGGTAGGGAATGAATGCAATGACATATTACAGTTGAGAAGATGACAAATTTCTCTCAGCTGCATAGGCAGACATTATTCACAGATTTCAAGATAGCCCAAAGAATGCAAGGCCCAGGATAGGACAGACAGATGGCAAAGCTCCCCTCCCAGGGGCTCTCAAGCTAGATGGCCAACAAACTGATAGAAAATACTTTGCAGTTTTGAGCTGGGCCACTGGACTCAGCCATAAGAATAAAGCTGACCTGTCTTTCCCATGAATTTCACCAAGTACCCAAATTAATTAAAAAAAAAACAAAAACTGGCTAATCATTTGTTCGTTTTGGATAAGTATACTTGACAATGTGACATCATCAAACAAAAGGAGTTCAGGGAGACCTTCTTGATCCCTCTGCTGTGTTGAGTCAATACTACAGAACCTTCATTTTTTCACCCTGATTTCTTCATCTTTTTTATGAAATCAGTATAGTCTTGTCATTATCCTTACAAAAGAAAGTTCTGATTGGAGACAGTTTTTTTTTTTTCCCCTCAATAATACCATTTCTTTAATGTAGCCCTTTACCTACTAACAACATTCCCTATGCTTTTAGAGTACCAATTATGGACAAAAACCTTTTAAGAATGTATTTGGTTTGAAAGGTGTATGACTCAATCAAGCAGAAGCTGTATTATTTGCACAAAGCTGACTTCTAGCTTGACTACCTTATTCAGGGATTGAAGTGGTGATTTTTCTATAATATAGGGATACAGATTGTCAACTGTGACACTGTAGATAAAGTTGTCATAAAGAACCCAATGACTATCCTTAGTATGTTTAATTATAGATATAATAGCTTTCTTTACTTTGGATATACACATTCTCCTTTATTAATCTGAAATGAGAAAATTAGATGGACAGATGGCTCTCTCTACACCTATAGGAAAAAGCTTTTCTCCACAAGCGAAATAAATTACTACATCTTTTAGATCTCTCTAAATAAGTAACAGACAAATCTAGCATAATCACTATATTATACTATGTACTGTAAGTGTGTCATGGAAGTAATCTTGCATACAAAGTGGTGAACAGTACATCTCATTTATGCTCAAAGAAAGGTTAAAGCTGGATCCTCAGTAAAATTGTGAGGGAAGTGTGTTTGTCCTTCTTTCTGCTCCTTTCTCCCTTCTCCAGGCCCTTCCCCCTCCTTAGTTCCTCCATGTTCTACCTTATGTCTTCAGGGACTCTATTGATTAATATCACCATTCTTATTTAAATTTGGTGGCTCCCAAAGGTTTCTCATACTTATGACCAGGATAAGGGCAATAATAGGATATACATAATTAGGATTGCACAAATCTTAACTCCAGTGGCCAGAGGTACAAAACACATAGAAGAGATACCCATCTGATACAAAGTGAAAGAACAGGCTAAGAATGAACCTATCCAAAGGCAATTAGTCAGAATGCACTACTTATCCTCTACTCTAACAGGCCACAAAGATCTCCCAACCTGTATACCCATCAAAATTGACTTGCTGCACCAACAGAATGAGAGAACATATTTCAAATCATATACCTGATAAGAGTCTAGTATCCAAATATATAAAGAAACCTTACAACTTAACAATAAAGACAATCTAAAAGATGGGTGAATGATTTGAACAGACATTTCTCCAAAGAAGATACACAAATGACAATAAGTACTTGAAAAGATGCTCAACATCATTCAGCATTCAGAAAGAAAATGCAAATAAAAACAATGAGATGCCACTTCACACCTACTAGAAAGGCTATAATCAAAAGACATACAATAGCAAGCATTGAGAAGGATGCAGAGAAATTTAAACTTTTGTATCTTGATGGTGGGAATGCAAATGTTACAACTGCTTTGGAAAACCATTTGCCAGTTCCTCAAAAAGTTAAACATAGAGTTACCATATGTCTGAGTAATTCCACTCCTAGGCATATGCCCAAGAGAACTAAAAACATATGTCCGACAAGAACTTGTACACAATTCTTAATAGTAGCATTATTCACAATAGCCAAAAAAATGGAAACAACCCAAATATCCGTCAACTGATGAATGGATAAACAAAATACAGTATATCCATACAATGGAATAAAATCGATAAAAAGAAATGAAGCATCGATACATGCTACAACATGGATGAGCTTTAAAGTATGCTAAGGAAAAGAAATCATTCATAGTAGGCCACATAATGTATGTTCCATTTATATGAAATGTCCATAACAGATAAATCCACAGAGACAGAAAATAGATTAGTAGTTTTCAGGGACTTTGTGGAGGAGATAATGAGGTCTGACTGCTAATAGGTACACAGTTTCTTTTGAGGGTAATGAAAATGTTCTGGAATTAGTGGTGACGTTCGTACAATTTTGCGAATATGCCAAAAACCACTGAAATGTACACTTTTAAAGGAAGAATTTTATGGTATGTGAATTGTATCTCAATTTTTTAAGTATTAAAGAAAAAGTACTAGTTGACATTCCTATGTTTCAACCCCCCTAGACTAAAGCTAGTAATTCCTCTTTTTTCCAGCTCTGATTTCAATGCAAAATAGGGTTTTAATTAAGCTGTATCTTTCTCTCCTGCCTTGTCTATAAATGCCTCACATACCTGAGAAGTCAAATTGACTAGAAAGAAGTTCTAGAAAACAATCTGGATGGTACATACCAATGTACTCAATCCTCCTTTTTTTCCTAATTCAGTGGTCACTTTTCTGGAAACCCACCCCATCATTCCTCCCTTCACTTACTTTGCTTGATTTTTCTTCTGAGAATTAATAAAGATGAGACAAATCATGTATTTATTCATTTTTTGTTTATTGCTATCTTCCTCTCTAGAATTTAAGTCCCAAGAAATGGCTTTGGTTCACTGCTGTATCCCCACGACCTGGAACAGTAGAGTGCCTGGCACAGAGCAAGGTAGGTACTGAAGAAATGTTAGATGAGAGAGAAAAAAATTGGAGTAAAAATTTTTTTTCCCCATTAGACGATAGGGAAGAAAAATAACAGTAGAGTTATGCAATACTTAAAGTCAAGAATGTCAAGTCCTCCCTTAAGCCCTCCCTTTCTGATGGTGACTTGCCCGTAACCCTGTGAACTTCGAAACTGAGCTCTTAGGCATCCCCTGGCCCTAAATGCTCCAAATGTCAGTGTTTCTGTTTTACTCAAGGATCCCTTCAAGTGTTTCTGAACCCAGTCTAAAATCCTAGCCCTTATTCCCAATTGAACTATTTGCCTGATAGTTTGGCTTGAGAATCTAAGGTCTGACCTGGAAATAAATGCTGATTACTCGTGATTTTGTGGCCAAACCAAAAGGCCAAAGGTCTCTTCCCTTTCTACTACTGTGAATTCAAAATCATACTTTGGCCAAACAAAACATTCTATTATGCACTATAAGGGGCATGTAAGTCATAGCCTTTGGCCTTAGGAACAAGTTAAACTGGTCACAGAGATCCTCTCAGAAAGACTCTGTGGCCTCATTTCTGATGATATGCTTGTTTTGTCCTAAGTTTGATCTTAAAATTCATTTTTAAATATCACATTGTGTAGGTCTGTGTTGAATTACTCCTATATTTCTCCTGCCATTATGTATTTAAACTTATTTAAATTTTCTTTCAGAAAGTAGGATTTAAAGAACTAGATAAAATTTACCTTTAAAAATTATTTACTTTTGGGGCTTCCCTGGTGGTGCAGTGGTTGAGAATCTGCCTGCCAATGCAGGGGGCAGGGGTTCGAGCCCTGGTCTGGGAGGATCCCACACGCCGCGGAGCAAATGGGCCCGTGAGCCACAATTACTGAGCCTGCGCGTCTGGAGCCTGTGCTCCGCAACAGGAGAGGCCGCGACAGTGAGAGGCCCGCGCAATAATTAATTAATTAATTAAAAAAAATTATTTAGCTTTAAAAATTAATTATTCAATTATTTCTAACTAACAGTTCTGTCACTAGAATCTAACAACTTGAAGCTACTAAGGCAAAGAGCAATAACTACTCCCCACCTTTACACAAGCTCCTCACAGGCTGTATGGGCAGAGCGATTTTATGACTTATTTCTATATAAACCTCTATGTCAGTATGATTTCAACTGAATAAAAATATCTGGGGGGAGTGTGGGAAGACCGATATTTGCCTAACCCCACATACTCCTTAGTGATGGCCCTGATGACAACGCACGTCTGGATGTTTTGAATCATCCCAGGGACTGATTCGAGTTTTCCACTCTTCACCTAGACTTTTGGCGTTGCATAGACAGAGCTGTATCACTTTGGGCTTCAGTCCGCAACTTGCTTGCAGCTGCATGCCTTGCACTACACTCTGCTTCACCTTTCTTCTTGGCTACACTCATCCCGGCCTCCGTATGTTTTTTGTTTTTTGGTTTTTTTTTCCCCCCATATGTCATCCCAGCCTAATGGAGCACCAAGCCTCCTCTGCTTCCTGTCCAAGACACACTTCTTTCATGAATCCTGCTCAGTCATAAGTCACTGGGTGTCTAAGTATTCTTTTATAGCTTTACAGGAGCTCGCAGTGGGTAAGGTGTGATTACAAATGCTCACCCCCCTAATCCAGCAATCAAAAGCATTTATGGAACTCTTCCTTTATGTTTAGCATGTAGCTGGGCCCTGAAGTCTGAGGGCCTAAATTATGAATTTCCACTCTCTAATCCTACCTCCTCCCAGTGTGAGCTGCATGGAACAATTCAATTTCATTTAGACAAAGCTGACTTCAATGTCTATTTCTTGAAAGGCATACTGCAAAGATGCCTCAGGGGTTACAAAGATAAATTGCATATATCCCCTGACCTCAGGCCAGTTTCACAATACATATAAATGGGATTCTAAATTATGAAAAACTTGAAACTGTGGGATTAAAGAAATGGCTGTGCCTAATTTGAACTGATGAGAAATTCAATTTACTTATTTCTTGAAAAATTGCCTAATTTGAAAACTGAGTTAATTGCAAACTGTGTTTATGTGATTGCCATCACCAACAGCACTAGTGAAAAGAAACACAAGCCCTCCTTTGTCAGTATCATGAGACCCACTCTTGATTACTTGCCTTTGAATTTCTGAAAGTGACTTTTGGTTTTACAGCCTAAGCAAACACTGTTATTATCATTTCAAATCTCATTTTTTATAGCCTTTCACAATGTTATCCAACTTCATTCAATGGTGCTGCCAAAGCTAGTGCTGAAAACAAACCAAAAATCAATAACTCTGGAATAGAAGTAAGATGGGATAAACCACTAGAAGGAGAGCAAGCAATCACCAACATTAATTTAGAAAAGAGCCCCCAGCAAAATAATAAAGAAAATGTAAAAAGTAACTTCAAAGCAAATACACACTAAAATAATTATGAATTTTTATAAGTTCCAAAATGCATTTTCCCTTTGGGAAAATTTGTTTTGAATTACTTGAGTTTTAAGTTATACAAAGTCTCCAGTAATAACATTTCTCTTATATGAAAAGCAAGCGCCCTGTACTTAAATTTTATTTCCCACTGCTCCACCTTACAATTCCTACAGTTTAGTTAGAAAAGTCTCCTTGTTATTCCACACATCCTCTGCCAAGGAAACCAGTATTATTCCTTTCACTATTTCTTTTATTATTTTTATTATGTTCCTCTTCCTGTTTTAAATATCTTCACTCTTCCTACCCACTAATCCAAATATATGGTCCAGCTTCAAAGGCCCACTCAAGCTCCACCTCATCTGCAAAGTTGTACCTGACTTAGGAGAGTCACAGGATTTTATAGTTGGAATGGATCTTAGAGATTATCTAGTTCAAATATTTTCCAACTGTGCAACAGAGAGACACTTAGGAACATTTCAAAAGAGAGTCAAAAATGGAAAGAGAATTATAAGTGGGCAGCAGACTCTTAGGGCCCTCACCCTCTTTAATCCAACACTGCTTTCATCATTTTAATTATTTTACCTTTCCAAGAAAGGAATTGTATGAGCAATAGATTCCACAGCTTTGGGGAGGGAAACCCCACGGTCTAACATGATAAAGAAACTAAGCCTGTTAATTAAATATCTTATCCTGGTTTACAATCAGTCTAGGAACAAAACGAGGCTAAAATCCTAGGATCTTTGAACTCCCAGCCCAGCTACACTGATCAATTTTATCACTAAAATACTGAGAATTTCCTATTAAGAAGTCTATGGTGTCTTCTGTTATTTACACATTTGTGTTTTGTCTGTCCAATAACACTGAGTGAGGCTGTAGCTGTCCCATGCCAAGGTATAATTTTTATTCTTCTATTCTTCTTTTAGAAGAGCTCTAGGTTCAGAGAGTACACCTTGTCTGTCTTTCCTTCCCAGAAGCATACATTCTTGATTCATATATAAACTTAGGCAAAACAGCATTAAGACTCAACGTTAGACTATTGACTGAAATGCCATTAGCTCCATCCTTCATAGAAACTCTCTTCTATTTCCAAACTTCATTCATTAAAGTTGGCATAAATGGTATTCAGTAGAGCTTTTTTCCATAAAAAATAATGGATATCTCTGGCCTCATTTATATTTTTACCCTCTTGTGTTTAGAAATCTAAACTTAATCAGCTAAACTCCTTGTTATAAATGCACTCTTGTTTTTAACGCTTGAATCTCATTTTGGTGATCTTTTACAATTGCAACAAGACACTTTAAAACTGACCTCTACTCTTATAAAAAAGTTTTTTAAATGTTTAAATAATTTAAAAATATCCTTGATTCTTCACCCTTTGTAAGCTCTTCCTCCAGCTTGTCCTTTCTTCTGATAAATCTCTTGAAAGGATGCTCTGCCTGTGCTATCTTTGTTTCCTCCCCTCTCAGCTTCATCTTCGGGTTCTATCCTATTTACCTCTTAAATGTAGGTTCTGTTGCTCCATCTCTGTTTTCTATACACTCTATTTCCCTCCCTTGAATGTGCTGGACTAGGAAATCTACTAGGAGTGTCTTCTCATCTCTGCCTTTAGATCAGAGCAAGAGGAGCCCTCTCCTGCAATTCAGGCTGCAGACACCTGCTCTGCCCTCCACAAGCTAAGCGGTCTGAAGGCTCAACAGGATGTGCTCACCTGGAGCCTACACCCTCCCATCCAAACCACACTCGGGTACCCAGGACCTCAGAGTTCCTTACCTGAGTCTCACTGAGTCTGCTTCCAGAGCCTGCCTGTCTTCTTCTTGAATTTGGATTACACTTCTGATGTGTAAAACATATCCCGAGGTCCTAGAGGTGGCCAAGGAGTGGTTGTTTGTGAGCAGGCGGGATTGCAGGCAGTGGGGGTGTGGACAGGGCTTGAGCCTGCAGGTTGGGGCTTCCCATAAGTGCACCTGAGGCCTGTGCCAGGGTGGGAAGAAACAGGGATGGGGAAAGCTCTTCCTAAGGTACTGTCTCCACATTTTCGCACAAAATTCTAATTCATACCTGGCCTTCAAGTTGATATGAGGCAATTCTGTGATGAAAGGAGGGTAGACTATATTTTATTTAACAATCTGTGGATTGATTTATAACTTCTAAGTATTTAACATGGAATGGTATGTGGTCCTCCATTTTTACTCTTACCTGAGGACCCACAAATGTTAGGGAAAGACATGAGTCTTTTCTATCGAAGTCATCATTAATTTCTGACTTCATACTGGCCTTCTTTTGAAAGGTGCGCAGGCAAGCTGAAACATCAGAAGCTAAGTCAATATCTTCCTTCTCATCCTATACCTGCCAGCCCATGTTCGTGTCTTTTCTTAGTTAATAGCATCATCAGCCACTCAGTCACCAGCTAAAGGTCTTAGAGTCATCTTCAACTTTTTTCTTCCCTAACCCTCAGGATTTAATCAGAGACATGATATAGCCCATGTCTGAAATATCTGACTTCATCTTTTTCCAAGCCCCATGAGTTGATTCATTATACTAGCCATTCAATTGCTCTATTTCTATCCTTCTCTCCTTAATCCAGTAACCACATTTCTACCAGAATCATCATGTTCGCTTCATCACCTGTTCCCCATCCCTGCCCCATTTTCTACAAAATAGAAAACAATTTCTTTTTCAGTTTCAGGGTCTTCACCATCTGACCCCCGCCTACCCTTCCAACCTTACTTAATCCCCACAATCATTCCTGTCTCTTAACTTTCACATTCATCCATACAGCCATACACATATGCTTTATAATCTAGTCAATCAGACTACTTACTAATCCCAGATGATTTGCTAATTTATAAATCTGTCACAAACTTTCACATACATGTACATTTACTTAAGCTACTCCTTCTGTCTTCACTGCTTCCTTCCTCCTTAGACTTCTATAAACATCCAATTAACTATCCCTTTGCCATTCACTCTATGAAGCCTTCCACAATAACTCCACCAAAAGTACTCTGTCTTTTAGCTCACTTAACATTTATTTATACCACTATTACAATGCTTACATTTTTTGCAAGTTATGAATGGACGCCTTTCTAGCCCTTAAATACAAATTCCTTTTATGCAGGTACTAGTCGGTACTCATTTCTGTATATTCCTCATGCCTTGCATATTGTCGCCCACATAGTAAGTGCTTTGTAAATGTTTGTTTAATTCCTAAGCCAAATTTAAACAGAGATTGGTTTTAATAAAAATACGAAGCAAACCACACACCAGATTCATGGAAAGAGGACTATCAGGAGGCCTTTGTTTTATTCCAATCTACTGTGCGACCCTCAAACATTGACTTTGTCACAAGAGTCTAAGACTTCTCTCTCCGGAATGGCTTTCACATCTCCTCTAAAAGCTGGTGTGTCTGCGAAGCTTGCCAGGGAGCCCTGATGAAAAGCAGCGCGGAGTTGCAAGCATTATTACAAAGACAGGTGTAGTGCTCAGCCTAGCGCCATCCACCTGCGTGCCCTGGGTTTCCAGACATGACTCGCACATGTCGGCCACAGGTTCTCCCAAGTTCCTTACGACTGTGCGCAATGCTCGCTGGATGGAGGCCGTCTGGGATTGCAGAGTTTTCCATCCTAAACTTCTCTAATTTTTCAATCACCCGCTCTGACATAAGCCTGGTTGTGTTTTGTGTTTATAGCGTGTCTCCTGGGCAGTTTATGGATCTGTTTCTGGCATTTTCCCTCAAATCATCTTGGGAATCACAGAATGAAGTTAGGCGGACAAAAATTCAAGTCAGGGTGTTTAATTTTCTGTCTTGGGATTTCTATATCCTTCTGGTTTGGCGAACTAGTGACAATAAAATGCTGTGATTTTAGTCAGTCAATCAATATGCAAATGAAAACCAATTGAGTCTATCAAATATCTAGATATTAGTGACAGTATTACAAACCACTTGACAGTTCCAAACTGACCTTCATGTACACTATCTAATTTAATTCTTAATACAGTACTGTGAGGTATGTGCCCTGTTTTACAGATTGGAAACAATGGTTCACAGAATTTTTTTTTTCCTTTCTTGAGATCACAGAGCTAGAAAGTGGTTGAGCTAGGATAAAAGTCTTCTGAACCCAAATCCCATGAAGTTTAGCACAGTACGACATACAGGAAATAGCCAAATAATTTAATATATCAGCTATCTTCCAGATAAACAATGTAATGCTTTATTTATTTGCAGAACTAAGTTATTTATAGCATAGTAAATGCTCATTCATATGTCACAAAGTGTACTTGGGAAAAAGTACAGTTCAGTGAGGGAAAAAAGTCTAAATTGCACTGTATTAAGGCAGTTTTATGACTGATCAGCATGGTTTGTATGATAAACTAAAAAGTAGATGAATAATAAGTAAAATATGATAAGTAAAAGAAAAACGATACTTTTCACCAGGCCATTATTATTGCCTTACAATTACCAAAGTCAAACATTATAATTATTCAAACTATTTTATATATTCTATGGAAAAACTGTCATAGATTTTATAATGCTAAAGAAAGCAAGCTCATTACAGCCTGTGTTTTGTTCAGCCTCCCATAATATGATATTTGGTTTCTCTCAGTGCAGTTATTATTTATACTATTTCAAATATTGTTCACTATTATGCATTAAAGAATCTGATCTTCAAATATCAATTTATGAATACTAAGCCCAATTTTTAGAGACTGAGGTAATTTCAATGGTAACGATAGCAGTAATATCAATTTCTGGTATTACCTTCTTGACTTTGGATAATAATCTGGGGTCTTTTTGTGCCTCTGTTTTTTTTTCCACATGAGTATCAGCAATAAAGTATGATTTCATTTTTCCCTGTGGGTGATAAAGAAAACGTAGAAGTGGAGAATACCCACAGTCTGTTTACATTTCCTGTGCTATGATCGTTTCCTAAATTATCTGAGGGTCTATTCATGTCTGTTAATCAAATGAAGTTATTTCACCTTCCCTCTACTTTATAATAATTTACTGTTTAATTTTTTGTGGTTTATACTTGAAATTAATCTTAGCTTCTTTTCAGTATATTTTCCTTTCTAACATAAATACCTAAGTATATAAATCAATACATTGCTTTAGCAATATTTCACAAGTTTTGGTATGTAGTATTTTCATTGACATTCAGTATTAAATATTGAATGATTGCCATTATGACTTATTTCACTCATAAATTATTTAGACATGTGTCTTCTGATGTTTAAACATACGGGAAGGGAGTAAGGCTATATATTTTTATTGATTTCTATTTTTATTTCAGTGTGATCAATGAGTATCATCTACCTAGATACTGTCTGGTATTTGTGGAGACTTGTGTTCCAATAAAGGTTTAGGTTCTTCATATTTTAAAAACAAATCAGGAGCTTGGTATTTACATAAACACACTACTATATATTTAAGATAGATAACCAACAGGACGTACTGTACAGCACAGGGAACTCTAGTCAATATTCTGTGATAACCTATATGAGAAAAGAATCTGAAAAAGAATGAATATATGTATATGTATAGCTGAACCACTTTGCTGTACACCTGAAACTAACACAACATTGTAAATCAACTATAATCCAATAAAATTTAAAAAAAAAAGAAGCACAGGTGTGCTTTTAAAAACTGTGTATTGCCAAATTATACATGGTACTATACATGTTCATTAGATTGGACTTGTTAACTGTATTGTTCAAATCTCTTCTAACTTTACTAACTTTTATTTGCCTGATCTATCAGTTTCTGGGAAAGTTATTTAAAATCTTCTACTATCATTCCTTTTAATGGCCTTTACTATTATTTATTTCTAGTTTGAGACTATTTTCCAGGCATGTGGACATTTAAGATTACTCTACTTCCCTAGAGAAACATTGCTTCTATCATGTATGAAAGTCTTTATTTGTGAGAATGCTTTAAGCCTTGAAGTCTATCAATCTTTTTTGATATGAGTATTGCTATACCAGCTTTCTTTTAGTTAGCATTTGCCTGAAAGATGTTTTCCCATCCTTTCACCTTCAGCTTTTCTGTGCCATTACTCTTTAAAAAGTTCTCTAGAAATATTTTTTGTTATTTATTCAATATCAGAATTTCTATTTTTTAAAAGAGGTTTAGATGACTTACATATTTTTGTGAATTACTTATATATTTGGATTTATGATGTTTTTCTTTGCTTTTTTTTTTTCCCTTTTCTACCTTCTATTAATTCAGTTCTAGTCATTTCTTCTCCTTCCAGCTACTGGTTTATGTTAAATATTTCTGTTTCTATTCTTAATTGTTGCTCTCAAAAATTTAGCATGCATGCTTAAGTTAACAGTCTAAAATTAATCAGTATTAATTCTTCTGTTCCTATAGGGAACAAAATTATTTTTATAGAATCTTTCCCCTAAATATTCCATGTTCATGTCTATAATTTAATTACTAACGTTTTTCACAGATTTATTGAGATATAATTCACATATCATACAATTGCCCATGTAAAGTATACAATTCAAAGTGCTTGTAATATATTTATATACTTACAGAGCTCTGCAACCATTACTACAATACATTTTAGAACACTTTTATCACCCCCCAAAAGACTTCCCACATTCCGTAGACATAAATCCACATCCCCCAACCCTCAGCCCTAGGAAACCACTAACCTAATTTCTGTTTCTATAGATTTGCCCACTCTGCACACTTCATATAAATGAAATTCTACAACACGTGGTCCTTTGTGTCTCTCACTTAACATGATGTATTTCAGATTTATGAAGGTTGCAGCATGTACTAGAACTTCATTTCTCTTAGTTTGCTGAATAATATTCCATTATATGGCTATACCCTATTTTATTTATCATTCATCAGTTGATGGACACTTAGGTCATCTCTCCTTTTTGGCTATTATGAAAAATGCTGCTATGAACATTTGTGTACAAGTTTTGGTGTAGACATAGGCTTTCATTTCTCTTAGGTGTATATCCAGGTAGGAGTAGAATTGCTGGGTCACATATAGCTGTATGTTTAGCCTTTAAAGGAACTGAGACTATTTCCAAAAGCAGAAAAGCCATTTTACATTCCTGCCAGCAGTTTACACTCTTACCACATCTGCTCTAACACTTGAAACTAATTGTCTTTTTGATTACAGCCTTCCTAGTGGGTGTGAAGTAGCATTTCATTTTGATTTTGATTTGCATTTCCCAGATAACTAATGACTTTGAGCATCTTTTCACGTACTTAGTCATTTGTATACCTTCTCTGGAGAAATCTCTATTCAGATCCTCTGCCCATTTTTAATTGTGTTATTTTTCTTTCTATAATTGAGTTGTAAGAACTCTTTGTAAATTCTAGATACATGTCCTTAGTTAGATATATGATTTGTGTATAAAATAGACAACTGATGGGAACATACTGTATAGTACGGGGAACTCTACTTAATGCACTGTAGTGTCCTAAATGGAGGGGATATATTTATATGTATAGCTGATTCATTTTGCTGTGCAGTAGAAGCTAACACAACATTGTAAAGCAACTATACTCCAATAAAAATTAATTTAAAAAAAAAGAAACCAGAAAAAAAAAAGATATATGATTTGCAAATATTTTCTCCCATTCTGTGGCCTGTTTTTTTGTTTGTTTGTTTGTTTGTTTCACTTTTTGGTAGTGTCCTTGAAACACAAAAGTTTTAATTTTGATGAGATTAATTTAAATTAATCTAATTTTTATTTTGTTGTTTGTGCTTTTGTGTCATATCTAAGATTCCATTATCAAATATGAGATTTACTCCTATATTTTCTTCTATGAGTTTTATAGTTTTAGATTCTATACTTAGATATTTGATTCATTTTGAATTAATTTTTATATATGATATGAAGAATCCAAATGCGTTTTTTTGCATGTAGCTATCCAGTTAAGCCATTACCATTTACTGAAAGACTATACCTTCTTAATTGAATGGTCTTGGCCCACTAGCTGAAAATCAGTTGACTATAAACACATGGTTTTATTTTATTTTTTATTCTATCCCATTGATATATAGTCTATCCTTATGTAAGTACTATACTCTCTTGATTAACATTGCTTTATTGTATGTTTTGAAATTGGAAAGTGTGAGTCCTCCTACCATGTTCTTCTTTTTCAAGATTATTTAATCTATTTTTGGTTCCCTGAATTTCCATGTGAATTTTAGGACCAACTTGTTAATTTTGCAAAGAATCCAGATGGGAGTTTAACAGGAACTGCATCAAGTCTAGATGTACTCACTCTGATAGTATTGTCATCTTAACAATATTGTCCTCCTATCCATGAACATGGGATATCTTACCATTTATTTACAGGTTCCTTAAGTTAGCAATGTTTCATAGTTTTCCAAATGTGTTTTACAGTTCTTTCGTTAATTTCATTCTTATTTCATGCTTTTTGATTCTATTGCAAAGGGGACGTTTCTCTTAATTTCATTTTTGGTTTGTTTATTGCTACTGTATAGAAATACAATTGATTTTTGCATTCTGATCTTGTATCTGGACGCCTTGCTGAACTTATTTATTAGGACTAAAAGTATCTTCTGGATTTGACAGTATTTTTCATATATAAGAAAATGTCATGTGCAAATAGAGACAATTTTATTTCTTTTCCCATCTGGATGCCTCATATGTCTTTTTTTCCTCCTAATTTCCACGGGTAGAACCTCCAATACAATGCAGAATATAAGTGGTGAGAGTGGACATCCTCATCTTATTCGTGATCTCTGGAGAAAGCTCTCAGCGTTTCACCGCTAAGCATAATGTTAGTTGTGGAGTTTTTTTGTTGATACCCTTTATTAGGTTGAGGAAGTTCTTTCCTGGTCCTTTTTTTTTGAGTCTGTTTTAATCATGAAAGGGTATGGAATATTGTCAACTGCCTTTCGAATTTGTTTTTAAAACCCTCTCAAAATAATCACTATAATTTTAAGTGTTTTACAGTCAAGCATATTTATATTCACTGACTTGTTTACAAATTTTCAAACTTACCACTGCTTCTTGCTTTGGCATTCTTTCTCTTTGGGTTTAATCTTGCTGATGTTCCTAATAGAGAAGATCTTTCAACAACATTTTATGAGTTGCAAGCTTTCTCATTCTTTGAGAATTTTTAAAGTCTTTTTTTTCCCTATCACTCTTAAATAATTCTTTAACTGGATATAGAGCTCTAGGTTAACACCTCATTTTCCTCAGAATTTTAAAGATATCATTCCACTGTCTTCTTGTTCCTCTTATTGCTTATGAGAAGTAAGTTGTCATCATTTTTTATTGGTAACTTTATTTTTCTTTTTATTGTTTTTAAGATTTTCTCTTTGAAGTTGATACACTGCACCAAATTCAACTGTGCTGTGTCTTTATGTGGATTTGTTTTGTTTGTCCTACTAGGTAACTAATTTGCTTCCACAATCTGAGAAGTCAAGTCTTTCTTCAATTCTAAATAATTATCTGTCTGTACTTCTTTAATATTGTGCCTCATCAATTCTACTAATTCTTTCTTCATTTATATTCAATTTTACACATCCATGGAAGATTTTGTTTTTGCAATGATCATATTTTTATTTCTAATAGTTCATTTTGTTCTTTTTCAAAAAACTTTCTTAGTATTAAAACCTGTCATTACATTAGGTTGCTATTTCTTCCTCAACTATTTTAATACTTTTATATTTAGTTAAAGAACTATAAACATACTTATTAATATCTTTTTCAAATTATTCTATTATTACTGTTTCTTAGTATCTTATAGTCATGCTTGTCTCTGCTAACTCTCCCTTGAAATTATTTCTTTGTACAAAAAAAAGTATATATATGTATTTTAGGTATCATCTTCAGTGGGAGATTGCTTGCTTGCCTCTGTTAACTCACTGCAAAGATTGTGTTTGTAAAAGAAAAGTTATATATATAATATAAATACAGATATACGTATAATATAAATACAGATATATATATGTGTGTGTGTGTATATATATATATATATATATAAAATATATACAAACACAACACACACACAGAAAGAGATTAACTTCAGTGGGTAACTTACATTTTCCTTTTTGTGTCCCATGCATCCAGGGGTACAGAATTGTCCTTATAGAGTAATTGAGGTTTTTGTTTGTTTGTTTCCTTAAGCATCAGTCCCACAGGATTCTTTTGGTCTCTGACAAGTTTTTTTTACTAATTTCAAAGCTTATTTCTGCTTCATGTAGTTACTATAAGTTTTGACCACACACTTGTTTTTGATGGAGACTTGGGTTCTTGATTTTTCTCTCATAAAATTACTTATAATTCTGTCTAGGGCTTGGCAAGTCAGCAACATTTCTTTGCACTTGCCTGGATCTATCTACAGGGATTTCTCTTCTAATGCCCTATCCTGAAGAGACTCGAGGCTGTATCTGATAGTCCTTTGGGCATCCCTTCAAGGTTCCGTTTGGATTTGAGTCATCTATTAATTTCTGGCATTTAGACTTAGAGATTTCCTTTTCTATGTGTTTGGCTATGTGTTTTCTTAATTATTAATATGGTACTATATCTAGTATTGCTCCATATTTACAGATGAAGAGTGATCACAAAAGAGGATTCATGCAAAAATAAATTCCATTTGTGCTGTACTGATTTAAATTTGAGCATTAAATAGGAGTAACGGCTTCGACAACTATTTCACTCTCTGATTTTATAGTTTCAAGTACATTTTCTACAGTGCCTAACTCCCTATGGTGGCAAAATATGCACAGATATGCACAATTTTTTTCAAATACACATTTAATTATATAAAATCTATTATCCAGTATAAATCATTTTTCACATGCTTCTTTTATTCAACAATAGATTTCTGTTTGTTTCAACCTTATAAAATACTACACAGTATTCTAACATATGAATATGTCAGTTTAGAAATTACCTTCTTAATTTTTTTGTTTTTTTCCTTACTTCAGTAAAAATCCTCTTTCAGATCTTGTTGCATTTATATGTGAATACTTTTCTAAGAATTTTCTTTTTTTTATGATTATAATTTTTATATTAATAATATTATTTGATATAAAGAGCTGACATTTTCTTAATCTTAAACATAAAAGCCTCTAAGAATTTTTGCTACATTTGTCTGTAACATAAAATATAAGTAAATCACAGTGAGCAAGTACAACTTCAAGGAAAGCTCTCTAGCCTCCTACTTCCAATAATCCCAACCAGTTTGTGCCCCTAATCCCTTTGGTACAGAAATCTAGAGCTTCCACTGTTCTTGGAGAAGAGGATATAGTTCCACATCATTTTGGTAAAGTCTCTGAGGAACAAAGGAATAGGAGACAAGTCCATTTGCTTTCTAACATAGCATGCTAAACTAGTTTTTTTTTTTTGTCACTATATATATATATATATATTTAACACCTTTATTGGAGTATAATAGCTTTACAATGTTGTGTTAGTTTCTGCTTTATAACAAAGTGAATCAGTTATACATATACATATGTCCCCATATCTCTTCCCTCTTACATCTCCTTCCCTCCCACCCTCCCTATCCCACCGCTCTGGGTGGTCACAAAGCACCGAGCTGATCTCCCTGTGCTATGCGGCTGCTTCCCACTAGCTCTCTATTTTACATTTGGTAGTGTATATATGTCCATGCCACTCTCTCACTTTGTCCCAGCTCACCCTTCCCCCTCCCCGTATCCTTAAGTCCATTCTCTAGTAGGTCTGCATTTTTCTTTTCTTTTTTTTAGATTCCATATATATGTGTTAGCATATGGTATTTGTTTTTCTCTTTCTGACTTACTTCACTCTGTATGACAGACTCTAGGTTCATCCACCTCACTACAAATAACTATTTTGTTTCTTTTTATGGCTGAGTAATATTCCATTGTATATATGTGCCACATCTTCTTTATCCGTTCATCTGTTGATGGACACTTAGGTTGCTTCCATGTCCTGGCTATTGTAAATAGAGCTGCAATGAACATTTTGGTACATGACTCTTTGAATTACGGTTTTCTCAGGGTATACACCCAGTAGTGGGATTACTGGGTCATATGGTAGTGCTATTTTTAGTTTTTTAAGGAACATCCACACTGTTCTCCATAGTGGCTGTATCAATTTACATTCCCACCAACAGTGAAAGAGGGTTCCCTTTTCTCCACACTCTCTCCAGCATTTATTGTTTGTAGATTTCTTGATGATGGCCATTCTGACTGGTGTGAGATGATATCTCATTGTAGTTTTGATTTGCATTTATCTAATGATTAATGATGTTGAGCATTCTTTCATGTATCTGTTGGCAATCTGTATATCTTCTTTGGAGAAATGTCTATTTAGGTCTTCTGCCCATTTTTGGATTGAGTTGTTTGTTTTTTTGATATTGAGCTGCATGAGTTGCTTGTATGTTTTGGAGATTAATCCTCTGTCAGTTGCTTCATTTGCAAATATTTTCTCCCATTCTGAGGGTTGTCTTTTGGTCTTGTTTATGGTTTCCTTTGCTGTGCAAAAGCTTTTAAGTTTCATTAGGTCCCATTTGTTTATTTTTGTTTTTATTTCCATTTCTCTAGGAGGTGGGTCAAAAAGGATCTTGCTGTGATTTATGTCATAGAGTGTTCTGCCTATGTTTTCCTCTAAGAGTTTGATGGTGTCTGGCCTTACATTTAGGTCTTTAATCCATTTTGAGTTTATTTTTATGTATGGTGTTAGGGAGTGTTCTAACTTCATTCTTTTACATGTAGCTGTCCAGTTTTCCCAGCACCACTTATTGAAGAGGCTGTCTTTTCTCCACTGTATAGTCTTGCCTCCTTTATCAAAGATAAGGTGACCATATGTGCGTGGGTTTATCTCTGGGCTTTCTCTCCGGTTCCATTGATCTATATTTCTGTTTTTGTGCCAGTACCATACTATCTTGATTACTGTAGCCTTGTAGTATAGTCTGAAGTCAGGGAGCCTGATTCCTCCAGCTCCGTTTTTCTTTCTCAAGATTGCTTTGGCTATTCGGGGTCTTTTGTGTTTCCATACAAATTGTGAAATTTTTTGTTCTAATTCTGTGAAAAATGCCAGTGGTAGTTTGATAGAGATTGCACTGAATCTGTAGATTGCTTTGGGTAGTAGAGTCATTTTCACAATATTGATTCCTCCAATCCAAGAATATGGTATATCTCTCCATCTATTTGTATCATCTTTAATTTCTTTCGTCAGTGTCTTATAAATTTCTGCATACAGGTCTTTTGTCTCCTGAGGTAGGTTTATTCCTAGATATTTTATTCTTTTTGTTGCAATGGTAAATGGAAGTGTTTTCTTAATTTCACTTTCAGATTTTTCATCATTAGTGTATAGGAATGCAAGAGATTTCTGTGCATTCATTTTGTATCCTGCTACTTTACCAAATTCATTGATTAGCTCTAGTAGTTTTCTGGTAGCATCTTTAGGATTCTCTATGTATAGTATCATGTCATCTGCAAACAGTGACAGCTTTACTTCTTCTTTTCCGGTTTGGATTCCTTTTATTTCTTTTTCTTCTCTGATTGCTGTGGCTAAAACTTCCAAAACTATGTTGAATAATAGTGGTGAGAGTGGGCAACCTTGTCTTGTTCCTGATCTTAGTGGAAATGGTTTCAGTTTTCCACCATTCAGGACGATGTTGGCTGTGGGTTTGTCATATATGGCCTTTATTATGTTGAGGAAAGTTCCCTCTATGCCTACTTTCTGGAGGGTTTTTATCATAAATGGGTGTTGAATTTTGTCGAAAGCTTTCTCTGCATCTATTGAGATGGCTTTTCTCCTTCAATTTGTTAATATGGTATATCACGTTGATTGAAGATATGTACAATTTACTCAATCTTGATTAAGTTCATACTCATGCCTTGTTTTTGAACCAAAAGCCTGTTATTTTCACTATGTATGTGAAAAATCAGCAAGAGGTGTCTAAATAAGAAAAAAAAAAAACTTCACTTCAATATTATGCCCAAAACTTTTGCTTTTGCTTTCATGTATGCACAAGAGATGTAGACCACAAAGAGTGTTTTTATGGACCATAGTCTCTCAAACTGAGTGAACAATTTCACTACTTTCCTTCCCACTATAGCCAGCCAGCATGCCTGTCTTAAAATTTAAATCAGATCATATCTCTCTCAATGGTTTCCCATCTCAGCAAACATAAAACCTAGTCCTTCCTATGAGCCTGAAAGGGCCTGCAAATCTAGCCCCTTAATACTTCTTTCTTCTCATCTCTTACTACCATCCTAGCTCATGTCACTACAGCCACTTTGAATGGACTGAATGAGCCATTCACTCCCTAACTTTCCTCAGTACTCTGATCAGAAGTTCCCTTCCATAGCAACCCAACATAAAATAGAAGTTAACACACATTCGCCATTCCCCTGACCCTGTTTTATTTATTTATTTTTTCCCTTTCACAACACTTGTTAGCATCTGACATAGGATCCATATACTTGGTTATTTGTTTATTGTCTGCCCTCTTCCCATAGAATATACAATCCAGGAGGACAGATTTGGTTTTTCGGGTACTTTTTTTTCTGCTCCTGTAATCTCCAGTGCCCAGAAAATTGCCTAACATATAAAAAGGTTTAATCTGAGAGTTAATAAAGGAATACTATAATATACACTTTTGACAAACAAAAAAATGCATGTAAACAAAATTTCTTTATTGAGACTATTTAAAGGATATACATACATATATATTAAAATTTATATGTATATTTAAATATATTTATTTCATTTAAATACATAAATATATATTTAATATATTAAAATTTTATATATGCATATATACATATATATGTATACATATTATATATACATACACACACACATATACACACACATATGCTCATTATCTGATTCAGAAGTATGGACTTATGAATTCAACTGATTAAAAATTCCTAAGTTAAATAATAATGGAGAAAAAGAGCTCTTTCTTTGCAATAATTTCTCCAAAGAACGTTCCACCTTCATCTAATACACAGAGGAAACACAAATAGCCACAATAAAGTCTCATTATCTGAGCCATTGCTAATACCCTCTCAGAATATGGAAGATAATGGTCCAGGGCAATGATCTCAGTGTAATCCCAGGAAGGAGAATCTATAGGAAGGGAGTATTACTGCAGTGAATACTCTGATAAACTAGTCCATGCTGTCTGTGAGCCAGAATAAGAATTAAAATGAAGATCAGATGTTAAATATTCTGAAGTTTTTAAGTAAAGTGATGATGGTTGAGGAAAACAGACATTCTCATGCCTTAATACATCTCTCAGCTATGAGTTATTATTAAGTGTTAGGGGAAAATGCTGTTGAAATACCAGCTGTACTGCCAAAGCATTAAAACTTAAATAACAATAAACAGCAGCAGATGGAGGGAGAAAAATGTAGAAATAAAGTGATTTTTAAACCCTTGATTAGCTAAGAGCTCATAACCTTTATTTAGCATTAATTATAAAGCAGTACTTTTAAATAAATGGTAGGTTTTTTTGTTTGTTTTGTTTTGTTTTTTTACAGCTTTATTGGAGTAAAATTGCTTTATGATGTTGTGTTACTTTCTGCTGTATAACAAAGTGAATCAGCTATACGTATACATATATCCCCATATCCCCTCCCTCTTGCGTCTCCCTCCCACCCTCCCTATCCCACCCCTCCAGGTGGTCACAAAGCACCGAGCTGATCTCCCTGTGCTATGCAGCTGCTTCCCACTAGCTCTCTATTTTACATTTGGTAGTGTATATATGTCAATGCGACTCTCTCACTTCGTACCATCTTACCCTTCCCCCTCCCTGTGTCCTCAAGTCCATTCTCCACATCTGTGTCTTTATTTCTGTCCTTCCCCTAGGTTCATAAGAACCACTTTTTTTTTTTGATTCTATATATATGTGTTAGCATACTGTATTTGTTTTTTTCTTTCTGACTTACTTCGCTCTGTATGACAGACTCTAGGTTCATCTGCCTCACTACAAATAACTCTATTTCATTTCTTTTTATGGCTGAGTAATATTCCATTGTATATATGTGCCATATCTTCTTTATCCATTCATCTGTCGATGGACACTTAGGTTGCTTCCATGTCCTGGCTATTGTAAATAGTGCTGCAGTAAACATTGTGGTATATGTCTCTTTTTGAATTATAGTTTTTTCAGGGTATATGCCCAGTAGTGGGATTGCTGGTCATATGGTAGTTCTATTTTTAGTTTTTTAAGGAACCGCCATACTGTTCTCCATAGTGGCTGTATCAATTTACATTCCCACCAACAGTGCAAGAGGGTTCCCTTTTCTCCACATCCTCTCCAGCATTTACTGTTTGTAGATTTTTTTGATGATGGCCATTCTGACTGGTGTGATGTGATATAAATGGTAGGTTTTTGAGTGAGAAAAATTTTTTTTTAAACTGAAAGAAGAGGTGCATTTTGATAATCAGCTCCCCCAATTCAGGTGGATTATCAATGGCATATGATAGAAAAACATGGAACTTGGAGAGGTAGGTTCACCACTCTCTAGTGCAGGGACTTTAGTTATGAATATATCACACAGTATATATCAGGTCAGTATATTAAGTTTGAACCATAAGAAAAATCAGTGGATAACTGAATCTTTCCTTTTTTCTTCAGTTATTTTCATATAAATATATCAGCAATCTTTGTACTCCTCCCTCACTTGATTAATCTGGTTGTTGACACAAGCCAGAGAGCAGCCAATCTATTACTTAGTTTGTCTTCAAGAAAAACAGAGTCTAAGCCAGAGTGAAACAATGAATAAGCAATCAGATTGCCTTCAGAGGCCATTTAAAAAAAAAAATAAAGATTCTTGCAGCTCCCTCTTCTGCATATCCACTCCCTACCCTTATCTACTTCACTTCCTACACATTTAGGATAGATAAGCTATACTGCAGACAAGTCCAACAAACTGTCTCTTTCATCTCCAAGGGAATAACAGTCAGAATGAAAAATTCTTGGTTTTCATCTCAAAATGAATTTCCCTAGGTTACTCCTGTGACACTTCTCCCTCTGTTTCTACAGATTTATACTTTGTGTGCCTAATTTTCATGGCTCTTTAAGTCACGTGGAAAACACTAGTATTTTTAACAAGAATAATTCAACTGGTACATGGCAGCTGAAATGAACACTTCTCCGTTAACTCTTTTTTATCATTGTACTCTCAAAAAACAAATCCCTGTTGACAGAGAAGTTTAATTTGATTTGGGCACCTGGCTACCATTTATAGAATCCTTGTTATTCCTCTCTTCTGACAGAGTTTGAATTGCTGTGGCTTGGTAAATGTCTCCATCGACTACAAGAGAGATGAATACAAATAATTAATACTTATCTAAATTGCTTCTTGTCAAAATGTTCTTGTCAGAATGTCCTCACAACTCTATTTCACTTAAATTTGAATGGACCACTTAAGGCACTGAAGTATTCTGCTGTAGGAAAAGCCAAGAAATAAATTAAAATGCCAGTAATGTTTGATTTGACACCAAACATATTAAAGAATAGATTAAAATATATATATATAGATATATATGCATTATTGGTAGAGTAAACTTGCTATATCAACAAGAGTACAGTTTTTCCATTGCAAATTAATAGATTATAAAATCAGTAGGCTTTTCATGAAAGCAATTAAGAGAAATGGGGGCAGAAACAACTTCAATCTTTTAAGAATACTTTGTCTTTAAAACAACTTCCTGTAAAATCACCTAAAATGAAATATAAGTTAACTCTGATTCCATGAGTTCCGTGGAGTCAAATTAAACTTGAAAACATCTTTCATTTCTATAGCTACTTTATTATATTTATACAAGGCTACAAAAAATTAACTGGGTGATTTAAGTGAGGCAACTGTCACATATATTATGAGGTCTGCATGTATGTGTTATGAAGCAATACTGACTATGAGTTTAGCCTTTTACCAATTTATTTAGCCAAGGTTGCTAGAAGTTACTTAATGAGCATGAACACACAAACTCTCAGTAAACCTACAGAAGGAAAAGTGGCCCATGACCTAAAAGGACCCCTCTGTTAGGCCAGGGAGATGATGAAGGATGTTAAGTCACTGGTCCCTGTGTGTGGTGCTTGTTTATGCTGCCAAGGCACGTGTGGCAAATTTGCAGAGTTAGGGTGGGGGTAGTGTAGGTGGCTAGGAAAAAAATAAGTTTTTAAAAGTCATCTCACAGCATGTATTTTTTAAAAAGCCTGGGAGAAGTACATTTTCCCAATTAAAATTTAAGAATGTATTCATATCTGCAGCATCTAGTCTTTGACCTCTCAGAACCTATTCTTTGGCAATCAGTATTAATTCTTTCAGTTTATAGACTATTAGAGTCAGGGGGAAAAAAGCTTAAAAATTATCTGTTGGCTATATGGAATGGTTAAGAGGTAGCAGTTCAAGAATCAGGCAAAGCTGGCTTGCATCCTGGCTCCACCATTAACAAGCTCTGTAGCTTTGGGCAAGCTCTTTAAACCCTTGAAGCCCCAGTTTCTTTATCTGTTAAATAAGGAAAATAAATAATGCCTACTGAGGAAAGACTTGTAAGGTTAAGTGAAATAAAATAGACATTAATATACTGTAACTCCCTCAGAAGTATTACCTTTTTACACTTGTCAGGGTTTTCAGTTTTAAGCAAATAGAAACTGACTTTGGTTAAATTAAATAGAAAAGAACTGAGTTAGCAAGATACCAATAACTTAGAAAATCAACTGAAACAGTAGAGAGCAAGGCTCTGGCAGAAAATCAAGGGAAGCTGGTTATACACACATAGTCTGCTTAGGACACAGGAACTGAGTCTGCTGCTATTGGATTCTTGATGCCACACCACTGGCCTCTCAACAACTCCAAATTGGCTGAGAAAAATCTCTAACTGACCCCACTCCTGCATTATTCAAAGCCACAGGCAAGAGAATCTTACTAGGTAAACTTAAGACTTGTACCCACATCTACAGACTAGAGAGTAAATAGAGACCCCTTGTGTTTCTATAGTGGGAGATGGGCCTGTCTCCCCATCTTATAACTCCTCCAAAGAGGAACAGAATGGGATATGGGGCACACCACTAGACAGTAAAGCAAGACTCAGTAAATTTCAAAGAATCAATATCAAGCAGAATGCATTCTCTGACTACAATTCCAATTCCATTAAATTAGAACTCAGTAAATAAAAAATAATTTTTAAATAACCTCATGTATCTGTAATTTTTTTTAATGTGCAGGTAAAAATAATTCAGTCAAAAAAGAAATCACGATGGAAATTATCAAATTCTTAGAAGTGAATGAGAATGAAAATATCAAAACAGGGGATGCAACAAAACTAGCATTCTGTGGGAAATTTATAGCCTTAAAATGCTTATTTTAGAAATAAAGTCTGAACATTAGTGACCTAACTGTCCCGTTAAGAAGTTAAGAAAAAGCTGGTAGAATAAACACACTAATGGCAATCAATGACTAGAAACGATATAACAGGGAATAAGAATAAACTAAAAATTGGCTACTTGAAATAATTAATAAAATAGACTTCTGATAATATTTATCAACAAGGGAAAGAAAACTCTTAAATAAACAATTTTTAGGAGTGAAAATGTAGATATGTCACAAAATAACAGGGATTTTAAAAAATAAGAAAACAAAATCAATAAAGCCAATAAATTTAATAATTTAGATAAAAGGAATCAATTCCTAAATATTAATACCTTCCCAAATGACTCAAGAAAGGAACTGAGAGCCAATAAAGTCCTATTCATATTAAAGAAATTGAATCAGGGGTTGAAACTCCTCCTACAAAGAAAATACCGTACTCAGAGGATATAACTGATTTTCAAGAAGCAGGCCACTCTACTGTGTTGGAACTCCTCTAGGATACAGGAAAAGAGGGCCTATTCCCCTACTCATTCTATGAGTCCAGCATCTCCTTAGTACTCAAACCATAACAAACACAATAGGAAAGCCAATTATGAGATTTTCTCACTCACAATGAGATTTAAACTTCTGTTAAAAAAAAACTACCAAACTGTATGCAGCAAAATACAAAAAGACAATCACCCATAACCAAGTTGAGTTCACCAAATAAACAGAAAAAGTTGAAATATATCCTCTATGAAGAAAACAACTTATAAAATTTAAGTCATATTCATGATAATGCCTTTTACCAAACAAGAATGTTAAAGGACTCCTTCGTCTTAGAAAATGTGTCTACCAAAAACAAGACATCATTCAGTGTGGGAAAGCATTGGAAAAATTCCATTTAGAATCAAGATAAGTATATCCTGTATCACAACTTTCGTTCAACATTTTCCTTGAGGTACTAGCCAGCACATAATACAAGAAATTTCAAAGAAATGCATACATATTAGAAAGGAAAAAAATACAATATTATCATGATTTTTAAATGATATAATTATGTGCTCTCAAAATCTCAAAAAATCCACAAATTATTAGAAATCATGAGAACTTAGGAAGAGAGCTAACTATGAGATCAATGAGCAAAAAATCAATTTTATTTGTACATATCCCTCAAGAGTTAGGAAGTGTAATTTGAAAAGGTGACAGCTTTCACAACAGCAATGAAAACCATATGACACCTGAGAATAACCTAATAAAAGATATGTGAGACCCGTATGCAGAAAATGATAGAAATCTATTAAAAATATATTTTAGAAAACATTGGAGAGATACCAGTTTTGGGATAAGAAGACTTAAAACTGTAAAAACATTAATTCTTGCCAAATATAGAGTCAAGTCAAGTGGAATTTGACAAGCTAATTCTAAAGGTTATGTGGAAGAATAAAAGATCGAGAATAGCCAAGACATTCTGAAACAAAAGAAGAAGGTAAGCAAATTTCTGCATTAGATATTTAGAAATATTTCTATAAAACTATGAAGTAGGACACTGGGGCAGAGAGAGATAAATTTACTAGTAAAGAAAAGGAAGATGGGACCTCAATATTTATGAAACACTGACATATGAGAGATATATATTGCAGGTCAGCAGAGAAAGGTGGGACTTTTCAGTAAGGGGTACTATGACAAATCATTATCCATAAAGGAAAAAAAATAGAAAACAATTCTAGGTAGGCAAAAAATTCAATGTAAAAAGCAAAGCATTTCATTGAAAATATAGGATAATATTTTTATGACTTAGTTAAGAAAGGCTTTTTACATACAATACAAATTCACTAATCTTAAAATAAAAAATATGATAAAAATTAACTGTTAAAATAATGAACACATGTTCATCAAAAGATATAGAATAGAAAAAAAAAACTAGCCACAAACTGAGAGAAAATATTTGTAACACATACTCTTTTCTTGACAAACAATTGGAGTCCAAAATCCATACAGAACCCCTACAAATTAATAATAAAAATAAACAACTAGAAAGTCAAAAGAAAAACTGATATGAACATACATTTCACAGATAAGAAATGGCTAAGTATATGAAAAGATGCTTAACCTCATTAGGGACCAGGGAAATAAATATTCACACCAGAATAAGAAATCTTACATTCAATAGATGGGCAAAAATTAAGAAGTGTGACCATACCAGGTGTTGGAGAGTATTCATATAAATCGCTCTGGGGAGTGTAAATTGGTAACTTGTTTAGCACTATCTTCCAAAGTTGAGCACTGCACACTCCACTACCCAAGGATTCCACTCTTTGGCTTATATCCTAGAGCATCTCCTGCCCATGAATACCAGGTGACTGTGCAACAATGTTTATAAAAGCACTCTTTATAGTATCAGAAAACTGAAGGTCACCCAGTGTCCAAAAGAAAAATAGATATAAAATTGTGGTAGAGTCACATATTTGAATATCATATAACAATGAAAATGAAAGAAATGTAACTGCATGCAATAACATAGATGAATCATAGAAGCATAACGTTGGACACAAAAGCAAGGCCCAGAAGACCACATACAATATGATACCTTGCTTGTAAAACTGTAAGGCTAAAGTAAAAAAAAAAAAAAAAAAAAATAGTTTAGGCATACACATTAATGCGATAAAAGTATTTTTAAAACGGAAGAATAAACATAAAATTCACAGGGAATGTTGGGAAAGCACAGAAGCTATGAAAGAGACTCAGATATATTCAAGATATGATTTTAAAGCCCCATTATGATTTCTCTAAATTAAGTGGCATTATCCAGTAAAAATGTTTCATAATCAAGCAATATTCCTATAACACATTCTTCCCATGCACCCCAGTGTCCTCTCTCTCCTCTTCAGGCTATTGTTGCACCAGGGAGCTGAGGCTGAGACAAAGGTGAACATAACTTTAAATGCTGGAAAACAATAAGCAAGAAACAAAGAGTTAAAAGAAATATAGTTGGCGAATAAACCATCTGGCATGTGGCTGACTTTGGGTGAATTGTCCTAGAACCATGTAAGAGAAGAAGTAGAGTTATCAGTCAGGGAGCTACTGCAATGTTCCAGGCAAGAAATGACGGTAGCCTGGAAGAGGATAGAAGGGTGGACATGGAGAAAAATGATCAGATTCAAATGGTGTTTTGTAGTTGCCATCATCTTTGTCATCATTATCACAGTGGTAGCAGTAATAAAAGTAGAAGTATTCTCATCATAGTAATCATCTAATTCAATTGACAGTCCCCAGGTACTGATAGAGCCTAGATCAGGTGAACAGCAATTTACATCACCCTGGCAACAGGATGCTTAAGTCATTTGGTCTTTGGATCCTGTACTCAATCTCCACAAAGCTGCTGTGATCTCAAAGTTCCTTATACCTTTTTTCTTCAGTTGCCCCCCTCTCACCATGCTCCCCCATATTTAACTGACTTTCCTGACCCTGACTCTGTCCTCAATGTCCCTACTCAGCTCTGAAACCTCAGAACTGCTGCTTTGTGGTCAACCAACTCTCTTAATCCCCTACCTTTGTTCAGAATATTCCCTTTAACTCTTTACCTTAATGGAATGATTCCCAATCCTGGTTACATATGTGAACTATTCAGGAAAGTTTAATATACTATTGTCTGTGTCCTAACCCTAGACAGTATAGTCATTGGAATTTCATTAAGCATCTTCTGAATTTCTAATGGGCAACCACAGGTGAGAACTATTGTCTTAATTGAAACCTGGATGGATCTCTCTTGCAAACTTCTAGATGACTACTGATCCTTTCATGTCTTCATACCTCAAGGTTGTATTCTTGACCTCCTTGCTTCTCATTGCCTCTTTGAAACCACTACTCCTGATCCTAAACATCCCTGCCCCCAATAAGGCTCAATCCATAGATTTCTTAGACATGACATCAAAAGCACGATTCACAAAAGAAAAATGGTAATTTGGACTTCATCAAAATCTAAAATTTCCACTCTTCAAAAGACATTATTAAGTACATAAAAAGACAAGCCACAGAGTATGAGAAGATATTTGAAAACAAAATATCTGATAAAGAATTTATATCCAGAATATATAAACTCAATATTAAATATATAACTCAACATTAAAGAACAACAAAATGACCCAATTTTTTAAATGGGCAGAGGATTTTAACAATATTTTACCAAAGAAGATATATACTTACTAAATGAAAACAGAAATATATGCAAAATCATAAGTCATTAGGAAAATGCAAATCAAAACCTCCACAAGATACCACTACACACCTATAAAAATGGCTGGAATTAAAAAGACAGACCATACCACAAATTTTTAGTGAAGATATGAAGAAATTTGTGGGAACAAAAACTGGAAAATCACTTTGGAAAACAGATTGGCAGTTTCTTAAAAAATTAAAACAAGTATACAGTTACATGTGACCTAGACATTTCACTCCTACATATTTTCCCAACAGAAAAGAAGGCATATCTCCATGCAAACACTGGTACAACAATGTTTGTAGCAGTTTTATTCATAATAAATACAAACTAGAAATAACTATATGTTCATTAACAGGTGAATAAATAAATTACAGAATATCCATACAAATATCAATAAATATTATTCAGCGATAAAAAGAATGGCTAACCATACATGAAACAACATGGTTGAATCTCTAAATAACTATGCTGAGTGAAAGAAACCAGAAAGAAAAAAGAATAGATACTAAATATATTTGTGTGTGTGTATGTGTGTGTGTGTATGTGTGTGTATAATGCAAATGACTCTATAGTGACAGACAACATAGAGTTGGTTGCCTGGGGAGCGTGGGACAGAGATTACAAAGGGTCATAAAGTGACATTTGGGGATAATGGATATGCTGTATTCATATCCTGTTTGTGGTGATGGTTTCATAAGTGTACACATATGTCAAACCTTATAAAATTATACCCTTTCAACTGCTTCAGTTTATTGTACTTTTGTTACACTTCAATGATGCTATTAAAAATATTAATTATATAAGAAAATGACAAGTAGCTCCATTTTAGATATTGGTAAAGATAACCTCAAACTCCAAGTTACCCAATATCCATTAAAACTCAGCTACGGATATGATGGCTGCCTTTTTCATTTTCCATTCGTTCAATCAAGAAATATTTATCAAGGATCCAACATAGAACTGAGGATATAACAGTTAACAAAACAAGTTGCTTGCCTTCATGGAGTTTACATTTTCATGGAGTGAGTTTGACAGCAAATGAATAAATGTGTGCTATGTCATGGTGACAAATGCTAAAGAGAAAGATAAAGTAGAATCATTATTCCTGATACCATCAAATTTCCTCTGAATTCATTTATTTGCATTCTTTTTACCCTTAGTTGAATTGCTTTTTCAATGCACTTTTGGAATGATGTGATGAACACATACTAAAGGATCTATAAGAAACAACTTCACAGAAGTCATATATAGAAGAAAAATAGGACATAAGCTCACTTCTAATTGATTTTTACAGTATAAAAAATTGATTTACCAAATACTTATATGGTACTTCATATGTGCCAGACACTGTTCTATATGCTTTATAAAAATTTTCTCATCTAATTCTCATAATGGCCTTATGAGATAGATACTACCGTTATCCTCATTTTGAAATGGGTAAGTTGAAGTGCACAAAGATTGAGTAACTTGTCCAAATCCCCCATACCTAGTAAATGCTGGAGGTAGACAGCTGCCTACAGAGCTCATGCTCTAAACCATTATTTTGTGGTACCTTCCTTGAAACAAGAAAGTTTTGATAGGGATGACCACATTTTCGATAGATTTCAACTGTGATGTGTAGAAATAGGCATATTCTGGGAAAAGTGATAAAGAGGAATAATGAAGGTTAAGAAAGGTTGTTGCATAGAAAAAGAACAGTTTGAGCAAAGAACACAAATAGGAATTGCCAAAAACATTTAATTTTTCAAACAACATTTAGTAAAAGGGGATAAAACCCATGTGCCAGAGGCAAATCTGGCATGCAGACAGGGGCAGCTTCTCACATTTATGTTACCTGCCTGTCTATTGAAGGCATTGCCTTCTCAGTACCTGACCAAGAAGACCATTAACTGCTGGGAATAGAGTGAAATAAGATCCAGTCCCTGTCCCCAAAAAGCCCCTCTAGGTTCATTCATTCATTCATTCATTCATTCTTCTATCCATCAAATTTATTTCAAGTGTCTATTATGTGCAGGATCAGAATAGGCACAGGGCTATGCGGTAAACTAGGCAAACAGTCTCTGCCTTCCTGAGGGTTACATTCAACTTTCTACTAGGAGAAGCAAACTCTAAGCTATTAATTTAATAATTACTAAATTATATTTCTTATAAATTGTCATATAGGATAAGTTCAATTGCGGAGGAGACACAAACACGATCACAATTTAAAGAGTTAAACACTAAGTGTATTAAACATAGGGGATTGAGGGAGCACAGAAAAGAGTCACCAAACCCAACCTTTGTAAGACTGGGGAGATTTGGTGATTGGCGGGAGGGCAGGTGAAAGTCAGGGAAGAAATTTCAAAGAAGCGATCCATCTTAAACAAGTTATCGAGATAAAGAAGAAGGAAAGGGATTGTGGCTTCCATTTTCCTCTCTCCATAATAGGCTACAGGGAGAATTATAAAAACAAAAAACAGTTATTTTCTACCCCAAATTATTTTGTTTTCCTGACATATAGGTTTGTCCCAATTTTTATATTCCATTCATCTCCATGTGAATTCGGAAGGGCGTGCAGCTAAATGTGCAGTAATGGCACCACCCTTGCACCATCTGTTTCTAATTAGGTAATTCCAGCTCTCCCTGGGTGAATGACTTAGCATGACTCTGCAGCCTAATATTTTTTAAAGGAGCCTGATTATTTTATGACACAACCAAGCTATACTAAACAAAGCTAACCCATACTCTGTTGATGAAAATATACATCTCTTGGCCATGAACAGTGAGGTTAAATGACTTATGCAAAGTGCATGCACTGACAGCTGGATTCTAGATTTTTTAATTTACCTTTAAACTAAGAGCATGCTCTTTGATAAGTCAAGTCTGAGTTTGCATTTTTGGAGGCCTCTTCCTGTAGAACGATTTCTTTCAGCAGCCTCCACTGTTCATTTTTATGAGTTAAATCCAAGTTGCAAATAAATGGATCTGTCATCATTTCTCAGAACGTGTTGTTTTCAACATGACCTGCTGATTTTCCCAAGTGCTCACTGTTACTGCGGAGTCATGGTAGCATGGCCCATCACCCCTTTCGCTTGCTTTTTGGCCACTGAATCCCTTGCCTCTCCTTTGACCTCCACCCAAGTATATAGTCTTGCACCACTCTCTTCTCCAGATGTCTCTACTTTTTTTTTGATTCAAGTCCAAAGTATTTTAACTTGAATTTCTTGACTTATCCCAAGAATAAAAACGCTGCTGGAAAAAAGCCCAATCTTGCACAATGAAATCTAGGTAGCAGCACTCCCTCACGTGCACAGCAACCTCACTGTCATATTTCTGAAAACAGCCCCTCCAATGTTCTTTTACTCCCCGTGGTGCTGTTGAGAGAGTCAAATGAGATCAAGTATGTGAAACTTCTTTGTACACTGTAAAGATATTTGGAGGGATAACTTTCTATGGCTTTATTCTTCGAATTAGCTCTGTTAATCTGGTAAACAATAAATTCAATGAATGGCTTAGCTTGTTAGATTGTGATATGGATCTACTGATGGATTGTGACACCTGCTTTATCTACTTGTGTCTCAAGGTATCACCTCCTCTAGGAGCCTACTGTGAACGCTGATTCTCAACTGAGCTGCACAGTAGAATCAGCAGGGAGATTTTTAAAATCCTGATGGCCAGGACACACATCTCAGAGCAACACATTAGACATTCTGGAAGCAGGATCCAGGCATCAGGGTTTTGTTTTTAAGCATCCCAAGTGATTCCAGTGTGTGGTAAAACATGAGAGTCATTAGTTTATGTGCCTAAACACCATATGCAGACCTTGTCACAGCCCTTAGCACATTGTATCAAATCTGTCTGTCCTTGTGTCCATCTGCCCTCCTGGATAACAGCCTCTTCCTTTATTTTATTTACGTCACTTCCTTTCATGTCTAGAGCCTAGCACCATGACTGGTACACACTAAGTGTTCAGTAAATGTTAAATTAAATGGAAGAGAACTATAAATTGCTCCAGATTCCTCTGGATGATTTTCCTATTATACTGACCAGGAAAAGGCTCAAAGGTGGTTAGGAAAAGATGACTGGGTAAAAGTTGAATTTTTGTTTGTTTTGAATATTTAAACTATTGGCTGTGACGTTTAGAAGATAGTTGGAAAAACTATTAAAATTTCGTCTCTGACAGAAGAACAACATCTTTTGATATGCAGTCAGCGTTTAACTTTTAGAGTGAAAGTTATTGAACTGAAAACCAGGTGGTGAATTTATTAATAAATTTTAACAATTTTAACAAAAATTTATTAGAGTTCTCTAAAAATAATTTTCTTTCAGTATTCTAAAACACTGGTCCTAGTACGTTAGTATACTTAAGAATAAACTTGCAACTTGGTTAAAAATTCAGTGTCCTTGGCATTAATCTCAGAATTTCAGATTCAGGAGGTCAGGGATGGAATAAAATGTTTGTTTAGATAGTTTTGGTTTTTTACTGTGCCTGAAGAATATTTTATTCTCTACACAAATTTATACTATCTCAGTCTCTAGTCAATATATTAGAGAAGCCATATCAGTCAGAGATTACCATTTCAAAAAATAACATACCACTATCAAAATACTAATGCCAGAATATCTCTATAGTAAAATATTTTCATGATCAGTATCACATCAGGGGCCTTATTTTATATGAAATTAATAAAAGACATCATCATTCAGATGCTCAAATAATATTGTTGGCCACATAAGATTAAATTAATACAGTCATAACTAGTTAGATCTCTCTGTCTCCTTTAAAAACATTTCCCTTCATGCCTATGCTCGTGTTATTATACGATCTGGTTTGCTCCTAGTTGAAACTGGCTGCCAATGTTGTCAATCCTACAAGAGCAATTATCAGATATACTAATATTCTAAGTTGTGATAACAGAATCCACTCTACTTACTTTAAGCAGAAAGGCTTTTTATTACGAGATTTGGGTGGCTCACAGAATCATGGAGAGGCCAAGGAAACAGACTTTAGGCTAAATTCCAGGAATAACTCCCAGGATCGCACTCCCAACCGGCCCACCCAGGAAGCTGATGTGTCTGCCAAAATAAGGAAGCTAGAGATTCAGGAGGCCACTATTAACAGCTCTGCCACAGTTCACTCTGAGAAATGAGGCATCATATCCACCGGTTGTCAGGTCCAAACCAAAATCTTTCCCAGGTGCATTTGATTTCTAGAACCAAATTCAATGTTTGTTCCCAGCAGGAAGGGATTCTACCTTGGAAAGTGGGATTTACATTGTAGGGAACTACACAAGCATAGAAATGGTGTTCCAAAGTTTTGAGGTAGCTGATGCCCCTGTACCAGATAGGCCATTAAAATAATTAACTTCTTGCATCCCAAAACACTCGTAAATGCTTTTTGCTTTTTGTTGCAATATCCTCAAATAAAACATAAAACTTTCTAGTGTTCCTCTAAGCATCGCGGTTGCTTCAAAATCAATGATTGCAGTATTTTTAGTTTCACTTGGACTATTCATTTCACCCGTAGAGATGCATTTATTTTCTGGTTTTATATGGGTAACAAAATGGATTTTGATAGAAATGTTTGAGCCAGAGGCTCCATGTAGATACAGTTTAGGCTGATACTTCACCTTTGGAAGTATACAGATTTCTTTTTTCTTATTTGGTGAGTATACTAAAATGTTTAATTCTTGGGAGGAAGTAGGAGACAAAAAACTTGCCTAGGGGCTGGGCTGGAAATAGAATAGTCAATGTCATTTAATTTAATAATGTATACCTATGGAAAAAAGGGAAAACTATGTCAAATGTGACATGATTACCAACATTATCCTATGTTCACCAGCATACAAGTATGATCCATAAATAAAAACATGAAAGAAAGAAAGAGAGAGAGGAAGGAAGGAAGGAAGGAAGGAAGGAACAGAGTGAGGGAGGGAAGGAGGGAGGGAGGAAGAAAACAAAGAAAAGGCTATTTACCTTAGTTTAGATAAAGCCACCTGACATTTGGGATGGATGCCAAATAAAGAAGTAGACAAAATTCAGCCAAATTTGACAATTACATAAAGCAGCAAGAGTTTCCTTTAAACAAAAAGGGAGGTGGCTTGAAATTAATACTGAGCTTAGCTCATTGCCTCTCTCTCGTGTGAATTATCTAGTACAAATACAATGCATGTGCAGAGCTTCTAGGAGTCCATTATCACTTGCTATTGGAATCTCTGCATGTGCACTTAATGAAAACTTGCCAAATCATCTCATGAAACTCAATTTGCTCAAACTTCATTTTTGGTGAAAGTTTTTTTTTTTTTTTTTTTTCTTTGTTGTATCATCTGGTCAAGACTTTGAAGAAGCCAAAAATCTTTATTCTCAGTAATCTTAGTCTCCCCATCTGGGAGCATAACTAGCCTCTTTGCTCTTACCTAGGGGGCCAGGATCTTTATACAGTTACCTTATCTCTCATTACAAATGTATTACACGATTTAATTCATGCTAAGAAAAAAAAAAAAATGACTGATAGCTTAAGGTTCGATATCCTACCACGAGCTAACAGAGTCAAGTCTTACACTTAAAAAAAAAAAGACACTAATGGTAGTCCAGGGCATCACGCAATAAACAGAAGGATTTTAATATGGGTTAGGAGAAAGATGGATATACACGTATAAAGAATACATCTCTCCATTTACATGTGAAGCTGAATGTGTCTGTAAAAGAATACATGTAATGCAGTTGCCTTTTCAAAAAGTCTTAAGCCGCATCTTTTTAAGAACAAATAATTCATAAAGTAACCCCTTATTTTCCCACCCGCCCCCCCCCCCTCCAGTCACTAACTCAATTCAAACCAATATTACATATAATAGTAAGACAAAAAGCCTCCAGATGGGATTCTAAGTTTCCAGGGCTTCCATATCACCACCACAGTCATCTTCCAAAAATAAATATTATGTTTGGTCACTTCTCAAAATTCCTTAAAGATTCCCAGTTACCCAAAGGATAAAGCCCAGATTTCTTACAATGAAACAGCAGACTCTAATCAATATAACCACCGTCTATTCAGGCCCTATTCAGCCACAGGTCCTAGGGATTTTTCACTCCAAAGATTCAGCCCTGCCCAGGTTTAGAACTGATCCCGCATGAGCCAGCTACGCCTTTTGGGAGGATAGGACTGTTAGGGTCTGGAACTAGTCCTGCTGCCCTAAGATTGGTGTTCTGCTCTGTTCCCTCCAATAGGTCAGATTCTTTAGCATGTTGACTCCAATGCAGATAACACCAACTGAGCCTTGTGAAGCCAACAGTATGGGTAATTCCCTGAATCCTAGCCCTAACTGTTCCAAGATTACTCCAACTTTACTAGTTTGTACCTAAGAGATCCTAATATGCTTTTGTCATACTCCACATCAGTTACGGCTCCACAGTCTAGCCACTGATTCTTTAATACAACATGATGCTCTTTTGTACATCAACCCTGGCCCCTGTTATATGCTCTTCTTAGGTTTTCCTTACCTTTGGCCAATCATCCAAACTCTACCAACCTTTCAAATGCCACTCCTATGAAGTCTTCATTAAAACCCTAAAGCTTGCTCCTACTTGGCACACGTTTTGATTATAGAACTTCTCAGGTTGCGTTGTAATTTTTTCGTTCTCACATATGTTTACCCCAAGAAGGCTGAGACCTCCTTAAGGACTAGCTTAGCCCTTAACAGCTCCTTCCTCACTCACAGCTGAGACCATATGTGCCCTATAAAAATGTCCCTGGGGCGCCTCCAACATTTCATGGACTATGTCCAGGATCCACTCCCACTCTTTTGTCCAAATCCCTTGTCCTAGTCTAGTACTAACTTGCCTCATATCCAAATGCCTTATTCTTGGATAAACTGGTGGGTTCTGCCCCTCTGCTTTGCCTCCTAAGGTTGAGCCCTTAAACTGTCTTCCCGGCTTTTGGTTTTGGTTCCATCCTTGGAGCTACTTGAGCAACTTGCTCTTGCACCCACTGGCCAGAAACACACCAGACTGTGTCCAGTCCAGCCTCTAGAGACTCTAACTTAGGTCCTGCTTGTTCAAGTAGAGAGTTTGGACAAAATAAATTAAGATGTTTGAGTTTTATTGAAGCAGTTCCTAATGAAAGAGGACAAAAGCTTCCTCCTCACAAGGAGCAATTATTGATTAATGTCTTGAAAAGTAGGATGGAAAGATACCTGCACTGCAACCCATGATTTCAAGCCAAGCCAAGGGCTCTAGAGGTTCCACAGATGAAACCTGAGGTGACATGAGGTAAAAACAAAGACCATATCAAATATTAATTTATTCAGTGAAAAAGATGACCACAATATGAACAGTCATAGAAATACTTTAATCATCACTTCATCCTTCATACCTCGCACCCCTTCATACTGACTTTTCTAAGTTTCTCAAGCATATTACGGTTTTCTCATGCTGTTGAGTCTACTCTAAACTCTACTTCATAGGGTCTTGCTTCTACTTCTTTTTCCCCCAATCATCATTTTCACCTTTCAGGTTTTAGATAAATACCATCTCCTCCTGGAATCCTTTTCTGACTTCCTTATTGCACACAGGACTCCTCTCATTAAAGACATTTCTTATTAGTTTGTTTGCAACTCCCACTAGACTTTAAACTCAGTTAAGACAGGGATTGTGAGTCTAGATACCAGAGTATCTAATACAGGGTGTTCATTTAATTTATGTTCAATAAAGTATTTGTTGAGTGAATGAATGGACAACAGCCCTTGCTATCTCTTTATATATGATGTGGCTGGTCACAGGCGGAAGGATGGCATGTGTACAGATGAAGCTAAAACAGATTGGAGGAACAATGGGAAGGTGGGGGAGAATAGGCAAAGGCCACTGATCTGGTGAAGACACTAAGCAGAGACTGATGGGTGGCAGAAGACATCATGGCCAGAAGAAATTGTTGATTTCAAAAGGTATAGCTGAGAGAACAGAAGGTACTGGTAGATGGGAACACAGCAATAATGAACCTTGGATCAGGCAATGTTCATGAATGTAGTTAGGTAGTTAACCTTAGAGGTATCTTTGGGAAAGCAACAAGTCCACAGAAATGAAAGTGGAAAGTCAGGACACTTCAGTAATCCTGTAGGGAGCCCACAGGTGCAATACAGAAAGACTGGGAAATTACACAGATCAGCAGTGTCTGTGTACAGGAATGGGAGGGGGAAAGGCAAATATCCAGTTACAATAACTCTGTCATAAGATAGTGATTTCATGTTAAGAGCAAGTTAGAAGTCCAGTCATTAGTGTTGTACAGAGGCAACACCATGGAAACTCATCTTCCTGCTTTTCCTCTTTTCCTTAGTATATGCTGGACACAGAAGGCTGAGTTATCCTTTTAAAATGTAAATCAGATCCCATTACTTTCCTACCTAAATGCTTCTAATGGCTTCCCATCATACCTAAGACAAAGTCCAAAAACTTATTAGGGCCTACAAGACCCTTCATGATCTGACTCTTGCCTGCTTCTCTGACTTTATCTTGTAATACACTTCCTCTTCCAATCTCAGCTCCCTCCAGTCATCCTTACTCTCCTCTATTCCTCAAAAACATCAAGTTTGTTCCTGCCTCAGGGCCATTACACATACTGTTTTCTCCATCTAAAATTCTTTTCCCTAAAAATATTTGAATGACTTGCTTTCTAACTTCCTTCATGTCTTCAAGGAAAAGTCCTCTCCTCAGAGAGAGCCTTGCTAAACTAAATATCATGCCACACTTACTCTTTATCCCCTATCATGCTTAAATTTTATAGTCCTTAACATTTCTTAACATCACACTATGTATTTATTTTGTATCTATTCTCCCAGTAGAATGTAAGCTAATTAGAGCACAGACCTTGTCTGTTTAGATGGTTACTCTATCTTCAGTACCTGGTACTGTAGGTACTCAATAAATATTTATTAAACACCGATATAAGTTTTCCTACTTCTTCCATTGCCAATTTGGTTGTTTTCCTTTTCTTCCAATGCTGCATTTGGAAAGGGATAATCATGATTTTTTAAAAACTCATTTCTCACTTTAAAGAGATTCCACAGAAAAACAGCAGCATCCTAAATCCAAATATTTGCACAAACTCTCCTCAAAAATCTATAAGGTCAAAATAAAGAGCACAAATAAAACCACACATGAACTGTGCTTTCAGCTATATTAGGAGATGGCAAAGACCATGAATTTTAAATCCCTGTAAATAGAGAAATAAAACTGATATTCCAACAGAACTCCCACTGGAATGCCCATCATGGCTTCCAGCCTGTGGATGCAAACACTGGCAGAGGGAGTTTTAAGAGGTTGTAGAAAAGAAGAGAGGAAGCAGTTGTGGACAAATGTAAAGCACAAAAAATCTTTGCTATGAAAAGAAAGACTATCACTATGTACTAAACTACAGGTCTGGTTTGACAGTTTACAGCAACAGCTATAGGGAGGCATCTTGAAAGGGAGCAAGACCCAGAGAAGGAAGCACTGAGAATGGGGGACTTATAAGGGATAAGGAGGCAAAGACAGAAGGGTACCTTCGTGCAAGCAGCAGTAAGACGAAAATAAAGAAATAAGAGGAATATTAAGGATCCTATAGAAACAAAATAGAATCACAAAACATGCCAACCTCTACCCACTCCTGCCACCAACAATGTCATCCATTAAAGAAATTATGCTTCACTATTCTGAGAGAAAGGTTGCTATTGAACTAGGATGTCTATTTATAACATTGCTATTAGTACAAAAAAAATAAAAAAATAAAGCAGTCAAACTGCATACAAAACTACTGTTGGAATAACTCAGAAAATTTGAATCAAATTATTTTACTGGATAAAAATTTCTAAAGCAAGCAAAAAAACATGAAGTATTGTACCACAACTCTCCAAGCTGAATTAAAGAAACTCAAACAACCATTTAGAGACTTAAGTCTGACTTAAGTCAGAAATATAAAAACCAATGGCAAAATCAACAAAATATCAGAAAAACGTGTAACATCAGTTGTATGGTTTCCTAAAAGACATTAAGGTAAAAGACAAAATGATTTCAGAAATTGAGAATAAATTCAAGGTACCAAAGGAAGATCTGAATGGAATCTGAAGGAAGATATAATAAGGAGCACTGACGAAAAACAAAACAAAACAAAATAGTACAAGAGAATGAAAATAAAACAAGGAAAGCATAAAAATGGTCCAGTGGAAAAATGGCTGAAATGGAAGACAGCAATAGAGAAAAAACACACATGCAACAAATTCATGGACCATACCAGCATTTAATATAATAATATGAGAAAACGTTCTACAAATAAGAGAAAACCTGTATCTACCTATTGAAAGAGCTAACCATGAAGATATCAGGAAAACTGATCCAGAATGATCAACTGTAAAACAGATTCCAGTAAACTCTAAAACTTATTTAAAGAAAAAGAAACTCTTCAGGACCTTCAGGACAAAAGAAAAAAAAAAATACTTACATGGGCAATAAAATTACACTGGCAGAAGGCTTCTCAAAAACAACATGCCAAGCATAACACTAATGGTACAGCATTTTTAGGAATTCAAGAAAAAATAATGTGAACCAAGGATGTTTTCATTTATAGCAGAACTCTTCTTCTAGTATCACAGAGACAGAAAACAATTTGAATATGTAAGAGACAAGGTAATACTTTATTCACAAATTCTTTCTGAAAAATCTATAGGAGAAATGGCTTTATCTAACTAAAAGATGATTGGAGAAACTTTGTAAAAGGACTGAAAGTGAGAATTAAATATGTACAAATGCAGATCTAGAATGAAAACAAGGATGAGTCCATGGGTGCAAGAACAGTATAAAACTGTTATATGTTCTAATAAAGTAGCAAGTAGAATATGATCATTGAGTGGGAGTCAAAGATATAATTTAAAATTTATAAACTAAACAATAAAATGAGGAGTAAGTCCACTATAAAAGATATGGATACAAAACTAGCCATTAGGAAAGTAAAACAAAAATTCTTCTTATAATATTTTTAAAAAGATAAAAAAGACATCCTTCATAGAGAAAGAAACATAGTACAATATAATACGTGCTGAAATTAAAACAAAATTAGGATATACAACAGGAACTGAGACCTAATATCATCAGTCAAATCAATAAATGTGAAAAGGATTAACTCACCTATTAAACGAAAAGTGTTTTCAATTTGACTCATTAAGTAAAACTGACCTCTATGATATATAAAAATGACACTTAAATGGATTCCAAAAGGCTAAGAGATGAGCAAAGTACAAAAAAATGAAGTATAAATAGAAAGAAACACACAAATCATAGAAGACTTTAATATATCACTCCCAGGACATGACAGGTCAAGTGAACACAAAATAAGAAATTTAAACAACATAACCAATAAAGTAGATTCTATTAATATATAAAGAATATATCTTCTTCTACCACCTGGTAATACAAATATCCCTTCTTCTCAATGACACAGGATATATTTACAAATATTGATTATGTATTAGATCACAAAGAAAACATCTATAAATTCATAAAATAAAAAATCACCAATAACACTCTAATCCAATAAAATTAAAAATTATAAACAAATTCAAAATCAAAAGGACCTTCACCTGGAAATTTTAAAACCTATTAGAAAAGACTTTGAGTAGAAAGTGAAATACAAATAGAAATTATAGATATTCTGAAAAATAATGAAGATAAAATTACCACATATCAGAATCTATGGGTTACCATTTAAAAAGTGATGAAAGCAAAATGTATCACCTTAAACATATTTAACGATAAAATGAAAGAATGAAAGGAAATAAACTCAACTCAAAAAGCTAGAAAGGACAAGACAAAGTAAACAAAGAAAGCTCAAGAAGAGAAGATTGGTTCGATATAGGGGAGTAGAAGGACATGGGCTCACTCCCTCTTGCGAGATCACCAGAATCACAACTGACTGCTGAACAATCATTGACAGAAAGAAACTGGAACTCACCAAAAAAGATATCCCACATCCAAAGACAAAGGAGAAGCCACAATGAGACGGTAGAAGGGGTGCAATCACGAAAAAGTCAAATCCCATAACCGCTGGGTAGGTGACTCACAAACTGGAGAACACTTATACAACAGAAGTCCACCCACTGGAGTGAAGATTCTGAGTCTCACGTCAGGATTCCCAACCTGTGGGTCTGACAACGGGAGGAGGAATTCCTAGATAATCAGACTTTGAAGGTTAGCGGGATTTGATTACAGGATTTTGACAGGACTGGGGGAAACAGAGACTCCAACTCTTGAAGGGCACGCACAAAATAGTATGCACATCAGGACCCAGGGGAAGGAGCAGTGACCCCATGGGAGACTGAACCAGACCTACCTGCTAGTGTTGGAGGGTCTCCTGCAGAGGCAGGGGGTGATTGTGGCTCACCATGGGGACAAGGACACTAGCAGAAGAAGTTCTGGGAAGAACTCCTTGGCATGAGCCCTCAGGGAGTCCGCTATTAGCCCCACCAAAGAGTCAGGTAGGCTCCAGTGTTGGGGTGCCTCACGCCAAACCACCAACAGGAAGGGAACCCAGCCCCACCCATCAGCAGACAAGCAGATTAAAGTTTTACTGAGCTCTGCCCATCAGAGCAACACCCAGCTCTACCCACCACCAGTCTCTCCCATTAGGAAGCTTGCAGAAGCCTCTTAGATAGCCTCATCCACCAGAGGGCAGACAGCAGAAGCAAGAAGAACTACAATTCTGCAGGCTGTGGAACGAAAACCACATTCACATAAAGACAGACAAAATGAAAAGGCAGAGGACTATGTACCAGATAAAGGAACAAGATAAAACCCCAGAAAAACAACTAAATGAAGTGGACATAGGCAACCTTCCAGAAAAAGAATTCAAAATAATGATAGTGAAGATGATCCAGGACCTCAGAAAAAGAATGGAGGCAAAGATCGAGAAGATGAAAGAAATGTTTAACAAAGACCTAGAAGAATTAAAGAACAAACATCTAGAAGAATTAAAGAACAAAGAGAGATGAACAATACAATATCTGAAATGAAAAATACACTAGAAGGAATCAATAGCAGAATAAATGAGGCAGAAGAACGGGTAAGTAACCTGGAAGACAGAATGGTGGAATTCACTGTCACGGAACAGAATAAAGAAAAAAGAATGAAAAGAAATGAAGACAGCCTAAGAGACCTCTGGGACAACATTAAGTCCAACAACACTGGCATTATAGGGGTCCCAGAAGAAGAAGAAGAGAGAGAGAAAGGACCTGAGAAAATATTTGAAGAGATTATAGTCGAAAACTTCCTTAACATGGCAAAGGAAATAGCCACCCAAGTCCAGGAAGCACAGAGAGTCCAAGGCAGGATAAACCCAAGAAGAAACACGCTGAGAAACACAGTAATCAAACTGACAAAAATTAAAGACAAAGAAAAATTAGTAAAAGCAACAAGGGAAAAACGACAAATAAGATCCAAGGGAACTCCCATAAGGTTAACAGCTGATTTCTCAGCAGAAACTCTACAAGCCAGAAGGGAGTGGCACGATATCTTTAAAGTGATGAAAGGGAAGAACCTACAACAAAGATTACTCTACACAGCAAGGATCTCATTCAGATTCCACAGAGAAATCAAAAGCTTTACAAACAAGCAAAAGCTAAGAGAATTCAGCACTACCAAACGAGCTCTGTAACAAATGCTTCTCTAAGTGGGAAACACAACAGAAGAAAAGGACCTACAAACACCAACCCAAAACAATTAAGAAAATGGTAATACATATCAATAATTACCTTAAATGTGAATGAATTAAATGCTCCCACCAAAAGAAACAGGCTCACTGAATGGATACAAAAAAAAGACCTGTATATATGCTGTCTACAAGAGACCCATTTCAGACCTAAGGACACGTATAGACTGAAAGTGAGGGGATGGAAAAAGATATTCCATGTAAAAGGAAATCAAAAGAAAGCTGAAGTAGCAATTCTCACATCAGATAAAATTGACTTTAAAATAAAGAATATTACAAGACACAAGGAAGGACAACTACATAATGCTCAAGTGATCAATCCAAGAAGAAGATATAACAATTATAAATATATATGCACCCAACATAGGAGCACCTCAATACATAAGGCAAATGCTAACAGCTATAAAAGAGGAAATCGACAGTAACACAATAATAGTGGGGGACTTTAACACCTCACTTACACCAATAGACAGATCATACAGACAGAAAATTTATAAGGAAACACAAGGTTTAAATGACGCAATAGACCAGATAGATTTAATTGCTATTTATAGGACATTCCGCCTGAAAGTGGCAGAATACACTTTCTTCTCAAGTGCTCACGGAACATTCTCCAGGATAGATCACATCTTGGCTCACAAATCAAGCCTCGGTAAATTTAAGAAAATTGAAATCATATCAAGTATATCTTCTGACCACAAAACTATGAGATTAGAAATCAATTACAAGGAAAAAATGTAAAAAACACAAACACATGGAGGCTAAACAATACGTTACTAAATAAGCGATCACTGAAGAAATCAAAGAGGAAATCAAAAAATACCTAGAGACAAATGACAATGAAAACACAATGAACCAAAACCTATGGGATGCAGCAAAAGCAGTTTGAAGAGGGAAGTTTATAGCAATACAATCCTACCTCAAGAAACAAGAAAAATCTCAAATAAACAATCTAACCGTACACCTGAAGGAACTAGAGGAAGAAGAACAAACAAAACCCAAAACTAGTAGAAGGAAAGAAATCATGAAGATCAGAGCAGAAATAAATGAAATAGAAACAAAGAAAACAATAGCAAATATCAATAAATCTAAAAGCTGGTTCTCAGAGATGATAAACAAAATTGATAAACCTTTAGCCAGACTCATCAAGAAAAAGAGGGACAGGACTCAAATCAATAAAATGAGAAATGAAAAAGGAGAAGTGACAATGGACACTGAAGAAATACGAAGCATCTCTAAGAAACTACTGCAAGCAACTCTATGCCAATAAAATGGACAACCTGGAAGAAACGGACACATTCTTAGAAAGGTATAACCTTTCAAGACTGAACCAGGAAGAAATAGAAAATAGAAACAGACCAATCACAAGCACTGAGATTGAAACTGTGATTAAAAATCTTCCAACAAACAATGAACCAGGACCAGATGGCTTCACAGGTGAATTCTATCAAACATTTAGAAAAGAGCTAACACCTATCCTTCTCAAACTCTTCCAAAAAATTACAGAGGAAGGAACACTCCCAAACTCATTCCAGAAGGCCACCATCACCCTGATACCAACACCAGACAAAGATACTACAAAAAAAGAAAATTACAGATCAATATCACTGATGAAGATAGATGCAAAATTCCTCAACAAAATACTAGCAGCAGAATCCTACAACACATTAAAGGGATCATACACCATCATCAAGCAGGATTTACCCCAGGGATGCAAGGATTCTTCAATATAAGCCAATCAGTCAATGTGATGCACCATATTAACAATCTGAAGAATAAAAACCATATGATCATCTCAATAGATGCAGAAAAAGCTTCTGACAAAATTCAACAACCATTGATGATAAAAACTCTCCAGAAAGTGGGCATAGAGGGAACCTACCTCAGCATAATAAAGGCCATATACGACAAACCCACAGCAAACCTCATTCTCAATGGTGAAAACCTGAAAGCATTTCCTCTAAGATCAGGAACAAGACAAGGATGTCCACTCTCACCACTATTATTCAACATAGTTTTATAAGCCCTAGCCACGGAAATCAGACAAGAAAAAGAAATAAAAGGAATACAAATTGGAAAAGAAGAAGTAAAACAGTCACTGTTTGTAGATGACATGATACTATACATAGAATATCCTAAAGATGCCACCAGAAAACTACTAGAGCTTATCAATGAATGTGGTAAAGTTGCAGGATACAAAATTAATGCACAGAAATCTCCTGCATTCCTATACACTAACAACAAAAGATCAGAAAGAGAAATTAAGGAAACAGTCCCATTCACCACTGCAACAAAAAGAATAAAATACCTAGGAATAAACCTACTTAAGGAGGTAAAAGACCTATACTCAGAAAACTATAAGACAGTTGATGAAAGAAATCAAAGGTGACACAAACAGATGGAGAGGTATACCATGTTCTTGGATTGGAAGAATCAATATTTTGAAAATAACTATACTACCCAAAGCAGTCTACAGATTCAATGCAATCCCTATCAAATTACCAATGGCATTTTTTACAGAACTGGAACAAAAAAAATCTTAAAATTTGTATGGAGGCACAATAGACTGGGAATAGTGAAAGCAATCTTGAGTGTAAAAAAAACGGAGCTGGAGGAATCAGACTCCCTGACTTCAGATTATACTACAAAGCTACAGTAATCAAGGCAATGTGGTACTGGCACAAAAACAGAAATATAGATCAATGGAACAGGATAGAAAGCCCAGAGATAAACCCACACACCTATGGTCAACTAATCTATGACAAAGGAGGCAAGGATATACAATGGAGAAAAGACAGTCTCTTCAATAAGTGGTGCTGGAAAAACTGGACAGCTACATGTAAAAGAATGAAATTAGAATACTCCCTAACACCATACACAAAAATAAATCTCAAAATGGATTAAAGACCTAAGTGTAAGACTGAACACTATAAAACTCTTAGAGTAAAACACAGGAAGAACACTCTTTGACATAAATCTCAGCAAGATCTTTTTTGACCCACCTTCTAGAGTAATGGAAATAAAAACAAAAATAAACAAATGGGACCTAATGAAACTTAAAAGCTTTTGCACAGCAAAGGAGACTATAAACAAGACGAAAAGACAACCCTCAGAATGGGAGAAAATATTTGCAAACGGATCAGTGGACAAAGGATTAATCTCCAAAATATATAAACAGCTCATGAAGCTCAATATTAAAAAAACAAACAACCCAATCAAAAACTGGGCAGAAGACCTAAATAGACATCTTTCCAAGAAGACATACAGATGGCGAAGAGGCACATGAAAAGATGTTGAACATCACTATTATTAGAGAAATGCAAATCAAAACTACAGTGAGGTATTACCTCACACCGGTTATAACGGGCATCATAAGAAAATCTACAAACAACAAATGCTGGAGAGGGTGTGGACAAAAGGGAACCCTCTTACACTGTTGGTGGGAATGTAAATTGATACAGCCACTATGGAGAACAGTATGGAGGTTCCTTAAAAAACTAAAAATAGAATTACCATATGACCCAGCAATCCCACTACTAGGCATATACCCAGAGAAAACCATTATTCAAAAAAGACACATGCACCCCAATGTTCACTGCAGCACTATTTACAATAGCCAGGTCATGGAAGCAACCTAAATGCCCATCGACAGATGAATGTATAAAGAAGATGTGGTACATATATACAATGGAATATTACTCAGCTATAAAAAGAAATGAAATTGGGTCATTTGCAGAGACATGGATGGACCTAGAGACTGTCATACAGAGTGAAGTAAGTCAGAAAGAGAAAAACAAATATCATATATTAATGCATATATGTGGAATCTAGAAAAATGGTACAAATGAACCGGTTTGCAAGGCAGAAACAGAGACACAGATGTAGAGAACAAAGCGGGGAAAGTCAGGCGGGGGGTGGTGGTGGGATGAATTCGGAGATTGGGATTGACATATATACACTAATATGTATAAAATAGATAACTAATAAGAACCTGCTGCATACAAAATAAATAAATAAAATTAAATTTAAAAAAAGAAAGCTCAAGAAAAGACATGATAATAATAAAGCAAAAATTAATGAGATGATAAGGAAAGGGGAAAAAAAAGAGTAAAGTAGATTAAATTAACAAACAAAAACCTGGGTTGTTAAGGGAAAAGACATAAAATAAGCACATCACTAGCAAATTTAACTAAGGGGAAGGGAGAGAACACCCATATATAAAGTAAGAAATTCCACTGGAAAAAAAATTTTTGATAGAGAGAAAAGTTTAAAAAGTCATGGCAGACTTTTTCATATGTCAATGCAAATAATTAGAAAACCTAGATGAAACAGATAATTTCTTAGGAAAATACAGTTTATGAAAAGTATCTCCAGGACATAAGAAAAGATTAATATGGTCAATTTGCATAGAAGAAATAAGAAAGCTGTCAAAGAATGACTCCACAAAAATATAACAGGATTGGATAGTTTCCTAGGAAAATTGTACCAACCATTTAAGAGAACGATATTGAGCAAAGCATTCTGCCAAGGGCCCTGGAGCTTCTCTGCACTTTATTGCTGGGTGTGCCAAAAATATAAGACTCTGACCACTCTTTACCTGGGCCATTTCTCATGACTGCGTCTGGAGTGACCAACTTTGCTGAAAGAAGTAACTTCTTCTTCTAGACAAAGAACAGGTTTGTTTCTGCTTAATTATAAAAGCCATGGATCTACCTAGCTCAGTGTTTGTCTCCTGTAACCTAACCCACTGTGATTGCAGGCATCCATCTGAACCCATCAGCATTGCCCTGTGGGACTTATATAGGACTGATGGGAAAATGAAACTCTAGCTGCTGCTTTTACCAATAAAGTCCTTTGTCTCTGACTCAGGAATCTCATCTACCAGTATCCATGAGACAGTAACAGGCTAACTTGTTAGCTTATAAATATGGAAAATCTCAGACTTATACAGTTGTTGATAACCAGATAGTGCCAATACTACATAAATTATCTCATAGCATGGAAAATGAAATAAAACTTCTGAATTATTTTTATGAAACAAATGTAATGTCAATCACTAAACCTACCAATGATAAACAGCACAAAAATGAAAATTACAGACCAATACACATTAATATCAATGCAAAAATAATAAATGAAAATTTTACCAAGACTTCAACACCATATTAAGAAAATAATCCAGTGGAACCAATTTATGGGATTTATATCAGAAGTGTAAAAATTGTTCAATATTTGTAAAATAATAATTTAATTTACTAAATTAATAGATCTAAGGAGAAAGATCATATAATTATTTCCATACATGATGAAAAAGTCTTTAATAACATTCAATACCCATTCCTAATAAAATAGTATTGGTTGGCTATTTCCTTGACGTGAAAGAATGTATATGCCTCTTTCCTAAACCCAGCATATTTCTTAAAAGGAAAAGCAAAAAACAAAACCAAAAACTAGAGGTATTACTATTAAGGAGAAAAAAAAAGGTAAGGATATCCACTATCTCTACAACTATTTTAAAAAGGTATTAGAAGTACTAGCCAATGCAACTAGATAAGAGGAAACAGCTAGAGACATAAAAATTGGGGAAAAACTATTTGCAGATAACATGAGAGTACAGAAGATGGATAATAAAGCTAACTACAATAAAATAATTTAGTCACATAGCAGAATATAAAATAAACATGCAGACAGTAAAATTCTTCTTGTACACAGATAATAACTAGATAGAAGATATAATGGAAGAGACAATTCCACTTAAAATATTTACATAAAAATGAATAATCAGTAATGAACTTACAAGGAATGTGTAAAACTGACATGAAGAAAATCATAAAACAGTTCTGGAGGACCAAAAACAGACATGAACACATGGAAGGCTCTCCTTTGTTCTTACACAATACATCTCAACATCATCAACTGTATTAAGTTCTTCCAAAGTTAATTTATAAATTGTTATCCTAATAAAATATCACTGGGCTTTTTCCTTGAGCTAGGCAAGGTGATAATAAAATTCATATGAAAAAATAAGCACATAAGAATAGCCAGGAAAACATTTAAAAGGCAGAGAGATGAGGGAGAACTAGCCACAACAGACATTAGAATATACTATTGTACAAAGCTTCTTTAACAGCACTGTCCAATAGAATTTTCTGTGATGATGGAAATCTTCTATATCTGAACTGTCCAATATCATAGCTACTACCCATGTATGGCTAAATTATCACATAAAATGTAGCTAGTGTAACTAAAGAACTGGATTTTTAATTTTATTTAATTGTAGTAAATTTAAACTTACATAGCCACATGTGGCTAATGACTACTGAATTAAATAAACATAGCTTTATAATCAATTGATTATAGCACTGGTGCATGAATAAACAGACCAGTCAAGTAGAATATAATGTCTAGAAACAGATTCTCTCTTGCTCTTTTATTATATATGTATGAAAATTTGCTATATGAAAGACGTTATGTCAAATCAAAGGGGAAAAGATGACCTTTTAAAAAAATGGTGCTGGAACAAGTGGATAGTCATTTAGAAAAAGATAAAACTGCATTTATTCCTCACACCATAATCAAGAATAAAGTCCAAATGTATCAGTGATTTAAATGTAATAAATGAAACCATAAGTGATCAATAAGGAAATGGGTGAATTCTTCTTTATTAAATTTGGTATAGAAGAAAACTTTCTAACTATGACTCAAAATCCGGATGCAATAAAAGATTGATAAACTTGATTATACAAAAAAAATTTTTTTAACTTTTGAATGGCAAAAAAATTATCTAAAGCAAAATCAGAGACAAATGAAAATAGGAAAAACTTGCAACAAATATCAGAAAAATACTAATACTCCCCTTATATAAAAAAGGCTTTGAAAATTGGGGAAAAAATTTATAAACGCTATGGAAAAAGGGTAAAAATATAAAAATATGATTAACCAAAAAGTGGCTCTTAAAGGTATGATAGATGTTCCATTTTATTCATAGGAAGAGAAATGAACATTAAAACACAGTGAGATAACCTTTCTCGTCTCCCGTATTGGCATAATGTCAAGAGCTTACAATACAGTGTCAGTAAGATCTGCCCAGATGTTACTGATGAGAAGGCAAAATGTCACAACTCTTTGGCGGGGGGGACAGATTTGGCAATATTTAACAAACTGTATATGTATTTGTCTTTTGACGCAGCAATCCCACTTCCTGGAATTTGCCCTTTGCATATGAAGATATATGCAAGAGAGTATTCATTGCCACATTATCTGTAATTGCAAAATATTGGAAACTACCTCAGTGTTCAAAAATAGGAGACTGGCTGAACACACTGTTATATGCACACAATGCAGCAGCGTAGGAATGTATGGCTTCAAAAAGAGAATGCGGAAAACCTCAGTGAAGCAATAGGGGATTAAATTCCAGACTATATGAAGTGAAAAGAGCAAAGCGTCGGAGTATATACTATAGCAGTTGAACATTTCCTAAATTCCATCATTTTAATGTGGCTATAGAGAAATATCTTTGTGCTTAGGAAATACGCAGTGTATTAAAGAGTAGAAGGCAATGATGTATCAACCTACTAACAAGTAGTTCAGAAAAAGTAATGAGAAAGAGAGAGACAGAAAGGAGGAAAGCAAATGTAACACGATGTTAAAATTGGTGAATCTGGGTAAAGCTTATAAGAGTTACAGGAGAGAGTCAGGACATCTCTTAAGCACTCCTAGAGCATCCTCTGTTAGTTTCCATCTTTGTTCATCGTCGACTGTGAGTAGCTGAATTCTCACTCACCTTTGTCTTCCCATTACTTCCAGCAGGATCTGGTACAAGGGAAGCTCTTGGTTATAGTGTGAATGACTAATAAGGAATTAGAAGAGAGAGATCATGTGAATTGGCTTCTCCAGAGAAGGTATTTCACCTCAGAGGAGGTGAAACTTAAAAACGTATTTTAAAAATTGCTAAAACTGGAGGGAAAACAGAGGGTGAATGTGGGCAAGCGGAACAACTTCTCCTGCCCAGAAGGAGTGAACGGATAGGGCTGGAGACAGGGCCATTATGACAGAACGGAGGCCTTGGAATGGAATGAGCGGGAAATAAGTTTGGAGAGCTAATGAAGAAAATTAGACTACAGGGACCACAGATAGAGGCAGAAGTTTAGGGAGGCACTAGAAACTCCCCTTGGGCTCCTGGGTAACAAACAACACAATATCCAAAATACATAGCTCCTCCCGTTGGCCGGTTCACACTGGGGAAAAAACAGGCCAATGGTGAGGACTCTAGCTGTTTCCCTCTCCAATGCCGGTCACTGATCAAGCAGGCTTCCCAGCTGTTCAGATCCCTTCTTTTGAATTTTAAGACAGGAATCTAGACGGATGGCAGCTTAGTTTGACTTTGCCATTACATAGCCGCAGGAAAATGTTGCCATGTTTTCTAGTTTTGTTTTTTTTTTTAATCCGCTGCCCTAACCACATTGTTTCATGCTCTGGGAGTTTTGCTTTGATGAAACAGTATGAAAAAAGAAAAGATAATCTTAAATAGGTTCGGGCTTTAAAGGGCAGAAAGTAAGAATTTCAGCTCCCAGGATTAACTAGGCACAGCTTATACTCCATGAGGTGCCAAAGCTTAGCTTGAAAGATGTTAAACGCTTCAAGCTGTGCAAGCATGTGTTTCTTCAAATGGGCAGAAGTGATGATCATGAACACAGGCAAAACTTTAATTGAGGGGTATACACAGTTGCCTCAGTTACATAGGTGTTACCAGGTCTACAAATTATGTATTCATTCATTTTATTTTTCCTGTAAATATCAACATTAATCCATGGTAGGTATATGTCTATAAGAGATTCAAGATATAAAAATATAACTATAAAATACAGCCAGTATTCAGACTGACTTCACATTGGGTAATCATTTAGAAATAAGACAGCAAACTGCTACCCTTTACTCTTGCAGGCCCAGGCAGGGAAAAAAAAAGATGAGTTGAAATTCAGAAAAAGATCATCTATATGTGGAATCTAAAATATGACAAAAATGAGCATATCTACAAAACAGAAATAGACTCACAGACATAGAGAACAGACTTGCGGTTGCCAGGGCAGGGGGAAGGGGGAGGGAAGGATTGGGAGTTTGGGATTAGCAGCGGCAAACAAGTATACATAGGGTGGATAAACAGCAAGGTCCTACTGTATAGCACAGGGAACTACATTCAATATACTATAATAAACCATAATGGAAAAGAATATGAAAAAGAATATATATATGTATAACTGATTCACTTTGCTGTACAGCAGACATTAACACAACATTGTAAAACAACTCTACTTCAATAAAATTTTTTAAAAAGACATAGCCATTCATTCCTTCATTCAGTGCCTGGTTATCAGCTTAACAAGGTGCTTATTTTTAAGCATGCCTAGAAAAATATATCCTCAAAATATCAATAAGCATCTCTCTAAAAATTCCCATATACTCAGTTGTCTACATGCCAATGCATTTGTAAATTAATTATATAATTGCTCATTCAAAAAATATTTATTAAATACTTAGGAAGTATCAACTACTTTTCTGTGCACCCGGGATATAAGGAGGGGGATAAAAGGCAAAGATAGAATCCCAGCCCTCCAAAACTTACATTCTAGTAGGGAGAGATAGACATGGAACAACATAACTAAGTATAAAATACAGTGTGTTGCTGGAGTTTAAGGAAAATGAAGCACAGGAGGACAGACCGTGGCGAGGAGGTGGCAAGTATAATTCAGGCTTTTGAGAAAGTCTCTCTGAGAAGATATTTGAGAAAGGACATGAAGGATGTGAGGGGATGTGAGCCATGGGGACAGCTGAGGAAAAGCGTCAGGAAAGGCAGGGAACACCCAGGACCCGCCTGGTGCGTCCTCAGAGAGCAGGAGGGGGGTGTGCTTGGAGCAGAAGGTTCAACTGAGAAGTCAGCAAGGAGCCTGACCAGAGCCGTGGGCGTTTCAGATAAGGATGCTGGCTTTTCCTCTGAATAAAATGAGAAGCCAAGAAGGATTTCGAGTAGAGGAATGACCACTTGACTTAACTAGAAAATCACCCTGGTGGCTGCAAAGAGAACAGATCACAGGGAGACAAAAACAGGAAAAAAAGAGACCAGTTAGGTACTGAAATAGTCCATGAAGGAGACGATGCTGCCTGCGTAGAAAGGTGTGCAGTGACGTGGATGTGTTTTGAAACTAGACAGATTTTTTTAAATCAGTTTGCTTTCCTCTTAGATAAAATATTTACACTGAGGGAAGAGGTGTTTTTATGAAGTAATGGAAAGGAAGGTATGTTCTAAGTAGCGTACTTCAGGAAAAGGATGGGTTTGGATGAGCTAAAGTTAGGAGGAAATGTGGATATTGGGCAAAATAAAGTCCCAGGCTGCCTAAAAGACAGCCTAAAATGGAGCATCCTAGAAGGGAAAAGCTATGAAGTGATAAAAGCGCTTCAAAGATAAACTGGCCTTTTGTATAGTCCTTCCTAGAGCCTGTGTGGATGTTTCCACCGTCTGGATATCAGCACCCCAACTTAGCACCAACTTAAATCCTCTGGGAGACCATAACTAGGTACTAGGCTCACTGGAGCTCTAAGTAAATCAAGGAAACAGAGAGAAGCCCAGAGAAAAGAAACAGATAGAGGAGAGAGAAAGGAAGGAAAATGTTCAATAAAAAAAAAAACAAAAGTGACTATAGAAAATACTTTAATAGTGTCACAGGCCATTGCCCCAGCCACTGTTCTGCAACACTCACGGTCCCAGCAGCAGACATATGATCAAGGACGTGCTAGAATATGACTGAGCAAGGGGAGAAGATTTCTTACTACATGGATTTGATGAACTTTGTGTATCTAGGGGACACACTGTCTGGGTATATTTCAAATACAATCACTGACTTTTTTTTGTAACTGCTATATAAAGATGCTTTATATTATCACTAAATCGTCTCAGATTGTTTTAATTCCCTTTGTACTGTTATTTTCAGCTCGAGATGTAGAAAATAATTTATTATAAAAATCAGAACTGGATGAAGTTCCAACAAAAATTTCATTGGATTGGATTAATCTGATCAAGTTAGACAGCTAAACTAGAAAATTCAAGCCTCTGAGTGGATTTTTTTGGATCAAGCAATCATACAAAAATGAGTAATCCAGTTTGGCTGTCTGAATTGATCAAGCAAACCAGGTAATTGCAAAATTTCTCCCTGGTTTGTGCTACGTAGATACGGTTCAATTGCAGAAAGGTAGCTTTGAAAAAATTCTAAGAGGATCATATTGGCCGTGGAGTTTTCCATGTTTTAATTCTCAGCATCTTCTCCTAACAGCTTGTTTGAACAGAAATGTGGTTTGTGATCCAGGGTTGAGGACAAACGGTGCTGGACTGTTTATTATTATTTTGTGGGCTCTTTCAGCTTTTTTATCACAGTTCATGTCCCTGTCATGATCCTAACGTCAGGTTGCTGGGTCATTACTTTCCTTCCTCCTCTTCCTGACACACATCTGGAAACTCACCAGCCCTTTTTCCTATCCAACCGCTGAGTAGGCCTATTTAGAAAGTCAGCACCAAGCGGCAATTCTGAGGAACCGCCCTTCTCCCTGTTCTTTAATTTCTCCCCTTCCCCGGCCCCAGCGCAAGCTGTGCACTCCTCCACCTGGCAGCACTTTGGCTTAACAGAAGGGCACGCCATCAAGGCCATGCAAAGCAGCGTCAGGAACAATGGTGCCTCTACACATCCGACTACATTACACTCTCCCCCTCTACCACCTCTTTTCTATTTCATATGGGCCTTACACCCTAAATCCCATTTGAGTCCTCCTCCCCCCTTATATAAATAGTTGCCTTATGGTAATAATAATAATAATAATAGCCAACACATAATGCATAATAATTGCCAGGCACTGTTTTAGCCACTGTGTGTATGTAAACAAAGGAGCTACACACACACACACACACACACAGAGACTCATTTGATCCTCATTCAAGCATTATGCAATAGACACTATTAATGACACATTTTATAAACAAAAGGAACAGAAGTACCGTTAAGTAACTTGCCCGATGTCACACCGCTCACAAGTAGGAACTCAAGGCCAGGAGGTCTGGCTGCAGAGACCAGGCTCATAAGTGCTCTGCCCCAACTGCCTCTGAGCACAGCCTGCTACAGCAATGTACACGTCTCCTGGCCTGGCAAACAGTTGAGGGGTTTTCCTCTGCTGATTTTCCTTTAATAGTAGAATAGCACTCATCCACTGCATTGAGGGAACGTGAAGGTTTCCTCTCTTCCCAAGGCTGGGGGGGCGGTCACAAGTACTGCCCCCACTGGAGCTGTGGCTGCAGAATTAGGACCAGTATTGATATTGCTGAGCCCCTACTTCCACTAAGTTCTTCCCTCCCTCTGTTCTCAAAGGCTGTGGAAGCACCAGAGGAACTAAAAGCAATTATAAATTGCTAAATTCCCATTCTAGTGGCCAAAAAAGTCACTCGTTGATGTGTGGATGCAGATTCAGAGGTCTAGTTAAACGGAGGCTTACAGAGCTCATAAGTTCTTTCAACAGCACTGACCGATGTGCCAGGTGCTAGACCAGCTGCGGTGTTCAGTACACCTGTATGTTTCATTCCATGACAATCATCAGTCCTTCTTTCTTTCATTTACCTTGTTTTAGTCACATATTAATTTGTTTGACTTTCATTAAACACCTATTGGATAGCATCAAACAATTTTCTAAATTGGAGGATTTAAAGTTGAAATATAATCTCTGGGCTGCATTTCCTCATGTCAACTGAGGAATCACTGCATGATGACTCTCACCATACTCTATATCCTTTTTCATGGTAAGGCATGTGTCTTTGTTCAAACAGGCTCAAAAAAAGTTAACTTCCTGAGTACCAAACCTTTGACCGTTAAAAGGTCCTTTTAATACTAAACTATAACCAATACTTGTATGGTTTATCAGTTTGGGGCTTTCATCTCTCTGACTTTTTACAGACTTCTCCACTTTATTGTTGTTGAAGCACGAGAGCAAATAGAGGGTATCTGTGGATATATATGTCTTAGTGTTTGTCCCAATCCAGTTTCTATCTGAATCAGTTTGAGAAACTAACCTTTGAAGTCTCTATTTCCTAATTTGAAAAATGGTATAACATCTAATTTGAAGATTATAGTGAAATTTAAATGAAATAATGTGTGTAAGGTGCCTATATGTAATAGATACTAAAATGGCAGTGGAGGAAGAAGAGAGAGAGGAGGAGGGAAGGAAAGTTTATGCCATGTGATTTTTGCAGGAGTAAAATAATGTAATAGTAGAGAGTAACCTCCATGACAAATAAAGTACCAGGATGATGACCTTCTTAAGAAACAAAGTTTTTTGTTGTTGTTTTATTTGTTTATTTCTTTGTTTTGTTGTGCTTACTTCAGAGACCTTTTTAGTGAAGTACAAGAATCTTTATTATATTTTTAAGTTCTTAAGTTATGCTCTTTCTTGGCTTTCTCTTTTCTTTTAGTCTAAATCTGATTCCCCCCTCCCTGTTATTTGGGAAATTTTCTGTAGTCATTGTCTTCCCAATTCCCTCACAATATAAGTGCTTTATTTTAGCATGTGATGATTTTTTTTTTTCATTTTAAAATATCCCTGGAATAAGAGATGAGCCCACATATTTCTGCTCACTAAAAAAGCATTTCAAAAAGCCATGGTAACAGCTAGATGGAGAAAATGCAAGTTTCAGAGGCCGAATTTTATATTATGTAAAAAGTATTTGAGGTCAAGAAAACACAAGGAAAAAGAGAAACATAAATATATTTTATCCAACTTTTAGGAAAATATACATAAGATAACTAAGTATGTGTCCAACAGCCAGTTCCAAACATGGTGGGAATAATTAAAGAACTGACTTTGAAAGAAAGACAAAAGACCCTGATCTGGTTTTCTGAGGACTCGTGGGAAGCCTACTATACAAAGATGAAATACAAACTGTTAAAGATCCAGCATTTGAAAATGTATCAAGTTAAAACTAACCAGAGTAAGAATAATATAGGCCACTACAGTAAAGTGGGAAAAGGGATATAAAATTTTTACATGCAGAAAGCCTTCAAAAAATATATAGAAATCTAGTACAGGGGGCTTCGAGGTGCCAGGCTTCTACTTAAAAATAAGTAGGAGCAAGGCAAGAGATTTTCGCTTTAGCAGTGAGTAAAAGGATTATATGCCAAACCACAGGAAAATATTTCAGTGAAAAATAATGGGCTCTTGAAATATATTTTCAGAATAAAGGAGCAAAGGTAAAAGCTGTTCTCCTGACAAAATACTAATGAGAAATTAAAGACGGGGGGAAAAAAATGACATGAATACCAACCCCAGTGATTGTTACTTCCTTGAGAAGGAGTATCAAGAAAAGGGGAGTTGGCCAGCGCTGGGAACCCATTTCCTGGAATAACTGGAAAAATGTTTTAAAGTGAGATGGTGGAAATTAAAACAGCAGTGAAAAGGCTAGAAACAGATAAGACAAAATATACACCAGGTCTCAATAATATATCATTATTATTACTAGATTGATAGCATACTGTTCCACTACATCAAAACCTTTCGTAGCAAAGGGATCATATAAAAGGATCAATAAAACAACCCTTTTAAACAATAAAGTAAACATATTCCACATGTTTTAGAGGAAATGAAGAAAAAATTAGTTAAGATTTAAGCTTGTTTAGGTATCTTATGCCAGCTTAGATTAGTAAAAATTCAAACCAGAAGTAAACATTATTTTTCTAAAGGTTGAGAATTTACAATCAAAGGAGGAGCCCAGGCAAGTGTGTACTGAAGATCTGGCAATTTTCTAGTTAATTTGTTTAATGTGGATAGCATCCAAGTCTTTTTTTTTTAACATGTACTATTAAAATTATCTTTCTATAGTATTAATTATGTATTACTAGGTTCCCTCTTTGTGCTTTCTGAATATAGCACAAGAAGTATAGGTATATAATTAAGATTTTCAGTAATATTTATACGAATAAATTATGAAATAAATTATACAAATATTATGTATTAAATTCTGTAGATACAATAAAGAATAAGAGAAAATACATACAAATCTAAGTCTTTACATAAATATTAACTCATTTATTCCTTACAAAAAGCCTGTAAGGTAAATTTATTATCATCCACATCTTATAAGTGAGAACACAAAGGTCCCAAGATTTGAGTGAGTTGCCAAAGATCACAGAGCCAGTTGCTCTGATTTGAATCTAGGCTATCTGGGGCCATGGTCTCTCAGCACTATATTATGCAGCCATCAAATAAACAGGGAGGTATATATCCTTATGAAACTGCACTATTAAAAGTATGAAAAACATGGTGTGAGAGCAAAGGAAGGCATATCTAATTGTGTGGTGGAAGGCAATGTTAGGAAAGTCTTCTTTGAAAGGTAAGTAGGAATCCACTTAGGTAGTAAATTGGAGGCCATGTCTTGCAGAGATATAAATACATGGTGTGAAAGAACATTCATTTGGGGAAGGGGGATACAACTAACAGTTAAATGTCACTAGTACACAAAACAGAAGCATGTATTATACATTCACTAACTCTTGTTAATTTATTTTTGCAAGTTCACTGCAAAGTAATTCTTCATATGCTAAACGTATCCTCCTTAATCTGTAGCCAACAATTTATTCCCTTCAAGTAAAGTAAGCTTCCATATTAACTTCAAGAGATAATAACTAAGCAATTGATTGGTGTGCCGGAGGTAGATAACATTTCATCAGGATGGCTAAAGGGACTGGCTGATCATTTCAAATTCCAAGTATTGTGGTTTTACTGAAAAGCAAAATAGATAAAATATTTGATGCAGTTGTTGGTCAGTCTAAACTGTATAGAAACAGATAATTCAAAAGAATCATTTTTTACACCCTTATCTGTGGAATGCAGTCTTAGAAATATTCTATCTTCCTACAGAACATAGGTCTCTTTGTTTCCATTAGCATTAACTGGTTTTACAATCCCTGTTTTAAAGTTATTTGAGAAATTTTTAAAATACCACACTATGGTCTGTTTTCTCACAGAATCTTTAGTGAAATAAGTAAGAATAAAAATATAGACAATGCTATAATGAAGTGGCTTCATCTATTATAAGACAGACTAGCCTGTTAACAATTTTAAAATCTTTCTGTTAGTCCCTCCCATCCTTAAAATCACTGGGGTCTTTTTTTTTTTAATATTGTATTTCAATGAAATAGGCTTCTTAAAATGCTTTAGAATTTTCTCTGAGTTAATGTTTAACTAATGTTTTAGTGTATAATTGGCATCTTAAATAAACAGAATTAGACAATTGAGACTGACCAAATTTCATGTCCACTTCTCACTACGATCCCAATACTCTATTCCTATTTGAATTCCTTGCCATTTTCCTGGAATGAAACTGGACCTTAATGTTGAAACTATGATTGGGCCTCTTTGTTCCCACCACTATTTCCACCACTCCCCCAATCCTACCCCACCACAACAACTATTTTGCTTGCAATGATTCACACAGGTCTTCCTGATTGATAACACCCAGGCCTGCACTTCTGCCAAGAACCAAAGATCCTTGAAGATCCAGCTGCTGCACTTACTCATACCCACTGATGAGATCTCAGTACTGATGTCAGACAAGCCAGAATCAGAGTTAGTCATGCTCTTTAAAGAGCCCACAGTTTCTGCTACACAGTTCATTCCCCACAACTGCCCCTAAACATCAATTTCAGAAGGCCCTCAAATGACACACTTTGTAGCTGAAAACATACTAATCATGAAAAAAACCCAACACCCTGCATGATTCCCACCATAGACTGGGAGCTCTGGGACTCCACTCCTCTACTCTTCAGGGCCGCCCACAGCACTGTAGCTGCTCCCTAACTTCCTAGTATACACGTGGTCCCAGCTGCCAGCCATGACAATGAGGTTTTCATGTCATGACCATCTCTCCAATGGGGTTGGACTCAATCAGAACATCTATTTCAGGGACCCTAACTGCCTAGCCACCATCTAATGGCAGGGACCCTAAATTACCATCACCCCAGGAGAAGCTCAGATGGAAGGAGTTGCCTCTTTCAAGGACCACTTGTAAGAGGGAAGAAGAAATCTGACTCCATATTAGATCTGTTCCTTTTGCTTTAACCTTTGTACTTTGTTGCCTGTGTTTAGTCATGCCGGCTCTGCAACTTTTGTAAAAGAATGTTGCCTATAGCCTGAAATATACAGGACAGTCTATTCTCGGGGCTCTGACCTTTAAGAGTCCATTCCTATAGAGATAAGAAGTTGGAGAATGGAGAATAACATTTGTCTTGTTGAAGGTTTACAGGAACATCATGACCTGACCTACATGGACAGCTGCAAGAACAGAGGATTCCCACACCAAGAAGTTTGCAACAGCTAACCACACCCCTCCCTCACCTTGCTTTTAAAAATGCTCTGCTGAAACCCTTCAGAGAGTTTGGGGTTTTTTGGGCACAAGCCACCTGTCTCTTTGCATGGCCCTGCAATAAACCTTTAAACTCTGATATTTCCATTTGTTTGGCCTCACTGTGCATGGGGCACACAAACTTGCATTCAGTAACACACTTACTGATGGATATTGTCAGCCTAGGATGTTGCCTTTTAAAAAAAAAAAAAAAAGAGGTAAGAAGGAAAACGGTCTTTCCAGGGTATCTGGAAAGTCTGAAAATGATAAACATCATGATAACTGTATTTTACGTTGAGGTAAGTCCTTCAGTGGATATACCAACATAAAGTTTAAATCAAAAATATAGCTTGATGAGATGCTTGTTTAGAGTTATCTTGTATTAATTTCTGACACCTAAGTGTGGATTTCCTCTTCTGTCTCTTTAAGATTTGCATAAAACATGGTTCTGAGTGATTTTACATTAATATTAAAAAATAGATATGAAGTTAAGTTGCCCTCTTTTCATTATGTATTCACTTCTGCATAATATTCTTTACTGGAATTAGGGACTGTCATTTAGGAGTACTCTAAAATGCAAACGAGGGCTTCCCTGGTGGCGCAGTGGTTGAGCATCTGCCTGCCAATGCAGGGGACACAGGTTCGAGCCCTGGTCTGGGAAGATCCCACATGCCGCGGAGCAACTAGGCCCGTGAGCCACAGTTACTGAGCCTGCGCGTCTGGAGCCTGTGCTCCGCAACGAGAGAGGCCGCGATGATGAGAGGCCCGCGCACCGCGATGAAGAGTGGCCCCCACTTGCCGCAACTGGAGAAAGCCCTCGCACAGAAACGAAGACCCAACACAGCCATAAATAATAAATAAATAAAATAAAATAAAATGCAAACGACAAAACCGAAATTAATTAATTAATTAATCCAAACTTTCACTCAGATGACTATTAATTAAAAAGTCAGACTATCTTTAAGAATTTCCTGGGCTTCCCTGGTGGCACAGTGGTTAAGAATCCACCTGCCAATGCAGGGGACACGGGTTCGAGCCCTGGCCCGGGAAGATCCCACATGCCACGGAGCAGCTAAGCCCGTGTGCCACAACTACTGAAGCCCGCGCTCCTAGAGTCCGTGCTCCACAACAAGAGAAGCCACCGCAATGAGAAGCCCGCGCACTGCAACGAAGAGTAGCCCCCGCTCGCCGCAAGTACAGAAAGCCTGCGCACAGCAACAAAGACCCAACGCAGCCAAAAATAAATAAATAAATTTATAAAAAAAAAAAAAAAAAAAAAAAGAATTTCCTATAGAGGATAATTTCCACTTATTTCTAGAGTGAGAAAAGATTATCTTCTGTAACATGCTAAATTACAAAAATATTAACTATATGAAATTTTGTCACTTCTGCACATGCTTCTTTTGGGCAATAGACCCTTCCCCACTTTAGAAGAGTCACTTACAAAGAAATCCTATAATATTGTTTTAAGCTGTGTAGCAGGAATACCATATCTCTGAGTTCGTGCCAATTTAGCATAGGCCAAGTCTTGTATATTCCTTGAGAGCATGATCCATGTCTGATTTACTTACTTTTTAAAATTTTCCTGGCCCCAAAACACCTAGGGACAGTGCCTTAAACAATACTAAATACTGATGCTGAATTAAAACAGTTAAGGTACTTGAAATGATTTAAGTTCAATATATTACCTTGACTTCCCCATTTCACAATGTAGCCTCTTTGTAATTGACCCAAATTCCCCAGAGCTTTCAATATAGTTGAATTATGTCAAACTGCTGCATCACTAGCTGAGATAAATTTCATTACATGGGATTAATATAAGGAAGGAGAAGGGTAAATTCACTGTAAGATATTTATTTATGGATCTATCACATCACATGGAAATGTGAGTTTAAAGCAATCGAGAAAATCCACTATTAAAGAAGAATAAACTGGAACAGATTCACCAGAAAATGTTAAGCTATTTTGGTGGATTTTGGTTTTGTCAAATTCTTAAATATGTTTGGCCTAACACATTTCCCTTTAATTCCCTTAATATACCCTGTGGATTTCCACAGAAATGTGAACCGTATGTTTCTGATTCATTTATACTTAACTCATCAACATGTTTGGTAAGAATGATTTCAAGCACAAAGCCTCATGAACACTTTCTGTGGGCTCTTTTATTTTAGTTAGTAAACAACGAGAACCTGAACCCAGAAATCCTGGGGCCTCATTTAATACTCAAATTCCATAAAGAATGAGAGGGTTCTTAACTGGATCAGGCACACTTTGCCTTTGACGGCTGCTCGCTCCAAATCTTGCAGCTGGGAGGAATTATTTTGATATTTCCCTCTATTTCTCGTCACTTTTATTTTAGAGAGCGTAAGCCTTTGATGGTGCAAAACTTGTTTGAGTTGGGACCAGCTGACACCCCATCAGCTCTGTTTGTGCAGGATGAGGCTCTAACTGCCAGGGGACCCTGCTCAACCAGGGAGGCTGAAGAGGAGCCTTTTCTCTCCCAGTAGTAAATTCAAGAGGATCAAGTGGTGTAATTCCATAATCTCTCGTGACCCACCTGCTACAATTTGCTTATCTATATATAGAGAGAAATTTTTACCTGACTCTCTCCGGGATATGAGTGAACAAGTACAAAATTATCTATTTAATGACTCTTCATCAAGCTGATAATTCCTCGGTTTTCTCATCTAATCTCAGTATATTTGATAAAGCATGGGGACACATGCATTTCCTTTCTCTACAAACTTGGGAAAGCATACACTAAAGGTCTATGTCTGAGTATTTAATGAAAGGTATTTTGTTCCCACGTTCGGCTAGTATCTCTCTGCCATTAGCCTACCATCACGTGGGATTTTATATTTCTCATTAAAATGGCTGACATCTTGGTTTAGGAAATTAGCAACAATACCTCCTGTTCCTCCTCCTTCTTCATGGGCATTCCTCCAACAGCTGTCAGATTCCAGTTTCCCTGTGGTTTGTATTTATAAAGACCCTTAATGCTCTGTAATACATTAGAGATAATCTGCTTATACTGATGTCTACTTTTCCCTCCACCCACCCCTGCCATGTCCTTCATCACCAAACCCCACTCCTTCCCTGTTACTTCTAAGGACTCCTTTGGTGACAAAATCTTAGGTCTAGAGGCATTCCTTTCTTCTGCTCCTCACTGAAAAACAGAAATAAAAATCCTCTGGCTATGAGATATATGTAATTTCTGTAGAAGAAACTTAAAAACAGAGGATTAGCATACTGAAATAAGAATAATCCAAAGGAAATTCCTAGGGAGAAAAACAGCTCTCTTTCATCAACCTTCTCTGGAATTAAAGAGAGATGAAACAGATATGTGTGGTATTTGCAGAAAAAAAAAAAAAAGTGTGGTTTTCAATACAGCACATAAAATGTACCTTCTGAGTTTCATAAATGAAGGCCCTGAGCTTTTCTTTTATCAAAAGAGAGTGGAAAAAAATTTTATCAGGAAAAAAACACAGTGAAAGAAAACCATGCGGAAATTGGGTCCTGAGCCACTCGTTTAATAAACATTCCGGGACCAAGGTGTTGTGGAAAATAAGGCACTAGGGATGGAAGTGTTTTACCCCTCATTTATAATCATTAAGGACTTTTTATTTCCCTGCTTACATAAATCATTCCACCCTATTAAGATAAAAGTCTGAATGGCCTCACTCCAAAGTGGGGAGAAGAAGAAATTCCTAGGACTTCTATATATTATTCATTTTTAACTTCCTCCTTTAAATTTTCTTTTAAAAATATAGTGTATAATGTGAACAATATACTAGTTGAATAGTACATGTATACATTTTACAGATAAATACACAGATATTGGAAGAACAGGCTCAAAATGCCCCTTTGTTTTGTTTTACTAATAGGGATGCAGAATCAGAAATAGGTTTGGAGCCCACTGACCTATTAAAACGAATCCTGTCAGACAGAGAAAGATAAATACTGTAAGATAATCACTTATATGTAGAATCTAAAAAATGCAACAAACTAGTAAATATAACAAAAAGCAGGGTCACAGAGATAGAGAACAAACTAGTGGTTACCAGTGAGAAGAGGGAGGGGGGGAGGGCAATATAGGGGTAGGGGAGTAAAAGGTACAAAGTATTAGGTATAAAATAAGCTACAAGGATATATTATACAACACGGGGAATACAGCCAATATTTTATAATAACTATAAATGGAGTCTAACCTATAAATATTGTGACTCACTATATTGTACACCTGTAGCTTATATAACATTGTACAGCAACTATATTTCAATCAATCAATCAATCAATTGAATCGAATCCTGAGCTGGTAATTCTGGACCCGATGCACAGCTCCTGACCTGTGTGTGACTATTCAGCTGCTTTCCCTTGGACAACTCACTTAGGTCTCTGAATCTCCATTTCAAGGTCCAAAATTAAATTAGATACTGCCTGTGGCCCTTATTGGCAAAATGCCAATTGTACATCATACACGTGCTTATTAAAACCAGTAACCTGAAATTCACAGTGACTTGCAACTGAACAGGTTATAAGGGTGAATAAGACTGTCATCAAAGAGCTGGGAGTCTAAGAGTAGAAGAAAATTTAAAAGCTTATTCTGTTGTAATCTTTATAATGAGGGCACCAAGAAGGGCTGTCCTACTGTCCTAGACAGTTATATGTCGGATATGACACTGTCTCCTCAGGATTTTCCTGTTTTTGAATTTAAAGGCAAAGTTTATGCACACAGTGGAGTAAAGTTCTTAATGGTTATAAACTGAGAGCAAATAAAGGCTCAACTGTTAAAACTGAAGAAAGAAAATAGTTAACATAATTTAGAGTCAGCTTTGGTTAAGTATTCTTCTAAAACTTCCTTAGTTACATCCTCATATTTCTACCACAGAAAACTTTCTGGGTTGTATGGTTTATTCAAGGCCCATTTTCTTAAAATATTATGATTCATGTTCTTAAATTAAAGATTCTTGGATGTGTCCCTTTGGAGTTCAGAGAGTCAGTTCTTATGTTCACCCAACCGACAAGTTCAACCCTCTAATTACACTGCTCAGCTATAAATAATATGCAGTATTTTTCATTCCTTTCCTTTCAAAATTAAAAGATCTTTATGTGACATACCTCCCTTACTATATTTTTGATCTCTTGAAAAAACAAAAACAGTTTTTAATTCATCTTGGATTCCCCAAAGCACCAAGCATGATTTTTTTGCACAGAGCACGTGCTCGAAACATATATTGAATGAGTGAATGAATGTGAGAGAGGAAAGTAGTAGTACCTTACCAAAATCTGGAAGAGCTTTCCCAAAATGTAATCCTTGTACCGTTTACATCATTCACTCTTCTGAGACTTTGTTTAAACACACTGTAGTGGACTCCACTTCAAATGTGTTGAGTCTCTCATATATTAATAAGCTCACCAAGAGTTTCTGGGCATGCAAAGTTTGAGAAACATTGACCGGGAGGAACGTCAATTCATCACCCTTTTCAGTTTCCAGTGAATATCAGGGGCGTGAAGCATGGTTTCAATTCTGAAATTTTTTGAGACCTAAACTTTCCCTTTGCTTCTGAGTTTGTTTTGTTTAGATTCCCACCTGAATGCCCAAGACTGCATGTTTGTCGTAACTTGACAGTAGGGATCTTATTGTAGGAGTGGGGGTTAGGGGCCCACTGAAAGTAGTGACTAATAATGACTACAATGTATTGAGTACTTACGACATGCCAGGTTCTGTTTCAAGCATGTTTTATATAGATTTCTTTATTTAATCTTCATATTAGCCCCTATTTATTAGGTACTATTATTAGGTCCATTTTACAGGTAAGAATACTGAGGCACCTAAACAGATAAGTAACATACCCTTCGTCACACAATTAATAAATGGTAGAGCTTGGGTTCAAACCCAGGCAATGTGGTTCCAAAGCCTGCACACTTAGCCACTAGGCTAAACTGCCTGACAAGAAAAGGTGATGAAGAACAAAGTTCTAAGGACTTCAAGAAAGAAAGAGATGATCATGCTGCCATAAAAAGACTTCTGAGAAAAAATGAATGCTGTGTGTTTGTGACTCTGAGTGGTTAAAGCCACTGTGAAGGTATGATTTGACAACTTTTTCCTGAACAGCAGTGGCTTAGCTGCTCTCATACCCACTATATCCCAGCCAAAAATGTCATTCTTGGAGCTGGTGCCCCTGGCTGATCTCAGTATGAGCTGTCACTCAGGGAACTTGGGTCTCAATGTGGGGGAAGTCTCAGAGCTATTGGGAAGCTTAGACAAAGGAATAGATATCCAAGTGGAACTGAAGATTCCATATACAGCATAAATAAAAATATAATTTTAGGCTAACATAAATTTATGTATCTCCACTGTGGACACACCAGAAAGTGGAAGCAAGGAATTTCTTACATGCCTTGATGCCAGTGCAGATTATATGAGACTTAAAAAAATTAAAGGAATATAGAAATACAGACTCCAGACCAAGTCATTCTCACCAGCCTGAAGTCATAGTCCTGGAGAATCCAGTTTCCTTGGGGCTGGGAAAAGTCACTCCCTTGGGTTTAGGGTAATTGTACAGCCAGAGTAGGTGACGGCAAGTACTTTACACTTCAGTCCTTTCTAAAGGGAAGGATGAGGTCTATTCACTTTCTTCTCAGATTAAGACAGGACAGCTCCAGTTGTGATACCGAGTTGTCATCAACAAGAGGGATAATGTCAGATACGTCTTTCTGATGCAGCTTCCTGATGCTCTGCTCACTCCCAATAAGAAATGAGGAACTTTATCTCAGTAGTCAGGGGAAGAGGTCAGTTTAAAAGGGAACTATGACCCAGACCTACCTGTGTTAGTGAGACGGACACACAGTTCAAGTCATCAAGCACATTCTGAATGTCTGCTACATGCCAGGCATAATGCTAGTCTCTTATGGGAGAATTTCCTACAAGTCTTATGGAAGAGTATCTCATAGGGCAAAGAGTCATGGGAATATGACAGATCCTGGTCACTAGATCTGGTGAACAAACTCAGGAAAAAACATAAAGTAGATCATTCTTCAGAGGGATGACCTTGAACACTGATTAAAGTCCCATGGTAAGGTTAATAAAAAAAGAAAAAAGGATTTTCTTTCCCTCAACAAGGTAGGATAACTTTTCAAAGCAAATCCTAATTATAAAATTGACAAAAGGAAAAGATCTTTCAAAAAATATGCACCAAAAGTAGCTTTCAGCAGGAATATTTCAGTGTAACTCATCACACATTTAAAATGAAATGTGAGTTATTCACTATCAAGAAAGTTCAAAGCCCTTCAACTGAATTTGTTTGACCTGTTTGACAGCAAAATAAATTCGATGGGTGGTCTGGTTCAGGCACCTGTCCAAGTCCAATCACATTACATTTTCGTAGCATCGACACTTAAGAGCTCTATCCCTGTTGCATCAACAACAGTGCATGGGAACATCTCCCAAACTCATGGCAACCAACATGTTATACAAACACATTTGCTTCATGAGCTAGACTCTGTTGTTTTCCAGAAAACACAAACTCAGCAAATGAAGAAGGGATTCGCATGTTACAACTCAAAGCTCTACCACTTGAAATACACCACATGGACTTTGGGAGTGAGGATTCATCTCATGAATAGTCAGGATACTTTGCAAAAGCATGAACATCCTTTTCCAGCTCAAATGGCAGAGAAGAAGCTAAAATGCAAGTTTTCTAACTTTTAAACCAGTATATTTTCCATTACACAGGACGCTTCTCAGTTCAATTTTCCATATCACTGAAGTCTGGAATAGAGTTATTGAATATCCGCAACTTTTTTCCCTCTCTTTAATATTTAAGGTGTGGCCAATAGGTCATATAACCTAGATTTGGGCGCACAACTCTGCCATTAACTCGCTGTACTGAACAAATCACCTAACTTCATGCAAGTCCATTTTTCTAGCCTACAACTATATTGACTAAATTGAAGGGGCTTTGAAAGAATTTTAAGAGGAGTCTTACAAACTATAAGCACCATGCAAGTATGTTTGTATTAATAACAATAATCTCCCTGAGGTTGAGGATTATATACACATTTGTTCAACTAAAGTACCTTGTGTAGAGTAGTAACAGTAACTGAACATTATTAAATACTTGCTATGTGTCAGGCACTGTTCTAAATACTTTACTTGTATAAACTGATGGAATCTTTACCACAAGCCTACAAAGGAGTTCTTCTTCTTCTTTTCATTCTGCATGTATAATATCTGAGCCTCAGAGAGATAAATGGGGGAACTGAGATTCCAGCCCCAGAATCCCTATTTCATGACCACTAATGCATAAGGTGTACATTATAATTAATAGCACTGGACCAGTGGCCAGCAAACCTGCACTGTTTCCGCTTTAGGGACCTCCTAGCCAGAGCAAAACACCTGCTAAACTCACTGATGAGCAATGTGTTCTTTCACAAGTCTGTGAATCCTGCATCACCCGCCAACCTCACTGACATGCATTGAGTCTCAAGGAGAAAACACATTTTACACAAGTGTAACGGGCTGTCAACAATATTTGTTAAGAAACAAATGATAGCCTTGCATAGATAGCTAGACTAGTTTGCTCCTCTCTCTTATTTTCCCCTTCTTTGGTCTAGACTAGTATGTAGTGAATTAGGTTTAGCTATCAGAGTAGAAGCTGTTGTTTATGTGCCCATGTATGGAAGAGTCAGGAGACCTTAGAAGACTTAACACAAGGTCAAAGATCTTGCTGTGGGTCTATCCAATAATTCTATCATGGAACATGCAAGGCCCAAGGGATGGCTCCATTGCCAGATCACTTCCTGTGCTATATCCTGAGGCCTCCACATTTTTGGCTTCTCATCCTAGCAGACCTTCTCCTCTACAGCTGCTCTGGCTGACCACTTTTAAGATGTGAAATGGTGCAAGCCTGAGACATTATTATTACCACTTATAGTGGATTGAATATTATCCCCCCAAAATTAACATCTATCCAAAACTTCAGAATATTACTTTACTTGGAAATAGGGTCTTTACACATGTAACTAGTTAAGGATCTTGAGATAAAATCCTCCTGGATTTCGGGTACCCACTAAATCCAATGACCAGGGTCCTTATGAAAGAAAGGAAAGGGAGACTTGGGCACGGAAGACACCTAGACACGGAGACAAAGAAACAGAAACGAAGGCCATGTGAAGACAGAGGCAGAGACTGAAGAGCCTCAGTGCAAGCCAAGAAACACCAAGGATGGTTAGGAGCTACCAGATGCTGGAAGAATCAGGGAAGAATGATTCCCTAGAGCCTTAGGAGGGAGAATAACCCTGCTGACACTCTGATTTCAGACTTTAGGTCTTCAGAACTGTGAGAGAAAAAACTTCTGCCTTTTTAAGCAATTCAGTTTGTGGTAATTTCTTACAATGGCCCTAGGGAACTAATACACCACTTATTTGCTTATTCTATAAAGAATTAGAAAAGGTCTTTCAATGGGTTTAGAATTCACTGAAGAATCAGAGATTTTGACTCTAGAACTAAATTAAAAATTCTGTAAATCACACTCTATGTGGGGAGAAGATTCTATTAATCACACTCTACATGGAGAAAACAGAAGTCATTACTGGCAACATTTATTTTCACTTCTGATGGTCCAATAATGAGAACAAAATCTACTTATAGTTGGGAGACTTTTTTCTCTTGTGTAGCATACTTCCATGCAATTACAAAATAGCATGTTATTAAAAGACACAGTCTATTAAAAAAACCTTAAAGGAAATATTTTAGAAAAAAATGAATTCCAAAAATATAAGAAAATACTGTCATATTGGCAGTAAATACTGCCATCAAACAACCACTTCCAGAAATATTTTCATTACTCTTGGTTACTATTGATCTATCTAGCCCAGTTTTAAACCTATTATATAGTAAAGTTTATTTAAAATATTCATTAATCCACATTTTTCCATAACCAAAATAACTAGGGACTATCAAAGATGATGTTTTATAACCTATTTTAACTGGGCTCATTTATGCACTTTTGACTATTTTGTCCTAGATTATTATGCAAAGTGTAACATAGAAGAGACCCCAAATTTTAACTTCAGAGGAAAAAAAAAAAGCCTGTAAAAATTTTTATGCTTTTCACTCAAAGGTAGTGCTCCCAGCATGGTGCCCGCTACCCATGTGCAGCTGTGACTGAAAAAACTCAAGGTGTGATTAAACAGTCTTTTTCATATAATCCTCCCTTAAAGGTTTTTTAATTGGAACACAGCCACTATTAACAGAGCCTGTTCACCAGAAGTCTTTGCTCCAAGTGACGAAAGGAGCCACCCAACTTCTGACTCCTTCATGCCAGGCTGATGCTTGCTACTGCCGTCTCTCAACAGTGCACTGCTCTGTCACACGTCAGTTTTAATAAAGCAAATAACATGATGATAACTATGTTTACAAGCCTTTGACATTTGGTGGCTTCATAAGAACCTTATTTTTTCACAGCACAAACAAGAAGCACTGGGGCGGATCTTCTCGGGTGGAAAACTCTCCTGTGTACACATGCCCGCCTCTCCCCATCCCCACACAGCCCCCCCTTTTCAGTTTCCCCATATCCTCAGCTGTAGGGTTATTTTCTGGTGTCCTAGCCCAAGAACTTGAGGACCATTTCAGCTCTTCCTTCTGTATGTTCCCTGCATCTAATTTGTCATCAAATCCTTTCACCGTTTTTTTTTTTTTTTTTTTTTCTTGGCCATTCTGTGCTGCTTGCGGGATCTTAGTTCCCTGACCAGGGATCAAACTCTCGGCAGTGAAAGCGCCGAGTCCTATCCACTCGACCACCAGGGAATTCCCTCCTTTCACCTCTTAACAGAAGCTGCCTCCATTCATGTCATGGTTCCAGCTCCTATCACCTGAGCTTTCTCGAGGACACTCTTGGGCATGCACTCCTCCCCTCTGGAATCCCTTCCACAGTCTCCATCGAGCTAAATGTGCCGAAAACATCACTCTCTTCATGACATTCCCCGTCTCAATATTTTGTTATGGCTCCCAATTGTCCACTAGATTAAGTGCTAATCCCATAATGGGTTTTCAAACCCCGCTATAATGTAATTCAATTTATCTGTCGATCTGCCTTGTTCTTGTAAACTCCAGGACAGCGGTGTTCCCACTGCTTCCTTTCCAGCTGGACCTCCCCATTCTCTAGGCCTCATGATGACTCTTTCACCCTGTCCCCAGTTCTTCTTTAACGTTGGGCACAGAATGTCCGCCCTCTTCCCCACCATTTAAACCCGACCCATTCTTGAAGATCCTGCTCAGTCTACTTCTTCAGGGAGTCTTCTCACACTACTATGCTCTACACAGTAATACTCCACCTCTGAAATAATTAACTCTCAAGGTCCTTTATTATACGTAGCTTCCTGTCCTTCCATCTCTCTCAGTCCCTCATTCTCACGAAATTGGCTCAGAGACCTTGTTGGGGACCTGCAGGCTTTAACCTCTCATTATTTTTCTGGTCTACTTGCCCTTTCTTAGCTTAATGCTGTCCCCACTTACCTTATACATTATTACATTCTCATCAATTCAATCAATAGTCCCATCTCACCTTGACCCTCTGCCTTGCCAACTCCAATACAAGATCATTAAATTGTTCATTTCTTCAGTGTCTTTTCAGTACCTACTGGTACAAATTTGATGATGACATAGACTAGCTCCTTTAAATTTTCTATATGGATTTATGGCTACTTAACAATTCTTCCCCAATCTTACCCAGCTTCCTTTTCCTTTAAGCCTTTATAGATTTTCTTAAGTCCTTAATCTTCTTCCTATTCCTTTCATTCCTAGACAACGTCCATTACTATGTACAGTCGTGCCCGGCTTCACTATCCCCACACTCAGATTTGCCTATATTCTTTTCTAGTCTTAGAGGAAGAGCATCCCTACTCTGCCAGCCTCTCGCTTCCTTCCCCTTCCGTCTTCTTTGAGTTCTTGTTCAAGCCATTGTTCCAGTTCTCCCTCTCCTGGATTCTCTTGTCAATTTATAATATGCTCAAATCACCGCCATATTTTCAAATACCCCTTTTCTCAGCTCTGTCTCCTTCTTGACTTTACAAGTAAACTTTTTAAAGGCTGCACTTGCTGTGCTCACTTTTTTACTCCAGATTCCCAAACTGAGTCACAGCAACTGGATGCCTAGCCCCACTGCTCTACAGAAAATGCTCTCCAAAATGTACATACGTACATTAGAATACTATTCAACCACAAAAAAGAAGGAAAGCCTGCCATTTGAGACAACGTGGATGGACTTTCAAGGCATGACGCTAAGTGAAGTAAGTCAGACAGAGAAAGACAAACACTGTATAACCCCTCTTATATGTGGAATCTAAAAACAAACAAACTCATAGAAAAAGAGATCAGATTTGTGGTTACCCAGTTCCAGTTATAAGATAAATGAGTACTGGGGATGTAATATACAACATGATGACTATAGTTAACATCGCCGTGTGGTATATTTGAAAGTTGCAAAGGGAGTTAAATCCTAAAAGTTCTCACCGCAAGGAAAAAAAAAATTTTTTCTATATCTCTATGGGATGATATATGTTAACTAAACTTATTGTGGTAATCATTTTACAATATATATGTCATTATTCTGTACACCTTAAACTTATACAGCGCTGTATGTCAATTCTATCTCAATAAAACTGAAGAAAAAACCGTTGCTGGTCACCTCCCTCCTACCTACCAAATCCAATGGCCTCATTTCATTCTCATATAGCACCCACGGGTATTTACCTAAATAACTGTCTCAAAATAATTGTCGTCTTTGCTTTCACGACATTCCTCCATATTTCCTTCTACCTTCATGATTCCTCCTGAGAGGTTTTCACTGACTTCTCTTCTTTGGCCTAGCCTTTAAATGTGGGTCTTTTAAAGAAAAATTATTCTTAGTTTCTCTTCCCTCCTACTACTAATTTTCTCTAAAAGTGATTTCTTCAATTCCTATGGTTTTATCTGATTCCTAGATACTGATGACTCCCAAAATTTACTTCCACCCTCAATCTAAGATTTAGACCCCTATTTCCAACAGTCACCAACTTCTGCTGACACCTCAAATAACCTGGGAAAAGCCGAACTCACTATCTTTACTCTATACTTGCTCCTTCTTCTATATTCTTTACCTTTGTTAATAACTTCACCAGAACACTTGGAGACAGTCATTTTGGACTTTTTCTTTCATCTCCAAGTCCAGTGGGTAACCCAGTCCTAACCCATTCCAACTTCCCAATCTGCCCTCACCTCCATCCTGAAAACCACTACCTAAATTCAGGTAATCCTTGTCTCTCTCTCGTCTGTTGAAAAAGACTTCTAATGAGTCCCTCCCCATAGCCTCTTTCAATCTACCCAATATATTGTCCCTTAAGTTATTTCTCTGTTGCCAGAGCTAGCTTGTTACATACATGACCATGTCACTCCTTTATTTAAAAAGAAGAATCAACTCAGATCTGAGATATGTTTCTAAAAGCTAGCTTGTCCTTTGTGTCTTCCCAAGGTAAAATATGGTCTACACATAAAGGCTGGTTGAGAAGACCAGTGTATAACTTTGGCCCATGTGGTTTTTACTTGAGAGATGCTTCCTATTTTCTTCTGTTGCTCAAAGTACCAGGTGACATCTGTGAAACCATTTCTTCCTCTTTCCAGATGCAGTTCGCTCTGCTCCAAAATGGGTTTCTCCATGTCAGTGGTGACATCCCATCTTCATTTGCCTGCTGTTGCAGTGTCCTTGTACTTCAAGGAAACCATGGTTAAATGATGGAATGTGGGCTTCAGTGATCTTTCTTAAAGATGTCTCATTTATTTCTATAGAATAGTCTTTCCACTTGGCATAAAAATTAATGTCACTTTTATAAGTACTTGCTGAAATTGAAATGCCCAGTGTCCTGGCTTTCCATCTAGAATAAGATTATGATTAGGATCAAAAGGACTCACCTAATTGAAGATGGCTCTGGATTTTTTAGATTATTTTAGAAGATTTCCTATTGTTATTTTGCATTTTACATGTGCAAACAAAGCTATGACGCCAATTAAAGCTACTTCCGGTTTACTCTGACTACACATGAAGGTGCTTATTTGCTCTCAGTGCCAGCCTGGGCATTAACCAAGTCTTGATGCATGAATCTCCCTGTCCCCACCACCAACAGCTGTGGCTGGGAGAATTTAAGCATATTTTTCAAGCCTTGTATAGGATTTGTAAAGGTTCTTCTACTCTACCTCCCAATGTAAAGCATTACTTCACAGAAGACTGAAAGCCTGATTTTATATTGATTTTGAAGCCTTTCACACAACATAAATATAAAAAGCTTTATCTGAGTTTACTTGTACTGTCTCACTCAAGACGGATCTTAAAAATGCTTTAAGAATCTCCCCCTTACTCGTCACGTGTTAGGGTGTGTGTGAGAGCAGGAAAGAAAAAGCCAAGGATTAAGTTTGTTTATCTTAAAATTTTTAGCTTGTCGTCAATCATTTCATTTTAATGTGCTACATCATGCTACAGTAATTGTTTTAACCCGTTTCCTGCTGGCCATACCAAACCTTCTGTGAAATCAATTTAAAGTTTTTCTTTTGAAATTTTTCTCCAGAAAATAAGGGAAATAAAGATTTGAAGTGATTAGACAAATAATTACAGCAAAATCCAACTATTTAAGTAGAGTCTGAACATATTTTTCACTACTGGCTCACAATTTTTAGCATATTTGTCATGCAAGGCACTGGGCTATATATATTTTGCAGCATATAAAAACACCTAGATTAAATGGGTCAATCAGTTCATCAACTAATTAATTAACTTCCTGCTTCACTTTTTCTCTAATTACATAGCTGTTAATATTTGTTTAGGAGAGCCAAACATGATATAATCATTTTCATAAGCTATTATTCCATGTTATAGAAGTTCTGTGATACAAAAATCACACAATTATCGTAACCTTTAAAAAAAAACACAACCCTTCCCCCATCCAAAAGAAAAGTTATAAATTTAGGCCAATATAAACTTGTCAGAGTTCTCCCTCTCAATTTCATACCAGGGCGTGGTGCTACACAGCTGGGGAGCTGAGCTAATAAGTGTTGAAAAATGAAAAATGCTGCTTTATGCCATCACATAAACTGGCGAAAATAATACTTTTACCTCAACCCCATTTTTGACAAACAAATGCCAAAATGTAGATGCTGTAAGAATGAAACTTTATGGTATTAGACTCGTGGGACAAACGGGTCTTGTGGGATTTTCTTTTTATTGAATACTATATGTAATAAGAAGTGGCATAACATTTATAAAATCTAATCACTTTTTGTTCCTTTCTGAACCTCAAAGCAGTCATTTCCAGAAAAGCTGTTGGAAACACTGCCTAATGATCTATTTATCCAGTAGTGAAACAGGATTATACCTTTTACAAGGAGACTGAGCTTTCCCTAACAATATAAATACTGTAATATGAAGGCACACTTTGAAGATTTTGAGGAATACCATGCTCAACAAACATTTATCGAACAACTACAACAGAATTCAGAGTGAGGCTAAGTGCTCTCATGTAATTTACATTCAATACTGAAATCAGGATCCAGCTGATTTTCTTGGGTTGCTATGTTTCCTATCTGATGGCCATTCACTCATTCTCACTTACTCACCATTCATTCAGCACTCAATCTGCAAACTTCTAGTGCAGGTTTACCATGTCCAAGTCACATAGGCCTACCAAGTCATGAGAATTTCACCATTATAGCAAGATGGCCCAAACTGATCATGAGGAGAAATCCCTTCATTCAGGGGCTAGGAATCAACCTGATGGAGCCAGAACAACGTAAGCAAGGAAACAGAGCCAAGAGCGTACACTGTTAGGGTACATTCCTTCCCCACAGAGAAACACTGAACTTCAGTGAAGAGAGGAGACAGAGCAGCTCACAACCCTCTCCTAAGGCTTCTAGGTGTTGTTAGGGTCCAGTGGCTGGGAATTTCTGATTATATTTAAAGAACTGTGATTGTCTATTCTATACATGCCTTCCCTGATTTTCCATAGCTAGAAATATATTCTCTTTCCTCCGAACTTATTAAAATTGTATCTGTAACCTTCTTATAGAAGTTACTAGTATGTATCTTACATCATAGATATGTATACCTCTTGTCTCCCTACAAAATGTAAACTCCTAAGGGTAGGACCAAAGTCTGATGTATCTTTCATTCACCAACAGTATTTAGCATGGTGCATTTTGAATAGTCTGTCATTTGGTTGAATAAATGTCCTCAATGGAGTCAAACAATACAGAATCTAATACTCACAGCATCAGATAACACTTATTGCAGTAGTAAATAAAGACAAAAACATAAATACTTATTGAGAAATCTAAAAAGCATGCCTAATATTTGGGAGAAATACCATTTAGGCAGTCTAAATCATGTGCCGATCAATAAGTGATAGGAGAAATGAGGGAACTCTGATTACAGTTTTTAAAATGTGGAATTACATGAAGAAGCCACTGAAAAGTGACTTTTCCCAAATTCCCCAAAGTATTTGAATATATTTTATAGGACACAATCGAAGACTACAGTTACATGAGCAGAGACATATTACCATTTTTATGTTCCATAATTTAATAAAATGCATCACTGGAGTATTTTCCTCACAAACAAATGCAAATTCTGCAAATGGCAGATGGTTTCCAGGAACAAATCTATTCCCCCCATCACTATTATTAATCTCAGTGTTACTACTACTGAGTTACTACTCAGTTTACCATTACATACGCTGAAATTGGTAAAAACAAGAAGGATTTTGGTTCATTGTAGTAGGCTCTAACTATTAAGCAGATGGCTTTAAAATGTATTTTTTTTCTCATCACCCTGCTTTATACTCTGAGCTATAGAGAGGAACCATGAGTTCTTTAAGAATATAGATTTGTCAGTTATCTTTGTTTTAGTGCACCGGATACAGCTGGCAATCTACCAGTGCTATTGACATTTTGTCTAACTTGGCTAAGTAATTTCACTCCGGAAGAGAGGATTATTTTAAATAGATAGATAGGTGTGACTATCTATATATATGTTATTCTAAGACTCGGAATGTTCACATTGGGGAAGTGGTGAACACCAGAAAACTTTAAATTAACATGAGACATATGGATATGTGAGAAATCACTGATTTTATATCCCTTACTATGAGATTCTTTTCCTCCACTCGAATTCAAATGATGACCATCACAATACAACTTCTCTGGACTAGGCACAAAATAACCAAAAGGCTTAAGTGAGCTTAAGTAAATCAACAGCAAAACAGCGAGGCATGACAAAAACACTCTTAGGGGTGCAATAAAGCACTCTTTTCAAACAGTGTGGGAGGTGGGCAAGACACTTCAGAAGAACAGCTTGGACTACAGCCATGTGGCATGTGGTGACATCTTTTGAGGAAAGGATTTAGTCAACCACAGGTCAAGAAAGGAAATAATTATAAACAGTGACAATCTCGGAGAACAACAGCCATAGCCACAAATTAAAGTTCACTCTTCAAAGGACTTCATATTAAGCTTCAGATCCCAAAATAATTGGCATGATTAGCATAACCTTTGAATATAAAGAACAACCTCTTTTCTAACCTGTGATATGGACCACTACAGAAAAGGAAAAAAAAAGAAATAGCTGTTTCTTGTTTCTTTACAGTATCTGTGTGCCTTTTTTTTTTTTTTTAACTCATATGATCTTTTAAATGAAATCCTTAGAGAAGCTTCTTGGATTGTCCCTATTGAAAATGTCTTAGAGATGCATGGAACACAGTTAAGAAATGGTCGCTGTTGAGTACAAAGAGTCTGACTGAACTTTTAATACCGCATGTTCTATTTTTCTTCTCTTCTTTTCCTTACTCAGAAATGAACAAGCCCCTGAATGATGCGATGAGGGAAACTTGGTGCTTTCCACAATGCACAACTTGTAGGAAAACCTGCATGTACCTTGTGTTTATGACCAGAGCCATGGGTCATAATGAAATAATCAAGAGATTTCATTTGCAGTGCATTTTTATGTTTTCTGGAAGTTTGTTTTAAGACAAGGAACATATTTATTGATAGTTCAACCTTTTCATTGGTCTAATGAATGGCTTAAAGACAATGATGAGACTTGAGTCTGTGTGTGCGTGTATTGAAGAAAACATGGAATTTACCTTCTCTACTCCCATTCTAGTATGTTCTCCCTGAATAAGCAACAAATTGGTGGTAGCTATTACCCCAAGTGGTTTCCAGATGTTAACCACGTGACTGAACAGAACTACTCTCTGACAAGAGAGGCAAGTGATGGGAATTGTTAGTATATGTGATGATTTTAATAACCATTAAGCACACTGTTTTGTCTATTAACTCCACCTGCACAATGTAAAAAACCTACATAAATGGGATACTTTTTGTGGGAAAGAGGAAGATTTAAATCTATATAACATATGTGAATCTTTCTTTTTTTAAAACAAAAAATAAACTAACTTAATGAAAGCTGGTTATTATTTATCTTTTAATGTTTTAAACTTTTTTAAGACTAAATTTTGTGCTTATGCTCTATAGAAAGGGATGTACATTCTTACAGTCTATGTTAAGATATGACAAGCCCTTTTGATGTCTTATTACATAGTCTAGGTAAAAATCTGCTTTTAAATTGTTTTCAGTTAACATTGAACACTGATGCACTTTCTATTTTTTTGTTAAGAAAAATAAATAATTCACACTTTTGCAAGTGAAGGTATGTACTTTTTCTGGCTTTCGTTAAATTATACTATTGGAAGCAAGTGCCAGCAGACTTCGTGGGTGGCATTTCTCACTGAGACGCAAGACATGAATCAATATTTTTATTAGAGTCAACCCACTTGTCTTCATAAACAAAATATTGTTAATGTTTTTCCATTTAGACTTCAATGCTGGTAAGAAGAACATACAAATTGTTAGAAGAAAGAAATAAACTACTCGGATAAACAGTTTTTCAAAGACCATCACCGGTACAAATTGAAGCAAGAAGTTGAGTTTTTTGCCAATGGAATTTCCAAAAGCTAATGTTTAGTGAGTTTTTTAAAAATGTAAATTATTGAATAGATTGTTTATTTCTCTCTTGTACTTTTACTATTGACACAGATGTAGTGAATGATATTTTTTGAACGTCCTTTGGCTATTACACATTCTATAACAACCGCGTAAATATAAACTAGTGGGGAGTATGGGAGAAAAAAGTAAATGACAATTCTTTCTCCACACATGTGCACGCACACACACACAAATACACACCTGCAGCCTGCCTTCAAGTGAGAGAATCATTGTAAAGTTTGTAGCATGGTGGCAACATTAAATGGAAGCTCTTTACTTTTGTTGGTATTGTTTTTTAGGGCCAGAGTAGGGGAGTGGGAAGTGGGAAAGACAGAAAAGTAAACGGTCAAATGTGCATATGCAGTGTTTGTAATGGCCATGCGTGCTGGAGGAACAGGTAAGAGGGGCATTTGGGCTCAATAAAGACTAGACAAAGGAAGAGAAGATAGATTTGAGATTTGAAGAATGAATAGGTCAGTAAAGGAGGGGAGAGCTATGCCTGGCTGAGAGATCAGAATGGGCAAGGGCAAAGGCAAAGGGGCCCAGGGTGGCACAGCACATTGGGAGAACTCTTGCTGTTCAACATCATGAAAAGAGTAGAACAGATTGGCTGTCTCCAGAAATAAACAGGAAAAATAAAGAGGTATGTTCCTGAAGAGTGTTTTGAAAATTGCTTTGTAAAATCAACATTTACATCTGATGTAAAAGCACCTAAAAAAAGGACTGTGAAGAATCCTTTTATTGTCTAGGCACTGGGACTGCAAGGATGGAAAAAATCCAATCTGCCTTCAGAAAGGTCAACGAAATAGATACTCACTGAAATATAAATTATGCCATATTTAATTTGTCTTGTATATATAGACTTCGAGATGTATATCATGCTTTCTTAAAGTGAGGCACTCCCATAAAAATGACCTCATTTCCTTGTTCTTGCCATGCTCAGATCTGCAAGTATGATCTTCAGGAAAAGCGTTTTCTAAGTAGGGTGACTTGACCCCAAGAGTGTACAAGACAGTCCTTTGGAATGTGGAAAGAAGATATTAAAACCTGTTTACATCTTATTTTTATCCCAAGCTTTTAAATGTCTACTTTTATTTATGTTTTGTGTACATAGAATGTATTACTAAATAATGCATTCACATAACTTATAAGTAAATAAATATACATAAACAAGAGATGTGCTAAAGACTTTTTAGTGATAGGGCATATATAACAGAAAAATTCTGGAGACGAACTCTATAGAAGTTAATTATTTTTCTCCTACCAATTAAGCTGGATGATACGGTCGCTAGCACCAGGTGGAGAGTGCTGCTTTGGTTTAGCTGAAGATATAAAGCACGGGGCTTCTCATAAGCTTTGCTTGCTGGGAATCAGAATGATGTTGTCACCATTCATCTTATATGTTGTTGCTTTCAAAACTATAAAACTGTGGAGCAAGGTAGTCACACCTGAGGTCCCTATATTTCTAGGAAGTCCTTTGGTGGATTCAGAAAACCCTCAAAGTGCACTGGGGTGTGTGTGTGTGTGTGTGTCTCCCTTTCACTTGAAATGGCCCATAACTTTAAGCTGAATCTTAAGGAGACCATGACCAGCCCCTACCCAACACCACCAACAATTTAATAGACTTGTCACAGGACAAAATCTTATCTTCGTGGGTTGGCTGACCTGTGTGCTCCAGTCACATATGCCACATTTTAAGCAACCAGCCTTCCTGGATTATGGCTCACTCCTTGTTCTTATGACCTATTTCTTCTTCTCATTCAGGGTTACGTCCTAGTTTTGTTTTATTCCCACTACACGATCTCTTGACAATGCGCTCTCTGATTTTCAAAAAATTCTGCTTCCCAAGTGAAGCCAGAACTGGTCCTAATATTGTGATCCTGGCTCTGCCCTTGTCTGGTTTTCTCCAAGTTTTGGCCTGTCCACCTCTCTGGCTCTTCCTGGCTACTGCCAACACGACCAATGACAGGTAGCTGTCTGAAGGGGTGTAGAGTTTCACTCTTCCTTCATGCTTTTCCTTCAAAATATAACTCAATTAAAAGCATAATTCAATTCCAACAAGTAATATTTACGATTCCATTCTAGGCATCTCAGGAAGATACAAAAATACGTAAAATAGGTCCTGCAAGTAAAATAGGTCTTGCACTTAAGGAAACTACAGTTTAGTAGATTACAGGGATAGCAGGAGAAGTATTTAAACTTAGGTTTCATACCTCAAAGCCACTGCACCTTCCACCATACAACACTGACAATTTTGTCCAAACCAGGTGGGAATTGTGTGTGGGTTTGTAGATTTTCAACACTGTTTAATAAAAACATTTCTTTTCACTTATATTATTTTATTCTCTTAAGCTCTGTGAAGGCAAATGAAACAAATGTATACAAATGAAAATATGTAATGAGTGCCAAATTAACGTTCTGAATTATCACTGCCTTAAACTCCTATTTTGTCCCTTGCATCTATTTATCTATTGTGATAGTAGCACATAACATGGAATTTATCATCTTAACCATTTTTAAGTGTACAGTTCAGAAGTGCTTAGTCACATTGTTGTGAAACAGATCTCCAGAACTTTCTCATCTTTTAAATCTGAAGCTCTATCTGAAATCCTATACTCATTAAACAGCAATTCTTCTTTTCCCTCCTGCCTCAGCCCCTGGTAACCACCATCCTACTTTCTGTTTCTATGAATTTGACTACTCTAGACACCTCGTATAGGTGGAATCATACAGTATGTGTCCTCTTGTGAATGGCTTATTTCACTCACCATAATGTCCTCAAGTTTCCCTCATGCTGTAGCATGTGACAGGATTTCCTTCCTTTTTAAGGCTGAATAATACTCCATTGTATCATATACCTCACTCTATCCACTCATCTCCTGATGGACGTTTGGGCTGCTTCCATCTCTTGACTATTTTGAATAGTACTGCTATAAACATAGGAGTGCAAATATCTCTTCAAGACCCTGCTTTCAGTTATTTTGAATATATTCGCTCACATCCATTTTTAACCTATACAAAGAAAATTTTCTCCTAAAGACTTACATTTTGCCAGCATTTTATAAAAAATTCTCTGAAAGTATAATTAGAAAAGGAATGGTATTTGCCTTTAGAATATGAAATAAGGAGAATTTACAGTTTCTGTATTTTCTTAATGAAATACAGAGATGACAATAGAAAATCCATTGTCATACCTTTATGTAAAATATTTTCCATTGGTCAATAATACAGACAGATAGATAGATAGGCAGAAAATAGTCCACTTCAGAATAAATTGCACTTACTTTCTAAATTGCAAAGATTGATTCATATGATCTGATTGTCTTCTTAAAAGATCTTTTTTAATTCTTTTTTTCCTGGCTTTTAGAAACCATCAGGAAGAGAGTAGAAAGAGAGAGTAAAGGTACTAAAATCAGCCACACAAGAAAGGAGGAGAATATATTTGCTGATATTTCTGATACTACTAAATAAAAGTTTGTGCAGTACAATTAAGAGTTTTGAGCCGAGCATAATTAAATATCAGAGATATACTTATAAAAGTGGCATGTGTCACAAATTTAAACTCCTTCATGATCTTAGAATCATAGAACTTGAGAGCTTATCAAGCCCTACTCCCTGATTTCACAGTTGGATAAACTGGTTCAAAGAGACTAATGGTCTGTTTAATGTTGCATAGCTTGTTACTCCTGAAGCTGGAACATCATTTCAGTATTCTGCTCACTGCGTGCTATTATGCCATTATGCTATTACGATTACATATATATTTCATCTGCTCTTAAACGAACGTAGCAGGACATAGATATTCAGACTGTATTAATAGGGAAATTACTCTTTTTGCTTTGCTTTGCTTTTTTTTTTTTAAATATGTGTATGGAATGCATCATCTTCCCCTCAGCCTATGGGATGGTTTGAAGATTGAGACTGCCCTGCCCTCAAGGGAACAAGATCTGGTGAGGCGTTACTAATACCTCTTGCTCTGAATTTGAAGAGCCATCAAGATCTGTTATAGAAGAGCAAAGAATGGATTCTAGATATTCCAAGATCAATGGAGGGATTCTCATGAGGGATGTGAGGACATAGAGGAAGTTGACTAGGAAGCGTTTCCAGAAAGTATCAATAGCTTAGGAATATGAGAACTGGTCATGGGAAGTGCTCAAAAGGGAGGTGATCCCTTTCCTAAAGAAGAGTCATGTCACAAGGCAAACAACATTGTTGCAGTTTCCAGTCACATACACTGACCACCCAGCCTACGTCTGAGGCAGAAACTTCCACCGTCCTCAAGCAAGTCCTGTACACTGCTTTGGTGTGAATCACTCTGCTACAGTCCAGCAGGAGTGACAAGTGCCCATGCTCCAAGATTGTATTTAGTCCGTATCTGAGTAACTCATGTGGCATCCCCCCATGCTGCCTCAGCCTAGCTCACAATACCCCAGGTGACCCATCTGCTGTGAAATGGCCCTATGTCTGCCATGCATATCTAGTAGGAGTAGTGGTTTAAAAAAGGAGGATTCCCCACATCTGTATTTAGCAGGACTGAACTGAAAAAACTTAAGGTCCCTAGAACTGAGGAAATGGCTATACTAAAGTTTATAATCTCATATAGCCATTCATTTCTAAAAAGTTCATTCTTATTGTTTAATAAGAATTCAGGACCTTTAAGTATTTTCTAATTTTTCTTTCATAAATGGATAAGGGGAAAGTATAAAGGAACTTACTTTGTTAGTTTATAAAATTTTAAGTATTACCTAACACTGAGATATTTTGTCCAATGTGTACGTACTGTTAATGTATATGTGTTTCTCTCTTTGCATAATGCAACAGATAAAAACCCACCAACTCAAAGAGGGTAAGATTTGATGCTCAAGAATGAGGAAAACAACAAATGCACAAACTGTGTATTGTCTGATGACTAAAGTGATTCCAATTAACTGTGATCATTTGAAAGTACCAAATATACTACTCTAAATGGCTTATCTTACAATCATCTTTCTGAAGCCAATAAGTGTGTCCTAAAGGATTTCTAAACACACAGTGTCACAGCAAACTAAACTCTCACCTTACCATTTATCTTTAGATCCCAATAGATATTGAAACACTACAAAACGGGAGGGTTTTTGTTTTTGTTTGTTTGTTGCTTTTATTTTATTTACTTGTTTTTCTGAGGTTAAACACTGAAGTTACCAAAAGGGAGTGCATCAATAAGGGGCATATGGATTGGCTGAAAGGAAACGAGTAAAAAACAAAAAAATTAAGAGATACACAAAGAGTAAAAGAATGTATGAAGAAAAATCTTCCAGGGATAACTCTTCCCCCAAGTTCAAAAGGGCAAAAGATCCACCGGAAAAGAAGCAAACAACCATCCTGGGACTTAATTACATTGCAAAGTAATGCATGAAAGGAACATGAAAGTTACAAAACAAAGTTACATGAAAGGAACAAAACATTTTTGTTCAATAGTTTGCCTACCGGCTGGCATTTCTAAATACAGTAATCTAAAACCTTCTGTTGGTTCTATGAATAAAGATGAAAGAAATAGCAACAATAGCTAAGCATTGAAATCACTGGAAATAAAAGAGTATTGTGATTAGGTTTATAAGACTCTGGCTTATTCCAATAATGATCCTGAATGTGGGAAGGCTCAAGTTCTAGGTGAAACTCAGAATCCCAGCATTCAGGTACTGCTTATCTACCCGCTCAAAGTGATGCCCATTCAAGGTGAACTGGTGCTCATTCAAGGTGGAGGAGCAAACCAGGAATTAAAACCAGGAGACTTGGGGACAATCTGAAGAAACACAGAACTCCTAATCCATAGAGACTCTAAAGGGCTACAATCTAAATCCCAGAAGCATTTTTTTTCCTAAAATAGAAGAGTTGGAACATACCCTAATTTTTGTGAGCTACTGTGTAAATGTGTGTGACTGGACTTTGGCGTCAGATAGAACCAATATACAAATCAAGGCTCTACAAATGACTGGCAGTATGAGCTTGTGCCAAGTTCTTTACCCCTCTGAGCCTCATTGGCAAAAACAGATAGTAATAGTGCACGGTTTTCTTACCGACCAGGGTTCTTGGCCTCCTTAATCAATAGGAATTGATAAGAGACCAGACAAGAAATTCAGGCAAGGCTTTACTGGGGTCCCTGCTGCAGCCGCAGGGAGCAAGAACAAGCAACAGGTCCCCCTGCTTGCTCCCTGGAGGTGGGGGAGAGCTAGTTCCTTATATGGGGTGAGGGGAGGGATGTGTCCAAGGGTCAGGCCGGAGGGGTGCCTTAGATGGTTTGCCTACCCCCTTGCTGGTGCTGTGTGCAGGGTGCATGTGCAATCCCCTGATTTTGCTCCCGGCTCTTCAGAAGCGGCAATCGGGTTTTTGGTCTTTTTGTATCTTGTTCATTATTTGCCCCAACTGCGCATGCATGCAGTTATTTTTAGTCCCTTATAGTTTCTTTGTATTTTGTAGGAGACGTCTGTCCAGGTGCAAGTACTGCAGCAAAGGGTCCCAGGTTCCAGCCTGTCTCAGTTTTATGGGAATTTACTTATGATACCTAGTTAAGTCCCAATGTTTTACTGTTTTTTACTATTATTATTTTACTATTATTAGCAATAATAATCATAATAATTATGTTTCTGATTTTTTTGCCATTTCAAAAGCATGGGGCAGTGCACAGAAAAGTTTTTCTGGAAGTAAATGGAGTTCTAAGAGTAGAACTCAAAGCCTTACCTGGCATATCTCCAGTGGTCACTCCTCCTATAGCACTGCCCTCTTCTCACCTGGCTCTTGAAAGTTATCGAGAATTCAAGCGGGGAAGGCAGATCTAGAGACAGAAGTAATTTTTTTTTTTTACTTGGAGTATAGCTGCTTTACAATGTTGTGTTAGTTTCTGCTATACAATGAAGTGAATCACCGATATGTATACATATATCCCCTCCCTCTTAGACCTCCCTCCCAACCCACCCCCCCATCCCACCCATCTAGGTCATCACAGAACACCAAGCTGAGCTTCCTGTGCTTTACAGCAGATTCCCACTAGCTACCTATTTTACACATGGTAGCGTATATATGTCAATCCTAATCTAGAAGCAATTTTTGAGAATTGGCTATCAGAGCTCAGCCCATCCCAGCCTGTCCTCCTTAATGACTTCATTCTCAGTACTCTCTGCTGAAGATCTAGAGGCTTGTGAAAGAAAACAAGAGTTCCTTTTTGATCTGGTTAACTAATGGCATGTAGGGCCATTCCCACGGACAGCATAGCTGATAGCATAGAGCTTATCTTGGCATCTGAAGATAAGCAGTTCAGTCACCTGGGAGTAGCATAATTACCTTGAACAAATAAAAGATAAGTTGCAATTGCTTAAATATGGAGCAGACTACAATGAATGGAAGGTTGGTGTTTAATGGCTCTTAAAGTTCCACTGGGTTGTTTGCTGAATTTCACATGAGGAGTGAGCCACCTGCTGGGACTGAAGCCCTCAGTATTAAAAGATGTCTATGATTAGGCCTTGATATAGAAAGCAATTCCTTTTTTTTTTTTTTTTTGGTACTTTAAAAATTGTGATAAAATATACATAACAAAAAATTTACCACTTTAACCATTTTTAAGTGTATAGTTTCAGTGGCATTAAGCACATTCACAATGTTGTATAACCATCACCATTTCCAGAAATTTTTCATCATCCCAAACAGAAACTCTGTACCCATTAAACAACAACTTTCCATCATCCCCCCCCAACCCCGCCCCGGCTTAAAGTCCTTGGTAACCACTATTCTACTCTACTCTGTCTTTAAGAATCTGTCTATCCTAGAGACCACGTATAGGTGGGATCATAAAATATTTGTCTTTTATGTCCAGTTTGTTTTCAAGGTTCATCTGTGTTGTAACATGTATCAGAATTTCATTCCTTTTTAAGGCTGAATAATATTCCATTGTATGTGTATACCACATTTTCTTTTCCATCCACCCATCCATGGACACTTCGGTTGTTTCCACCTTTTAGCTATTGTGAATAATGCTGCTACCAACATTGGTGTGCAAGTGTCTGAGGCTGTGCTTCCATTTCTTTTGTATGTATACCTAGAAGAAGCATTGCTAAATCATATGGTAATTCTGTTTAACTTTTTAAGGAACCACCAAACTTTTCCACAGCTGCTGCACCATTTTATATTCCCCTCAGCAATCTACAAGTGTTCCAACTTCTCCACAAACACTTATTTTGTTTTTTCAATAATGGCCACCTTCAGAAATAGAGACACAGAGGTAGAGAACAAATTATGGACACCAAGGGGGGAAAGTGGGGCAGGAGGGGATGAATTGGGAGACTGGGATTGACATAAATCCACTAATATGTATAAAAAAGATAACTAATAAGACCCTGCGGTGTAAAAAATAAATAAAATTAAATTCAAAAATTAAAAAAAAAAGGCCACCTTAATAGGTATGAAATGGTACCTCTTTCAATCAGATTTTCCTAAGCAAACTATTTTTATAAACTACACGAAGAGTTATCATTACATGGCTGTCTTATCCTGTATATAAAATGCTACAAATATCCTGTGTAAGTCTCACAGGAGAAGGTAAAATATGGTTATTATATGTTAAATTTTAAACATCATAACACCAATATTTCTCCAAATCAAAAGCAGTCCTGAGTTTTCGGACTGCAGCTGAAAATCCTACAGCAAAGAAGTATATCCGTGCCTTACCGAAGGGGTCACCTGTATGATACCAGTCTTGGCAAAACCAAAGCCTCAGTACAGCCTAAACTGCCTCAGACTTGACCCGGAGGCAGGACTGCGCAGCCCGGCCGCGCATGCGCCTCTCGAGGCGCGCCCCCTGCCAGCCTACGTGCGCGGGCCCGCGGGACAGCGTAGGGGCGGGGCTTGTGAATCTCTAGTCGTGGCGGCAGTCATGGCGGCTACGTCGGGTTCAGTTCGCCTGCAACGCTGCATGGTGTCGCCGGCTGGGAGGCACAGCGCCTCTCTGATCTTCCTGCACGGCTCAGGTGGACTACAGTTTTCCGTCCCGGTTACTGCAGCATGGGAAACGCCCCCCCCCCACTCGGTTCCTCCAGTGTTGCCCTAGTGGGAGAAGCGCTGGCCCCAGTAGGGCGCGGTGGACTCGGAGAGGGTGACTGTCCCCTCGGTAGCCCCGCGGCTGTGGACACACGGGTCTGGTAACCTGTCCCTGGCCGTCCTCCCCACACCCCCCCGCCTTGTCTTCCTTTTTGCCTGTCTTGCAGTCACTGGCCCGCTGTTCTGGCCTTTGTGTCCCGTCATTCGGCCAGCCCTCTGTTTACATTCTCTCCATTGCAACCATTGCCACACATTCCCTCGCCCCATGTCTCTCCCCCACATTTAAACAGAGCAAGGTAGAAAGGTAAGTCTTTTGCTAGAGGCAAATAACATTATCTAGTACTTTTCAGAGTCAGCTACTAGTGATTGGAATTTTCAACCGCAGTGGATTATTTATCTCGTCTCTGTGAGGGACCATGCCAGGGCTGGAGTGCCTTTCCCCCTTCACTCTTTCCTGCTTCCCCTTCCTCCTCCTTCCCCGCCCCCCCCTTTTCTTTAAGACTCCAAGATAAAGCACAGAGTCAACTCTGAGTCCCAGGGACAGGTATTCTCCTTCCACTGCCTGCCTTTAGTGACGTGTTTAATTCTGTATAGCGTTTCTTACACTTACCTGTAGTTACTTCTGTCTTCCCCACTTCACTTCTTCCTCAAGACTAAGGACCCTTGTTTGAATCTTTGCATCCCTAGTGCGGCCCAGGGTAAGTTCTTGGGAAATGTTTTTTAAAGAAATGAAATGCAGCCTGTGTCCTTAGGGGGCCTACCTAAATTTAAAAACAATTCATTTAGTTTGACTCAGCAGTGGAGATCACAAGAGATCACAAGATGGTGCATGATTTACTGCCAAGTGAATTGTAAGGAAAAAAACTTTGGATAGGCATTATTAAGGCTTTTGGAAAATGAAGAGCTTGTTAGGGTTGCCAGAGGAAGTGGTCTTTGAGCTGGGACTTATGTAGGCTTAAAGAAGACAGTGATTGGATAGTGGAGAGGATTGTAAAGGTACAGGGTGGAAACCTGGAAATGGGCAGTTGTAGGAAATATTCTCATTTTAAAAATGAGTCTGGGTAGATTGAATAGTTTGTCCATGGTCACTTGGCTATTACTGTGAGTGGTGGTGGCGGCACTGGGATTTGAACCCAGATCTCTGACTCCAAAATCAGTGCTCTGGAGAGGTAAGTTGAAAAAACCCTGAACTAGGAGGTATCATTTTGGAAATAGGGAAGAAAAGGGCCAAAGATGTTTGAAGGGAAAGACTTGACTAATGAAATATACTTAGAAGATGAGGGGTCTAAGATGACAGCAATGCTTATAACTCGGAGACTAATGCTAATATTATTTGGGGCTCCAAGGGTGTTTATAAGCACCCAGAAATTCCCCAATACCACAGTCCTTTTAATAAATAAATAATTTCATAAAAAGTCTGAGACTTTTCTTCTTTTTTCCCTGGACAGCTTTGCTTAAAGTTACTATTCCTCACTCTTGTCAATTTCAAATTACTGACATTTTAAAATTTGTAACCATATGTCTCTGAAAGCCAGAGTTGTACGTATATATTTTTTCCCTCTGTGCTTTGAACGAAGAGTTTATCCAAAGAATCCTGCCAGTTATGCAAGTATAATGCAGTTCCTGTGTATTTTGAGCTCCAACTTATTGGAAATATGATTTTACATTAGACAATAATATATGTGGTTATGTTATAGGATATGTTTGGCTTCTGGTTAATACAAATGTGGGCAAACCAATTTTAACAGTTTTACCATACTCTTGGAATAAGGTGCTGGCTTTTTAAAGAGCGGACTTTTTGAATGGATGGATGCATGTTGTTTTGTAGCATTTAGTTTTGCTTTTCAAGGTTGAAAAAGTGTTTAGAGGCAGATTTTGTTTTTTTTAAAAAATCTTGAAAACTTGAGGTTCTCTTCTAGGCTGTGGCAGCCAGCCATAGAACATCATATAGGAACATAAGTTATATCTAGCCAACTTAATTTGAGTGTTTCCAACTACTAAAATACCAAAAGAGTACCTTCTTTAAGGATGATGAAAACAAATGATAGCTTAATTAGCTTTGCTCAGCTTCTCAGATTAGATAAATTCACTATTATACGCTCCATTAGGACACTGTGGTTCTTCTCTCAGTGGCATTCACCGTATTTGTAATTACGTAATTTAATGTCTGTATTCCACACTGAGCTCTAAGGTTCACACAGGCCCAAATCATGCATGACTTGCTTTCTCCCCATATAGTAAGTCTCAGCGAATTGACTGAGTTGGCTCTTACTAAATTCACCAGTAACCTCTGTGTTGCTAAATGTAATGGACATTTTTCAGTCATCATTTTATTTGAACTGTCAGCAGTATTCACCTTTCTTCTTGAAACACTCTCCTGGTTCTTTCTACCTGTGTATGTATTTTTCACACTCATTCTCCTCTCCCTGGCCATTAATGTTGGGCTTCCTCAAAATTCGGTCCTAGGGCCTCTTCTCTTCTCCCTCTACATTTTTCTCCTCAGGCTAAATTCCATACAAGCCCACAGATTCTATTTTTATCTCCGTTCATGTGACACAAATATGTGTCTCCATTTTAGATCCCCTTTGAGCTCTAGACCTGTTTATCCAACTGCCTAATAGTCATTCATGCATTAATCTATTCATTCAAGAAATACCTATTACATGGCCACTGTGCAAAGCACTGTTCTACGCTCTCAGCTCTTAAGAACCTGGATTTTGTCCTCCAGCTGGTTGTAGTTTACTCAACCCTTCATGTAGGACCTAGAGACATATATACACTACCAAATGTAAAATAGATAGCTAGTGGGAAGCAGCCGCATAGCACAGGGAGATCAGCTCGGTGCTTTGTGTCCACCTAGAGGGGTGGGATAGGGAGGGTGGGAGGGAGGGATACGCAAGAGGGAGGAGATATGGGGATATATGTATATGTATAACTGATTCACTTTGTTATAAAGCAGAAACTAACACACCATTGTAAAACAATTATACTCCAATACAGATGTTAAAAAAAAAAAAAAGAGGGGTGCTTCACACTCAGCATGTATAGACCTGCTGCTTCCTGTGTTTCCCGTCTTGGTGTATATAGCTCTGGCCAGAAACCTCGCCGTCACCCTTGAAACCCTTCATAATTGACCCCTCATAACTAATCTGCTGCCAGTTTCTTTTAATTTTATCTCCTAAATGTCTCTAGTATCTATTTCTGTATACTCCACTGCTGTCACTGTAGGCTAAGCATCTGTCATCTGAACAGCAGCCTCCTAACTATCCTTCCACACCTCTCTTTGTCCTCCTTCAGGTCTCTCTTCACATAGCTTCCAGAGTAATCCTTAGAAGCATGCCCCCTTTCTGCCCCCAAAAAACCTTCGAGGCTTCTCCATGCTCTCAGGCTTTGTCGGGATGTTAGGATCCATCCTGCATTCACTGCTTTTCCTCTCATTTTCTGCTTTTCACTTCTTCAATGCCATACTGCTTCCTGTACAGCGTTTCAGCATTTGTCATATCCTGTCTGAGATGCTTTTCCTTGTGCACTTCAGTTTTTACCGTCCTGTAGATCGCAGTTCAAACCATTCAACAACTATCTACTGGATGCCTAGTTTGTGTCAGCACTGTCCTAGGCATCAGATGAACAAGTAACTCACTGGCTGAAACACAAAAGGAACCTTGCCTTGTGGAGTTTATATTCTAGTGAAGTTATCCCTGAATCCTGAACTGGGTCAATTCTGAATCTAATAAACCCTTGAAGTGCGAAGTGTCTTACCTTTGCAGTGGTTACATTTGTCTTTCACATTTATTTATATGATTATTTGACTAATGTCTGTTTCTCACAATAAACTATACACTCCATGAGTATAGGAATTCTTTCTCCCCATCACCTTCCCATCACTGCCTCTCTAGCAGTAAGCACAGTGTCTGACACATTAGTAGGTATTCAGTAGATACTTTTTAAATTGCTGTCTTAATGAATTGATTGATTAAAAATTAGAGTTGTTAACTTGAAAATTTTCTCTTTAGGACCACATAAAATGAACCTATAGTTCCTTCCATTTTTTTATGGAAATACACATATATTAATTCTTGCATGAGGCTTGGTTGTTTTTCAGCCATGGGATGTACAGTCATTATTTTAGACTATGTAAACATATTACCAAAATTAAATTCTCATTTCTTCAAGTAAAAAATAAAAGTATGCTGAGTACCCCTTTTGAAGAAATTTGGTTTTTTAACCAAGAAAATTGTTTTAGGTTGTTACAATTACAAAATTTTATAAGCACTTTAGGAAGTTACTATTTTTAAGAGTAAAAAAAATGAATGACTGTTTAAAATCAGATATGGAAAGGATTTCTTTTTTAGAAAAATCAATTGATTTATTTGTTTCTATTATATCCTTTAAACAAATGAGGAAACTTAAAGCTCAGAGTTAAACAGGTCTTTAAAGTGAAGTCAGGAGTAAAATAATCAAAATTATTTCTAACTATTGATGCCTGATTAGTTATTTCCCATTAATAAATCGGTTTCTATACAGTTATTTTTATTTATGAAGACTTTTTTATTGTGTGTTCCAGCCTGTGTGTGACATGAAAGTTATAGACTGCTTTTAAATACACTGTATTGTCAAACTGTTTTAACTTAATCTAGATTTTGTGATTCATCAGGTGATTCTGGACCAGGATTGAGAACGTGGATCGAGCAAGTTTTAAATCAAGATTTAACATTCCAGCACATAAAAGTTATCTATCCAACAGCTCCTCCCAGGTATGCAGTAATTTAAATCATTACTCAGTATAACTCTGTGGCATAAAATATATATAAATGTACCAGCTAGATGGTTTTTCAGCTTAATTCTGTATTTAAAGTATTTTAAATTGGGATTCTTTTTTCCAGAACTTTTTTTTTTTTTTAGCAATTACTCTGTTAGACCAAGTTTTGCTAGGTGAGTAATTTATTCTTTGAAAAGCATTCCCTGAAGCTCTTAACTTAAACTTTGTCCCAGGCATGGTTTACAGGACTCTGCTTTCTGTGGCCCTGCAGATTGCTCATCTTTCAAACTCTTTTCCCCTTCATTCACCCCCTAAAGAAACTAATAACTCAAACAAGGATAATCTTTCTAATAATTCAGTTAAACCAGAGTTCCTAATCTCTGGAAAAAGGGTTTTGTGACATTCTTTCTACACATAGAAGGTTTTAGAAATAATTTTAAGCTTTTTGAATCAGTAAATCAGAATAGGGACATGGAATCAACTACTTAATACATAGTTATACAACCTGTAGACATGTTTAACAAAATGCACAATCATAAGACTGGTATAGTTTTGAAGTCAAACTGCTTTTTTATGATTATTAAATTAACATCTACATGGTCTCTTAAACTGGGATTTACAAGTTTTTTTGTGTGTGTAAGTGAAATATTGTGCTGAACTATGCAACTCAATCTGACTTCCCATTATCTGTTCTTGATTTGTTTTTATTAGCACACTGTGTGCTTCTGCAAATGCTTTGATTTATTTTTCTGTAAACTTAGTATTAAGGAGAAGTATTGATAGAAGCAGAACTTCAAGGACCTTTTCATATCTACTGCTAAAAATTTACTTACCTGAGTTGATAGAATTGAAAAGGGTAGAACAATAAAATGGTGATTTTGTTGTAAGATTTAAGATTCAAAAAAAAGTTATTATTTTAATATAATTTTGGAGCAGTTTAGTATTTTGGTAGTGCAGATAAAAGACCTAATGGCCAGTGGGTTATTTTTGTGCTGTAAATTGAAGGTCTTTGAAAATGTCTGAAGAGCTTATTATTTACTATTGGTTTTTAGGGTGAGTGAAGTTAAGAGGGAGGAAGACAGTGGTATTTCCCATGGGAATGGGAAAGATAAGTTCAGTTTTGGCTAAGTATAAATGTAATTGGCTGATAAAATTGAATGGAAGATCATTGGAAACATGATTCTAGGAATTACTATTTTTCAGCTTATGAATATCATGTCATCAATTATGATATGAATTCTAGAGCAGTGTACCTCATACTTAGGCCACAGATATTTCTGAGAGTCCAGAAATCTCCATGTGCTCTGAAGCATTATTTGTAGGTGCTGTTGTGATTTAATAAAATATAAAAGCATTGAAATTTTTTACTGAATTCATAGTAACTTTTTATTATATGTTTTCATAGTCAATAGCTATTTGGACAGATCAACAGACATTTTAGACCATGCTATCAATGGAATATACTATAAGCTACATATATACATTTAAAATTTTTGGCACCAAATTTAAAAAAAAGGAAGAAGAAACAGGTAAAATTAATTTTAATAGCTTATTTTATTTAACCCATATATCCAAAATATTATCATTTCAACATGTAATCAATATGAAATTATTAAAATGATATTTTACATTCTTTTATTTTCCTGTCATAGACCATTTTAGTTTTTATCCTCAGTTTATCACTATGCATACCTATTTATCTTATTTCTTATTTTCCGTCAGGAAAAATTCCTAGAAAGTGCTCAGAGGTCTTAAAGTCAATTTCTTTTTGTTTAGGGGATTAGCTTTTCCAAATTGTTTTCCAAAAATGGAACAATTTGCATTATTTAACTTAGCCTGTTATTAATGTAATGTGGTTAGGTTAAAAAAATAGTAGATTGGGAATTCCCTGGCTTTCCAGTGGTTAGGAATCAGTGCTGTCACTGCCAGGGCTCCAGGTTCGATCCCTGGTTGGGGAACTAAGATCCCACAAGCCACGTGGCACGGCCAAAAAAAAACACAAAAGTAGATAGATAGATAGTTAGATAAATAGATAGGTATAGATGTGTGATTTTTTTTTCTTGTACACTCAAAATTTTTAATTATTTTTTCTTGATCACAAAATTAATTGTTGCCTTTACAGTGATACCTAGTTTATAATTTAACAGCCTCTCAAAGAAGACTGAAAAGAAAAATATAGAGTTGTGTCAAAATAAGAGCAGACTACTAATTTGTTGATCAATTTTAAGCTTAGTTAATGGGCATGTGCTTTGGAAATACATTTGAAGTCACTTTTATGTTATATTTAGACATTTTTAATGCCATTTATATTTCAATATATCATATATTAATAAGAGTGAAGCATATGTAATACATATCTAAAGTGACAAATATAGTAATAAATCAACAATAAATCCACTTGTTATTCCTTGTAATTAGTTTGAATGAAAAATCTGGTATGTACTATACAGCGTGGAATCTCTGAGAAACCAGTACTTCAGTTAAAGAGGAAAAGTGAAGATTTTTAGAAATAGGTCATCTAATTCTTAATTAAAATAAAATTATAAGGGCCATTAATGAAGAATTTGTCAGTTCTGTGTCTTAATTTTCACGTCAGAAATTAATAGATTTGACTAGATCTCTAAAATCACTTACAATGATTAACTTTTTGGATTTGGGGACCCTTCAGATTTTATCTAGTAAAGATAGAGTAAGAACCAGTAGTGTGGGACTTCCTTGGTGGCATACTGGTTAAGAGTCCACCTGCCAATGCAGGGGACACGGGTTCAAGCCCTGGTCCGGGAAGATCCCACATCCCGCGGAGCAACTAAGCCTGTGCACTACAACCACTGAGCCTGCGCTCTAGAGCCTGTGAGCCACAACTGCTGAGCCCACATGCCACAACTACTGAAACCCGCGTGCCTGGAGCCCATGCTCCGCAACAAGAGAAGCCACTGCAATGAGAAGCCCGTGCACTGCAACGAAGAGTAGTTCCTGCTTGCCGCAACTAGAGAAAGCCTGTGTGCAGCAATGAAGACCCAACGCAGCCAAAAATAAAAATAAAAAATAAATAAATTTCTAAATAAATAAATAAAAAGCAGACTGGGTTTATATGAAGTTCAAAACCAAGCTAAACAAAAATCATTTAAAAAAAAAAGAACCAGTAGTGTAATACTCATCATCTTTTTTGCTGTACTTGTTAGGCCAATAGGTCAGGGAAATACCCAAGATGATAATATTATTCAGTAGGAGATTGAAGATACGTGGAATTATTGTGGTACAGTATTTAAGAATGCAGTTTTTGGATTAAGCAGACCTGTGATTGAATCCTGATTTCTCTACTTAATGCTGTAAGATTTTGAGCAAGGTATATTGCCTCCCTAATGGTGTCCCAATTTGTTGAGCACTAAAGTAGAGATAATTGTATCTACCTCAGAGTTGTGTGTACATAAATTCTTCAGCACGAAGTCTGACATAAAATAAGCACTCAATAAATGTTAGTTACTTAGAGTAGTCTTTGATATCCTTGTGGCAAGATACAGAAATATCCAAAGAATTACCGATAATCCTTGAGGAAATTTTCCAGAACTGTGTTTCTGGGTTGTATTCTTAAGCCTTATTTGGGTTTGCAGTTTTATTTTAATTTAGGTGAGGAGACAGTGCTCAAATTTCCAGATGATATCCTCAAAAGAAATGCCCAGTCATGTTGTTTGCCCATGTTTTTATTTGGTTGTCTATCCTTTACTTACTGATTTGTTAAAGCTCTGTATTTTTTTAGATACAGCTGTTGTTGTTGTTAGATGTATGAATTCAAATATCTTGTCCCTGTCTGGTTTGCATTGTCACTCTCTTAATGAAATCCTGTGACCAGAAGTCCTAATATGTTTCTTTAAAAGTAAAATTTACAGTGAAATGCAAACATCTTAAGCATACAGGTCAATCAGTTTTTATGAATATATGCACTTGTTTACTTCAAATATAGAGAATGTTCCCACCATCCCAGAAAGTTTTCTTGTGCCTCCTTCCAATCAGTTCCTACCACACATAGATTACCATTGTTCTGATTTCTATCACTGTAGTATAGTTTCGCCTGTTTTTGAATTTCAACTAAATGGGATAATTTAACCTTCTGTGTCTGGCTTCTTTCACTCAACATAGTGTTTATGTGCTTATCAGTGGTTCATTTAAAAATTTTTCAGTAGATATCATGTGTGAATATACCACACATTTATTTATCCATTCTACTGTTGATAGACATTTGGATTATTTCCAGTTTTTGAAAATAATGTATGTCACTGTTATAAGTACTTTTGTGTTTTTGTGAACATATTTTAATGGATTCTTACCTGAACTCTGTTCTGTTTCATTGGTCTATTTTTCAAATTTTATGCCAATATAAAACTGTTCTGATTAATATAGCTTTATAAGGAATTTTGAAATCAAATTGTATAAGTTCTCTTTAACACTTTTTCATCCTAGGTTCTTTGCATTTGTGTGTAAATGTTAGAATCCACTTACCAATTTTATGAAACACCTGTTTGGATTTTGATTAGAATTGCATGTAATCCATGGCAGGTTTATTTACAGAAAGTTGATGTCCTCCAGTCCATGCACATGGTGTGTCACTGTTTATTTAGATCTCTATTCACTTCTCTCTGCAGTGGTTTAGAGTTTTCAGTATAGAGGTCTTTTGCCAAATTTATTCACAAATATTTTATGTTTTTTTGTGTTACTGTAAATGGAATTTTTTAAAATTTAAATCTCTAATTTGATTGTTACAAGTACATAGAAACACATTTTGTATTTGTATCTTGTTCTTATATCTAGCTATCTTCCTAAATTCACTTATTTCTAGTAGTTATTTAGTAGATTCCTTATGATTTTTGTGTGAACAATCATATCATCTATGAATAAAGGCAGTGTTACTTTCTCCTTCCCTGTCTTCCTTTTATTTTATTTTATTGTCTTGCCTGATTGTGCTTGTTTGAAGTTCTGATAAAGTGTTTAATAGAATCAGAGAATGCCTTCCTGTGTAATCTTAGAGGGGAAGTGTCCAGCATTTCACCATTAACTATGATGTTAGTTAGTAGATGTTAGTTAGTAGGTTTTTTCTTTGCACCTTTTATTAAGGAAATTTATTTCTTTGCCTAATTAGCTGAGAGTTTTCTTTATGAACTGGTTAGATGCTTTTTCTGTATTGTTTTGAGATAATCTTGATTCTTATCTTTCAATTTGTCAGCATGGTGAATTACATTGGTGGACTTTCAAATGTTAAACCAACCATTCATTCCTATTATAAACCCTGCTTAGTCATAATGTATTATCCTTTTTATATACAGCTGAATTTGATTTGCTATTATTTTGTTGAGAAATTTTGTGTCTGTGTTCATGAGGGATATTGATCTGTAGTTTTCTTTAATGTCTTTATAAAGTTTTGTTATCTAGGTCATACTGTCTCTTAAAATGTGTTAGGAAATGTTACCTTCTCTGTTTTCTGAGTTTGTGCTATTTCTTCCTTCAGTGTTTGATAAAATTCACTAGTGGAATTATCTGGACCTGAAGTTTTCTTCTGTGAAGGTTTTGATAATAAATTCAATTTCTTTCATATAATGAGAATATTAAGATTTTCTGTTTCTTTTTCTGTCAGTTTTGATCATTTGTGTTTCTCATGGAATTTGTATCTTTTATCTAATTTACAAAATTTATTGGCATAAAGTTGTTTGTGATATTTCCTTTTAATGCCTTTAGGATTTGTGTTGATATCTTTTATTCCATTGCTGATATTAATAATTTGTATGTTTTTCTCTTTTTTCTTGCTTTATCTTGCCAAGGGGTTATTAATTTTATTAATCTTTTCATAGAACCAGCTTTGGCTTTGTTATTTTGCTCTCTTATTTGTTTTCTATGTCATTTATATTTATTAGTTCCTCCTATTTATTACATTAAAGCTCTAAATTTCTCACTAATTGCTACCTTAGCTAATTCCCACTAATTTTCTCTTTTGTATTTTTAGTATTATTTATATTGAAATATTTTCCAATCTCTCTTATGTTCCCATTATTACTCCTGTGTAACAAACCACCCCAAACAACTTTTATTATGGTGACACATCTGTGGGTTAGAAATTCAGAAAGGGCACAGCACTAATGTCTTGATTCTGTTCTATGATAATTGGGGCCTCTGCTGGGAAAACTTGGAAGGCTGGGGATGACTGGCAACTGCTAGGGACTGGAATCATCTGAAGGTTCACTCATATCTGGCACTTAATACTAGATATTAGCTGGGACCTTCCTCTGGTCTTGTTACTGTAACACCTGCATGAGTTCTCATTATCTGGTGTCTTGGGCTTCCTGGCAGAGTGGAGGCTGAGTTCCAAGAACAAATGCCCTAAGGAGAACCAGAAAGGAGCTGTATTGCCTTTTAAGACATAGTCTTAGAAGTTACATAGTGCTATTTCCTCAAGAAGAGCATGTGGGATGAAAGATATTGTTCTGGCCAGATATGGAAAACAGAGTTCTGCAAGCTTCTTTAACTCATAAGTTATTTAGAAATATGTTGTTAATTTCCAAATATTTGGGGCTATTCTCAGTCTCTTACTGCTGTTGACTTCTGATTTCATTCTACTGCTGCCAATATTCTGTACAGTTTCGGTCTTTTGATACTCTTTGGCACTTATATTATGGTCTTGCATAAGGTCTTCTTGGTGACTGTTATTCTGTGCCTTTGTGTATAGGGTTCTATAAATGTCAGTGGCTCAAGGTAGCTATAGTATTACTCAAGTTTTATATTTTCTTAGTGATTCTAAGTCATTCTGTTAGTAAAGAATGGGTATTAACATCTTCAACTATGATTGTAGATTGGTCTGTTTCTCCCTTTAGTCCTGTCAGTTTTCTCTTCATGGTTTTTAAGCTATATTATGTACATTCCCAGATAGGATTATTGTCTTCCTCATTAATAGCTACTTTTATATTTTAATGTTTGTTTTTATCGCTGGTAATTCCTCAAAGTGTACTTTGTTTAATAATAATATAGTATGTATCAGCTTTTATGTTTACTGTTTATATAGCGTATCTTTTTCATCTTTTTACTTTTAACATCTATATCATTATATTTAAGGTGGGTTTCTTATAGATAACATATATTTGGGCTTTGTTTTTTCTTTAACGAATCTGTCAGTTTCTGTCTTTTAAGTGATTTGTTTAGACCATTTGCATTTACTGTAACTATTGATATATTTGAATTTAAATTTATTGCTTTTTGTTACTCTTTTATCCTTTTCCATCCTTTTTGGATTTAAGAAAATTAATTCTCTATTTTCATTTATTCTTTTTTTCCTGATTGTTCTGGGGATTATAAGATACATATCACACCTTTCACCTATTTACTTTTTACCACTTTACACAAGATGTTGAAGCCTTACAACCATATAGTTTCCTTTATCCTCCCCACCTTTATGTTATGCTTGTTGTATATGTTTTATCAATGTACATTGAAAACTCTCTCAAACAAAGTTATAATTTTTGCTTTCAAACATCATACATGTTTTAAAGAACTTAAGAAGAGAACAATAGTCTATTATGGTTACCCAGTTGTGGCCTATTACAGCATATCAGTATGTTTTGATTAAATTGTGAATTGCCACTTTGGCTATAAGGTATTCCTTTTCTCAACCCTATTTAATAGATGTTTTTAATCAGCTGAGTGAGGGGCATATTAAGTAAAAATCAGCATTTAGTTGCTGTGTTGATTTAAATGGAAAATATTGCTTCATTGTTTTATTATGTTAATTTAGACTATATTTAATTGAAGTGCTCAATAAAGATTTTTATTTTGTGACATACTTTAGCTGTATTTGTAATTAGAGGTTTTCTTGGTTTGGGTTTACTAGTAGAATTTCCGTTTAAAAAATAATAATAATTTTTAACGGGCCATCAATTTATATGATGGTATAGTTTCTCGGTGTTTTGAAAAATTCTAAAAGTAATAAGATTCAGTCAGTAGTGCCTCTACTTTTCAATTCACTGTTTTTCCACATGAAGTGCATGTTTATATTTTTCATTAAACATATATTCTGAAACAGGGTTAGGCACTCTTGATTTAGGTTTAGTAATGGGTTCATCATTACTCCATCACTTAGGATTCATACCTGAAGCATGATATTAGGAGATCTCTCTCCTGATAACAGTGGATCTGTACTATAAGTACACTCCACTGGCAAGGAACCCTCATTAAAAAAATGCTATTTTGAAGAAATAGTATACTTCTTTGGTAAGTATTGTAAATGGTACATTTAAATATCTATTAGTATGTTAAAACTTATTTTCTTAGAAACATGTTCTTTCTAAAACAAATCAACAAAAGAAAATTTTGACCTTTTTCTAGAAATCACAGAATAGATATTACAAGAATTAAAGTCAAAAGATATTCAGAGCAAAATAAAATAATTTTAGGTATTCTGTTAGGTATTCTGCTGACAAGAATTATTCCCAAATCACAAATGATGATTGGCATTCATCGTTCAACAAATACTTGCTCTTGGCACTGGGGGTATCACTGTGGAAAAGAGCATTACAGGGAGAGGGAATGTCAGGTGCCAAGTCCCTGGATCAATAGTGAGGTGGTCCTGAAGAAAAAGGAGGGAAATGTGACTGGAACCTAGTGAATGTTGGGGGAAGAGCAGTGAAATGAGGACAGAGAGGAAGCCTGGAACCCGATGATGTTATCTGAAAGGTTATGAATGACCTTTCGATTTTATGACTTACAGGGAACAAAATTTGGTGTCAAGCTGAAATGTCAGCTCTTTTTTTAGACCTTGGACATTCATTCCCGCTTAATATTTTACCAGTGTACAATGGTTTGATTGATTGATTGATTGATTGATTTGAGGAGCCACACAGATGTTCTTTGCCAAACATATTTAGTTATGGTGGTAATGTCTGAGCTGTTTTATACCAGCTAATAAAGTGGTTTATTTGAGGAAGAAGGTGAATGAGTGTAATATATGTGCCAGTTTGTTTAGCTGCTTTAAAAGACAATCTTCCTTTCATGCTTTATTGAAAGGTTTTTCTAACATCTTAGGAAAGTTATGCATTCTTGATTGTTTTCTTAACAAAAAAAGTTCAAAATTATTCTTTGTCTCAGCACATTTTTCCTATTATCTCCTTTGAACAGAATTAATTTTCTTAGAGAACTGAGAGAACAAAAGGCTACTATATTAGTAAAACTTATATTCTGTGGAGCATCTATCTCTAATTAAGTAAGATACTGTCAAAGACAAAAAGTGAAGTGAATGTCATTTTTTTTCTATTAATGGCTGAGTTCCCAGAATGATTCATATTTTAGCCTATGATATCATCCTTATTTAAGTGCTTCGACAGGCAAATAAACACTTAGAGAAACAGAAGAAAATGAAAAGGGAAGTAGAAACAAGTCAAAAAAGTACCAGTCTAATTCAGGCTTTAGTATGAGTGTTGTATATTGTTTTCATTCAGAAGATCACTGTGATTTAAGTGACAATTTCAATAGTTTGAGAGTTCTTTTTCTCTAACAGTGACATAATGCTATATGGAAAGCACCTGCTTTCATTTTCAGAGTACTTTAAGAAAGTTAATCCTGAGAAGGGATTCTGGGAGGTGGGAGGATAGAATGCTTTCTGTCTTCTCTCCCCTTCTGATTCCAATTTATCTACCTCTCTTGAGCCAAGCAGCTTCTGAAGTCAGAAGGCCTACAGGAATGAGGGAGAATTTAAGCTCTGTGGGGGTCCGCATAGAGAGCTGGGGCAGGATTTTATCTTCTGTGCACCCAGTGTACCCACTTAGAGCCTGGGGGATGAGGCAGGAGAAGCCTTAGGTAAGGCCCAGAATGTGGCCGATCCTGGGAAGAGCACAGTCTGCAAAAATCTTCCCACCTCCCAGATCCATGTCATAAAATGTTAATTCCCAGGCAATAATGCAATACTAGTTAAATCCCACAAGGACTTTTTTTTTTTTTTTTTTTTGGTTGCGTTGGGTCTTCGTTGCTGTGCACAGGCTTTCTCTAATTGTGGCGAGCAGGGGCTACTCTTCTTTGCGGTGCTTGGGCTTCTCAATGCGGTGGCTTCTCTTGTTGCAGAGCACGGGCTGTAGGCGTGCGGGCTTCAGTAGTTGTGGCTCGCGGCCTCTAGAGCGCAGGCTCAGTAGTTGTAGCACATTGGCTTAGTTGCTCCGTGGCATGTGGGATCTTCCCGGACCAGGGATCGAACCCATGTCCCCTGCATTGGCAGGCAGATTCTTAACCACTGTGCCACCAGGGAAGTCCCGAAATCCCACAAGGACTTTTAAGGGGAATTATTTGAAATTATTTAAGAATTTACTAAATATTTGATTAATTTCTTAGAGCGATAAAGAAGATTAGATACCTGAGAATAGGCAGGACAAGTCTGAAAGACATGTAGTAATGATGGTAGGGAGAGGGGGCCCACCTGACTCCACCTCAGAACATATTCTAAAACCACTGTAAATACAGTCGATATGATCCTAACACAGGAGTAGATAAATAGATCAGTGGAACAAAATAGAGCCTTTCCCAACCAGAATTTTCCACCTGAATCACAGAACACACAAAATGACTTGTCATTTTCTTGATTTTTGCCTAGGATAGAACAGAACTAGTACCATTCTAGATGCTTTGGAGAGAAGCCCATTCATTATAGGTAGTAAATGTATTAGGTATTAGGGTTTAATTCTCTTATTTACCTAGGTTGGCACAGACTAGATAATTCAGAACTATAATATGGCAAAGGTAGAATTTCACCTTTATGAGAAAAGTGTTTGTTTTTTTGTAGTAGTGCAGGCACAACTGGCTATCCATTTGGGAGAAAATGAATTTGAATCCTTAGGTCACTTCATGTATGAAGTAAATTCCAGAAAAATTCAAAACTTAAATGTAAGAATGAAAACAAAAATCTTAGAAGAAAATCTTGGATTCTATATGTAAAAATGTATGGATTGAGAATACCTTAAATAAATCAGAAGACCCAGAAATTTAGTTTAATACCAAAAAAAAAAAAGGACAGATTATATCAATTGTAAAAGTCTTTTATTTGGCTTTTAAAAAAAAGATAGATACTTTAAATACATTATGTCAATATACAGAAATTGATTTGAAAAAAATACTTGAAATACAAATGAAAAATATTTATGGCAATAATATACAGATGCAGTTCTAAACTAATAAAAAAAAATCAAAACCCCAATAGAATAAAATAGCCAACGTTATGAATAAATAATTCCTTTATGTGGAGTTCTGGAAAGGCAGCACTAATCTACAGTGATAGAAATCAGTCAGCAGTTGCCTGGGAAGTGAATGGGACTTGCTTGGAAGTGGGCATGATGGAATTTTCTGAAGTAAAGGAAATGTTCTGGATCATAATGGAAATACATTGTCAAAAGTCTTTGAACTTTGTATTTAAAATGTGTGCATTTATATATGTAAAGTATACCTCAGTAAAGTTGATTTTAAAACTATAGTTGGTACCCTTCAATGGTAATATTTTAAAGTATGTTAGTACCTATTGTAATTAGGGTAGGGCTGTTGGGCAAAAGGATGTTCTCAGACCTTTCTTGTAAAAGGTGAATTTTTATAGCCTTTGTGGAAGCAACTTTGAAACATCTATTAAGATAAAAATCATACCTCTCAATCCAGTAGTCCTATTTCACAGACTCTGTTCCATAAGAATAAAAGTCCCAGTATGTAAAAACATGTACGTGAATATGTTTGATGCAGAATTGTTCTTAGTGGCTAAAACCTGGGTACCAAATAAATGCCCATTAGTAGGTGAAGGGCAGATTAAATTGTGGAACACCTTTATTGTATTATATAGCTATTTAAAAGGATGGGTAAGAGCTATATCAGATGAAAGGATTTCCATGAGGTATTGTTAAAGGAGAAAAGTATGACACACATAAGAAAACCAAATAGGCTTATTTCATTTTTGAAAAGCAAATGCTCTAAAAAATATAATGTAAAGAAACATGTTCTAATGTATGTGCAAAGAAAAACATTCCAGATCATTAACATAGTTTACCTAGTGTGAAGGGCAGGATGTGCAATGGGGTGGGAGAGGAGAGGAGGAATGGAGAGTTGAGCAAAAAAATAAAAAGGACTTAAACAGACACAAACAGACAAAATAGCCTGAATTTGCAAGATTTCATGCATGTGCATAAACTAGGAGAAAATGTTAGGGTTTTATGTACTGACTTACAGAGATATTTGTAATACACATTCAAATTTTAGAAAGTACGTTACCAAGTAAAGTTTATAACACGATTATATTTTAGTAAATACGAGGTTCTCTGAAGATGAGTTCTTTTTAAATCTGAATCGGAGCAACTGTCTTGTTTCCAGATTTCTTTCACTTTCTCTGAGAAAGTTTCCAAAATATTTCTGTTGACTTTTAGGCTCCTTAAGTGGATATCCGTTTATTTTAGAGTGTTAAGACCAATACAGAACAACAGTTGTGTAGTTCTCCTATTCCCTTCAGCGCCACCCTTTGGTCCTAACAGTTGGATGTTTCTGATGGTCAGATCTGCACAGACTGCAGAGTTCTTTTGCTACGGTGGTTGAGAGAATGAGAATTGAATAGTTCTAGCTCCTTGGGTTTGTCAGGATTCCACTTGGTTTTTCACTAAAGAAAATGCAAAGAAGCACATTCAGATCTCAGCTTCTGTCTTTCAGCCCTCCATTTTTTTGTTCTGGCTGTACATTTTATGCTTTTATTTCACTGACTCTGGAGGGTGAGAATATATAGCTAAATTTGAGATGGGGCAAAGTAGTAGAGGTGTTGGTCTAGGAGAAACCCTGCATCTGTGGTCATCACTGGTTTAGATTTCTTTCAAATTATAATGTATACTTTTGTCACTGTTTGTGTTTTCTGTGGTCTTCTTACTTATAACATAAAACTGTTTTTCGCGGTCACATGAGGAGAAAGCAAGATTTGCTAAGTGAAAAGCTGTATCTTTTATTAAACTTTCCTATTCCTCATCTTTGGAAGACTATTGTTCTCCATGTGTGTCTTATATATCCCCATAAACTTCTGTGTGTTTGCTACAGGAAGCTCTAAGAGTGTTTTCATTCCCTTCATTTACCTTTACCAACATAAGACTTGATACAGGACCCCTTAACCCCATTATAATTGATTAAAACAGAATATTTGGAATACCTTGGGATGCACACAAACATGTGCATACACACATGCATACTTAAAATAACAGAGTATCCAGAGCAAGATTCAGTAATACTGTAACCACCCCATCTCATACTTAAATGTAAAGCATCTTATAATATCAGTCTTGTTCAACAAGACACCCAGTTCAGGGCATCTTATCACATAAAATGTTTTTAAGTCCAACAAGGCACCCAATTTGAGATCCAAATGATGCAAACAGTGTGGAATATCTGTATGATAAGCACTTCCAAAGATTATTTGTATCCCATTAAACTCTCTCATTTCAAGGTTCCTGAGAAGATTTAAAAATAAAATAGCTCCAACTCTTGATTAACAAAACAAAACAAAACAAAAATACTGAAGACTCCTATTCTAAGGATAATCTGCCTGGATGTGATTAAGAAACATTTAAATTACTAACGTAGCCTTCATACTTATGTGCTACAAACTAACCACCTTTTGAAAAGCATTTTGGTAAATCATATTTTCTACTCTTGAGGTCCTGACTTTTTGCATGGCCAGACATTATTTATTTAGCTGTAAATATTTAAATAATCATTTAAATAGAGTGGAAAAAATAACATGCACACACAATAAATAATTACCCTTTTTTCATGGGGATTTTCTGGAGAATTTATGAAACTTAAAAGATGGAGAAACTAAGATGATGAACTGGCATTAATAAATGTTAATAGAACCAAGGTAAGTATAGGAGAGTTAAGGCAATCAGCATGGGAATATTTTTAATGTGAATTATTTAACTTTTAAAACTTGGAGGAAATTGTAATTATTCAAAACACTAATTTTTTAGAAATTAAAACATCTATTTTAATTTTTTCTTTTTCTTTTTTTTGGTTTTAAACAGGCCATATACTCCTTTGAAAGGAGGATTCTCCAATGTATGGTTTGACAGATTTAAAATATCTAATGACTGCCCAGAACACCTTGAATCAATTGATGTAATGTGTCAGGTGCTTACAGATTTGATTGATGGTGAAGTAAAAAGTGGTATCAAGAAGAACAGGATATTAGTAGGTAAGATCTTTAGATGTTGAGAATTTAAAATTTTTTTTCACTTTTGTTTAATTCTATACATTGAATTTTACTTGGAACATTATTTAGAAGCACTTTGTATATCATTTGACCTATTCACAGTTTTAGATAAACTTTACATATTAAGAATTTTAAGGATAATAGAATTATAAGCAAAAGCTCATGAACCTTTAAATGATTTTCTTTTTAATAATAACATACTTTAAGACTCCCATGGCGGTTAAAATTTTCTTTCTACTTTAATTTTCAATTAAGAGATTATTCATTCCAGTTTTTAAAACATTTTATTTTAATTAGCTTAAATTTTATGTGTTTAAACTACTATCGCCATAATTAAGATAAATTAAAGTACGTAGTCAAAATATAACATAAAATTCATGAAAAGTAAACTCTTCGGAGTTAATATTGTAGGAATAAGGTATTCATAAACTTTTGTTAAACATGTCTTTAGCAATCTCTCTTCCCAAGGGGGATATATCATGCCTTTATATAAGCTTTATTCTACTTATACCCCTTTCTTTTTCTGCAATCATAAAATGCATAAACTATTTTATAATACATACAAAAATAAGATAAACTGTATAGAATGTGAATGATACAGGATAGATTTTTGTTAAAGAGTTATTTCCAAGTAACTATTTAATTTATAATGAGGTGTATTTAATGTTGAAATTATAAAGCAAATTAAGGATCTTCATCATGTTCTAAATAACATTAAAATGCACATTGAAATCCTGTGTAGACAGGATTTGGGCAAATTAATAAACTTCCTTTGTGTTTATTGAAGTACTAAACGTTTCATTGAGTTGAGAAGCAGTATGATATAATGGATGGGATCCATTTTTCTGTCTTGGCTTCAGCATTCACTTTTGTTAGTTAAAAGCAGTGTGCCCTCCAGTGCAGTAACATCACCTTTCTGGGCCTCTGTTTCCTCATCAGTGTTTAACTCTATATTTCTGTGTTTCTGTGTTTAACATCTGTGTCATAGAGATAAATACAGAACGTTATGGGAGTACTGGGAAGAGCATAGTGAAGGGGCACCAACTCAGTCTAAGGCATCATGGAACAGTTACAAGATAGAATTCAAAATATGTGAATGTGTAACAGATTCTGTCATTCAATGATTTAGCAAATATTTTCCAAGTTTCTAAGTACTGTGTGTCTGGCAGTAAGTTAGATGCTCAAAGAGACACACAGATAAATAGAACAGGAATGCCACAGTTGCTTACAACCTAGAAGAGGCCATGAGGTACTTAAAATGGTAACTGTAAGGCCAGCCAGCCTTGATGATTGCCCTAAAGCAGTATAACTGACAGCTCTTCAAAGGGAGTGATCATCTGTATTTATTTTTATTTCTCAGGACCCATCGCAATGCCTAGCACAGAGCTAAACATTTATAATGAGCAGCATGACCTGATCTGTAAATTGATGACTTAAGTAGTTAAGTATCACAGGAATTCAGATGAAAAGAGGTCATAAGTATTTGGGGCTATTAGAGAACAATTTAATAGGAAAGTATCAGAGGCATTTGAAATTTTGAGATGTGCAAATAAATAAAATTTTAACTATTACAGTGCAGAGGTCTAAACATAGAGAGTAATATGAATGGTAAATAGAAGTAAAAAAAAGTAGTGCTTGTTTTTGTCTGTCTGGATGTTAGATGGCTTTAGCAGAAAGTTTGTTGTCTGACTGGAAGATGCCTATTGATCTGATAGCTGGACTAACAGCCTGAAGAGCATAATGGTATAAGTGACCAAAATGGGTCGAATCTAAAGTCCACCACTGCCTAGCTGGTTCATCACTTAATTGCCTACACTGAATTTCTGCTACCTCATCTGCAAAGTGGGAATAATAATACTATAAAAATACTATTTTACTGGAATATGATGTTTGTAAAACAGTTGGCTCATTTTACACTCTCAATAAATACTTTCTGGTTCCCCTTTTATCCTTTATTCTATAGGTAATTGAGGAGAGATGATTAAAGTATGTCTTTGAGTCATATAGTTAGTTAGAACTGTGCTTTAGGAAAATTAATCTGGCAGAAGGGATAAGTGAAGAGATAAAAATTTGGGTATGGGAAAACCAGTTACTGAATTTATGATTATAGGGTAATGAGATCCTGAAGTCATGTAATGACAGTGGGAAAACAAAATATTAGTACTATAAGAAATTGCTTTAAATTAAAATTATAAAATCTTCATACATAAAAACGTAGAAAATATACTAATCGTACTTCTAATGTATATGTGTTAAAGAACGTATCGCGTTGAATTGTAATTGCTTATCTGCTTGTCTCTTGCCCCATCCCTCCTCCTTGCCCTTCCCTGTATCCATCAGTTACTTCATCTTATTCATCTTTGAAAAGAGGTTATGGATTGTTGTAAGGTCAGAGAGCTGATAAGAATTTTGAATCTAGGTTTACTTCATTTCAAAGCCCATGGTTCTTCCATTTAACTCAATGTTTGTAACACTCTTAATACATATTGTCAAATTCCTTTCGTGAAAAAACTGTACCAATTGATACTTCTCCCACCTATATTAGAATGTCCATCTTATTATACCTCGCTGAATAATATTGTCTTGAAAATATTTGCTAAAAATAAGTAAACAAAAGTGGTAATTTATATGCACTTAATTTGATATTTTGCTTTTAATTCTGTTTATGTTTTGACACAAGAAAGCTATTTTTAGTTGTCTGTTTTTTTCCAAATAATTTCTCAGTTTAAGAAGGTATTTCTCTAGAACTTGAGTAAATATTCAAATAGGTGTTCTACTGGCTTTTCTATAATTTTTTTTTTTTAAACATCTTTATTGAAGTATAATTGCCTTACAATGGTGTGTTAGCTTCTGCTTTATAACGAAGTGAATCAGTTATACATATACAATATGTTCCCATTTCTCTTCCCTCTTGCATCTCCCTCTCTCCCACCCTCCCCATCCCACCCCTCTAGGTGGTCACAAAGCACCGAGCTGATCTTCCTGTGCTATGCGGCTGCTTCCCACTAGCTATCTATTTTACATTTGGTAGTGTATATATGTCCATGACACTCTCTTACCCTGTTATAATTTTTTAAATATTTATTTGATTCATCTGGAATTTGTTTTAGTTTCATTCTACCATATCATGGAAGGTTTTAATTATTTTCGGAAGTACCAAGAGAACCTTGTTAAAAGATGATCTTATTTATAAAGCAATCAGTAATGTGGTCAATATTTTATCAAAGCTCCACTGAATTTTTAACAAAATTTCATTTTGGAAGGGTTATAAACTATTATATTATAAAATTATAAAATTTGAAATTTATTACAAAATGCATATAATAGGATATTTATATACACTTATGAATATAAAAAATTGGGAAAGAAAAAAATGCCTTTTTAGAATTTGTGAGATGAGCTTATGAACTTCTATAAAGCCTCTTTCCTAGCTTGAGATATAAAAGAGACGACAGAAGTGCAGATCCAAGGTTGTTTGTCCTTGTTACTTTACTGTTAGTTATTTAACCAGTCAATGAAAATAAGTCTTCCGTTACATTTCTGTAGAGTTAAACAAGTGTGCCAAAATACATGTGATTCTTGACCTTCTTTTATTATGACAAAACATTACTTATACTACCTCCTTTTTCTTTACATGGATTAGCTATTGATGCATAGAGGAAATGGCATTCTAGTCCTATAGGGATTTTCTCTTGTAGTTGTTATTTTTTTTGTCTTATTGATCTAACTGAACTTCTCACTTATTTGAAAACATGGCACATGAAGCAAAATATCATTATGTATTCAAATATTTGTACATGCATCTCCTGAGTTGTGAATATCATAATTGCAAATGCATGAGTGCAACTGACAGCAGTATAACATGGTTAAGAACTTGGGCTCTGGACTCAGACTGCAGGTTTCTAATCCTAGATTCACTATTTTGTAGGTATATGAGTTTCCTTAACCTCTGTGTGTGGATGATAATAATAGTACTTATCTTATAGAGGTGTGATAACTCAATTAGTCAATTCATGTGAAATACTTAGAAATGTGCCTGGCAGGTAATGTTGAAGAAATTTTCTTGCTGTTATTAAACACTCTCTATACCACCTTCCCCATGGTCTCTCCAGACAACAGAAAGGCCATACTGGACCATTGCTGCCCTGTGGAGACTCAGGGAGCTCATTGTTCCTTCTCTACCAGCTGTTTTCTTTCCTCAGTAGTATACGTGCTGTACTTCCCTCTTTCTTTTTCATTGCTCATAGATTCTTTAAACAGAAGTTACTGCTTCATATTTTTCTACTGGTTTAATCCTTTTGTCAAGTGTCTATTATAGAACATTTTAAATTAAGTAGAGATTAAGATTTAATTTGATTTAAAATTTAATTTAAATTTAAGATTTAAATGCTATTTATAACATTTTAATGAAGGTGGGATCCAATGGGACGTCAAAGCAAAGTGCATTTGAGATGCTAGACACACATATGCAAACAACATAGGTTATTTAAAAAAATTAATTATAAGAGAAAACTAGAAAAATTAGAAGATTAAAAAGGAAAGGGACTTCCCTGGTGGCGCAGTGGTTAAGAATCTGCCTGCCAACGCAGGGGACACAGATTCGAGCCCTGGTCTGGGAAGATCCCACATGCGGCGGAGCAACTAAGCCCGTGCACCACAACTACGGAGCCTGCGCTCTAGAGCCCGCGAGCCACAACTACTGAGCCCGCATGCCACAACTACCCACACACCTAGAGCCCGTGCTCTGCAACAAGAGAAGCCACCACAATGAGAAACCTGCACACTGCAACAAAGAGTAGCCCCCACTCGCTGCAACTAGAGGTAGCCTGCGCGCAGCAGTGAAGACCCAACGCAGCCAAAAATAAATAAATACATAAATATTTTTTTTGAAAAAAGGAAAAAATAGAGATAATAGTACAAAATTGTTATCCTTGTTGATTTTGTTTAATATGTGATAAAATTTCAGATTTAATATCACACATTGTGTCCTCATGGAACCCTTTTCTCTGAGATTGTAATTTTAACCAATATAGCTTTGTAAACAAAACTATTCTCTATATTTGAGTAGGTGGCAACCCATTCTTTTTCTGTGGTTTTATTTTGATTAGTGATATTTTATTATATTAAACTTAGTTTAAAAATAATGTTTTTATGGAGTATGATATACCACCTTTTCTAGGTAGTTTACACAGCTTAGTCAGGTCGAAAATGAAACTTCTCATACTAAATTTAATTTCCAAATTGTTAATAAAACTTTTAAGTGCTGGAGTACCAAAAACTATCAAAAGCTTTACAGTATAATGAGGGAGATAACAGAAGTAAAGTGTTCTAAAGAACAAGTCGATTTTGGGGGGAGCTAGGAACTGCTTCTTAGAAGAGATAATTTCCAATTGAGTTTTAAAGAATGAGTGAGAATATGACTGGTAAACAAATAGGGAAACACATTCATGAAAGAAAATAAGGGACACATTAAAATCTCTCAGGAACTACTAGTTTGGTATGCGCTTCAACTCCTAGGATTATTGAATTATATACAGAGAATGACATGATCAGATGAGCATTTTAAAAAGATTACACTGACAACACTGTGGAGGCTGGCTGGTCTGAAGTCCGGGGGAATAGGAAGATGGCAAATGCAATAGATCCAGTAGAATGATGAAAGACCAACACGTACAGTGTTTCACGACTTTGGAAACACAAGGGTGAGTAAGATTACACTTAACATTGCAGTCAACTGTGAGTTTAGCTAAGAAAAATCCTTTGTTTTCTTGTTTTCAACAATGGAAATATATTTCTTTCTTAATGGAAAGAATAAACTTTGGTTAGAAAGGAGGAACTGGGCAAAAGCTTTAAATGTGTTCCTTGGAGACATTCGTGAATCCTTACTATGCATATTAAGAAGATCGGATATAAGAAAGTTTGTTTATTTTTATATAATAATACCACACATGATTCTACAGAGGGTATGGTAAAAATTAGGGGAAACACAGGCAATAAAATAGTGACTTTTAAATTACTTTCTGAATTTGGCAACATAGCTATTGTTAAAACCTGGATTCAGATTCTGTATTCTGAGAAAATTATTAAGAATATAGTTTAACACTATAATGTGTTTAAATTATACACATTTTTTCATATACAGTATCTTTCTTGACCCTTGTAATAGGTGAAGTAGGAAATTATTATTCTCATTTCAGATAAGAAGAAACTAAAGTTCAAAGAGACTGCTGGCTAAAATAGAGTTGGGACTAGAACCCAGATCCTATGCATTGACTTAGAAACTTTGTACCATAATGAGATTCCTTTTTCTAGCCACTAGGTGGTGATAATTTGTTGTTAAGAGAAAACTGAAGTAATTTAGATTTAACTTTGATCTAGGATGTATAGAACCTGACAAATGATAATGACCAGATTATTGGTGTAGTTTTTCATGTTCTCTGATAATATTATCAGAATTTTGAAGCAGGGATAATCAAGTGCTTCTCGAATTACACCTGAATAATTTACATGGATGCTCTACATACCCATTATGATGCTCTAAATACCCATCATGAGGAAAGCGGTTAAGGGAGTAATGGTCTATTAATACAACTGACTATTATGTAACTGTTATGTACTATATACATACATTTAGAAGGCACTTAGTATACTTAGTATGTGTTCAAGGAGTAAAAAAATAATTATGTAATTTTGTAATTCTGTTTAAAGACATTCAAATCAGTATTACATGAAAGTAAGGTATAAAATTGTACATATAGAGTGAGTTTAACTGTTAAAATGAATTTTTAAAAACATGTCAAAATTATATGTGAGTAGTGAGATTTTGGATAAGCCATTTTCTTTATTTTTGTATGGTAGAAATACTTTACACAGTGGGCATATATTAACATATTAATTTTATAATAATATTTAAAATTAAAATGAAGGGATAGTTGCAGTTACCAAGATGAAACCTAGCTCCACAATTTCCAGGCTGACTTTCCTGACATTATATAAGTTTCTTTTGAAGCTCTTGGAGGGAAAACTGGAAAATGATAGCATCCTTCTACTTTCTTTTAACATATATATATATATCTTAAATAACGTACGTTTCTTCAGCAACAACTATCAGAACTTTTAAGGCTTGGGACTGCTGTTTTAATAGCTTTCCATAGAAGATGATAAATATTTTGTTTACCCTGTCAATTTTATATGAGAGAAAATATACAAATATGGTGGGCATAATTTATATATTCCCAAATTTTTGAGACTTTATCACAGTTCATTCTGAAAAATAATTATATATATAGTGGAAAAATTGTTGAAATTTGGTCGGAGGGTGGATTTTATTCCATTTTTAAAATCCTATTCAATCGACGGTAAACTTGAATTGTAAGTTCCCTGCCTCCCCCCCGTACCCCCCCACCCCCGGACTTTGTTTTCAGATAGATTAGCTTAGTTTTCCCAGTACAGTTTTTATACATTATTACTGTTTTATTTAATTTAAAGAGTTCATAAAAGCTAGGTTATTATTTTTTTTAACATGTTTTATTCAGCCTGTTAATCTTAAATGTATGTTGAAATGTTAACTCTTGACATTTTAATGCTTCACCAGCGACTATAAATATACATCATAACTATTACCTACAATGAGTTTACTCTTTGGTATTTACTTATTGAACAGTATATTTTATATTGCATTTTAAACACTTAGATGGAAATTGAATTGAAATAACTAGTCTTTTGTGTTAAATTTCCTTCCATTAGAAAAAAATACATAAAGTCCCTTTCACACCGGTGTCCGCAATGTTAAAGGTGACTGTATTGTCAAAGATCGCTGGTGAGGAATTGCAGGCTACCTCACGAGATTATAAATGGACAAGGAACTTAGATTGAATCTTAAAATAATGAGTTTTCAACGAGTACATTTTTCTTCATTATAAATTAGGAGAATTGAACATGAGGTTAAATGTCTGCAGGATGCCTTTGTTCATAATGGCATTTCATACGTGGGAAAGTGTTTCGTTTCTTAGTTTTGTTGCTGTTCTTGTTGCTGTTCTTGCTGTGATGCTGGACCCCCCGAGGGGCTCGGAAATCCCATAAAGTGATTAAGTTACCCTAGTCAATAAAAATGCAGTGATGGGGTGGGTGCATTTAATGTGTAAAAATTTTCTCAGTAGGTGTGCTTTTATAATAATTTTTAAATATGTTTTTGCTCACCGGTCTATTTTTATTCACATTTTATCTTTGTATGATTTTTAAAAAATCTTTATCACATTAAAAGATCACATTTAATGCTATTAGCCACATTATTTTTTTTAATGGAACATTAATTTCATTTTGCTCCATTTATGAAATTTAAAGCTTTTTTTCCATCATTGGTGCAGCTTAGATTATCTAGAACTTCATTGTCCCATATGATTACCCCTAGCCACATGTATTTAAACTCAAATTTTAACTAGGTAAAATTAAAGTAAACGTTTAATTCCTCAGTCATACTAGTCACATTTAATATGTTACTTAGGTACATTTGGCAAAAAATATAACTCAAGCTCTTGAATTTCTCCAAAAAATAAAAACTGTGTTCCTACAACCTTGTTATCTGTAACATATGGATTTCTTTTAAATCATGAGAAGTCTTTTAACTCTCAGTCATGCTGGGGAATATCACACCGAGTCTCTAAGCTGAAGCTGGTCCATCCTCTCTGCTATGTCACGTCAGGTACCTACCTCCATATTCTGTGTTGTGTCTGTTTTCGCCTTTGAACAGAAGGGTCCAGGTATTTTCATCTGCATATCTCTGGTGACTAGTGTCACTCCAGTGACAGTGTCTGGAACATAAAAGACAATAAAAGTTTGTCAAGTGAATATTTTTTTCCCCAAACTCTTTTTTAAAAGGGCATATGGGTATATATGTTTGGATTATACCATCACAAGTCAGTTTTCAAAATAATATTATAATACAAAGATGTTTTATCTTTCTCACCAAATTTTTGATCATCCTTCCTAATTCAGGGATCACTAAGCATCTATTATATGGCGAACTCTAGAAATATAATCCTCATGGAGCTTATAGCTTGGCAAGTAAGACAGAAAGGTGCATGTTATTACTTGTAGCTGCAGGTGAGGACTCCTATAAGTATAAACAAAATGTAAGTAGACACTAGAAGTTTAAATAAATAACACTTGTGCTATGACTCATATTTTGAAATATAATAAATATTTTTACTTGATGACCAAGATTTCTTTTTTCAATTCTAGCTCCTTTTATAACAAATTATTTTACCAGTGATGACATAGATAGAACAGTGTTATTTACTCATAGGTTTTTTTCCATGAGATCTAAAGTAGGCTAAATTTCTCTTTAGCATAGTGTCTCTTTTAGGTCTCCAAATATTTATGGAAGACTGGCATAGCTCTATCTTGTTCTAAATTGTTGTTGCATATATTCTGCTTTTTCTGATAAGTGAGTTTTTGCTTCTTTTAGGAGGATTTTCTATGGGAGGGTGCATGGCAATGCATTTAGCATACAGAAATCATCAGGATGTGGCAGGAGTATTTGCTCTTTCTAGTTTTCTGAATAAAACATCTGCTGTTTACCAGGTAAGTTCCAGATTTTAAAAACAAAACAGAAAAAAAAAAATGAGACATTCACACATTGAAACTAAAACAACATTGATAATTACACAATAACAGTTGATTCACAGAGCATTCCTGGGAATTCAAATTAGTTATATTGGTAAATTCCAGCTGGTCATCCATGTTTAGGAAGTGCCTTGTACAGAGATTATTGTTAAGCAAAGTGTCAAAGAGAAAAGGATAAAAAAAATGTGTATGCTATATATGTATCCTGCATACATATTAAAAATATAGATGATTATAACTAGGTTTGCTTATTATGTCATGAACATAATCAAACCAAAGAATCAGTTACATGGCTGATACCTATTTTGCAGCAATATCCTAATTTATGAGTATGGTATATTATAGTGCTGCAGCCTCGTTACCAGAAGTAGAACCAGCAGGTATGGAAATGAGAACAAGAATGCTATTTTTTCCTTGATTGTACCTGAGCTCTGTGTTCCTCCCTCCTTCCACTCCACGTGAAGAGGTTTGTCTTCCCAAGACACAAGGTTTCTTCGGGAAATGCTTTGACCATTTTTGAGACAGTCCTCTACGGAGTAAATTCAGGCCACGTACAACTGCAGCTCCAGTGGTGCCAGCAACCAGCTAAGCTCCTGGTCCTGGCCCATCAATATATACCTCAGAGAGCTCTACCACTGCCTCTTTTTCCCCTTTAAATATTGAAGCTTTGGTTAAATTGGAATTTTTCTGCCCCCTCTGATTTCTAAGAATAATGTTCTTAAATGAATTTCTTAAACTTCTCCGTTTTTATGTTCTCTTCTCTAGGCTCTTCAGAAAAGTGATGGTGTCCTTCCTGAATTATTTCAGTGTCATGGTACCGCAGATGAGTTAGTTCTTCATTCTTGGGGTGAAGAGACAAACTCAGTGTTAAAATCTCTAGGAGTGAGCACAAAGTTTCATAGTTTCCCAGGTGTTTACCATGAGTTAAGCAAAGCTGAGCTAGAAAAACTGAAGTCATGGATTCTTACAAAGCTACCAGACTGAATGAGTCAAGATTGATTTGTTAATATATAAGTAATGTCTTTATGAAAAGTGATTTTTACTGCCAAATTCTAATTTGATAAACAATAATTAAAATATTAAAAAGTAGCAACAGTTTACTGACTTATTTATTAGTTATTGAAATGCTTAGCACCATAGAGAGTAGTATAATCTTCTTAATGGTTAACATTAATTTAGGCAAACATCTGTGTATTATTTGTCAGATACATTTTTATAAATATTTGAAGGCCTTATTCAGTAAGTAAATATTGAAATATTAGAAAGTAATTAAACTAGCTTAAATAAAGGCAATGAGAAACCAGGAAAAGCTTTAACATGATATTATTTTATCTTTGTTATCACTTTCTTTAAATTGCCTTTCCAGAGATATTCACGTTCGTGTAGTTTTTGACAGAATAACATTAGTACCCCACATTTATAAAGTAGTTTCCTGTTACCTCACCTGATCATCACAAGAGCTTGATGAAATAGACTGAGTAGTTGTTACTGGTATTTTATAATAGGGATAGAAGGATTGAAGACTTTCCCAAAGCCTCAAGAGTGGAAACTAGAATCCAGACCTTCTGGTCCCAGTGGAGCTCCCTTTCTCTGAGAACAGATTGCTGCTCTGCTCCAGTCCTAGGGTTCCGGTTGCTCTTCAGACCCTTGTCAGCACTCAGTATGGCCAGTCTTTTCAATTTTACCCATTCTAGTGGGTAGATAGTGGTAACACTTTGTGGTTTTAATCTGCATTTTCCTAAACTAATGATGTTAAGCAATTTTTATATGCTTATTTGTGATCTGTATAAATTCTGATTATATCTCTATTCAGATCTTTTGCCCATTTTTTTATTAGGGCATTGTAAGACCTTGCATTGTAAGAGCTGTTTATATATGCTGGATAAAAATCCGTTGTTAGCCAGATGTTTTACCATTTTTTTTTCTTAGTCTGTGGCTTGCCTTATTTTCTTTACAGTGTAATTCAAAGAGCAGAAGTTTTTAATTTGATGACGTCCAGTTTATTCATTTTTTTTCATTTATACTTTATGCTTTTGATGTCATATTTAAGCAATCTTAAGAAATCCTAGGTCACTAAGATTTTGTCTTATATTTTCTTCAACTAATACACTCCCTTAGTGCTATAAATCTTCCCGCAAGTATTATATTAGTAACATCCCACGATTTTTTATATTTTGTGTTTTCATTTTCATTCAGGTCAAATCTTTCTAAATTCCCTTTTGATTTCTTCTTTAACCCTTGGGTTACTTAAAATTGTGTTATTTTGTTTCAGTATATTGGGAATTTTCTAGAGATCTTTGCTATTGATTTCTAAGTTAATTCCATTGTGGGTCAAGAGAGCATACTTTGTATGGCTTGAAACCTTTTAAGTTTATTGTGACTTGTTTTATAGCCCAGAATATGGTCTATCTTGGTAAACGTTATGTGTGCACTGTAGAAAAATATGTATGATGCTAGTGTTGGGTGGAGTGTTCCCTACATATCAGTCAGATCAAGTTGGTTGATATCCTTGTTCAAGTCTACTATATCCTTGCTGATTTTCTGCCTGCTTGTTTTATAAATTATTGAGAGGGGAATATTGAAAGTTCCAAGTATAACTGAATTTGTTTCACTTTGCCATTCCTTCAGTTTTTGCTTCATGTACTATGAGGCTCCATTATTAGATGCATAAACATGTAGGACTATTATGTTCCCCCGATGAACTGGCCTCTTCTTTATGAAATGATCATCTATATCCCTGATAGATTTTTTTTGCTCTGAAATACTCATTGTGTGATATTGATATAGTCCTTCCAGCTCCCTTTAGACTAGCATCTTTTTCCATACTTCTCTTTTAACCTATTTGTGTCTTTATCTGTAAAGAGCAATTCCATCAGGCAGAATACAGTTAGGCCTTCCTTTTCTATCCAGCATGGTCATCTCTGCTTTTTAATTGATTATTTAGAACATTTTAATGTGATTGTTGGCATGTTTGGATTTCAAGCTACCATCTTAACTGTTTATTTTCTCTATATTCCATCTCTTCTTCTTTGCTCCCTTATTCCTCTCTTTCTACTCCCTCATTTTTTCTTGGATTATGTGTTTTTTTGCTGGCTTCTTAGTTATGATACTTTGTACTTTTATTTTAATGATTACTTTAGGGTTTATAGCATATAATTTTTATAAAATTTTTTAAATTTTGAAATAATTACAAGCTCACAGGAAGTTTTAGAGATAGTACAGAGGAGTCCCACATACCCTGCGCCCAATGGTTACATCTTACGTAACTATAGTATAATGTCAAAACCAGGAAGCTGACATTGGTACAATGTGTGTGTATAGTTATATGCCATTTTTTCACATGGCTGCATGGATTCACGTATCCACCACTGCAATCAATATGCAGAACTGTTCCATCACCACAAAGATGCCCATTGTGCTGTCTATAGTCATATCCATCCCTTCCTCTGTCACCATCTAACCCATAACAACCACTGATTTGTACTCCATCTCTATAATTGGACATTTTGAGAATGTTATAGAAGTAGAACTATACAGTATGTGACATTTTGAGATTGACTTTTTTCACTCCATCCAAATTGTTGCAACCATCAAGTTTACTTCTTTTTATTGCTGAGTAGTGTGTCATGACATGAATGTATTCAATATTATAGTTTGTTAAACTGTTCTCCAATTAAAACACAGTTTTTTTGGCTATTACGAATAAAGCTGCCGTGAACACTCTTGTGTAGATTTTTGTCTAGACGTAATTTTTTTTCTCTCTGGGATAAATACCCAGGAGAGTGATTCCTGGGTTGTATAATAACTGTATGTTTAAGAAACTACCAGACATTTCCAGAGTAGCTGTGCCATCTTATATTCCTACCAGCAAGGCAGGAGAGAGAATATTCTCTACATCCTCATCAGCATTTTGTAGTATCACTATTTTTTTTTAATTTTAGCTGTTCTAATAGGTATATAATGAAATCTCATTGTGGTCAAAATGTGCATTCCCTAATGGCTAGTGATGTTGAGCCTATTTTCATAAGCTTATTTGCCATCTCTATATCCTATTTGGTAGATGTATTCTTCATGTCTTTTGTCCATGATCAAATTGAATTTTCTTTTTTGTTTGTGTTAACTGTTGAGTTTTGTAAGTTTCTTTTAATATCTTCTAGATGTGAGTCTTTTGTTAGATATATAGTTTTCAAATATTTTTTCACTGTCTGTAGCTTGTCTTTGCAACTTCTTAGGTTCTTTTATGCAAAAGTTCTAAATTTTAATGAAGTCCAGTTTACTGACTTTTTCTTTCATGTATTATGCTTTTGGTGTTAGTGAGTTATTGTGAGTTAATTTTTGTATAAGGTGTGAGATTTAGGTTGACATTCATTTTATTTTTTTTGCCTATAGATACCAAATTGCCCAGCACTATTTGGTGAAAAAACTATCCTTCCTCCATTGAATTATTTTTGTACCTTTATCAAAAATCAGTTGTCTGTTGCTTGTGTGTCTGTTTCTTGTTTATCTGTTCTGTTCCATTGATCTCTGTGTCTGTCCACATAATGTTAATTACTATAGTTATATAATTCTTGAAATCAGGTACAGTTAATTCTTCCTAATTTATTCTGCTTTTCAAAATTGTATTAGCTATTTTACTTCCTTTCCTTTCCATATAAATTTTAAAATACACTTATCTATATCCACCCAAGAAATCTTGCTGGAATTTTGAAAGGAATTGGGCTAAATTTGTATAACAATTTAGAGAGAATTGACATCCTTTCCATATTGAATCTTCCAATTCATGAACATGATATTTTACTCCACTTATTTAGGTCTTCTGTAGTTTCTTTCATCATTTTTTTGTAGCATTTAACACACAAGTTCTGTACATATTTTGTTAGATTTGTACCTGAGTATTTTATTTTTTGAGGAATTATAAATGGTACTGTACTATTAAATACAGTTTCCCTGTGTACATTGCTAGCTTATTGAAATACAATTGTTTTTTGTGTGGGTGTCTTATATCCTATGATCTTGTTTAGCTCAGTTACTAATTCTAGAAGTTTTTCTGTAAATTCCTTGGGATTTTCTACAAAGAAAATATCACTTGCAAATTGGAATCAATTTATTTCTTCCTTTCCAAATGAAGTCCTTGTATTTCCTTTTCGTTGCTTATTACACTGGCTAGAACTTCCAGCACCATGCTGGATGAGAACAGTGAGAGCAGACATCCTTGTCTTGTTCCCAGCCTTAGGGGGAAAGCATTCAGTCTTTCATCAGTAAATATGTTAGCTGTAGGGTTTTTTGTAGATGTTCTTTATCAAGTCAATGAAACTCCTCTATATTCCTAGTTTTCTGAGAGTTTTTATCATGAATGGTTGTTGAATTTTGTCAAATGCTTTTTCCACAACAAGGGATGAAATTATGTGGTTTTTCTTCTTTAGCCTGTTAATAATATGTTCTTCTATATCTGATATGTGTTTTAACTCTTGCTGTTTTTAAGAGTTTCTCTTATCACTGATCTTGAGCAATTTGATTATGACATATATTGGTATAGTTTTTCGTGTTTCTTATCCCGGGGGTTCCTGCTAATCTTTTTAGGTGGTTCTTTCTGGCCCCAGATAGTTTACTCTGCTGAATACTCCGGGTGGACCATCTCTAGATCTCTGGAGTTCTGTCTCTGTGAAACTTACTCTTCTCTGGTACTCTGTCCTCTCAATTCTAGCCAACATCATCTACTCAGACTCTTAGCTCTGCATGTCAACTCAGGGAGTCCACCAGGCTCTGCATGGATTTTTCCTCTCTGTTCTGCAGTCTGGGAACTCTCTCAAGGCAGTAAGCTAGGGACATTATAAGGCTCACCGTGTTTCCTTTCCTTCTCTCAGTGATCACTATCCTTCATTGCCTGATGTATGCTGCTTTGAAAAACATTGTCTCCAGTATTTTGCCTTTGTTTGCTTGTTTTGTTTTTGTTTTTGTTTTTGTTTTCTGGTTGTTTCAGGTGAAAGAATCCATCTAGTCCCTGTTTATTAATTACATTATGTCTGAATGCTAAATTATCCTTTAAAGAGATTTTTTAAAAGTTTTTTAAAGTCTTTTATATTTACCCATATTCTTTCCTTTTCTAATGTTCTTCATTCCTTAATATAGCTTCAGATTTCCATATAGTATCATTTTCCTTCTGCCTGAAATACAGTAACATTTATGACAGACATGTCTGCTGCTGTTAAATTCTTTCAACATTTTTCTATCTGAAAAAGTATTATTTTGTTTTTATTTTTGAGAGCTGTATAGAATTCTAACTTGACAGTGTTTTCTTTCTTTCATTACTTTAAGAATCTTATGCTGTCATCTTCTAGTTTGCATTTTTTCTACTATTGTTCTAATCTTTTATCCTCTGGCTGCTTTTACAATTTTCTCTATTTTTAGTTTTAAGCGATTCGGTTATGATGTGCTTTGGTGTTGTTTTCTCCAGTTTCTTTGTGCTTGGAATTTCTTGAGTTTCTAATCTGTGGATTTATAGTTTTCATGAAATTTAGAGACATTTTGGCCATTGCATTTTCAAATATTTGTTTGCCTATCTCCTGTCCCTTTTTTGTAGGATTTCAATTATACTTATATTAGACTATTTGAAGTTGTTTCACAACTTACTGGTACTTATTTTTTTCTTTTTTGAAATTTGTTTTCACTCTCCATTTTATTTTGGATAGTTTCTATTCCTGTTGTGAATTTCACTGATCTTCTCTTCTGCAGTTATTTGTCATTAATCCCATCTTTTTTATCTCAGATATTGCCTATCTCTAGAAGTTCTTTGTTTTTAATTTCTTGAATTCATATAATTAATATGCTTAGTCTTTTCTCCACCTTCTTGAATATATGGGATATAGTTTTAATAGCAGTTTTAATATCTTTATTTGTTGAGTCTATCATCTCTTGTCATTTTTGACTTTGTTTCGATTAATTTTTCTTTTTATTAAGGATGAATTTTTTTGCTTCCTTTGTATGCCTAGTGATTTTTTATTGGATTTCAGACATTGTGAGTTCTACATTGTTAAGTGCTAGATCAGTTTGCATTTCTATAAATATTTATGAGCTTTGCCATGGAATGCAATTAAGTTACTTGGAAAGTACTTAGAAGTATTTTGATCCTTTTAGGCTTCCTTTTAAGCTTTCTTAGGTAGTACTAGAGCAGTGTTTGCTCCAGGACTAATTTTGCCCCACCATTCAAGCAACACATGTTTGAGTACTCTAGCTGATACTCACTGGATTGTGAGGTTTTACACTCTGACTAGTGGGAACTCAGATTTTTCCCAGTCCTCTCTGAGCCTCAGTGATCATTCCTTCTGTTCCTTCTAGGTAGTTCATACTTTCCTTACACAAATCTGTTGCTTAGTACTCTGCTGAAGATTTGAGGAGGACCCTCTGAAGATCTCTGGCAGTCTTGCAGCTGTCCAGTACTCTGTCATATGAACTCGAAGCTCCTTGACTTTCTGGACTCCCAGCTCTGTCCCCTCCCTCAGCTCCATCTGGGTCTCCATCTCCATGCTGTAGCCTTGAAACTCTTCACACAGTAAGCTGGGCATTTGTAGAGCTCACTGCATTTGCTTCTCCTTCTTAAGGGATGACTCTCTGTACTGCTAGTGCCCAATATCTGAAAATATATATGTGGCCCACCTTTTCAGTTGTTTCAGGTCAAAAAATAAATCTGGTCCCTGTTCCATCTTGGCCATCTTGGTCATAAGCGGAAGTCCCTTCATTCCCCTTTTATTTGAAGCTATAAACTGTAAATTTGAAGAGGGAGGGAAGGAGAAAGAAAGGGTAGGAAGGAGAGAGGAAGAGAGACAGAGACTGAGATTTTAACTAATAAAGTCCAAATCCCCTCAGAGAAGACTCAGTTCGTACAGTGTTTTAATTATCTTAAGCTTTTAATGACCTTCAACTTCTTGACGTTTTAAATGCCCTGGCTTGAATGTACATGGTATCACTCATGTTTAAAGCCCTTATGGCTGCAATTTGCCTTAAGAGTAACATATATACATATCATAGATAAGGGTGTCAGGCTTATACGTGTTGAGTATATACATACTAAATATAAGAGAAAGGAATCCAGATTTTTTTGGTGAATATTTGTCCTATCACTTGATAATTATGTATTCTTGGATAAATCTCAGCTTCTGCTACAGTATACTCTTGTGAAATTGTTGTGTGAGGATCAAGTTGTATAGCATGTGTAAAAGCCTTTAATAAAATGTAAAGTTAAAGAAATTGAAGGTATTACCTGTATTGTTTTGCCAGAAATGGAGGGATGTATGCGTGTAATGGTTATAAATCTTTCTCCACAAACTGATCTATGCATGGAAGATACATCTGAATATTTTATATGATAATCTTCGATCCAATTCTACTCCCCTACCCATTGGGCTGATAGGATATTCAGTCTTAGTTATCATTTGCTGCTTTACCTCATTCCAAATCATGCCAGTCTGGGCCCCCTTGCAAAGGGCAGTATCTTTAGGGGAGGCCCTCCATTATCCAGTGCTCATTCACCTTGAGACACCTATTGTCCATATGCATGTGGTCTCTTAAAGCCAAGTATTTGAGCCTGAAAAGTCATTGCTAAAGCTAGGCACACGAGGGTTTAAGGTTTTATCCTCCTAAGGAAACCGCTCAGCCATTTTCCTCATGTTCTGTTGCTTCACCCACATAAACATTTCCTAAGGCAAGAGAGTTGAAATAGTCTTGATACTTTCTTACATGGGAGAGGAAGAATAGCAACAAGAAGAAAGCATAAATCAGTATCACAGTAAATTATATATGTTTATATGTTGGGGAGACTGGAATTTTGCAAGAGAGGAGAGAGAAAGCTAGTATGTAAGTGAAGGGAGATGTTCACTTTTTACTATATATTTCTTCTGTTTGAATTTTTATAATGAGCTTTATTGGTTTTGTAATCCTTAAAGTGAAGTAAAATGTTTATTGATGGCAGTTTTTCTCAACTAAGGACTGAATAGGAAAGATCACCATCAGTGGTAGGAAAACTAAATGTATTCTTTATAGGAAGTTAAGAATTTCAATTAACAAAATGAACTGAGAACAAAATATGAAACAGACTGGCAATTTGGCTATTGAGAATTTAAAGCACTTTAAGACGTTAAAAAAAAGTCCAGATACCACTTAGCCAGAATATATTTAAACAATACGTCTTTATCATATAAAAGGAATTTCTTGATATACAATAAGAGAACAGAAAGCCATGTAAACATTTCAAGAAAAATCAGATTATATGATACACAAAGACCGCTGGTTCACAAGACTTTGTATATAATTTTAATACATGAAAAGCTAGAATTATATTTACAGAGAACAAATGTACTGTTATGTACATTTTGATTCTACTTTAACATTTACCCTTTAGAAATATGTTTCTGTGAGTATGCACATGTACAGTCTTCTGAAAGGAGTGTAGCCTCAGCATATTCCTACACTGAAGGGTAAGATGCAGACCCATGCAAGTGTTATCTCTGTCATATTGGTTAAATTCTGCCATTTAGCTGCAACCAAATCAGCTCAATTTGTTTCATACAGCAGTAAGACTACTATGAACAGGACTCCAGCACCAGAACGAGGTCTGCCTACAGCCCTGCCCTCAGCTGTGCTCCCCAGGGCCCTGGTGCCATCCAGCTGAACAAATCGCATGGCCTAGCAAGGATGTGCCCTAGGAGGCCAGCTGTCCTTCTCCTTAAGTTTCTGTAGTAACCTTCCTACTTGGACCAAAGCATTAATCCAGGCATTGCAGGTGCAATTGCACAGACCCCACCTTGGCCTGCGAGGACACAGTCTAGGACAAGGTATCTTCCACAACAACCATGGCCATGAACCGAAGTGGACCTGAATGCTTCCAGGAACAAGAGGGTATCATTGATCATTTTAGCTAAAGATACATGCAAATTTCATACCAGTTTTTCAAATTGGATGGTTCCCATTGTAAGGCCACAGCCCTTAGGCTGTACATAAATAATAAATTGGTTATCGTCTCTCTAGAAAGCTTTCCCGAATAATCAAGGTAGCTTCATTTTGGAGAGATCTCCAGTCATCTTAGATCTGCATGAGCTATTTGTGGTATTTCCTAAAACACTTGAAAGTCTGTTATGACAGGTGAAAGTCACCATGTTTTCCAGCGATACAAGTTAATACCTACTTTGCCATTCTGAGGCCCCCTCAAATGGGACCTACATCAGCCAAAGGCATAGGTGACAGTGTCTCCAGCATGACTCCTGGCCAGCTGAGAAGCCTTAGTGTTCCCAGTTCAGTTCAGCAATTGAGTCTATTCCTTGTTTTTGCAGAGAATGCCCAGGGGAAGTCACCCCAGCCTGTGCTGTTTGTCCACACCACGAGCTGTGTTGCATTTGTCCATACCACAGACTGAATAAGTGACAGTTATGGGAATGGGTATGGAGGAGATACCTGGGGAGCGTGCTGACAGATGGTTGGTTTTTGTCTTTTGTGAGGGAAGGGTTTGGTACAGGAGCTGGGGCCATCCTTTGCTGTTTCCACAGACTTAGTAAGGTTAAGAAGAATGGTGATCAAATCTTGAATCCTCTGTAGAGAGATGGCAGGCCCGGCAGTCAGTTAAATCTAAGGTGCTTGTAACAGTGTGGGAAACCTCACCAGGGTGTTTTCCAGCTTGAGGAAAGCTCCAGGGTGGTCCTGAAAGACAACAATCATTAATGTCCCTCTCTTCCCCATAAGTTCCTGGGGTCTAAGATGCTCTCTCCTATTGTTTTCTCTCCACTTATACATAATTTATGTCCTATTCCAGTAGCTATAACTTCATCTTTTTTCTAGTTGTCCCTTACTCACGCCCAGACCTTTCATCCAGAAGGGTTGGGTACAACAAGGGCAAAGGCATTTTTATAAAACCTACAGAGACCCATTATGCCCCCCACTTGGGCCACATGGACCACCATAGGGAGACTCAGCAAACACTGTGCTCAACCAATTAGTCATGATCTTGTTTCTCCAAGATCATGTCATTGAAACAAATAAATCCATATTTGTAAACCAGAAGTAAGTTTAAATCCCCTTCCTGCTTTTGGCTAAGCAACCTCCCGGAAGGTGTACCAACCAGACCAGCCTGGGTTGCCATTAGGGGAAGGAAGAAGCATTACACTCAGTGGTCAGGAGGAACAACACATTTTCAAAAGCGCTTTATATAATCTCCCAACACTTTTATTCTGACCCTTACCCAGGAAACAGCTGAGAGGAGATGATCCCTTTCTGAGGACAGCTGTATTCCTTGACCTTACCAAGGTGTCTGGACCAGAAGAAAGTGAAGGAGGTAGAGCCAGACATCTTTTGAGTCAATTTTTGACAAGAATCCCCCAAGTCTCAACAATACTAAATACCAGTGAATTGCAGGGAATGTTCAAAGACTACCAAATACCTGACTACCAGTCCATTGTTTTGCAACAAAAGGCACACCATTGCCAGACTGAAATCCGTCCAGAAATATAAGCCAAAAATATAACACAGATGAGTTTCATGACCCACAATAGTGTGGCCAGTGTAAACTTATCACACTGGAACGTCAACATATAACCTGAAAAAGTGGTAATAAGTAGTGCGGCACCACCTATAACCCCAAGAAGAGGTGAAAGGTCAGATGTAATCAGTGTGTCAGGAACAAGTATGGGCAATGCCCCCTGCTATGTGGTTGCCTTCACTGCCAGACAACTGGGTCAACTTTTGTCAGGACTCAAAAGTTTGGCATGCAGTGGTAGCCTGTGTATCAAAAACAGAAGCTCTTTTACCTTGTACCCAACATGATGGTTGATGTGTCACTCTGTCTGGTCTGATGATGGTTCAAGTAAGCAACATTGGCAGTCTGGCAGTGCAGACTCAACCAGCAGCTTGATTCCAGTTGGTTTCAGTGACAAAGGGGGTAGCCTTGAATCTTCCAGTCTGTGGTTTTCCAAGAGACAGTCCAAATAATCAGGCCATGGCAACAACCCAAGAGTCAGTAAAAATATAATGAGATTTATCAAGTGTCGTATTTGTCAGAGCTATAAGAACGACCTTGGGTTTTGCCCACTGAGCAGAATGACCCTGTCCACTTTGAGTTCTGAATAAGTTGGCCCTGAGCCTGAACAACTGCAGCTGCCCAGTGGGCACCACCAGCTGTCAGCTTAGCCAAACCATCAGTGAAGCAGTCCCAGACATTAAGGGGAACCTCTGTGAATCAAGGGCCCCAATGAGCCAGCAACTTTGCTACAGGCGGTGGAGTGGAATAGCTGCCATTTTTTCATGTAGAGCCAAGATGCTTCTGGGGCCAGGCTGGCTACATTCTTGAATGTACCATTTTCATTACCGGATCCTTTTTCACTTTGTTAGTCATTGAGTCTGAATCGATCCATTCCAAAATGGAAATACCAGGCCAGGGAGTCACAGTTGCTCCAGGGGTCAGGCACTCAGTTTCAGTAAGAGCCCAATAGTGAGCTAAGAGCTGCTTTCAAAAGAAGTAAAACTGGTAGCTGTGTCAAGGAGTCAATGAGTCTAAACCCTAAGGGGCACCTCCAAGTAGAGACCACCTCCCTTTGCCAGAAGCTCCAACTGGCAACATCATCGCTCACAGGGACTTGTAGCTCAAAGGGATCACTGAAGATGTAGGGCCCCAGAAGCATCAGCGCCTCTCTACATGCAGCTCTTCCCAATCAGGAGAATCCCTTTTGGATCTTATGGGCATTTACACTATAAGCATATAAAACATAAATACCAATTACACATTCAGCGGTGGAAACCAGAACAACCATACATTGCATTAACACACAGGACTCCACTCCCTGGTCACGGTAACGTTCCTTTCTAACTGTGAACTCTGTCCCGACCCCAGCAGTTGAATTTGGGCATAAACTCACTAATGGGACCCAGTTGGATGGTAACTCAGGTGCCAGTATCCGCCAGAGCCACAAAAGTTTGAATCCCTTCTCTTCCGGACATTCCCAAACCCGTTTGATAGATTATGGCTTCTCATCCCTTTGGGGAACACAGCAATGTCACCTAGCCCTAACCATCTTGCTCCTTAAACCAGCTGAGGTCAGTGGAAGGAGACAGGATGGGTCACAGGGACATGGAGAGGGAGGGTGGCCCCACGCAGGAAGCAAGTCACATTTCAGTTTTGGGAGGCACGTCAGCGGCATGCAATAATTTATTTAGATTGTTGGAGTCAGTTTCTCATTCTTCAGGGGATCAGCCTCATCAGCATTGTAAACCAAACCTAGGACACTAAAAGCCTGAGTACCAGTCAATGCCCTATCTGTGGTTTCCCATGGGAAATTGTCTCAGGGAAATTTTCCCAGGGGGCCAAAGCTCCCTGAAAGCAGGCAGGACCCACTGCAAAAAAATAAGACAAAGCTCTGAGACTTTTTACTGCCATCTTCAGATGGATCTAAGGTTGGCAGAACAGACTACAGGAGGGTCTGAGCCATAAGCCAACCCAGCTGTTCTGTTCCTCCTTAAGGAGCATCCTTGCACGATGCTCTCTATCTACCAGGTGAACCAGAGAACGTTCTAAAGATTTGCCTGGTCTCTCCTCCTAGGGATTGTGAATTTCGCTCCTTTCACACTCAAGGCAGATATGTGTCTCTGTAACTGTTGTCTGAAAGAGAGAAGATACTTCTACCCATACAGAATGAATGTTAGTATCAGTTATTCTAAAGGGGTGGGCCCGAAGCTGAGGTTGACCGAGGTCCTTCCACTGAAGGAGAATTACCAGTGGAGAGGGTACCAATTGGATAGTTGTCTGGATCCAGTTCCTTAGCCTGCAATGGCCCCCCTAATTGTTACTGAACACAAGTTTGTGTGCCCGACACACAGCCAAACAAACTGAAAGTTTGGAGTTTGGAGCAGAGAAAGGTTTATTGCAATGTCATGCAAGGAGATGGGTGGCTCGTGCCCAAAAAACTCCGAGCTTCTTGAAGGGTTTCAGCGAAGCACTTTTAAAGGCAAGGTGAGGGAGGGGCGTGGTCAGCTGTTGCAGACTTCTTGGGGTAGGACTCCTTTGTTCTTGCAGCTGTCCGTGTTTGTCAGGTCAGGATGTTCCTGTAACCCTGCAACAAGACAAATATTATTCTCTGTTCTGCAACTTTTTATCTCTGTATGAATGGACTCTTAAAGATCAGAGCTCTGAGAATAGTCTATCCTGTGTATTTCAGGCAACATTGTTTTGTAAACGCCTTTTGTAAAAGGTGCAGAGCCAGCATGACTAAGCACAGGCAACAAAACAGATCTAATATGGAGTCAGATTTGTTCTTCTCTATTACATAATTTCTTTTCATTAAGAGTAAATACACTGGAAGACCATTTATTGCCCAATTGACATGCAATTTCTTCAATGTGTTTGCTGCCATTTCCCATGGACTTCCCTCAAATTCTATTCATCATCCTGCAAAGCCTTCATTCTTTCCTTTCTAGTACTTCAGCATTTTAGAAAATGAGTGTGAAATTTAATTTGAAATATTGGGTGGACTTTTACAAAAATGTAAAATATTATCTTAAAATACATTTTCTTTGTGCTATCCTCAAGTTATTATGTGCATTACCTTTGTGATTTTACTTAGGCCTTTTTGTCTTGGATTGGTTGCAAAAGCCATATGTGATTTTTATATTGGGAATAGAATTAATGAGTCTATGATGAATAGTGGACATCCTGTTTTGAAGAAATCATATTTTGGGCAAAATGCCCATAAGAGACTTATGTTTTTGCCAATAGTTTAGTTCAGAGCCTCAGGGATCTTTCTTTTCTTTCTTTTTTTTTTTTTTTTTAAAGAAATGAGAAAGTTTGATGCTTTTGCATTCTATTTTAAATTCGTTTTAGGGGTGATTTCAAAACAGCTTGTTACTTCATTTTTTGTTATTGTAACAAATTCATACTTTTTTTTGTTTTGTTTTGTTTTATTTTGGTGTTTCACTACCTACACTTAAGAGCAGAGTATTACTTTAATTAAAAATCACTTTGGGGACTTCCCTGGTGGTCCAGTGGCTGAGACTCCGTGCTCCCAATGCAGGGGGCCTGGGTTCAATCCCTGCTCGGGGAACTAGATCCCACATGCATGCCACAGCTAAGAGTTTGCATGCTGCAACTAAGAAGCCCGCATGCCACAACTAAAAAAGATGCTGCATGCCGCAACGAAGACCCGGTGCAGCCTATATAAATAAATAAATAAACATTAAAAAAAGAAATCACTCTGTTTTCATTTTCTGTTTCTCTCTTTCTTCCCACCTCAATTTTTTCTAGTCAGTTGGTGGCTTGTCCAATTGAAACTAGAGAAACACTTGACATATTAGTTTTGGCCACTTCTGGTATGCTTTCTTTTGCCAATGAAATTACTGAAAGTGAAAATTTGGGTGCAGGTCTCTGTGAGAAACGGAAGTCTTTCCCTTAGGCATTCAGTATTAAGCCAGTTTCTCTACCATATAACAAGAGAGAAGTGTTAAAACCAAAGTTCACGGCGTGCAATTGGCAGAGGCAAATAAATGGTTCTCTTTAAAAATTTAACTTCAAGAGCAATAAATCTCTAGTTAAACTTAAAAACAGGATTTTTAAATGGCAAATGAAAAATATCCCAATTTCAAATAGTAGCTGAAATCCCTTTTTTTTTTTTTTAACATTTCTTAATTATCCTGTGAAATGTCAAGTGTGCTTTAGGGCATCTGGTTAACATTGTCTTAGTTCTGCCATATAATCAAACAATTTTTACTGCTGGAGGGAATTCAGAGATGATCATTTTACACATATGGAAACTGAGATCCAGAGACGATCAGTGATGTACCCATAGTCCTGAACAAGCAGGGCTAAAACATAATTCCCCTTTCTGATGCTTTTTTCACTATGCCACATTGCCGTAGCAGTAACTGTTCAGAAAGTATAGCTAAATATTCACATAAATTTCAAATGTCTTAGATTTAAAGCCATTTCCTTTCCTTTGTAGACATTTTATATTCATGCTCCTTTTGGCTCCGTTTGTACTGTTTTGCTAAATGAATGTAGTGGTCTTTCCCTTTGCCTCAATGTAATAGTAGGCCCAGCCTCATTTTTAAGTAATGGTACAGATTTAAGAGTTTTTAAAGATTATGAACCGTTTCTATCAGAATTCTAATTTCTGAATCCCATAACCTGCTTCAGTCCTTATCTTACTTGATATCTTTATAGAATGTGATACCCTGATTAACCCCTCATTCTGGAAACAACTCTTCCAGCCTGGTTTTTCTAATATCTCTGGACTACGATTTCTCTATCTCCTTCAGTGGTTTCTTTACTGTTAGTCCCTTAATGTGGAGACTCCTTTTGGTTCTATTTTTGTCTTTATTCTCTCTCTGGGTGATCTTCCACTTTTATGGCTTCAGAAAGCTGGCTTCCTATCTGCACCTCCGGCCCCAAGCTCTCTTTGTTGCTCCACATCTGCATTTTACACTTCCTGCTGGAGCTTCCCACCTGGTTGTCAGACAACCAAGATACATTTCATATATTCACAACATTGCAAAATTTTCACACTTACCAAATGTGATTTGGGTTAAAAAAAAAAACTAATCTCTCCAAGTTCCTGTTCCCTCACCTGTACAATGGATCTGTTACGAGATTAAATGTGAAGAGCCCAGCACAGCAAGTGGAGAGTTATTGCTTTGCAGTCCACTCCAGAACCTACTTCTCCTGTTGTGGTCTGTTTTCAATGACCTTCCCTCCACATAACAATGTCTTTGTGTCATACCCTACTCTTCTCCATCTCTCATCTTTTCATTACGTCAGTTAACAATTCCTTTTGATGTTCTATCAGCGAAACATCTTTCTGTTTTCGCCTCTAAACCATCCTCATCGTCTCTGCCTTAGTTCTGGTCTCATTGTACCTTTGGATCCATCTGCCTCTGGTCTCTTTTGTCTGTTCATTCTCCAGCATGGCCTTCTCTACTACCTAACAACCTCACTGTCTGGGTGGGCTTCCCACTGTCTTCAGAAAAAAATTAAAATGTTTTAATTAAGCAGCAAATCCCTTTACAGTCTAGTCCCTACCTACTATTTCAGCTTCATCTCCTGCCCTTAACTTTGTTAAGTTAAAATATTGTATACAATGAGGTAGTTAACTTGTAAAACTGATTTAGTGTCTTCTGGTTTAGTTAATAACAAGTAGGAAGGTAGGATAGACCAGTGTATGTTTTAAAACAATTTAAAATTTATATAAAAATCAATTGCAAGTACCGTACAAAGAACTTTTTTTCCTGTACTATTCGAGAGTAAGCTGCCAACAGAATGCCCCATCGTCCAGAATACTTTGGTGCATATTTTCTACAGACAAGAACATTCTGCACATCCATAGTACAACCATAGTAATCAAGGAGTTCAAAATAACACATTACTACAATTTAATCCTCATTAGACTAGACCCTCATTCAAGTTTCACCAAGAATTCAATTATATCCTTTAGAGCAAAAAAAATCCACACCAGATCACACATTACATTTATTTGTTATGTCTGTTTAATTGCTTTTGGTCTGGAACAGTTCCTCACTCTTTCCTTGACTTCTATCACTTTGATACTCTTGAAACTTTTAGGCCAGTTAGTTTTCTAAACTGTATTATTCTGATGTTTCCTCACAATTACATTTGGGTTAGTTCCTCTTGTGCAGAAATATAGAAGTGATGGTGTATACTCCTCATTGTATCCTATCAAGTGGCTCATGGATTCAATATATCCCAGTACTAGAAATGTTCATTTTGATCATTTTATCAGTAAGGATAGTAACATAAGTATTATTCACTGTAAAGTTACTCCTTTCCCTTTGGCAATTAATAAGTATTTTGTGAGGACATACTTTGAGACTATGGCAGTATCATATTCCTCATTAAAATTTTAATTTGTTTATTATATCAGAATCAACTCATGGCTTCCTATTTTATTCAATGGATTGTAATATGCTGCTCTCATTTCCTTTTGATACTAAAATTTTCCCAGAATTGGCCAGTTAGTGCCTTTTTGAGTTGGCTTCAATGTTCTTTTCACAGGTCCCTTTCATTCTTTGAACATTGTGTTATTTTACAGCTCACAAAGATGTATCAGGTGCATCTTGCACTTTTCTTGCCCAAGCCACTGAATCAATCATTTCTCCAAAGACTCCTGGTTCCTATTTAGTGAAACATGAAATTTAGAAACCAAGATCTGGGCACTAAGTAGACTCATTCTATTAGGGTATTGCTGTTCCCAGGCACTTAGTGGAAAGAACTGGGGATAAATGTATGTATATATATATACATACATTAACAACGATATTTAGGTATATGTATATTTATGTATATTCTATATTATATATATACATATATATGAGTTATACAATAAGCATACCTTTACATGTATTTATGTTGTATAAACACATATACATATATGCATATATGGAATGAGTTCATACATGAATGAGAGATAGTGTATGATAATGGAATACCTTCTGACTTTTCTGAAACGTATTAAAAGTTAAAGTAATCAGTACAGAGTGACTTTGGCTGCAGAAATCCTGATCAACTATGACTTAAACAGTAAAAACAGTTATAAATCTCACAAAGAAAAGTTGGAGAAGTGCTCTCTGGTTTGGTATAGCTGTCCAATGCTGTCATCAAGGACCCAGACTTTTCCATTTATTCACCCTGTCATTCCCAGCATGTTGGCCTTTTTCCTGACATTTGTTATCCTATGGTCACAAAATGGCTGCCAGAGAACCAAACAGTGCATCTTCACACTGCAGCATTCAGTGCAAGAAGAAAGAGAAGGCATGGCCAAGAAAGACTTCCTCACTTGTCTGTTTTTTCTCAAGCAACATAGTCTTTCCCAGAAATCTCCCAACTGTCTCCTCCTTCCATACTAGTTTTCAGAACTATGCTACATGGCCCCAGATCCCTTAGAAAAAAAGTTATACTTAGCCAAAGTTTTCTGACTTCGTTAACAATATGTGTATATATATATATATATATATATATATATATATATATATATACATTTTTAGTTTGAAGTTTATACTAACTCTTCTGTCTTTCTGCTGGATGAATATGTAGAGAAAACCACTTGTGTGCTTTCTAAACTTGTTGACACTCCAATGCAGGGGCCCAGTTCCACCAAGATGACAGAATATGTATTTATTAATTCAATGAGTATTCACTGGATATTATTGTAAATGCTAGGATATGAAATTCCTGCCCTGAAGGAGCTTGCATTCTAGTGGCATGCTCCATTAGACGAAATCTAAATCCAGATCAGAGGAGACCAAAAGACTTTTCAGAATTACCTTTACTTTCTTCCTATCACTCTGCTTTACTCTTTCAAAAACAGAAGTCGGCTGTTCATTCCTGGGGTATATTTGACTCTGACCTAAATTATATTTTTCCTGGCTGATATTTCTGAGTTTGTGAAATGAATTTGGGCTTCCTCCTACTTTTAAGTACTAACATTTGCAATGCTATTTTTGCATCTTTTTGTTCATTTTGGTCAATTATAGTGCTGAGAATTTTGTAGTCCTGCTCTTTGAACAGCCACTCTTCCTTAAATTTAGTGTGTCCCACTTGGGAAGAAACTCATACTTTAAATGGAAACTTTTGCTGTACAATATGGCTTTGGAAAATTGCCACAGGAATGTTTTTTGATTGTATAGGACTTGGCAATGAAAATAATTGGTTAAAGAATGACATTAAAAAATAATCCTCGGATTTTGACACCTTAGAGAAGAAAAGAGGGAATGTTATTATATCACTCTTTCTCCATGATATGCTTTTCTTAGAAGAGAACAGTATATGTTTAACTAAATAATAACTTACTGCTTAATGTCTATTTTAAAAGGACATATTATCAGTTTGGATGCTTTGGAACAGCATGTAATAGAAAACACAGACTCTGTCTTAGTCCATTTGGGCTGTTATAACAAAATACCACAGGCTGGGTGGCTTATAAAGAACAGAAATTTATTTCTCACAGTTCTGAGGGCTAGAAGTCCAAGATCGAGGTGCCAGCATGGCGGGGTTCTGATGAAGGTCCTCTTCTGGGTTGTGACGACTTCTCACTATGTCCTCACATGATGGAAAGGGCGAGGGAGCTCTCTAGGGCCTCTTTTATAAGGTCATTAATCCCATTCATGAGAGCTCCTCCCTCATGACCTAATCACCCCCAAAGACCCCACCTCCTATTATCATCACATAGGGCATTAGGATTTCCAAATATGAGTTTGATTGCACCAGGGGTGGGGGTGAGGGGGGAAGGAAAAACATTTAGCCTATAGCATATTTGTAAACTGAGTAAAGAAATAAACGTATTACTTCACAAAACAAGAAGTCCAGAAGTTTCACAGGCTCCTCCACCGTGCAGCCAGGCTGTTAGGGACACAGACTCATTCCATCTCATGGCACCGCCACCCCAAGAGGGCTGACTGTGCTCTCAGGCCAACTCCTCTCTGGTCGAGCGATGGCCTCAGAAGTTCCAGGCATTCCATTCAGATGCAGCATCGTCAAGAGGAAGAAGAAGAACCACCCTTTTTTCTGATTCTTTTCTGGGAGTGAGAAAACTTCCCTAAAGGTCCCCAGAAGACTCCCTCTCACATGTTACTGACCAGACTTGGATCACATGCCCATTTCTAAACCAGTTGCTGGCAAGAAGTGGGGTTCTCCTGATTTGCTTAAATCAGGGTCCATTTCCTAACGCTGGGGACAGGATCACCTTCTCATGACATGCTTTGTGGAGCGCAGATACCTGAATGAAATTGGATTCTGCTAGGAAAGAAGAAGCTGGAAGGAGAGGAAATGGATGCTGAAGAAGTGACCACTTAATAACCACCCAGTGGGTTCTCGCTGCTATTTGATTGGTTTAGCAATGTCAATCCATTGGTCAAAAGAAAATTAGTTTAACTAGGATTGTATTGTCCTGACCATATGTTTTCAATAGTGTCTAAAAGCAAAATATGTATGAAGTGAATCTCATGTCATTTAAAAAATCTTAGGTGTAATTGCAATTAAAGTTTAGCAGAAAACCTCCAATCCCCAAATGAAGTAATCTGTCTCCATCTGTGTCTCCTTTAACCTTATTCTATTACCTCAGTTGGTTTTTAATGCCTGAAGCATTATCTAAATGTTCAGCTGAGATCTGCATTTGTTCACTTTAAATCCCCAATAATTGGTGCAAAGAAACTTTTTAGGGTGCTGGTGCGAAGTTGTTTTCACTCAGGCTGTTCTAGATGAAAAGCTTAATTCTGTGGGAAAACCATGCCAGGGCAAGTCTCAATCCAATCTTTATGCCAGACTCACACTTGGTCACTCACCCAAATGGACATTGTTCTGATTCAGAAGTTATTTTAGAGGCCCTTTAAAAAAATTACTTGTCAAAATTTAGTTGTATAAATCCCTGAAAATAGCTCATAAAACTACTAACAATGACAGCTAACTTGTAGAAGGCATTTCTAAAGAAATATAATTCTACTTTTAAATTAGTCCCTCTTGCCAGTATATTGAAATGCTTGGAATTTTAAGTAAATCATCCTTAAGATCCCTTAACAATTTTGTACAGATGGAGGGCCACGTGGGTGAATATCTTGCATGCATGAGGATGAGATCCAGATGACGAGAACATAGAAAGGGTTGTTTGAAACATATTAGAGGAGAACATTGAAAACATCAAACACTGTGATTGTAAGCAACTGTCCTAACTCTGAAACAATGCAAGAATATGAAGATATCAAAACCCATGGCATCTTCATTTAGTCTTTCTCTGGACTAAAAATATTTGTGTTTTCTTTCAAGAAGAGATGAAACTTGAATATATAAATATATTCAGACAAACATGCATGTTAATAAACACATTTATGCAATATGTTACATATGTTACATACATTGCATGTGTGTGTGTATATATATGTTTGCATGTATTCATATGTATGTAGGTTTTTTAGAGGACATATGTCACTGGTAATTGATGGAAAATGTTCATTTTCAAACCTTTATTTTCGTATTTTCTTAACGACACCACCAAAGCAAGAAAATATAAAAATAAAAAGGATCTTCATTGTTTTAAACAGATGGGAAATACACTCTCTGGGGATGTACAACCAGACTGATGTTTTGTCTGCATCAGTTTCTTTGCAGACTATCTGGCATTCCTTGACAAGCTTGGCATGCTTCCCTTACTTGTTGAACATCAATATCTATGGGCAACTACATATATATTCTCATAAGGGTAAAGGCTATGTCAAACAATCACCAATAAATATGTATATGTAATTATTTCTATGTGCCATATACTAGCTGCCTTATTTTCACTAAATACTAAGCTGTCTCAGAAACAGAGATTTTTCTGATGTTCCCCATAACACATACATAGAGAATACTTAGTACAGAATTTTCATGACACTGTAGAAGCTGTCCATATATATGTAATTGAAATTCTGTATGTTTCTACCACAGTTATTTCCATGAAACTGGCTGCCAGTTTTCAGGAGACAAATTTTCTCTTGAAATTCTAAATTTTTATTTCTTCTCTGTCATGATGTTTGTTTCAGAAACAAAACTTTTTCTTTTATATAAGCAAGTATTACCCATATCAGCTAACATCTGTGAGGTTTTAGGGAGATATTTATTACACTGACTTGGAATAAAGTGGTATTTTTTACTCTTTGCTAACTCAACAGTAATGCCCAAGCTCAGATAGCCTGATTTCAGTTCACTTAAACACACGCACATACACACACGCGCACACACACATTTTTTAAAATACAGTATAGCATGAAGTTGGACCCTTATCTTACATCATACACAAAAATTAACTCAAAATGGATCAAAGACCTAAACATAATAGCTAAACTATAAAATTCTTAGAAGAAAACATAGAGAAAACCTTCATGACATTTCATTTGGCAATGATTTCTTGAATATGACACCAAAAGCACAGGTAAAAAAGTAAATATAGATGAACTGGACTATATCAAAATCAAAAACTTCTGTACACTGAAGGACACAACAGAGTGAAAAGGCAACCTATGAAATGGGAGAAAATATTTGCAAATTATATATCTGATAAGGGGTTAATATCCAGAATATATAAACAGCTACAACTCAAAAACAATAATAAAAACATTAATTAATGGACAAAGGAGTTACTTAAGTAGACATTTCTCCAAGGAAGCTATAGAAATGGCCAACAAGCATATGAAAAGATGCTCAACGTCACTAGTCATTAAAGAAATGCAAATTAAAACCACAGTGAGCAATCACCTCACACCCAGTAGGATGGTTACTATCACCAAAAAAAGAAAAAAAAGGAAGGCAAATGTTGGCAAGGATGCGGAGAAACTGGAATCTTTGTGTACACTTGGTGTAAATGTAAAATGGTGCAGCTGCTACGGAAAACAGTATGACAGTTCCTTAGAAAATGAAAAGTAGAATTACTTTATGATCCAGCAATTTCCCTTCTGGGTATATATCCAAAAGAATTGAAAGCAGGGTCTCAAAGAGATATTTGTACATTCATGTTCACAGCAGCATTATTCACAATACCCAGAAAGGTGAAGCAACCCAATTGTCCCTTGATGCATGAATAAAATACGGTATATATGTACAATGGAATATTATTCAGCTTTAAAAGGGAAGGAAATTCTGACATATATGCTACAACATGAATGAACCTTGAGGACATTATACTAAGGAAATGTCAGTCACCAAACAGTAAATACTGTATGATTCCTCTTAAGTGAAGAATCTAGAGTAGTCAGACTCATAGAAACAGAAATTAGGATGGTGGTTTTCCCAGGAACGAGAGAGAGGGTAATGAGGAGTTGTTGTTTAAAGCAGGGGTCCCCAACCCCCGGGCTACAGACCAGTACTGGTCTGTGGCCTGTTAGGAACTGGGCCACACAGCAGGATGTGTGTGGCAGGTTTGCGAGCAAATCTTCACCTGTATTTACAGCCACTCCCCATCACTCACATTACTGCCTGAGCTCCGCCTCCTGTCCGATCAGCAGTGGCATTAGATTATCATATGAGCGCGAACCCTACTGTGAACTGAGCTTGCAAGGGATCTAAGTTGCACGCTCCTTCTGAGAATCTAATGCCTGATGATCTGAGGCGGGGCTGAGGCGGTGATGCTAGTGCCGGGGAGTGGCTGCAAATACAGATTATCATTAGCAGAGAGGTTTGACTGCACAGAGACCATAATAAATCAATTGCTTGCAGACTCATATCAAAACCCTATCAGTGAATGGCAAGTGAAAACAAGCTCAGGGCTCCCACTGATTTTGCATTATGGTGAGTTGTATAATTATTTCGTTATATATTACAATATAATAATAAGAGAAATAAAGTGCACAATAAATGTAATGTGCTTGAATCATCCTGAAACCATCCCCCCACCACCGGTCCGTGGAAAATTGTCTTCCATGAAACCAGTCCCTGGTGCTAAAAAGTTTGGGGACTGCTGGTTTAAAGGATATATATTTTCAATTTTGCAAGATGAAAAAGTTCTGGAGATTGGTTGCACACCAATGTGAACATACTTAACTCTACTAAACTGTACACTAAAATGTTTAAGATGGTAGATAAAAAAGTGTAACAAAATGTAATTAGATATAACAATGGAAAATGCTTTCCAAGTGAGTGATAATCTCTGCCTATAAGCACTGCCGTATAAAAGGGGGACAGAATGTGAAAGGCATTTTGAAGAAGAGATGTGAAATAATTGTGGGGAAAGCAGTAAATAATACAGTGGAAAGACTGTCACACCCGGGGTCAGTCAAACTAGGGCTTGACCATGCTAAGTATTGTTACGTTGAGCCAAGGTCACTAAATGTTCTGATCCTGGGTTCTCTTTTATATATGGCAAATATACAAGCCTTATAAGATTATTTTGAAGATTAATTGATATATATGTACTTGTTCTATCCTGGAAGAAGGAAAATACGAATATATTGTTGTTGCTTTTACTATCATTATCACTGTTCTTCAAATCAAAATGTTTTTGTTTCAAGTCAACATTGTTTTGAACTTTGGAAAATAAATAACATACCAGAGCTTATATTTAATAGATAGAATCTTATGCCTAAGTTATTAAATTGATAAATTATTGATGAGTCTAAAAATGTATAAAATATTAGATAACTTCATTAAATAATAGTACCTTTCCAGGGCTTCCCTGGTGGTGCAGTGGTTGAGAATCCGCCTGCCAATGCAGGGGACACGGGTTCGAGCCCTGGTCTGGGAGAATCCCACATACCGCGGAGCAACTGGGCCCGTGAGCCACAACTACTGAGCCTGCGCGTCTGGAGCCTGTGCTCCGCAACAAGAGAGGCCGCGATAGTGAGAGGCCTGGGCACCGTGATGAAGAGGGGCCCCCGCTCGCCGCAACTAGAGAAAGCCCTCACACAGAAACAAAGACCCAACACAGCCAAAAATAAATAAATAAATAAATAAATTTATTAAAAAAAAAAAAATAGTATCTTTCCCTAATCAAATAACAAATACTCATAGAATTCTAAGTGTAAATCGTCTCACATTTACTTAGGCACAAAGAATAAACTAAAGATAATCAGAGACGTTATAAATTTGAAATTAGAGAATATTGAAAGTTATAAAAATAATAATGAAAATCTGCACATTGAACAGGAAGAAAACAGTTGCTTCTATGTTAGTAACTGTCCATAACTCCATGGGCTTTCTTCCTACCTACTGCTATAAAACAACTAGAGGCAGCAGACATCTTCTTCCTGTAGAATTCTTACTAATTTTTGAAATATCTTGTATTTGGTTCCTTTATAAAGCACAGCATTTGATTACTGCTGACTTGGTATTTGTATCACTTAGAAATATTTATTGAGTCCACATTGTGGAGCCCCTAAGGAAGTTCTATCTGCAAACAGATGATGGATAATGTACATGCAGCCTCTAGGTTGGAGGTAGAATGAGGGTTATATCTTTCCTTTAAATGTTGAAGATTACTTATTTCTTTATCCTTCTACTTGATGTAAATAAGAATACGGCAAAGATCAAAGTCACTCAAAGTGATTTTTTAAAAGTACTAATTTTTCACACTGGCTTTCTATGTAGTTCTTATATAATGTAATCTGATATCTCATCTGTGTATATCATAATTCACTTTGACCAAAATGTCTTGAGGAAAAGAAAAGATTAATTTAATTAACATATTATTTGGCTTTGACTGCTGAACATATGGTTTTTGATAGCTGACAAGACACTTTGCAGAGGTTGAAATAACCACACCATTAAATCACACACTAATCGGTGTACTTGCTCACGGCTACATCGGTAAGCAAATGTATAAACATCTGAAACATAAAGGTGACATTCTTGAAACAGAAAACTTCTTTCACTGAGAACATACACTTTCTAAAGTTAATACTGAGGCATCTTTGATTACTACCAGACCACGCTGTATGAGAAAGTGAGGTTGTCAAGCCAAGCCTTTGTTTACAGAGCATAATCTAATTACCTAAGGATCAGTGTGGGAAAATGGACCAGGATCTGACTTGACATCAATGCGCTTTTAATATTTCAGACAATCTATTTTACATTCAGCCTTGGAATGAGTGTATGACTTGACCAAAAATGTTTTTGCAGAGTAACACAGAAATCAAGCTTGCCCTTTCTACTATGTATGCATACACATACAGAGAGTATTCAAAAATAAAATTACCTACTTCCTACATGGTTTTCTAAGACATATTCATTACGTATGTGAGCCTCTGAATTCAAGCATAGTCTTGGCATCAGGAAGACTTCTCAAAGCCAGTATGGAGATTAAGTACACCATGCTTATTTTATATAAAATTTATACAAATTGCCAGCATTTCATAAAGTTCTTGTCTACCTTTGGCACATTTGTGTAGGGAGCCAAGAGAATAGGTTGACATTGTGAAGTTCCATTTTCAGGGAAAGGACCAAGGACATGGCTTTAAGGTTTGGCATTTGTTTGGAGTTCCAACAATATTGTTTTCATTATAGTGAGCTTAAATAAGTATTAACAGTCTTTCTATCAAAGAAATTAGTCCTTATGTGAATGGCCTATAAATAAAATTGTTATACAGTGGAATAATAGGAGCATGTAATGAAACTTGATTTCCAGCCAAACAAACATATGGACATTAAAAATTTTAAAAAGGAAAATGTGTGCACTATATGGGTCCCATGTGGGATGATTGAAGTCATCCACTAACACGTGTGTCTGGGTTCTATCCACTTAGGAGTGCAAGATCCTTTCAGGCAGGGGACCGCTCTTACTGTCTGGGGGTGTTGCAAGTGAGAAGATGTGGTTTCCTGTGGAGGGAAAAAGGGGTGGGGAAAAGTTTTCAACAGTTACCACAGTTTTGTTCAACACATTTTATTGGGTCATGGGATACTGAGATTCAGCGCATAGGAAGTATTAACAATTATAGCATTCACTATTATCTCAAAGCAACTAATGGTGCCTCTATTTTGTGTGAAGTTATCTTACAAATACCTGCATGGTTTTTGTTATCTTACAAAAAAAAAAAAAGTTATCTTACAGAAAAAGAAAGTTATCTTACAGAAACCTGCATGGTTGTCTACATCAGACTTCATGTTAATTTCATACATTCACTTATAGTTTCAGACATTCATTCATTTAAAACCTTTATCAAACATCTATCAATAAAACAATCTCCTAATAAACAAAAATGTATAACTTTATGTATCTCTACCAAAACAGTCCATTCATTCAAATAACCCAAGTAACAGTCCTTTTTACATACCCCAGAGCTTCCCTAGTCTTCTGTGAAAGTGGAAAGTACCGAAATAATGGAGTTAATTACAGTTAAATAATCCATTTGAACTTTTTATGAATTTTCAGGTCAGTTAAATGCCAGTTAAATAAAAGAGAAAGAACTTTTTAGTTTTAACACCTTAAGACTGTATGGATTCATAGAAAATGCTAACAAGAAACTAATGCTGTTAACTGACTATATTGATAATCAAGGAAATTAATGGGTAAAGCAACATAAAAAGGCAGGTCAGGGCTTCCCTGGTGGCGCAGTGGTTAAGAATCCGTCTGCCAACGCAGGGGACACAGGTTCGAGCCCTGGTCCAGGAAGATCCCACATGCCGCGGAGCAACTAAGCCCGTGCGCCACAACTACTGAAGCCCACGTGCCTAGAGCCCATGCTCTGCAACAAGAGAAGCCACTGCAAAGAGAAGCCCGCGCACTGCAACGAAGAGTAGCCCTTGCTCACTGCAACTAGAGAAAGCCCGCATGCAGCAACAAAGACCCAATGCAGCAAAAAAAAAAAAAAAAAAAAAGTCAGGTCAGCACAAATGAATATGCACACTTGTTGGAAATTCCCTATTACACATTGCGGTTGAGAAATTTTTGAGTGAGCTATTGTGTTAACTCAATCATCAGCAGAATAAAATTTCATTGCTTAAATGTTTTGTACTTTCTTTTCAGTACAACAGAAAATTATCTTTTTTCTTCAAGTAACATTATTTGGGGGATCATATTGACCAAACTATGGCTCATAACAAAGATTCAGACCCTGTGTGAGGGAGAAAAAAGTGGTAGGGAGAAGTTTCCAATGGTTAACAAAGATTTTGTCAACACATTGTACTGGGTAATGTGATACTAAGCTTCATGGCAGTATTAGTAATTACAACATATGGCATTCTCAAAGCAGCAGTGATGTCTTCATTTTGTATAAAGAGTTATATTAGTTATCTTACCTCTGGGTCCAGTTTGATCATAAACTTTCTACTATTCTTATCTCTGTTTTCTCTCTTCTCTTTGTCTGGTTTTCGTCTGTTCTTTTTTCAGTTTTCAGCTTAGGCTTCTCTTCTTCCAGGAAGCTTTCTGGGAGCATCAAGGCTGAGTTGGGCTTCCCATAGGTTTTCTCATAGCTCCCTATACTTCCTCTTTTGTTTCCCCTATATTATAATTCCTTGTTTAATAGTCTGTCCCAGGCTAGCCGCCCCCTCCCTGGTGTATGCTCTACTAGGGCAGAACTATCTCATTTACCACTTTATCCCCAGCAACTAGCACAGTCCCTGGCACATAAAATTTGTCCAACATATACTTATTGAATGAATGAAATAATGAGTGAATGAAAAAATCAATGAAGAAATGCATGAATGAGAATCTGTAGACCTGGCTTCTAGACTTGCCATTAACTGTCTGTATGGCTTTTGGCAAATCACTCACATCTCTCTGTCTTAGTTTCCTCAAGTTTAAAATGAGAGGTGTGGGCAAGATGATTTCTAAAACTTTACAAATCTCAATGTATACGCTTCTGTGATGAACCCTTCAGAATAATCCTTTCTTCAGAGTACCATTTCATTTGCCTTGGGAAAAACTTCAGAAATACTTCATATGCCATGTTGAGGGAGAATTGCTTCCATAAGCAAATTTGTAGCTAATAACTTAAATATGGAGCATTTGTTTAGCCTTTGAGGCAGAGTCTTTATTGCAGACTTTGTACATACCATCTGCTGTATAGTGTTGAGACTATCATAGAAAATCAAACAATAGATAATAAAATAAAATAGGACCTTATTTTACCTATACCAGCACAGATAAAGAATGATATAAATCTCATCTTATTTAAAATTTACATTTACCCATTTAAACAATAAACGTAATATAAAATGACAATTAGAGTATGAAAATGAACATATAATCTCACTACCACTATGCAGATAAATGTTTTGTCCATTGTCTATATGCATTCAATCAGTAACTAGAAAAGAGAAAGAAGAGAAGAATATGGCAGGTGTTATCTTGGGTATAGAGTGAATGACCTTGAGAAGATGTTCAAATCTGTGTAGATTATGTACTGATAAGGGTCTGTCCCAGGAAATCTGTACATCAGGAGAAATTTCTTTAATTATCTTTTTATTTATCTGTCTTAACCACTCTGGCCCTGGTCCAGCCAAAGAGACTGTCAGATAATAATAGCTAGCATTCATTCAGAGTTTGCTATGTGTCAGGCACTGTGACAGAAAATGTATTATTATCTCTAGTTTACAGATTAGGTAATTATAAAATCAATGGGAATACTGAGATTTGAATGTGGGCTATATGAATAAAGACCAAACATGTTGTTACTCTGTGTTATCTCTGCCACCTGCTTGGTCTGCTGGTATTTCCAGCATACAACCTAGTTCCTGGCACATAGTAAGTGCTCAGTTTATGTTTGCTGAATTAATAAATGAATAAATAGTTAAATAGGTAGGATTCCAGAAGTAGCTGGGGAGCCCAGAAATGTGAAGATAGTCTGGGGAGTTGATCAAGATGGCAGTGGAACTCCCTTTATGAAAGAAGCACTATCCTAAGATATAGAGAAAGGATTTTGTCAGAAATATATGTGTGATTCACAACATGTGTGTGTGTATGTGTGTGTGTATTTTCTTGTGTTAGCATATATAATAGTTTTAAAATGGTAATGCCTAAACTTAAAAGTGAAATTTAGGTATGATATTCTAATTTATAGCCAAACTAAATGTGACAGAATATAAACTCCTGACAAGGAAGGATTATAATGGAAATCTTGGCAGTTCCTCAAGTATGCTTCTAGAAATACATCATAATATTTTAACTCTTCATATTTAGGCCTGGAATAAAGTTAAGTTACAGCATTTTCCCTTAAGACATTTAATCCAATAATTATAATTGAATCTGTTTGGCTGCTCATTTTGAGGTGATCATTGAACTTTTCCCTACTCATCGGACACTGATCAATGGATCTGCAAAAGACTTATTAAGATGAAATATTTTAAACTGGGACAAAGAAAGGATCACAGTATTTCCACTATCATTAAGTGTTTGTCAAACAATGACTCCAAATGGGAAAAGACAATTTGATTTAGTCTGAAATCTGGAGGTCCTGGTTATAAAACATATGGAAAAATAAAAACTGGATTCTGTAGCATACTGCACTAGCAGTTGTATGTGTGTGTGGTTTTCATAATGCAGTTGTGAAAGAATCACTGCTGGAAGATAGCTACAAACATATAATATATATATATATATATATATATACACACACACACATATATATACACATATATATATATACATATATATATATATACATATAATACTAGTTGTACATCTTTCTGGACTTAAGAACAGCAATGTGAGTAAATTAGTGAATTGTACCATGGAAATAGCTTAAAAAAATAGAATTTATAAATGTGTACATATTGAAACTACATGTTTTTAAACAAGCATGAAGAACTCTTAGAATTATCAAGGCATAACTTCAATGAAACTGTCTAGGACATAATGATAGACCTAGGGTTTTACACCATTTTAAAAGATTTTCTACAAGATGCATTGGATTAAAAATGAACAATTATGACCCAAATGCTTAAACTGGGATATCTAGAGATCCTTAAGTCTATTTGCATATGGGCTACTTATCCTTTTTATTTAGAGTTATTTTAAAATACTGTTAAAATATAAACAGCCTTATAATATCAAGATGGAAATTAAGTGGAAATAACATTTTGCTCTCTGATTTTAAATTACAGAAGCCAAATTCCCCAAACTGAGTATTGCAGACCTAAGTTCTTATAAATTCTATTGTTTTCTAATGAAATTCTATTCAATAGTTCAAGTACTATTTATTAGGTACATAGAGGAAACTGTGAGTTGACCTCCAAGAACTTACAAAAATAGATAGTCTTATCTGGTATAAGCAGGAAATATGTATTAAAAAGGCCCCTGTGAAGCAAAGTGAAAGTGGGAAATTATTTCTTAATTCTCAGTGTATGACTTTGTATGATCATGGTTCCTTCTTAGTAATACTTGCTTTTTTTCATCGATGCTTTGCATATACTGCAGTGTTATTTGTATTCTATTCAGAGAATGAGATAGATTTAAATTGGAAAAGCTGTCACAAACTTGAAATTTGAAGTCATATCCACTTTTTGTTTTTAGATATTATTACTAGACAGTAAAGATTATACTTAAAGCAACAGTAGCTTTCAAAAACCCTATAAGTGAAACTTGCTCATCTGTTTCCTAATCACTAGAGTAGATTCCATTGTAAAGAAATACCTTTCTTCCAAAGGAAGACTTGCTCTACAAAATATCAGCTGAGGTTGACTTCTTGGTCCATGCAGTGTGGAGTTTATAAAATTCAAACATGCTTATAAAAACCAATTCAAAAATCATTTGAGACACACTGTGGGAAAAATGTATATACTGAAAATCTAAGAGCTGCCATTGTCTCTGATATTCTTAGGTGATATTTCTCTTATATTTTCTTTCTTGTTCATGGATAAACTCATTTACATGAAAAAGCTTAATTTTGAAAATTGTTACACATATTCCTTGTAGAAAACTTAGAAAGTACATAGACCTTTAAGAAATAAAAAGCAAAAACAAAAGTAAACACTACTCAGAGATAACAAAAAGAAAAATATCTGCTTAGATGGGCTTAGATGTTTCCAACTTTCTTTCTTCCTGTGCATACAAGAAGACTTCATTACCCTTATGGGATGTGGCCACAAATGGTGTTTATCATCTCTAGGCCTGGTCCTTAAAATGTCCCATGGGATCTTCTATGATGTTTTTCCTGTTGACATGACTAGAAGTGAAAATAGCCACGATGGCAAAGCCACAGGATAGAAGGATCCCACATCCCTGACTTCCCACTTGGAGGAAAACAACCAGAGAACTCATCCAACCTACATAAGACTCAGACATGAGTGAGAAGTACAGTTTTATTGTATTATCTGTTGAGATTTGGAGATGGTTTGTTATGACAGCATGTGCTTCCACTCTTTCTTTTTCTGAATGGGAGATTTAATTATGGTTTATGTCTCCTTGCTCCATAGCTGTACATTGTTTGAGGGCACTTAGTCCCCACAACATTGACCCCCCAATGAGTTTCTATGTAAGAATTACTAGAGAATAATACTCTAGGAAAAAATATACAACCAAGAAGAAAAAGAGGGATACAAAAAAAGTGAGGAAATAAACTGGTAAGGATTTGTTATTAAAACTCAATAAGTATATTTATAAAAATAAATTAATACAGTTCTAGAACTAAAATCTCATGATACTCACAAGATATTTGGAGATGCACAAGCAGCAGTAGAAATTAAAAGAGAGTTTGGCAGAGATTTTTGTTGTTGTTGTTGTCGCATTGACAGTTTTTCTCAGTCAGATCTGCAGTTTGGGGCTTTAAACTGTTAAAGCGTCCCAGTCCCGTGTAGACTACAGAGCACCAGTATGTACCAAACCAGGCATCTGCAGGTTGTGCTAAATCAACTGTCTTACATTTTAGTCCCCTGTACACTGCAGTCAAGGACAGGGAAGAGAATTGGTGGGAGAGACTGCTAGCCTCTTGGATTCACATAGCTTGATCACAGGTTTTATGTTCCCTAAACATGTGGTCTCAATATGGCCTTACATTCATTAATTACATAAGTTCTGATCATGGCTTCAGATTCCAGAGGGCCAGACATTGGCTTCATCCACTGCAATACACTGAATGTTTAAATCTCCCCCACATTCATATGTTGGAGACTTCATCCCCAGTGTGATGGTATTTGGAGGTGGAGCCTTTGGGAGATAATTATGTTTAGATGAGGTCATGGGGGTGGAGCACAATGATGGGATTAGTGCCCTTATAAGAGAAAGAAACCAGATCCCTCTCCCTGTCTGTCATGCGAGGATACAGTAAGAAGGCAGCCAGCCATCTACAAGCCAGGAAGAGATGCCTCACCAGAACCTGATGGTGCTATCACTCTGATCTTGGACTTTCAACCTCCAGAACAGCGAGAAATAAATTTCTGTTGTTTAAGCCACCTATGGCTTAAATTATGCAATTTTTTACAGCAGCCCAAGCTGACTAAGACAACCATCAAAAAGGTGATGGATGTTATTTATAAACAAAAGAAATGGAAATGCTTTATTTTTCAGAAATGAAGTAAAGAAACAACACAATTAAATATTTGCAAACCCAAAAGCAAAGGAGAAAATGTAAAAGAACTGTATCTGGAACACTGTCTCCAGGAATCAATTGTGATCAGAAAATGAATGAGGAATTAGGGTGTTTTGAGGTATATGTTTTAATCTTAGTATCAGAAGGGAAAAAAGGAGTAGTAAGAATGAAAGCAAGAAGAAGACCAGCTTTATTAAGCTGAAGGAAGACAGGGATTTCCTTAGAAATGTTGAGATTTTAGGCAGACTGATCAGATAAGACAAAGAAAATGAGATCTAATAGGATAGGCTAGAATTTTGGAAAAGGAAAAGCTACCCATTTGTAGCTACTTTAAAATAAAATGATGTGGAGAAGAGGAAGAGGTTTTTCCTTTCTCTAATCAGGCTCAAAGAAATCTCCCAGAGGTAGGCAGTCAAGACCTCAGAGGGCAGACTGAAATAGTCCCCCCAGAGGAACCATCATTAGGAAACTATTGACATGGATGATTTTAAAGTTACTGGTAGAGTCAGTAAGTGCGATTGGAAAATCAGCCCTTGAAGACTGAGCATTAATTGCTAGGTGACCTTTGTAGTGACGCTGATATGGTGAGTGGGCGATACGGTTATTGCCTATGCTATGAGGAAGCACGTCCAATAAGAAATATAAAGGTAGACACAGGGAAGTTAAAATTCCTGAAGGAGAACCAGGTAGGACAATGGTTAATAGAGTGGCTGTGGGTTAGATGTTGGCCTGGTAGGAGAATTACCCAACTCCTGCCATTTGAGATAGCGTAAGTTATTTAAGACCTGAACAATTTCTAAGGTGAAGGAGGGATTCTGCTTTGTGGAGCACAAGGTGGAGGTACAGTGCCTAATAAGACAAACAGGCCTCAAAGCATCAATAGCTCTTTCAGTGAGGAATGTGCCAAAGGGGCTCCTCCAACTGAGCCACCTGTAGAAAAAGTCCTGGAGAGTCAGATTTTATCATTCCTACAATTCCACAGCCAGAGGCCATGGTAACAACCATGAAACAGGTCTTAAGAGGCCTATTGGCCATGAATTTATCACTCACTCATTCATTCATTCAAGTTTAAATGTTTAGGAGAGCTCATCTTCAGTATCATATTACAGTTTCAGCATTGCAGGATATAAAGGAGGAATGAAGTTACAACTTGGAAGCATTTGAAGACACCGGGTAGAGAAGATTAGCATCTCAGTATATTTTAGACTGCTCAGCTTCTGGAGTCCTAAAGGAACTTCATCCATTCTGAGCTACAGTTGTTGAAGGAATAGCTCAACCAAGACATTGAGTGGACAGTGATAAATTGGAGAGGATGGTTTTCAGATCTCAGTGATTGTGAACTTACATTTTACTGCAGTTTAACTCAGAACAAGGGAATGTTTACCTTAATTATTCACTTATTTGATAATGAAGGGGACTCTTTAATTAAATTGGAGGCCTCTCTATGTTGATGCACTATTTACAACTGGAGAATCTGGATTATGTCATTTTGTTTATGCATTTGTTCTGGTAAATTATGTTGAGGTACATGTGTCCACATGATTTGAAATAGGAAGTAGAGTAAGGAGTGAACTTGTATCCTAGGATAGAACCAGCCTTGGAGTTGATTCGATTAGTATAGAATTTGACCCATTTCAGCACCTTATGATGACATAATTTAAACTGCACACTCTGGATTGAGGCGGATAAACAAAAGAGGGGTTAAGCCTTGATGAGGAGAGAAGCTGAACTATCCTGAGGGAATATCCTCTGTGTGTGCGTGGTGGGGAGTTCCGGGAAGGGGAGGGGAGGCAGCGAGCCATACCTCTGGTTTAATTTAAGTTTAATGGTTAAGAAGCAAATCTGCTGGGCATATACCTGGAGGAAACCATAATTCAAAAAGACACATGCACCCCAATGTTCATTGCAGCACTATTTACAATAGCCAGTACATGGAAGCAACCTAAATGTCCATTGATGGAGGAAGGGATAAAGAAGATGTGGTGCATATATACAATGGAATATTACTCAGCCATAAAATAGAATGAAATAATGCCATTTGCAGCAACATGGATGAACCTAGAGATTGTCATACTGAGGGAAGTAAGTCAGACAAAGACAAATATCATATATCGCTTATATGTGGAATCTAAAGAAAAGGGTACAAATGAACTTACTTACAAAACAGAAATAGAGTCATGGATGTAGAAAACAAACTTATGGTTACCAGGGGATAAGTGGGGACAGGGATAAATTGGGAGATTGGGATGGACATATACACACTACTATATATAAAATAGATAACTAATAAGAACCTGCTGTATAGCACAGGGAACTCTACTCAATACTCCGTAATGTCCTATATGGGAAAAGAATCTAAAACAAAACAAAACAAAACAAACAGTGGATATATTTGTGTGTATAACTGATTCACTTTGCTGTACACCTGAAACTAACACAACATTGTAAATCAACTATACTCCAATAAAAATTTTTAAAAAGTTAAAAAAAAAAGAAGCAAAGATGCTGGAGGATATTAGGAGAGCACTGCTTTTTGCCTTGCCTCTCGATTCTCTAAAAAACTTCTGCCAGCATAGCAGGCCCAGCTGCTTGCCCCACTTCTTACTTGCTCCAAGAGAGAATTGAGTTATCTGATTGGTAGATGGAGCCCATGGTTCATATTTCTCAGTTGAGTAGAACTGATCCAATGACGGCAATGAGAGATGAAGGAGAGGGAGGAATTCTATTCTCTAGCTCTGAATGTTCCTGTAGGCAGGCTGGCCCAAGGTCCAGACTTGAAATGGAGAAGGAAGACCCTTTCATCAACAGATCTAAAGTCATGTTATCCAGTTGGCTTTATCAGTAATACAGCTGACATGTTCATCTCCATCTGGGTCTAATTTCTCAAATGTATCTGAACATGAGAAGAGAGGAAAAGGATGTTGTTTACTGCTTCCCTGAACATCGACACTCCTCCCTGTGCGTCCTGTGTTGTTCACACAGTTTGCTCGTGAGATTACTGAAGGGGAAGCTGGGGAATAGATCTGGTCATCTGTTAATTTCTTATTCTTCATTTATATTTCTTTGATAAAGAAATCTAAGGAGAGGACCAACAGGTTAGGCAAGGCTTTGTGTGATCCAAAGATTTAAAAATTGTGCTTGGGCCGGAGGTTAGTTACAATATAACTTTGCTAAAGTGAGGAGACAAAAGGGGCCTCCAGCAAAGAGCTCTTTATACCTCTGCATCCTGTGTTGTTGCCCCAGCTTGGAGTGACTGACACCAGAACTTCTTCCCTTTATGACAAACAAATGCCTAACTTATGAGTAGATTTAACCCAAATTTCCATTTTCCAGAAAGTAAAGGAACAACATGTAGTAGAAAAGCCAGAAACTTAAGATTAGAACTCTAGGTTCATCCTGACTTGAATATGAGCACAAGAAACCATCTTCTCTGAACTTGTTTTCTCTCTGGCAGGACTATCTTGAGTATTAAATTAGGCATATTTAAAAAAGCACCTAATACTATGTCCAGTACAGGAGTTGTTCAACCATAGATTATTTTTGCTAGTATTGGTAGTGGCTTGTTAAGCAAAAGCAAATTTTTGAGATAATGTGTCACCGTTTCTAGTACATGATAATCAATAAATATTCTTTATTGAAGTATGGTTACTGTACAATATTATATAAATGACAGGTGTACAATATAGTGACTCACAATTTTTAAAGGTTATACTCCATTTATAGTTACTATAAAATATTGGCTATATTCCCCATGTTGTACAACATATCCTTGGAGCTGATTTTATACCTAATAGTGCCAACTACAAATTGGCACTTGCCATCTACCTCTGCAAGGATTAAATCATGACCCGCTGCAGCTGCTGACCTTCAACACCCCCTGAAAGGAGTTCAGGGTGGAGATCAGGAATAAGGCACTCTGCTCTGGGAAAAACTGACAGAACAGGTCTTCAGATAGATATTTTCAGGAGCTGATTTTATGAGCCCAATTCTTGCATCTCCTCATATCTAGAAAAGCACTAAAATCCTTCATGGTGACGTCTGCTCCTTGTGACTAGCAGTAACCTTCATGAGACTAACAGCAACCTTCTGCAAAAAACATGTGCCTGATTGCATGTACTCCCCCTTCACCAAAATCCCATACATACTGACCTTCCCCCCTACCTCTTTGGAGCAGTTTCTCAGAGCTATCTGAAATGCTGTCTCCTAGGCTATAATCCTCATTCGCCCCCAGTAAAACTTAATACTCTCACGTTGTGCATTTTTCTGTCGACAATAGTGTGAACCTCTCACTCCCCTATATTGCCCCTCCCCTTTCCGTCTCCCGACTGGTAACCGCTAGTTTGTTCTCTGTATCTGTGAGTCTGCTTCTTTTTTGTTATATTCACTGGTTTCTTGTATTTTTTAGATTCCACATATAAGTGATATCATACACAATTTGTCTTCCTCTGTCTGGATAGTTAATATCAATTCCTTTTAGTTCAGACTTTGCCCCTGAAGAATGAGTAATAGAATCCAAACTAAAGAAGTTTTGCTTTATTTCTTAAAGAGAAAAGTGCAATGTAAAAATCTTATAAAGAAACATCTGTCAAATGAAATTCATAAGTTTCCCTACTTGGGAAAGTTCTCATTTGTGCCCTGTTATTTATGGTGCAGGCTTAAGATCATGTTGGGTGGCCCAGCTCTTCCTCCTCTGCATTAGGAATGTCAGGCACTTCTTAAATCCAAGAGCAATAGCTCTTTCCCTTATGATCCAGCTCAGAAGATGTTAGAGTCAGTTGGACCAAAAGTGGAGTAGGGCCATAAACCAAAGCTGGGCTTTTCTTCTTCCAGTTTGCATGCTTTCTGTGGTTTATAATGTGATTGGTAACCAGGAAAGCTCAATATAACCAGCTCATTGCATCTGGGTTAAAATGTATGCAAAATTATAAACACTGGCTGCAGCCTCAGCTGAGGAGAGGCACCATGTTTATTCAAGAATATGGCATGATAGTAATCCAGCTCCTGGCATATGATTCATTTCTTAAGGCCCAAAATCAAATGACCCACGTTAGAAGTCTTTTATGAAAGCCTCAGGCATGTAGTGCTTATTTGATTTTTAGGAGAAATCACAAGAAATGTTGGTGAGTAAAGGGGGAAAGTGCAGAGAGGGTTAAAAGAAACTTGTTAACATGAAATCAATTTCAGAGACTTTTTAATCTCTGGAAAAGTGATATGACTGGACCAAATGATAGTCCCTCTATAAAGAAAACACTCTACCACTTCTCAAAGCATTTCTTAATATGCATCTAAAGTTTCGTTGTTAAAGAGTCAAATTTTCCAAATTTTTTTTTCTCTGGAAAAGTATTGCTTCATGGTTCCCAAGTTTCCAATCACTTAACATATGAAACATTGAAGTTTAAGAGTCAAATGCTCCAAGTGAAAAGCATCTGTTTGATGTCGGCAAGGTCTCTGACAAATTCAGTGTTAAAAGGCTCTTTGAGCTGCTCTTTGAAAATATATCACTTTATAATAAATCTCTGGGCTCTGACACACTCAGTGATGAGGTCTGCTTTTATAGACTTAGGCAGGAGGATGTTTCCCACACCTGGCTCTCCGTGAGATGAGAGTGGCAAGTTTTAAAATCCAAATTAACGTACAGCTTCAGGTTTAGGTATTGACCTACGTACCTTTATTTTCTTTACATTCAGAACAAATATTCTCAGAAGAAGACACCAAATTGTAAAAGATGCAAGGAACAAAGGCTGCAGAAATATTATGACAGTTGCTGAGGCCCTGTCATCATGGCTTATGGATTTTGAGATAGTTGGTACAATTATTTCAGCCACCGTGGGGACTGGTTGATTTGCACAGAGAATGCGTTCCATGTAGAATGTTCTCTTTCATAGTTGCTTTAGAGCATGAAAGCTATAGTGAAAATGGATATCTTTCTTGACATGGAGGAGTATTGTCATGATAAATTAGACACCTAAAAGTAGCACACAGCTTTTAAAAAATTGCATTATATGTTCACTATATAACCTTTATATACCATAGATAAACAAAAAGGAAGTGAATTTCACCATCTAGAAATAACCACTTTTGGCATACATTGATTTCTCTTACATAACATGACTCCATGTTATTTTTTAATATTGTTCGAGATAGTGGTTTTGTCACATAATATGTTAGGACCATCATTCAATCAATCTATTTCTCTCTCTCCCTTTCGCACTTTCTGTAGTGTGTCATTTTAATGATTACATAATGTTCCATTATATGGATGGGTACCATCTCTTTCTAAAAGAAAGGCCAGACCTGTCTTCCCTGCACTGCTTTCAGCAACCAAAATCTAATAAACCACAGCAGAAATTGACACAACATTGTAAATCAACTATACTTTCATAAAATAAATCATATTTTTAAAAAATCTAATGAGTCAGCAAATTGCACCAAAACTCATGAGCCAGACTGGGCTAGAGGCTGGTGCTGGGCATTTTACTTTTGAATGTTAAATAAAAAATTTTAATTAAAAAAAAAGAAACCATCACCCAGCCAAATAACTAGATGATCACCAATGATTTATGTAGACCCTCAAGCTTCTCTCCTATTTTATTTCCTTTCCCTCCCACCGAAGGAAACCACTGTCATTAAGTTTCTGGGTTTCTATCATTCTCTTCCTTTTTAAAAAACAAACTATACACACACACACGTGCATGAGAGGGTACAATATGTGGCCTATTTTCTCTGCTATTTGGCCTTTGTAAAAATAGGATCATCTTGTTTGTGGCTTTCTTTATCCCTTAGCATTATGAATGTTTTAGGATTCATCCATATTACTGAATGTAATTAATTCCTGTGTAATATTCCACAGTGTTGAAATATTCCTATTTATCCATTCTAATGTTGATGGACATTTGTGTTGTTAGGAATGTGTGTGTGTGTGTGTGTGTGTGTGTTGCTCTTATAAACACCACCGATGTGAATATTCTTGTGCATGTGTCCTGACACATGAGCAAAAACATCAAGGAATGAAAATACTGGATCATAGATTATGCTAATATTTGGCTGTACGATAAAATGTCAAATTATTTTCCATAGTGGATTGTGCCAATTATGTTTCCACCCAAAGTACACAAAAGTGCATGAAAGTATTAGTTGCTCCATATTCTCGACATGGAGGAGTATTATAATGATACTGCTCATATCTTTTATTCATTTTCCACTGGGTTTTTTCTTTTGTTTATTTAATTGCAGGAATTTAAAATAACACATTCTGAGTTTGTTGCTCAATAAATGAGTGGCTAATATTTTCTTCCATTCTCTGTCCTACCATTTTACTCTCTGTGTGGTGCCTTTTGATGAATAGAAACTCTTTGATTTTATTTAGTCCAATTTAAAAATTTTCCCCTTCATGGCTAGCACCTTTTGTGTAATACCAACTGTGTTCAAGAAATATTTTTGCCTACTCCAAAGTCACAAAGATATTTTCCTATGTTTATCTCCAGAAGTAAACCAGTTAGACCAGTGTTTTGTTTAAAACTTATTTTTGTGTATGGTGTGATAGGACTCAAGATTCACTTTTTTTCCAGATGGGTATTCAATTTACATAATCCCATCAACTGAAATAACTATTATTTCCTCCCACACTGCTCTGTTATCTTCATTATACTCTGGTGACCATACATATGTGAGCCTGTTTCTTTCCCTCTGTTCCACTGGCCTCTTCTTACATCAGTGCCTCAAAGTATTAATTATTATCATTTTATAATAGGACTTGAGGTCTGGTAGCATAAGTCTTCCAGTTTTTATTTCTTCTTAAAGATGGACTTGACTATTATAGGTCCCCTGGATTTCCTTATACATTTTAGAATCAGGATGTCAATATCCAAAAAAATAAATTGACATTTTGATTGAAACTTTATTGAAACTATAGATCAATTTGGGGAGAATGGACACCATTACAATGACTTTTACTATACATGAACATGTTATATATGATTAATAATTTTAGTTTCTCTCAATAATGTTTCTGGTTTCTTTCATTGTTTTTGGCTTTTAATGTAGAGGTAGTGTACATCTTTTACTATGTTTATTATATGTGCTGTTTGTTGCTGCTGTTGTAAATGTAGTTTTAAAATTTACTTTTCTATTAGTTTATTCTAGTGTATAGAAATACAATTTGTTTTTATCAATCTGGGATGCAGGAAACTAGCTAAATTCACTTATTAACTCTAATAGTTTGGCTGTAAATCATTTGGGTTTTCTATGTTAAAAATCATTTTATCGGGCTTCCCTGGTGGCGCAGTGGTTGAGAATCTGCCTGCTAATGCAGGGGACACGAGTTTGAGCCCTGGTCTGGGAAGATCCCACATGCCGCGGAGCAGCTGGGCCCGTGAGCCACAATTACTGAGCCTGCGTGTCTGGAGCCTGTGCTCCGCAACAAGAGAGGCCGCGATAGTGAGAGGCCCGCGCACAGCGATGAAGAGTGGCTCCCACTTGCCACAACTAGAGAAAGCCCTCGCACAGAAACGAAGACCCAACATAGCCATAAATTAAAAATAAATAAATAAATAAATAAAAATTAAAAAAAAAATCATTTTATCTGCAAAAATTGCAATTGTATTTCTTCCTCTCTAATTCTTATGCCTTTCATTTCTTTTTCTTGCCTTGTTGCACAGAGGAGGACCTCTATTCCAATGTTGAATAAAAGTAACAAGAGTGGACAACCTTGTTTCCATTCCCAACATCAGGAAATCTTTCAACAAATCACAACTAAATATAATGTAGATATTTTGTAGATACCTCTCATCAGATTAAGGAAGTTTCCTTCTGTTCTTAGATTCTGAGTGTTTATCATGAATGGATATTGAATTTTATTTTTCTGTAACTATAAAGATGATGAAGATAAAAGAAAATCCACATGATTTTTCTCCCCTTTTCTCTTCATGTGGTAGATCACATTGATTGAGTTTTGAATTTTGAACCCCATTTGGTCATGATGCTCTATTCCTTTTATGTATTGCTGGATATGGTTTGTTAATATTTTGTTTAGAATTTTTTAATCTCTGTTCCTAAGATAAATTTGCCTGTAATTTTCCTATTGGTAATGTTCTTATCAGGTTTTTCTATCAAAGTTTAATTACATTATAAAATAAATTAGGAAGTGTTCCTTTTTTCCTATTCTCTAGAAGAGTTTTTATAATGGTTTTATTGCTTCCTTAAACGTTTGGGAGAATTCACAAGTGAAACTATCTGGGCTTAGAGCTTTCTTTTGGTGGAGATTATTTAATATTATTTAAATATTTCAGATTTATTAGCATATAATTATTAATAATTGTCTCATTATGTTTTGAATATCTGTACAAAACATAGTGATGGCCCCTTTTACTAGAGGCTAATTTGAGCCCTTTCTCTCTCTCTCTCTCTCTCCCTGCTTTTAAAACTGATTGAGACATGCCTTATGGTCCAGCATACTGTTAACTTTAGTAAATGTCCTATGTGCACTGCAAACAAATGTGTATTTTGTTATTAGTTACTAGTTTGTCCATTAGATCAAGTTTCTTAATTGTTTTTTCAGATGTTCTATATATTTGCTGATATTTTTATTTGATCTGCTTGTTCTACTTTATCTTTTTAAAAATTATATTAAAGCATTTAAAGATGAAGTATTTTTTACATTTCACTTCCTCTCTATTAGATTATAAATTATGTATTATTTTACTATTTTTAATGATTAATCTAGATAATGCAATATGTATCCTTGACTTATTACAACTTTAATGTGGATTAATCCTTTTGCCATTTCCCAGACAATGCAAAAACTTTAGGGCACATTTATTACTCCTCTGACACCACTTTTGCTATTTTTAAAACGTATTTCCATTCTATATGCATTTTAAGCTCTACAAGGCATTATTATTATCATCATTACTTAATACAGTATTTATTAAGATGTACATATTTACCCTTTTAATTGCTCTTCACCTCTTCCCGAATTTCCATGTGTCAATCCAGAATAAGCTTTCTTCTACCTAAAGACATTTTAAATTTTTTTTTCTTATTTATTTTTTTCTTCTTCTTTTTATTAAAGAAAAATTGATTTACAATGTCACATAAGTTTCAGGTATACAACATACTGATTCAATAATTTTTTTTAGACTATACTCCATTTAAAGTTATTATAAAATATTGGCTATATTTTCTATGCTGTACAATATATCCTTGCATCTTATTTATTTTATGCATAGTATTTTGTACCTCTTAATCCCCTACCCCTATCTTGCCCCTCCCTCCTTCCCTCTCCCCACTGGTAACCACTAGTTTATTCTCTGTATCTGCAAGTCTGTTTCTGTTTTGTTATAATCATTTGTCTTATTTTTTAGATTCCACAGTGTTAATATATAGTATTTGTCTTTCTCTGTCTGACTTATTTCACTAAGCATGATACCCTCCATGACCATCCATGTTATTGAATATGGCAAAATTTCATTCTTTTTCATAGCTGAGTAACATACACTTGTATTTATATAAGTGTATATATATACAAGTGTATATATATGTATATATACCACATCTTCTTTATCCATTTATCTCTTTTTTTCAACACCTTTATTGGAGTATAATTGCTTTACAATGGTGTGTTAGTTTCTGCTGTATAACAAAGTGAATCAGCTATATGTATACTTATATCCCTATATGCCCCCCTTCTTGTGTCTCCCTCCCACCTTCCCTATCCCACCCCTCTTGGTGGTAACAAAGTACTGACCTGATCTCCCTGTGCTATGCAGCTTCTTCCCATTAGCTATCTATTTTACATTTGGTAGTGTATATATGTCAGTGCTACTCTCTCACTTTGTCCCCGCTTACCCTTCCCCCTCCCCATGTCCTCAAGTCCATTCTTTACGTCTGCATCTTTATTCCTGTCCTGCCCCTAGGTTCATCAGAACCTTTTTTTTTAATTTTAGATGCCATATGTATGTGCTAGCATATGGAATTTTTTTTTTCTATTTCTGACTTACTTCACTATGTATGACAGACTCTAGGTTCATCCACCTTGCTACAGATAACTCAATTTCGTTTCTTTTTATGGCTGAGTAATATTCCATTGTATATATGTGCCATATCATCTTTATCCATTCATCTGTTGATGGGCACTTAGGTTGTTTCTATGTCCTGGCTTTTGCAAATAGTGCTGCAATGAATATTGTGGTACATGACTCTTTTTGAATTATGGTTTTCTCAGGGTATATGCCCAGTAGTGGGATTGCTGGGTCATATGGTAGTTCTATTTTTAGTGTTTTAAGGAACCTCCATACTGTTTGCCATAGTGGCTGTATCAATTTACATTCCCACCAACAGTGCAAGAGGGTTCCCTTTTCTCCACACCCCCTCCATCATTTATTGTTTGTAGATCTTTTGATGATGGCCACTCTGTCTGGTATGAGGTGATGCCTCATTGTAGTTTTGATGTGCATTTCTCTAATAATTAGTGAAGTTGAGCATCCTTTCATGTGTTTGTTGACAGTCTGTGTATCTTCTCTGGAGAAATGTCTGTTTAAGTCTTCTGCCCATTTTTGGATTGGGTTGTTTGTCTTTTTGATGTTGAGCTGCATGAGCTCCTTGCATATTTTGGAGATTAATCCTTTGTCAAGTTGCTTCGTTTGCAAATACTTTCTCCCATTCTGAGGGTTGTCTTTTCATCTTGTTTGTAGTTTCCTTTGCTGTGCAAAAGCTTTTATGTGTCATTAGGGCCCATTTGTTTATTTTTGTTTTTATTTCCATTTCTCTAGGAGGTGGGTCAAAAAGGATCTTGCTGTGATTTATGTCATAGAGTGTTCTGCCTATGTCCTTTAAGAGTCTTAGAGTGTTTGGCCTTACTTTTAGGTCTTTAATCCATTTTGAGTTTATTTTTGTGTATGGTGTTAGGGAGTGTTCTAATTTCATTCTTTTACATGTAGCTGTCCAGTTTTCCCAGCACCACTTATTGAAGAGACCGTCTTTTCTCCATTGTATATCCTTGCCTCCTTTGTCATATGTGGGTGGGTGGGTTTATCTCATAGTTGGTTGGGTTTATCTCTGGGCTTTCTCTCCTGTTCCATTGATCTATATTTCTGTTTTTGTGCCAGCACCATACTGTCTTGATTACGGTAGTTTGTAGTATAGTCTGAAGAAAGTCTGATTCCTCCAGCTCCTCTTTTCTTTCTCAAGATTGCTTTGGCTATTCGAGGTCTTTTGTGTTTCCATACAAATTGTGCAATTTTTTGTTCTAGTTCTTTGAAAAATGCTATTGGTAGTTTGATAGGGATTGCACTGAATCTGTAGATTGCTTTGGGTAGTATAGTCATTTTCATAATGTTGATTCTTCCAATCCAAGAACATGGTATACCTCTCCATCTGTTTGTATCACCTTTGATTTCTTTCATCAGTGTCTTATAGTTTTCTGCATACAGATCTTTTGTCTCCTTAGGTAGGTTTATTCTTAGGTATTTTATTCTTTTTGTTGCAGTGGTAAATGGAAGTGTTTCCTTAATTTCTCTTTCAGATTTTTTCATCATTAGTGTATAGGCATGCAAGAGATTTCTCTGCATTAATTTTGTATGCTGCTACTTTACCAGATTCATTGATTAGCTCTAGTAGTTTTCTGGTAGCATATTTAGGAGTCTCTGTGTATAGTATCATGTCTTCTGCAAACAGTGACAGTTTTACTTCTTCTTTTCTGATTTGGATTCCTTTTATTTCTTTTTCTTCTCTGATTGCTGTGGCTAAAAATTCCAAAACTATGTTGAATAATAGTGATGAGAGTGGGCAACCTTGTCTTGTTCCTGATTTTAGAGGAAATTGTTTCAGTTTTTCACCATTGAGAATGATATTGGCTGTGCGTTTGTCATATATGGCCTTAATTATATTGAGGTAGGTTTCCTGTACGCCTACTTTCTGGAGAGATGTTACCATAAATCAGTGTTGAATTTTGTCAAAAGCTTTTACTGCATCTATTGAGATTATCATATGGTTTTTCTCCTTCAATTTGTTAATATGGTGTATCACATTGATTGATTTGCATATATTGAAGAATCCTTGCATTCCTGGGATAAATGCCACTTGATCATGGTGTATGATTCTTTTAATGTGCTGTTGGATTCTGTTTGCTAGTATTTTGTTGAGGAATTTTGCATCTGTGTTCATCAGTGATATCAACCTGTCGTTTTCTTTTTTTGTGACATCTTTGTCTGGTTTTGGTATCAGGGTGATGGTGGCCTTGTACAATGAGTTTGGGAGTGTTCCACCCTCTGCTATATTGTGGAAGAGTTTGAGAGGGATAGGTGTTAGCTTTTCTCTAAATGTTTGATAGAACTCGCCTGTGAAGCCATCTGGTCCTGGGCTTTTGTTTGTTGGAAGATTTTTAATCACAGTTTCAATTTCAGTGCTTGTGATTGGTCTGTTTATATTTTCTATTTCTTCCTGGTTTATTCTCAGAGGTTGTGCTTTTCTAAGAATTTGTCCATTTCTTCCCAGTTGTCCAATTTATTGGCATATAGTTGCTTGTAGTAATCTCTCATGATCCTTTGTATTTCTAGTCAGTTTTTACCTCTCCTTTTTCATTTCTAATTCTGTTGATTTGAGTCTTCTTTGTTTTTTTCTTGATGAGTCTGGCTAATGGTTTATCAATTTTGTTTATCTTCTCAAAGAACCAGCTTTTAGTTTTATTGATCTTTGCTATTGCTTCGTTCATTTCTTTTTCATTTATTTCTGATCTGATCTTTATGATTTCTTTCCTTCTGCTAACTTTGTTGTTATTTTGTTCTTCTTTCTCTAATTGCTTTAGGTGTAAAGTTAGGTTGTTTATTTGAGATGTTTCTTGTTTCTTGAGGAAGGATTGTATTGTTATAAACTTCCCTCTTAGGACTGCTTTTGCCACCTCCCATAGGTTTTGGGTCGTCATGTTTTCATTGTCATTTGTTTCTAGGTATGTTTTGATTTCCTCTTTGATTTTTTCAGCAATCTCCTGGTTATTTAGTAGTGTATTGTTTAGCCTCCAAGTGTTTGTATTTTTTACAGTTTTTTTTCCTGTAATTGATATCTAGTCTTATAGTCTTGTGGTCGGAAGAGATACTTGATAGGATTCCAGTTTCTTAAATTTACCAAGGCTTGATTTGTGACCCAAGATATGATCTATCCTGGAGAATGTTCCATGAGTCCTTGAGAAGAAAGTGTATTCTGTTGTTTTTGGATGGAATGTCTTATAAATACCAATTAAGTCCATCTTGTTTAATGTGTCATTTAAAGCTTGTGTTTCCTTATTCATTTTCATTTTGGATGATCTGTCCCTTGGTGAAAGTGGGGTGTTAAAAGTTCCCTACTATTATTGTGTTACTGTCGATTTCCCCTTTCATGGCTGTTAGCATATGCTATGTATTGAGGTGCTCCTATGTTGGGTGCATAAATATTTACAATTGTTATATCTTCTTCTTGGATTCCCTTTTATGTTTTTTGTTGTTTTTCCCTTGATGTTTTTAATATTTTTTCTTTGTATTTAATTTTTGATAGTTTGATTAATATGTGTCTTGTCATGTTTCTCCTTGTATTTATTCTGTATGGGACTCTCTGTGCTTCTTGGACATGATTGACTATTTCTTTTCCTATGTTAGGGAAGTTTTCTACTCTAATCTCTTGAAATATTTTCTCAGACACTTTCTTTTTCTCTTCTGCTTCTGGACCCCTATAATTTGAATGTTGACGTGTTCAATGTTGTCCCAGTGGCCTCTGAGTCTGTCCTCTATTCTTTTCATTCTTTTTTCTTTATTCTGTTCTGTGGTAGTTATTTCCACTATTTTATCTTCCAGGTCATTTATCCATTATTCTGCATCTATTATTCTGCTATTGATTCCTCCTAGAGAATTTTTAATTTCATTTATTGTGTTGTTCATCATTGTTTGTTTGCTCTTTAATTCTTCTAAGTCCTTGTTAAACGTTTCTTGTATTTTCTCCATTCTATTTCCAAGATTTTGGATCATCTTTACTATCATTACTCTGAGTTCTTTTTCAGGTACACTGCCTATTTCCTCTTCATTTGTTTGGTCTGGTGGCTTTTTACCTTGCTCCTTCATCTGCTGCATATTTCTCTGTCTTCTTATTTTGCTTAACTTACTGTGATTGGGGTCTCCTTTTCACAGGCTGCAGGTTTGTAGTTCCTGTTGTTTTTGGTGTCTGTCCCCAGTGTGTCAGGTTGGTTCAGTGGGTTGTGTAGGCTTCCTGGTGGAGGGGACTGGCTCCTGTGTTCTGGTTGGTGGGGCTGGATCTTGTCTTTCTGGTGGGCAGGGCTGCGTCTGGTGGTGTGTTTTGGGGTGTCTGTGAACTTATTATGATTTTACGCAGCCTCTTTTCTAATGGGTGTCGTTGTGTCCTGTCTTGCTAGTTGTTTGGCATGGGGCATCCAGCACTGGAGCTTGCTGGCCGTTGGGTGGAGCTGGATCTTAGCATTGAGATGGAGATCTCTGGGAGAGAACTCGCTGATTGATATTACGTGGGGCTGGGAGGTATCTGGTGGTCCAATGTCCTGAACTTGGCTCTCCCACCTCAGAGGCTCAGGCCTGACACCAGTCCGGAGCACCAAGACCCTGTCAGCCACACGGCTCAGAAGAAAGAGAGAGAAGATAGGAAAATAAGTAGTAATAATAATAAAAGTTATTAAAATAAAAAAATAATAATAAAAAAAGAAGAGAGCAACAAAACCAATAAAGAAATCCACCAATGATAACAAGTGCTTAAAACTATACTAAGATAAACAAAAATTAGAGATCAGTCGCAGAAAGCAAACCCCTAGTCTACAGTTGTTCCCAAAGTCCACTGTCTCAAGTTTGGGATGATTTGTTGTCTATTCAGGTATTCCACAGATGCAGGGTACATCAAGTTGATTGTGGGGATTTAATCTGCTGCTCCTGAAACTACATGGAGAAATTTCCTTTCTCTTCTTTGTTCGCACAGCTCCTGGGGTTCAGCCTTGGTTTTGGCCCCACCTCTGCATGTAGGTTGACCTCAGGCATCTGTTCCCACCCAGACAGGAGGGGGTTAAAGCAGCGGCTGATTAGGGAGCTCTTGCTCACTCAGGCCAGGGGTGGGTAGGGGTACAGTAGTCATAATTGGAATGTGGGGCGATCCTGTGGGGGCAGAGGCCTGCGTGACGTTGCAACAGCCTGAGGTGCGCTGTGTGTTCTTCTGGGGATGTTGTCCCTGGATCACGGGACCCTGGCAGTGGTGGGCTGCACAGTCTCCTGGAGTGGGGGTGTGGATAGTGACCTGTGCTTGCACACAGGATTCTTGGTGGCTGCAGCAGCAGTGTTAGTGTTTCATGCCCGTCTCTGGGGTCTGTGGCTCGTGCCCATCTCTGGAGCTCGTTTAGGTGGTGCTTCTCCTTCTGTGGGCAGATGGGGAAGGAATCCCCTCTCCTCACGTACCATGAAACAATGGTCTCTTGCCTCTTCGGCAGGTCCAGACATTTTCCTGGACTCCCTCCTGGCTAGCTGTGGTGCACTAGCCCCCTCAGGCTGTGTTCACGCAGCCAACCCCAGTCCTCTCCCTGGGATCTGAACTCTGTAGCCTCAGCTCCCAGCCCCCGCCCGCCCCAGCGGGTGAGCAGACAAGCCTCTCGGGCTAGTGAGTGCTGGTGGGCACCGATCCTCTCTGCGGGAATCTCTCCACTTTGCCCTCTGCATCCCTGTTGCTGCGCTCTCCTCCTTGGCTTCAAAGCCCCCGCTCCGCCCACCCCCTGTCTCCACCAGTGAAGGGGCTTCCTAGTGTGTGGAAACTTTTCCTCCTTCACAGCTCCTTCCCAGAGGTGCAGGTCCTGTCCCTATTCTTTTGTCTCTGTTTTTTTTTTTTTTTCTTTTGCCCTACCCAGGTACGTGGGGATTTTCTTGCCTTTTGGAAAGTCTGAGGTCTTCTGCCAGCGTTCAGTAGGTGTTCTGTAGGAGTTGTTCCACATGTAGATGTATTTTTGATGTATTTGTGGGGAGGAAGGTGACCTCCATGTCTTAATCCTCCACCATCTTGAAGTTTCCCCCCAAAACCTTTTATAAATGGTTGCTTTCAAGTTAGTCAGCTGATGACAATTTCTTTAAGTTTCTCACTTGGGAGGGGAGTATGGTAGATGGTCTGAAAATGTCTTTATTTTGCTTTTATGTTTAAGAGTACATATACTGCATATATAATTCTAAGTTGGCACTTATTTTCTTTCAGCACTTTGTATAATTCCATTGACTTTTATATTCTGTTATTTCTGTTGAGAAGTCAATTTTAATTTCATTGTTGTTTCTTTAAGAATAATGAATATTTTTTCCCCTAACTTCTATTAAGATTTTTCTCTTCATATTTTGTTTTCAGCTGTTTTAACATGACATCGCTAGTTGTGAATTTCTGCCATTCTGCTTGGTGTTCATAGTGCTTCTTGAATTTCTGTATTGATGTCTTTCTCAGCTCTCATCTCTTCAGCACTTATTTCTGTCTTGTTTTCTCAGTTTTTTCTTCTGGAATTCCATTTTTACACAGGTTAATCCTTTTCATTGTGTGCCATACATTTGACCCTCTTTTCTATGTTATTATTATTTTTGTCCCTATGCTTCAGTTTGGATATTTTCTACTGACCATCTTCCAGTTTGCCAACACTTTTACAGCTGCACTGAATCTTCTTTTAAACACATTTATCAAATTCTTAATTTGGGGTATGATTTTTTCAGTTTGGGAATTTAAATTTTCTTTATATATATAAAGAAATATATATATATATTGCAATTCTCTGCTAGTATTCTTGATCTTGTAATTACAACTAATTCAACAGTGATACCCCAAAACTCCAATTTTCTCTTGTGCCTCTGTTTCTACTGTCAATTTTTTCTCTTGATTTTCGCTTGTTTGGTTTTGTCTCTTGTAATGCTTTTTATTTCAAGGAAAAACTTGAGAAATAATTTGAAACTTTGGATGATGCTATCTTTGTTCAGAGGGTTAACTTTATTCTAATTGGCAGTTAATCTAGGGAAATAGTATCATAATTAAATCATATATTAAGGATATTTAATTACATCACATATTAAATATTAGAGTTCTCAGCCTTTCTGAGGCTTCATCTACAGAGAGTTGATGCCTAGCACTAGGGTGGATCCCTTCAAGGATCTAAATGACAATTTTATATGTTCAACAAAGCCCTACCTCCATGGTAGTTTCTAAACTAAACGTTTTATTCCCAAACCCAGGAAGACTGAAAGAAGCTTTGTTCACCTTTGTGGCTTCTTCACTCATGTCTTTCAAATTAGCAAACATCTTAAGAGGAGACATGTGGAGATAAATGTTGTGCTCATTTCTCTGCCCCTCCCTTCTGTATTGTATCTTGGCTCCTCATGTTCCTTTGCCTTGATAGTCCTCCAGTGTTTTAGAACTAACATTTAAATTTGTCCAGTGTTTATAGTTGTTCTCAGATGGATGATTGTGCTGCCATAAGCTATGACTATGTTTTAAAATATGAATGAATTAATGAAATACTTCAAAGCACAGAAAAAATGCAAAAAGAATGATATTTTAAGATTTAACATGAAAAAATTGGAAAATAGAAAGCCTAAGGTGAGAATATGTTTCAGAGGAATAAATAAAACCCATGAAGGAGGGAAAATGATTTACTATGGGAAAGCTTAGACACACTCATTGTATTCCAGGATGGGATGAGACAAGACCTATCTTGTCATATATGGAACAGAATTTCTGAACTCAAAGGTTATAAAGAAAAATATTCCAAGCTTCCAAGCAAAAGGAGCTTACCAGCCATCAAAGAATGCTAATTAAAACCACAAAGAGTTGCCATATTCTTTGATCATAATAATTAAAATAATTAAAAGGTGATTCTCTTCTCTGTAAAATAATTAAGATTTCAAGTCATAAAACTTGAAAATTAAGAAACATTCCCTTCAGGAATCCTTGGATAAAAAAGAAAACATCAAAAAAGACTATAAAACAATATAGAAAGCCATGGAAAGGAGAATACATTATATCAGAGTCCATGGAGCTCAGTAATACTGTATTCAGAGGAAAAGGAATAGCTTTAAATGTTTTCCTTATTAGAGAAAAAAAGATGAAACATTAAGAAATTAGTTATCACCAAACCCCACCATAACATGGTAAGGTTCAAAACATTCAATTACATTTTTACGTAATTATTTAAATGACCTGGATGAGCCTATACATCAGTTATGGTCCAGCCATAAAATCTAAATTCCTCATGGTCCTGTTTATGACTTGTCACCACTCGGTAGTGATTATCTGCTCAGGCTTAGATATCAATGGGGAGAATTTTCGACTGTGTTGCTAGCTAGGACTCCAGGACAGGAGTCACAATTTGAGAACTATTATAGTTAGTTGGCTTCATTTCTGGAGTTGATCCAGGGAAAAATGTGTTAGGAAATTACTATGATACTATCTACTACCTCAGGAAGAAAAAGATGTGGGTAGTGGTAGGGACATGGTAGTGGGACCATTTCTGAGATTTAAGTTAGAGTAAACTTTAAATTGTGAATATTCTTTAAAAGTTATAAGGGCACTGATTCAATTTATCAAGCTAGTTTTAGTCATATTCATTAGTTTTCACATATTCCAATTTTTAAGTGAAAATGATCATTTATGTATATCAGCTACTTTGTTTCATTGAGTTGTCTTCCATATTTTTCTTTTCTTTTAATCACTGCTGCATGTATCTCCAGAGCCAGAGTCTTTCAAAAGCCAGCTTATATCCAGGTCGCCATCACAGTTATTGACAAAAGGGTCAGCTCTAACAGCAGAACATTTATTATTGGCAATGGTGTCAGAAAGAGAAACTGCATTTTCAGACCACCAGTTGGGTGGAGAGAGAAAGATTTAGATACATCACCATTTTTTTTTTCCCGGGCACATCTGACAGCTTTTCTGGTCAGTTGAAAATATATTTTTTCCTGGAAAGTCCTGTAAAAGCAGCTAGAAAAAGCTTTTGATTAGTTAGTCCTTTTATTTAACTTAGGTTTGCATTGCCAAGGCAAATATTAACTATACTTACTAACTTTGGCAAAATCACTTCATAGACTCTCCAACGTAGAATTCATCCTCACCTGATGGTTTTATAGCTATAGCTCCAGCCTGACACCATTGTCTTTGGGTCTGTCTCCTTTGTAACACTGGATATGAATGTTTGATTGGGTTGGGGTGTAGACAGTCTGGAGTAGTGTGGGTGGGATCCTGAACAAACCTGGGCTTTTAGATGTTCTTTTCTCCTATTCAGTTTTTTAAAGGTCAGTCTGTGAACCACTTTGATGCCTCCCACTGTTTTCCTTTGCATTTTACAATGCCTGTGTGAGCTCCAGAGGGGAGCACGCTTATTGTGCATGCCATTCAATTTAGATTCTCCTAGAGCAAATGATTACAACAACTCAGAGGAAAAAAACTGGAAAATAAGTCCCTGATGTAAAACAGGTCATGGGGCCAAAACAGTAGTGCCAATTATGATTTCAGTGCCTTAGCCCCGTTACTTTGCCAACAGCATTTTAAAAAATATATAATTTATTGTTGGCTTGGGCGGGCATATTAAACAATATTTTTTCTTAATCAGCCTGTTGTCTTTGTGTTAAAAGTTAATATTGAAAGTTTCAATTCACTTTTGCTAATTTTATGTGTTTTGTTCTTAAATAAAGAGTGTTAATGGCAATAAATTAAGCAAAGGGATGCCTGGCAGGCTGACGCAGCATGGGTGTGGCCCTGGGATATACATAGCACTTTCTATGATTTTCTAGCTCGTGTTCCTTTCCTGATTACATGGATTAAATACAGCAAGCCAATCACTCAAACAGTAGAGGCTTATTACATTCTTCTTATGTTGAAGTCTGGGATCCAGGTCTCATGAAAGCCTTGAAATGAAGAACATGATACCTATTGCTACATCAAGAAGTTTTTGAAGAGATGAATCATAAACCAATAAGTGTTAAGTTATGGTAAAATAGATATACAATAGTCTATTGTAAAATGACAAAAATAACTTTTTGCAAAGCGGTGCCTGATTGTTAAATAAACTGCATATGCAAGTATTGGGATAAAATTAAAAGTGTGCAGAAGATAAATAATTGTGTGAACATGGTCTCTTATTATTGGCTGTGTCAGAGAAGGATCAAAGTAGATTTATGGATGAATTACTTAATGCTGGAAAATACTACCCCAACTATTCTTTGAAAATAAACTTCAAAGTTGCAAGAAAACTTTTTTTTTTTTTTTTGCGAAGTTACCTATGAGCATTCATAAACCTTGGTATTTCTTTTTAAACCAGTGCATGAATTTTTTTTTGTATTTCCCAAACTCAGAGGAATTTTCTGGGGTGACACAATCTGAGTCAACAGAACACAGGATCGTTTCAAACACAGCCTTCGTTAAGACCCCAGCAACAAACCACTTTCTTATTGATATCAAAGTGTACCCATCACATAAACTTAGGACATTCTCCAAAGAGCTAATGACATAGAAGTTCTGGCCAAAGTCAATAACAACAACAAAATAACCTGCCAGCCTGAGTCAACCCTTTTCTTCTTAAGTACGGAAATTAAATAGTTCAAGCTTGGATGAAGCCCCAGCAAGTTCAGCCTTTGCCAAACCAAGAAGGCTGAAAAGTGGACAAGATATGTCTCTGTTTATTTGTTAAATGTAACTATGCCTAGAGGCAACTAGGAAATTAAAATCCCTTAAATGCCTCATGTTAAAGTCTACCTCCTTTACTTGTGGTACATTGTTTATAGAATATCCTTTTGAGGGCCTCTCATCCATTCATTCAATTATTCATTCACTAAATATTTGTTCCCATTTTACAGATGAGGAAACAGGCTCCTGGAGAATAAGCTTCAACAAGTCATTTGCCTGAGATCACCCAGCCAGCTAATAAATTGTAAAGAAAAGATTTGAAGGTAGACGGATATGACTCCAAACTCATGTTCTTTCAGCCATTCAGAGGCTCTGAAACCTAAGCTCCATCAGAATCATCTGGGGTCCCCATATATGTTTCTGAATCCCATTCTGGATTATTTAAAAAAGAATTTTTTGTGCTGGGGCCCAGGAATCTATTTTAACAAGGGTTCCATGTGATTTTTGTTATGTAGCTAGGTTAGGAATAACTAAAACACAACACAATATAGTTTTCCAACTCATAATACAGTAACTGGTACAAAACGCTTAATAAATAGTCATTCATTTGACAAATATTTATTAAGCATCTACTAAGTCTTTGGCGTTGTTATAGGCATGGCAGTTGCAAAAGTTCCAGCTCTCATGAAGCTTCCATTCTAGTGTGGGTGTAGAGGGAGGTCACAGGAGACGACAAAAACATTACAAATAAGCAAATTACGTGTTATATGACGAGATGGTAAGGGCTAAGGAAAATAGTAGTGAAGTGTAAGAGGATCAGTGGGGAGTAGGTCAGGGTTGTTTTCCCCATCAAGGCGACATTTAAAGGAGATGAGGAATGAGCCATGTGCATCTCTGTGAATATTAACCAGGCAGATGGAACATCTAGCACAGAGGCCCTAGGGCAGGTATGTGCCAGGGGCATCCAAGAAATACCAAGGAGGCCAGTGTGGGTAGAGGGAGGGAGCAAGAGAGAGGAGTAAAATTTGAAGTCAGAAACGCAAGGAGGGGAAAGACCAGGTGAAATTGTGTTGGGTCTTACAGGTTACTGTTAAGTACTTTCACTCTAAATGAAATGGGAAACAATTGTCAGGTTTGGGGCAAAAAAGTTATATAAATTGATAAATAAAAACCAAAGAATTCTGTTTGCAAAGGCCAGAAAAATATTTGGAAAGCTCTGTAGTCCAGACTACATTGAAAAGGCAGGTGTTTTTCTACATTATTCCAGGAAAACGGTTACAATTTCACATGAAAGGAGGCTTCATTATTCTTTTCTTTTTCTTTTCTTTTTTTTATTGAAGTATAGATGATTTACAATGTTGTGTTAGTTTCAGGTATGCAACCAAGTGATTCAGTTATGTATGTGTGTGTGTGTGTGTGTGTGTATGTATATATACATATACATATGTATATATTCCTTTTCAGATTCTTTTGCCTTATAAGTTATTACTAGATATTGAGTATAGTTCTCTGCGAGGCTTCATTATTCTTTAGTCACCTAACCACTCTATTCAACCATTCATTAGCTAAAGATTTATTAAATGCACAGCCTACCCTGTGTGAGGTGCTATGCTAAGTGCAGAGGGCTTTATGGATTTATGCTCATAGGCCTCAGTAGCAGTGGATGTGGTCCAAGCTGCTTGTGAAGCAATTGTTTATTCCCAACATAATTACTTCCATTGCAATTAAACCCCCTTTCCTTTGGCTGATTGTCAGTAGGTGATGTCATCAGTCAAAATGGTCACCAGTTCTGTGTCTGTGACAAGCTATGGCTGGCAGTCTCTTCCAAAGTTTTATAGGGAAGGAAATGTGTTGTATGCACAAGTCTATCCTAATGGGAAGACTGGAGATTATTGGCAGAGAAGAAAGAGTATCAGAAATTGGAGGGCAAGGGCAGTAGAAGGTGAGAAATTTCTCTTGTTTCCTGGGGTTGAAGGTGGGGGAGATGGAGAAGATGCTGCTCAGGGATTTTGGGGATTAGAGGTGAAACATTAGTCAAAGTAGCTGCTTTTACGTACATAGTATATATTTTAAACTTATCGCCATTGAAAGGGAAAATGCTTTGGAGGAATAGCAAAACATAGAATGAAGACATGCCAAAGAAAAAAAATCTGAACATGGTGACTAATTCTTTTCAGATGATTCAGCTTGCAGACTTCACAGGTAGTGGAAATAGTGTGGTAATGCACAACGTCACAGAATGGTAGTCACATCAGCTTTCTTACTCAGGAGGGAAAAATGGACAGGAATCAAAAATCTGATTAATACCTTTTTTTGTTTTTTTAAAGATTTATTTATTTTATTTATTGATTGATTGATTGCTATGTTGGGTCTTCGTTTCTGGGCTAGGGCTTTCTCCAGTTGCGGCAAGCGGGGGCCACTCTTCATCGCGGTGCGCGGGCCTCTCACTATCGTGGCCTCTCTTGTTGCGGAGCACAGGCTCCAGACGCGCAGGCTCAGTAGTTGTGCCTCACAGGCCTAGTTGCTCCATGGCATGTGGGATCTTCCCAGACCAGGGCTCGAACCCGTGTCCCCTGCATTAGCAGGCAGATTCTCAACCACTGCGCCACCAGGGAAGCCCCTGATTAATATCTTAAATATACTTTAATACAAGGACATTTTAGGGGCCACATTTAAAAGATTTTTCTTACTGCTTTACCTCCAGGCCAATGCTATGCTATGCTAACCTTATGGCATAATTATTTTGTTTCATAAATATGTCAGCCTAAGGGATGATTGGAACACATCCTACCTCCCCATTCAATTTTTTATTCCTAAGAATTTAAGCTGATAAATGGAATTTTTACTTTTTACAAGGCATCTTGATTATAAATATATCACAAATCCTAATTATAAATATATCATACTATGAAGAAGCAGAAAATCTCTCTGATATAGAAGCCATCATTTTCTAAATGTGTTCTTGCCATTTTATTTTCAAGAATAAAGAAAAACAGAGATGCAATTAAAGATCATAAGGGTACCAAACTATTATCTTCCTGAAGTGGCAAAGGTATACATGATTCTTTTTTAAAAAATGACTTAGATTCCTATCTCATAATGCTTGGTTGAGGGCTTAAGTCCAATAGCTTATAAGTCTCAAGCTTAAATATTGCTGATGGAAAATGGAACACAAAGGCTAAATTTAGACCTCCCCCAAGTCACCAGCAGAGTCCAGATGGAGGACACTTCTCTCAGCCAGAGGTGCTGAGGAGTAGTAGCACAGTAAGAAAAAACAAACAAAAAAGAAAAGCTCACCCTGTCTTGGTACACTTGCGGCTACTCTTTGTTCATGTATTAGGCAATTTAAATAATATTTTATAAAGATTCTGTTGACTTTTCAAAAAACAGTGAGACCTTGAGGAGTTTTCTCTTGAGAACTAACCTCTGCTAATCCCCACAGCATGAGTGGGTTTGAATTTAGGTTCACTGATTCATGCTTGTTAAAGTGTTTCTCTTCTGAAAGCATTTTTCCTTAGGCATTTTCTATATTCCTAGCTGGGAAGCCAGTTCCATGAGATTAAAAGATTAGAGTCTTTTTCTCTTTGACTTTCTGACTGTGCGTTAAAAAGAATTTGAAAAATATTGTCAATTAAAAGACCATACAGGTAATTTAGAAATATGGAATTTGATTAGCCAATGTTTGTCTTTAACAGTTTATAAAACTGAAATGCTAGTCCTTTTCTTCCCATACTAGACTCATATTAAGGTCACACTGGCCTGATCTGACCATTTGTCCCAGTGTAGTAATGGGTGGCCACCTGCCAAGAAATGATGCCCAGGGCCACAAGTAAACCAGTGCTAAACTTCTAAAATCTCTTAAAAAGAGCATGATTCTAGTGTCAAGAATGAGGTTGAACTTCAGGCGTGGAGGAATGAAGAGATCAGCAAACTCTCTCTCCCTAAAACAACTATAAAGCTAAACAAATTTGACAAAAACAATCATTCTAGTGATCTGGAAATCTACCAAAGCAGTCTGTGAAAGCCAGCAGGTTTGCTGTTGGAGGGGCTGACTTTATTTAGAGTGGAAGGAGGAAGACCGGCAACCAGAAGCAAATGAGAAAAGCCTGCAAATCTCCTAATCTGAGGTTGAAGGCTTTGTTGGGGTGTGAGTGGAATACCAGAGGACTAGACAGCCACGGAAGACCTTGATAAACCTTCCATACATCCCAGGCTGGAAGCTCGTGTACTTGTGAAGTAGACACCTGAGAATGCCCTGCAGAAAGTAAGAACTGGGGCAGACTTGAAAATGGCCTGTATTTGGAATGCACTCCCCAAACCAAACACAGATCCACTAACAGAGAGTAGAAGCCTTATAGACTTGAGGTGTTTGGGCACAATTTGTGAACAATTATTGACTGACCACTAAGCTGTGCAGATACAGGGGTTACCTCTAGGAAACCAGTCTGAAAATGGAATTAAACATTGAAAAAACAAGTCTGAGCAGAGACAGACAGTAACCACACACTACAGGGATGATAGTTTCTGCTGATTAAGTCTAGGCTAGTTAAGAAAAATTAATTTAATTTAATTTAAAGGGAAGTAAAAATTAAAAACCCAGCGAGGAAAAAAAAACCCTCAGGAGGAAAAAAAAAAAAAAAAACATTGGAACCAGAGTTGTATTATATTACCTAAAATGCCCAATTTTCAATTAAAAAATTATGTGACATGCAAAAAAGCGGAAAATATGACCCATACTCAGAGTGGAAAAAAAGCAGTCAATGAAAACAAACTCTGAGAAGCCCTATATAAGTTGGACTTAGCAGACAAAGACTTCAAAGCATCAATTATTAATATGTCCAAAGAACATATTAAGGAACTGACAGAGAATACGCTGACAATGACTCAATATATAGGCACCATTGATAAAGAAGTCAGATCTATTTAAAAATACCAGCTGAAAATTCTAGAGTTGAAAAATACAGTAGCCAAAATGAAATAGTCAATAGATGAGCTCCACAGCAGATTTCAGATGAATGAAAAAAGAATCAGTGAACTTGAAGATGAATCAGTAGTTTATCCAGTCTGAAGAACAGAGAGAAAAAAATTGGAAGGTAAGCTGAACAGTGCCTCAGAGACCTGAGGGCCACCACCAATCATATCAACCAATGTGTAGTGAGGAGTCCCAGTGGAAGAAGAGAAAAAGGGACAGAACAAATACTTGAAAAAATAATGGCTGAAAATTCCCCAAACTTTATGAAAAAATATTTATTAATAGATCTAAGAAGTTCAATGAATCCCAAATAGGGTAAACATAAAAAGATCCTTACCTACATACAACATGGTCAAAATGTTGAAAGCCAAAGAAAAAGAGAACATAGAGAGGAAAACACTCTAATGTCAGGAGCTTAAAAATGGATTAATGATAAAAGCTATATCCAACTTGATCAAGAAACCTGATCAATACCAACAAGACTGATTATTTTAGCAATGTTCTAAGGAGTGAAAATTCTACCAAGAGCTGTATGAGAATCCTAGGAAGGATGCCTTGGTAACCACAGGCATCCTATTCTCCCACAGATGGCAATAATAGAAAAATATCAATTCTGGATGGTCTAAACAGGTAAGAAGAGTATAGCCACACTTTCCCCCATGTTGTTAGAGTTTAATGACCCTGGAAATTGAAAACCTGCATCTAAATGGGTGGATGGAATATGAGAGCAAAGTGTACAGCTGGTTTCAAATAAAAAGAGAAGCTTTGTAATTAACAAAATGCTCAAGGTCAAGTCTGTACCTCCTTGTTCAATATTAACAAGCAAACAAAGAGCAAAGTTCTCTGATTTTTAATACCATGTGTTCAGATTATTTAGTATATTTTGCTCTCCACATGAGCTCACTTTCTGGATAATTGGAAGGTTAAGTAATTGCCTAGAAAAGGTAAACATTTGTTAAAGTCCATCAGAGGAGGCTTAACTTATTTGATTCAACTGCAATAAAGTAGTAGTTTGTATCAGCATAAAATCCTTCTTGGACCTATCGTATGATGTCATGTAGAACTGCCAACACACACTTTTTTGATGTAAGACTTTTTCAATATACTTCATTCCAAATCAGCACCCACGTTGTGATATCATTTTTCCCCTAAACTCTGAATAAATAAATAAATAAAAGTGTGTTGACTTCGATTTATTTGTGTTTTTCTTAGGCACCTGATGACGACAGCTTAGGAAGATTCACTTTCCTGTTGTGATAGAATTAAATGACTAATGACAGGAAGTGGGACATTTTCAATTCTAAACTAACAGACCTAATTCCTTTAGTATTTATGCTCTTATTTTGGGCTCATGATGTGCCACGGAACATGTGTTCCAAAGTATTCTTGCCTGTGTATGTTCTCTATTCTAAAACAGAGTTCTTTCTCTGTGAGCAAGAACAGTACATTCTCCACACTCCCTTTCTGTGCTTTTTGAATGTGTTTTATAAGCACTGCTGACTGACTAGCTGAAAAGAGATGGGGAGGAATGTAGGTGTAGAATTTGACCCAGATCTAGAAAATGGAAGGATTTTGAATGAAAATGCAATGAAGTGGGATAGTGGAGTTAGTGATATCAGGCACTGAAAACAGCATGCCCAAACAGATACCAGAAGGAAAGCAGACAGGTTACCTAGGGGGTCAGCAGCCCGACTAATCCATCAGAGAGTGGGGTACACGAAAAGACCCGGAAATTATACAGTAGAAAATGTGGTTCTCACCATTTACCTGAGGAAAAACTTGAAGCACGAAAGACTTAGTTTTGTATGTTTTAGGACCTAAGTGGAATTAATCAGCATCTTTCAGGAGGTGAGTTCTATTTCCTATGTTGCATTTCAAGGATACGTGGTCTTCCAGAGCAGGCAAAGGGATGGATTTTCCTGACATTATTAGGTGAGATGATCCATAAGGACTCTCTAAAAGCTCACATGTCCTCCTCTTATATCAGGTTTTAAAAAATGATTTTAATTGTTATTATGAGTTTTATATACTATTCTGCACAAGGTTACTCTCCTTTCTTCAGTATTGTCCCATCAATAAGTTATTTTTCCTAAATCATTCTTATTGCCCTTCAGTCTCATGAAAACCTTTACATAAATCTAAAGGAAAATACTGGGATTTTCAAAAACAGTTTTCAGCATATGTTCTCTATTTGGACCCCAATGCCCTTTCCTGACTCCACCCACACTTGTCTTCTTACTTTTGGAAAATTTCTTAGGAAAAGGAATGCCAGACTTTCCTGACTGCTCTTACCCACAGCAAGCTTTCCCTAATTTCAAATGTCCTTGGCTCCAATGTCTGTAACTCTACCACACTGACTCTGCTTTCCTTGTGGGCTGCTGGGTAATTATTCTCCAAATGTTTCAGGGACATCCTTTCAGTCTCCCATTGTGTCCATGTTCCTCAAGGGCAAGGACTGTGTCCTCCACTTCTTATGTGTATCCAATGTAATCTCATATGGTTTCAACATGATTATTAAACAAGTGCACCAACAAGGGAAAAGCATCTATAATTTTCTACATATTCAGAAACATGGACTATATTGTATTAACTTTTACCTCTATTCTTCTCATCAGATTTAAGTAGATTTTCCATTATTAAATGAATGCAGCAAAGTCAATTTCAGAGAACATTTTCTTCTAAAAGCAAATTATTAATATTTCATAAATCTTACAGATATTTCCATAGAGTAGGTCAAGAATATACTACCTATTAAGGTAAGCTATAGGTAAATAAAATTATATGCTTCTTCTCAAGTTATTAACCATCATAAATATTAAAATATTAATATAAAATTCAACATAATATGAAAATATAGCATTGAATATATTGTAAATTTAAAATAACATGAAAAATACTGAACTCATCTTAAGGCTCAGGATCCCAGAATCTAGCTTTACTCTTTGCCCCCAAGACACTACTCCAACTAAAACAGAATTTTGCACACCTGAAATTTATCTTTCAGCTGCTACTTTCTGCTACATTTTAAAAAGTGAAGTTGGGTGTTTTCCATCAGAGAACTGGAGCAAGCAAAGTCAAAGATATCGCCTGTGATCTTTCATCATAACTAGTAGAAAAGAATAATCCTTATGTAATTTTTGAAACATTTACGTTATAGAATATATAAAATAATGTTTACTGCAGCCCCCCCCCTTTGGAGCTGAGTATTTTCCTCCCCAATTTGCCTCTCACTCAGTCAATTCATCTTTCAGCTGGGCCTTCTTGAAGAAACAAAACATTAATTGGACTTGCCGTTGTGTCTTGGGCTATTTTGGTGACAATTTTCTGTGACAGGGAAAAAGAGTTGCTAATTCATTGCTTCAGGAAATGAAAGCCTAATAGCCTCACATCTGGTAAATTATGCCCTTCCTGCTTCTTGAGGCAGCAGCAGTACACGCAGCATTATTTGGAATTAAGAAAAAGCAGTGAAGGAAATCAATTTTTACATTTGCGGTGGACTCAAAAAAAAAAACTGATTTAAATGCCAAGAACATTTTCTTTATAAAAGCATCCATTGTCTAAGACATAGAATTGAGCCAGCCAGAGGATAAATTTAGCAAAAACCCTTCCAGTATCATAATGAAAACTCTGAGAGGTTGCTGTGGACTTACAGCACACGGCATAGCTTCTTGCCCCAGGGGGTGGGGCCATGTGTAAATTACCATATTTGCACAAACGTACTGATACAGTCTTCAAGGCCTCGGAGGGAAATGACAAATAAAGACTGGTTTTGTTCTGAGTGAGGGTCATGTTGCGTATTGGATGGGAAAGTCAGTTCAGCCTCACGTTTCCGTAACACCTAGACAGATCAGTTTGCAAAAGAAGTAAAGACGGCAAGGAATATGGAAGGCAATGCCCCAGAGGACATATCCAGGACATAGCAGCCTTCACTGTGAAGAATTACAAGTGCTCAGGTAGAGAAACTGAGATGTCGCACCTCACTTATTGTCCTGATGGTGGGGTTGGTGGTGAATGGCTTTTAGCCCATCAATACCAAGTCGCACCGTGGACTTGTGAAATGACTATCATATTTGTTCCTGTCTAGCTCCCCAGGGAAAATGAACTCTGATAACCAGGCAAATTGGAGGACTTCAGGTGGTACATATAAAAGGTCTGGTTAAAATAAATCTAACATCTGAGAAGGGCATTGGTCCTTGGAGGCAGAGGCTCTTTCTACCCTGGCAGAACAGTGACAGCACAGCACAGCCTAAGACTTCCTTCCCCCTAATCCTCTGTAATCCCCAATTGGAACAATTAATTTTACAAGGGAGTCAAGCTCCTTTTCTCTGGTATTTCTATCGAGAGCTTTATGAGGTGGATGTGTGTCCATTATGATACATTTTGACAGCTCCTTTCACCTACTGTTGAGAATATTCATTGACTTTGGTCAGTACATTTTGGTGTTGTAAATGGAGTGTAGCTGCAGTGTTCCCTTGATCACAGATCACAGAAAACAGCATGTGCTTAGAGAGGGAGGGAGAAAGGGAGAGTAAGGCTGCGGATGTAGAAATCATTCCACTTGTCTAAACCTGGGCTTTGTTCCATACAGCTGACGTAGACAGGAAATGAGGTGAGAAGCACAGTGGGTTCAAGTCAGGATGTCACCCTAGGATCAGCAATTCCAGTCAGAACTAAGAGATTTAGGAGAAGCACAGGCCTTTAGGCTCAGAAACTGCAAAACAAAAGAACAGAGCCTCATACACTTGCTGTATCTGATGTGATTCCTCAGTTGCTTAACTGTTAACTCACTAAATGACTCATGTTCAGATGACTGTGCACTTGAAGGCATTTAACAAAATGGTTTCAGTAATCGATATATTTTATCTAACCTCATCTTTTAAAACTAGAAAGTTATCACCATGTTTTTAAAAAAAATATTTTAGCAAAGCTTTGAAAATTAATTCAATTCACTGGCCTATATCCAGGAACAAATTTAGGGACTTTGAATAAGTTAAAGTCTTCCAGTTCTACTATTTTCAAGAAAAAAAAAAAAATATATATATATATAGTTTTGGAGAAGATGTGAGAAGGCAGAAAGATGCAACATATATAGCATGAAACATTATCCCCCCAAAGTTTAAATCTGTGATAACAATTTTTCAAATTGTTTTCACATTTATTATCTCATTTTATCTTCCCAGCAACCTTATGATTTTACAGGTGCCAACACCCCCCTTTTGCACATAAGGAAATAGAGGCCTGGGTTGCGTGAGTCATTTTGCCAAGACTGCTAAGAAAGTAGAACTAGAACAGAGCCTAACCCTAGGCTCTTTTGCATAAACTACATTGCTTCCAGGTCTCACCTGTTTGAAGGAGAACCAGTCTCTTTTTGTCCAAGGGACTCCTAATGTGTCCTAGTCATCTGAAGTGGTAGGAAGGGAGAGGAAAAAAAAGTGTCAGGCCTGTTCAAAGCACTTTTATATGTAACAATTCATTTAATCATCACAACAAACTTATAACGTATGTAGTATTGCTTGTGGTATTTTACAGATGAGAAAATGATGCTCAAGGAGGATAAGGAATTTGCCCAAGTTCACACAGCTCCAAAGTGACAGAGCTGGGGTTTTAACTCAGGGACGCTTGCACTTGAGTCAGTGCTCTTACCCACCAAACTTTATTAGCTTTCTAAATTCAGTCCAACTCCTTTTTATCTCCCTTGATATTGAGCACAATCTTCACCACTTGAAAAACACTTAATAAGTGATTTATGGATTGGGAAAGAAAGGATGATACCCTTTTGTCTACTTGCCTCTGGACCTGGGGCTGGGCTTTCCAAACTCTGCATTATTGATGTTGGAGGCCTTTCTGTGCCTTGTAACAGGTTTAGCAGCACCCTTGGCCTCTACCTACTATATGCCAGTAAGTGTGCTCCAATGTGATTATCAAAAATGTCTCCAGATATTGCCAAATATCCAAGGTGGGTAAGGGTGATGTTCCAATCACTCCCCAGATTGAGAAGTCCTGGCCAAGGGCATAAAAAGGAGGTACAGTCTTGAAGGGGAATATGGCTGATTGGGCCTTTCCAGGAATCCCATTTCAAGAATGCTCCCACTTGACTACCTTTTCTCAATACAGCCTTGGAAAGAGAATGGAGGGCCTTGTGCATCTTTGCCTTCTCTCCCAGCAGCTGGGAGATAGTGCCTGTTGAGATGACATCCTTGAATCTAGGCAATATTCCAACTGCATTAGGGAGAGGATGGTGGGTGGTTCAGGGATCTCTGACGGAGAAAGGATTTAATGGTGGTGCTGATGCTCCTATCTGACCACATGCCTGTACCTGTAGCATCTTCCTGAAAAGAAAGGAATGAGGCTCACTGTGCAGTAACAGATCTGATGCCCAGGTGAACTGAGACTCCTCCCCCAGTTAGGAGTTGCCTTTGAGATGATGTTGCTTTGACGTAGCTCTAAGTGGTGTTGGATGGAGAAAACCCAGAACCTGCTTAGCTTTCAGCATGGGAGACATTTGTGTGTTTTCTGAGTCATCTGACACACAGAATGTAGGGCTTTCCTAATGGATAAGGAAACCGGATGTACTCGTTTATAATAACAATGAGGTCATTGGAAGACCCATAAAACTAAAGTTTGTTATCCAAGTTCAGATCTAGTTTGTTATTCAAGTAATGATTCCAAGCGTATTTAACAAGCCAGTTTTGACAAGTTGAATTTCTTTATAGGATGTTTAATTGTGGCATAGCCATCCTATCATAAACAGTATTTCCAACTGTGTAGAGAAAACCAAAGTCAAGAGAATTTTTCACTGTGCGATTTATATTTCCTTTCAATGAAGACTTTCTAAGTCAAAGTTTCATCAGTTATGTCAGAAAAGACTCCCAAATCGCCATAGACATTTATAAAAATCGCATCAGATAAAGCAAAAAAAAATAAGAGAGAAGAAATTACAGATAGGCTTGCACTTTTAAGAGAGCTCAAGATATTTGAAAATCTGATTACAAATGTACCAAACATCTTAAATTCTTTCCCTGAGGTGAAGTGGCAGAATAGAATAAAAACTACTGAGACAGATGATTCCCAAGGAGAGTCACCAACAATTTTTAAAAAGTTTACAAATGGATGTTATTTTCATCATTCACTACTGCAATATGGTATTCCATACTGTGGGCTTCAGAGATGTTCAGACAGTTGTTCAAACCCTCTGGACCTTCTCTGACCCTCATAACTTCCCTGAGCCTCATTTCCATATGTAAACGTGTAGATAATATCTATTACATAAAGCTTTTTGATGCTTCAAAAAGGATATTTTAAAATTTAGCAAACTACCTCAACTAGGCACTCAAAAGATAGATGCTATTATCATATTATTATCCCTAATATCCTTGACAACTCACTTAGACAAGTGAATATCTGTTTTTCCAGGATTTGAAGCTCTATTTTTATTCGTCCTGTCAAACCACAACTTCGCCTATTTTTTTGAGATGTATACACATCTCAAAAGATGACTAGTTTTTTCACAGTTATTGGAATCACATTAATGAGTTGTTTATTACTACTTTACTGAACAATGCATATGTTTAATTTGAGAAAAGCACACAAATTGATTTCCATAGCATCAAAATACAAATAATTGCTGAACACAATCCATTCTCATATCCATCAATTTCTCGCCAACTTGATAAAACTTGTCTACCATTTTGAGGACTCAGTGCAAAGAAACTCTAACAGTTAAAAAAGGAAAATAGTAAAGAAGTGAATGAGGCTTTATTAATTAATTTTAGGGAATTACCCAGGGTGGTTGAGAGGACATTCCACTGGGATCTCCTTGATCAGGATGGGGCTGGCAGTTTGACTCATAGGATGTTATACAAAAAGCATGTGCAACATCTTTTCCTTTCAGCATGAACTAGCATATAGACCAAGGCTTTTAATACCTTATGCCCTCCTCCCACTTTGCTATACAACCCCAGTCCCGTGTCAGTAAAAAAAAATAAATAAAAGAGAGAAGAAAAGGTAATCAGTAGCTCATAAAAATAAAGAGAGCTGGTAAAAAAGACAACAGTGGATAAAAGATTTTGATGCAATTTAAAAAACTGGAAAACAATAGTGAAAACAGAGAGATAATATAAAACCTAAACATCTGTTATCAGGGAAATGACAAGAATTGAGCTAATTCACCCTGCAGAACCCCAGAAAACTCAGAACTTGGAGGATCTAGGTTCAACAGAAGGTGGAATTCACGGGATGTTGGATCCAAGTGTCCAAGTCTCTGCCCGCACTCCATACAACCATGTACCTTCAATAATACCACCCTCCCCCCCAACACACACACACACACACACACACACACACACACACACACACACACACACAAGGATGAACAGATGGGACCAAAGGAAGTTTATTCTCTGGAGAAATGAAAGAGGAGAGGCTCTTAACGTGGAGTACCAGGAAAAATGGAGGGCGGGGAACTTCTCCCCTCAGCTTCTCATTCTCTACCTGCTTCCAGGGGAACACGGTCAAACTTATGCTGCTCTGTCCACTCCTACGCTCTTGCTCCATCCCTGGCAGAAATTAGATTTTTTTTCTGAGCGGCTGCAGGAAAAAAGTCTCTAGATAAACATCTAAGGCTCCTCCATGGAAAGGGTAGGTCATTCCCCCCACAAGGACCCTACAGCGGCCCTGCCAGTCACCACCCCTGCCCACGCATACGGTAGTTCCAGTGGTTTCGGCAGCTCAGTCTTAGATGTAAACGAACAGACAGGAGTCAGAGACATTTGAGGAAAATGTGCACCATGGAGACCAAAACCAACAGAACAAATAAAAAAACAAACAGACAAAGAAGATCTAGATGGATCAGAGTGAATGTAGAAATAAGAAGCAAACCTTAAAAAAGTTAAAGTATGTCTTCAAAAATATGCACAAAAACAGTGAGTCCATAATATAGATACAGATCATTATGAAAAGGGATCAGAGAATAAGAAATAATTCCTATCCATTAAAAGTTTTTAAAAAACTGAAATTAAAATAATTAAATAGAAATTTGTAAGATAAGGTCAAGAAACTCTCAAAAATAGAACAAACAGAAAAAGAAAAGGGAAATGGAAGGGAAAAGGTAAGGGAAATTAAAGAATCATTCTCCAGAATTCAGCAGCTAACAACTAGGAATTCCAGAATGAGAGGAGAGAAAATGAAGAGGTGATATAATTAAAGAAGTAATTTTTTAAGTTTCCAGAACTGAAAGTTATGTGTCTCCCTATTGAAAGGGCACATACCCCAAGTAGGGCATGGTAAAACTGAGGACACGTGAGATCAAGAAGAATCCCAGAAGCTTCCGAAGGAGCTGGCGGGGGTCGGGGGAACCCAGTCAAATATACAGGAATGGTTTTGAGTTTCTTAACAGCAACTGGATCTTAGAAGACAGTGGAACAAAGCCTGAAAAATTCTGAGTGACCGTGATTTTCAACTTAAAATTCTATTTCCTTCCACACTATCAATTAATCATAAAGATAAAACATTTGCTGTTTTAAATTTTGTCATGCAGGGTAAGTTTTTTTAAAAAGTCCCCTTTATATTCTTTCATAACAGCTTCTGCTAAGAAGATGCAGAAATTGTTACCGAACACAGGAAAGAGGTTGTGGGAAGTCCCATGATTACTGCAGAGTGGCTCTAGAAAATGAGTTGCCTGTAAAAGAATGAGAGGAAGTGGGGCTCCAAGAAAGAGGTGAGTGGGAGACAGATGGGACTGATCTGTTAGAGTGAATAGATTATTGATAGGCCTGTGGCAGAGATGTTGGGATGTTTGGGAAATAATACTAGGTAGTGCAGAGTGAGTAATTCGTCCAATGTTACCTGTCTGGTAAATGACAGAGCTGGGATTATAACTCAGGCAGTTCGGTTCCAGAGTCAGTGCTCTTAACCAGCGTGACCTCACAAGGAAGTGATGATGGTGCATTTCTCTTTGCCATGTCATTTGTGGTGTAACTCTAACTATTGATATGATATAAATCCTGGCATAACTTGGTTGAGAGAGACTGTTGAGCGGGGTTAGGACAGAGATCGAAATCCATACCTAAAATTAGCAAGAGAAAAACAGCAGTACCTACAAATTATTTAAACACATGGAGTTAAAGGCAGACGAGAAACAAATCTGTTGAGGGTATTTGCCTGAGTAGGACTCAGGTGTGGAAAGAGAAAGTGAAAAAAATCCATTTTTTACCATCAGCTGTCCAGTGCTATTTGAGTTCTAAATTCTACACCTTTTATTCTAGTTAAAATAAAAGTAATGGTACAATTGTTCAAAATCAAAACACAACTTTAAAAAAAATAACTTTTGTAGTGATTGACAGTTACCTTTCTGGCCTTTGGGCAGGGGAGAGGCAAAAATGTTTACTAGGAACTATAGGACAGTTTAACTGTGAAATTACCTTGCATATTCCTGTACATTTTCAACTAAAATTTTATCTTGCTGCATTTGTGTTCTGTGGGTAGCACCTTACTCATTGAATACCAGGAGTCAAGATCAATTTTATGTCATTCATAATGTCAGAAGAGCAAGGATACAGTGGGAAACACACATGCTCTTTTCTTGGGCACTAGTCAGGAGACAGAGACTCAGAATCAAATTGCTCTCCTGGTTACGAGATTAGATGACCCCGAGGGACCACTCTGCCCCTTTCATCCTATTCACAAGAATGAATAATAAAAGCAAAAATTATGCATGTACTAAATACGTGTCCAGCACTGTTCTTAATGCTATTTATATAGTAACATTTAATTTTACAATATCTCCATGAGGTAGGGACTACTTGTATTATCTCCATTTCACAGATGAAGAAACTAATATCAAGGAGACATTGAAGACCTTGCCTTGGCCCATAGCTGATACAGAAGGGAGTGTGTGTTGGAATCCAGACTGTTTGGTCTGGATTGGAAACCAGACAACATGGTTGCTGGATGTATTCAGCAAGAAAAAGGAACGGAGTACTAACACCTGCTAGTAAACCTCAAAACCATTATACAAAGTAAAAGAAGCCAGACACAAAAAGCCGAATATTATATTATTCTACTTATGTGAAATATCAAGAATAGGCAAGTCCATGGGCACAGAAGGTAGATTGGTGATTTGCAGGGGCTGGAGAGAGAGGGGAATGGGAGAGACTACTTATGGGGTAAGGGTTTGCTTTTGGGGTGAGAAACTGTTTTGGAGCTAGAGCTGGTCATTGCACAACATTGTGAGTGAAAATACTAAATACCACTGAATTACACACTTTAAATGGTCAATTTTATGTTACATGGATTTCATTTCTCTCTCTTTCTCTCAAGATAGAGATGATAGATAGATAGATAGATAGATAGATAGATGATAGGTAGATAGACAGACAGACATAGATAGACACACTCATACAACCAACCAGCACAGTGCACTTGGAAGACTACAATTCCCACAAATAGCCAGGTAGCTGAAGCTTACTGGGGCCAGATATCCACTGGGGATTCAACCACCAGGGTGTCTATACTGCAGCCAGGGGTGTTGTCTCCTGCACTGGGGAGCCAGGAAAGGGGGCTGGTAGAGGAGAACTGCAGTAGGCTGGCTAGTGGCCTCCCCTGAAGTGACAAACTGGGGATCCTGGGACCTGGAGATCATTCAAAGAGCTAGAGGAAGGAGTTGTATGCAAATAGTCAATGAAATATTTTATATTTTCACAACAAGCATAACACTAGCTGAATTTCAGCTCTGATTAGAACCGAAATCAGTTTATACTTTTGAACCAAGCAACATACCCTCCTTGCTCACGTGATAGGTCAACAATCACAATTTCATAACGATGGCTATTATGAAATTGTGATTGTTGACCTATCACGTGAGCAAGGAGGATATGTTGCTTGGGGGGCTAAGTCAATGTCCCTAGGAAAAAAATCAAAGGTGTTTTTGCTTAAAAATTCCTTTTCTCTAAAGTTTGCAGCTTCCTTCTGCACAATGCACTGTACCTAACTGAGGAGTAGCTCTTGCCTGAGTGAAAACAGAAGCTGCCAGGCCTCTTCCAGCAGAGCCTGGGACCATATGGCCTCTGCTGCATTCTACTGGTCAGAACAAGTCATGTGACACCCCTCCTATCAGGAAGAGGAGCTCAATCGTGAATTCTGAAAAACATGCTTTACTTTCTCTGCTCAGCCAAATTCCAGCTCCAGGAAAACAGTTAATACTCTTCTCCAAAGAGTTTTGCCTGCCCTCCGCGTGGTAACAGTTCTGGCTACTCATCTGGATTTTCGTGGCCCACCACCTCTGCTTTGTACACTTCCCAGTAGCAGTTTTCTTCCACTTTTTTTTCTATTCACCTTGTTTATTGAATAAATCTGAAAAAGAATTAAATTTAGGAGATGGTGAGGAAGGAGGACACAAAATGAGAGCAAAACACACAGTATCATCTTTTCAGCTGAATGGCAGGATGTAACAGCAGAACATATCCACTGTGCATTTGTTCAGCAAGGCTATTTCATCATTGTGCTCTCTGAGGTATGAGGTTTGGATCTGTGACCTTGGAATTTCTATAGAGATGCTGTTGGCCTCACCTTTTGTACTTGTGGACACCACAACAATCCTTTCTTTCTCGTGGATGCAGGGATAGAAAAGAGGAAGAATGACAAAGGCTTGCTTCCCAGACCTCCCAGTCTCCCCTAGATGTAAATAATTTAACTATTTTAACAGAGAGTTAACCAATCCACAGAATATTTTTTTAGGATGATATCCATTGGTACCCCCATGCTACACAGATGCCAGTGCAGTTGGTTCCTGGAGAAGATTTTAAGAATTACATTCATTTTAATTGGTGAGACTTTTAGTAGAATTAAGCTTTCAAATCAACCTATGCTTTTCAAATACTTCATTTGTTGTTCAGTGCCATGAGGCATGGTCTCATTTAAATCATTTTGCTTGAGTTGGGTCAGAAAATGTTAATGAGTCTCCAACAAAACGAGTCTGGGTGATAAACTTAGGCTGTTTTCTTTTGAGGGAGGGCATACAAGACTGTGCTGGCATGCATTATCTTTTGGTTTTCTTTGGCTGTTTGAACCCTTTTTTGGAGGTACAGGACCTGGGGTGTGTGTAATTGAGATATATTTCTGAGGGCACAAGGTTAGAGAGAAGAAGGAGGTGGCAAAGAAAAATTCGATCAGTATCAGAGTACATGCTTCATGCTGAAGCCTGATAATTACTTACTCTGACCACCGCCCAATCACAGTGATCTGAGAACCAAGAAAGCCTCCGAGAGGTATGCTGAGATCACATGAGGTGATGCATGTGAAATTATTTTGTAAATTGCAGAGCATAGTATATAGTGCTGTGAATTGTCAAGCGACATATATTTGTATTCTTACCATACATTGCAGGCTCTGTGGAAAGATTATATTAGGTACTATGGGAAGAGAAACAAAATAGTTGTACAAATGATGTTACCTGACGAAAGTGAAAGTTCGTGTGCCCCACCCACAGTGAGGCCAAACAATACCGAAACTTCGGAGTTTGGAGCAGAAAAAGGTTTATTGCAGGGCCATGCAAAGAGACAGGTGGCTCGTGCCCAAAAAGTCCCAACTCCTCAAAGGGTTGCAGCAAAGCACTTTTAAAGGCAAGGTGAGGGAGGGGCATGGTTAGTTGCAAACTTCTTGGTGTAGAAATCCTTTTTTATTGCAGCTGTCCACGTAGGTCAGGTCACAATGTTCCTGTAAACCTCCAACAAAACAAATGCTATTCTCTGTTCTGCAAATTTTTATCTCTATATGAATGGATTCTTAAAGGTCAGAGCCCTGAGAATAGGCTATCCTGTATATTTCAGGCTATAGGCAACATTCTTTTACAAAAGTGCAGAGCCAGCATGACTACAGGCAACAAAGCACAAAGGTTAAAGCAAACGGAACAGATCTAATACGGAGTCAGATTTGTTCTTCCCTATTACAATGACATGGCACAACAGAGCCCCAGACATGCCCAATTGTTATTTATTTGTTTATTTTTTGGAGCATCATTATCAAGACACCACACTTGACAATTCTGATGAGTTCTAGCAAGAAAGTCAAGGTGACCTGTCATTTCCTGTAGGTAGGCATCTCTCAGCCATCTGGCATTAACAAGGCAGAGCCAAGTTTATCTTCAGTGCTCACTAAACCAAAGGGTTGTCTGGGCATGGAAGATTTTGCATGACTGGGATTAGTCACAAGATACTACTTCTCATTTGATTAAAGAACAGTTGATGAATAGACATGTTTCTCTGAAGTGAAATAGGGTGACCAAGTGGCTCTAGAATCAGGGAGATTTTCTTGGCTTTAAACCCAAGTTTGGTCACTTAATTGTGTCATCTTGGGAATGTTAACTTCTCTGAACTGCCGTTTCTTCATTTGTAAAATGAGGATGATATGAGTTATTGTGAGCATTAAGGAAAACAATGCACCTGAAAGCTCTTGACAGTACCAGGAGCTCAAAAGAGAAAAATAAAACCAGCTGAACAAATCTAGGCCCAGGATTGAGCGTGATTCTTTACTTGAACCAAAGGCTGTTCACTCAACACAATTCTTCTTTCTGACTACTCCTACATTCTACAGCCCATTGGCGTATAGATTTTTATGCACGTGATATGCTATTTTCTTGAACTAGCCTTCTTGCCATGTTTTCTCTGCTATTAATCTGTCAGATCCTTAAGCACAAGGACGGTGAATTCTATTTCTTTTATATTCTCTTCCTATAGCGTGTTTCTAGAGCTTACAACTTACCTGTGACCATACCTGCATGAGTTATCTTTGTACTTTCCATAGCACCTTGCCTGTGGTAGGTACTCATAAAGTTTTGCTGGATTTGCTCTACTCACAGAGCACTATAGTGTAGAAGTTAAGGCCATAGTCTAAGGTAGCAGAAAACCTGACATCAAATCCCACATCTGCTACTTACTGGCTGTAAAACCTCAGTCGAGTTGCTTAATATCCTTTTCTTTGGTTCCTTATCTGTAATATGGGGAATTAATAGCACCTACTTCATACAGTTTACAGTAAGTAAACTTGTATAACGTGTTTAAAATAGTACTTGGCACATAGTAGTAAATGCTAGATTCCTTTACTTTATATATAATTTAATATGATATGATTGGTGTCAGAAAAAAAGAAATAAGAAAAGGAAAATACATATTTAATAAATTCTTAGTACCTTATATAATACAAGACCAAATTATCTCTAATCCAGATATTGTCATTTTGTGTTTCAGTCTTCTGAGCTCTATTAGATGTGGAGGAAAATATTTATCTCTGTTTTGTTTTCTGGATGATTTGGATGTACAATAGTAAACAGTAGACAGATATGTGAAAATAAGTGCCAGCTCTCAATCTTCTCTACATCCTACGTCCTTTATTCTGTTGGGAACATTTATCTTTTGACTTCCCTAATGATTCTTCTCTTAGAATAATGTTTACCATGTTTCATCGTTGAAGCATTAATGCATCTTTTCCCTAATCAGGTTTCACCGGGTCCTGACCCTTGGTGGGAATGGAGGTGGTGATAATTAAGTATATGTCACCAATTCATCTTACTTCAACTGAAAGATAAGATCTCTCCTCCAGTCCTTACTTCTCTATTTACGTTCCAAGTTAAGCCAAGCTTTTTTTTTTTAATATAGTTTTGTATAGATGATAAACTGAAATGATCTATTGCAGGATTACAAATTTTCTCACACTCCATTGTTATGCACAGGGAAAAATGTAGCTTCTTTGTTTCATGGCAAAATGATCTCATTGTCATCAAAAGGCTCTACCTACTGGTAACAGGGTTGGAGAGTAAAGCCAAAAAACAAAGTTTACTTCTTTTTTTCCAGGACTGGTTATAGTAATAACTGAAATGGTCAACATATGCCAGGCAGTTTATGAACACATTTCTTCCGGTCTCCTTGCTGTTTATCAGATGCTGCCTTGGCCTGTGGCGGAGGCCCACGTGGGCTCAGGAACTGGCCTCTTGCCCCTTCGGTACTGCAGCAATGCCCTTCTCTCTCCTAACACCACCTTGCACTGCTGCTCTCTGATCCCCAAGTCTGAATTAATTAGGGCCCAGCTGTCCCCGCACTGACCTCCACACCTCTCCTGGGAGTGTGGACCCCCTGAGGTCACAGCATGACTCCAGTTTGGTCCCCAGACCAGAGAATCTACCCAGAAGTCTTCCACCACAGAATGTTTTCCACCAACCATTGTAATCCCCTCTGGTAATCTCAGATTCTCAGCAATGTTGCATTCCCCAGTGGGAATGAGTAGGAATTGCTGAGTCCTACCCACCCTACCTGGGAGCCAATCAAGAGGTTTAGAAAAAGCTAAAGAGCTCACTCTTTGCCTGGATGAGCAATGTCTTGGGCACTGACGCTCCCTCCTCTGCTGGCGCCCTGTGAGCCTGCAGGGAACTCTTGTATCAGAGCCCCCAGCCTGAAATTTGGACTGAGACCCTTCTGTCCTCTTCATTTCCCCATCACAGCTTGTCTTTTACACCTTCTCAACTCTCTTCTAGCTGCATCCAGCTAGATTTAAAAACTGATTGCATCCTTAGGATATTCACAGAGCACTTTAAATGTGCTGCATACTATGCCAGACACTGTGGTTACAACATAAACATGACACATCCTCTGCTCCTCATCTTCTGGGAGGGGGCACTTAAGGGAGTTATTATAGAAATATGTGTTTTGTGTCAGTGTACTGAGAGAGAGGCAAGGATTCCTGGTCACTTATAAAAAGACGATTGACCTAGATTGGCAGATGGGGCTTCAGAGGAGGCTTCCTGGAATAAGAGTCACCCAATCTTCTTTGACTCCACCCAAAAGGCCTGGGCTGCTAATGTCTTACTAATATCCTAGTGGGTCCACTGCATCGGGACCTCTTGGGGACTCTGCCATCTTGGAGCTCTGGCTCCAAATAATTTCCATATGGTACCTAAGAGAGGACTTAAGTCCTTTGCCTCTATTTCTTTCTTGGAATATAAAAAAATCAATCTCCTAGTTTACATCTGGAATAGGACAGCTCATAGGAGACATGCTCCTTTAGGACATTCTGAACACTTAGTCAGCAGAGGAGCCAACAATGAGAACAGCTGTTCTCCACAGAGTTTTAACATTTCTGGTCTGAGCAAACTATGTAAAAGCTGAACAGAAACAAACAAACAAACAAAAAAAAAAAAGAGGAAGTGGGAGAGACAGTAAAAATGAAATGGTATAGGGTATTTCCCCCAAGTAATGGGTTCGTTATGACATTATATAGAAGAGATTCGAATAAAACAATCCTGTTATCCAAACTTGCAATTTAATTATTACACCTCTGGCTCACAGTTGAAAATATAGTCTCTCTTTCCCCATCTCTCTTCACTCCCCCCAATTCTGCAATTCAGGGCAATCATATCATTGGGGTCATTGCTTTCCTCAACTGTCACAGTTTTTGTTATTTTATTTAAATTTGGAATCAGGAAATTCACATTGAAATAAAACATCTTGTTTCCTATGGCTGAAAGCCAGAAAGAACTTGTCTTGGGAAGGCTGATTACAAAGCACAAAATTGTGCTTGTGTATGTCTTTCCTACTTGATTTCACCAAATGATTAGTAGCTGATTATGACCAAGCCACTAGATGTGTGCATATATAGAAACTAATAGCGTGGGTATTGTAATAGATAATTTATCCAGAATAAAATTATTATCTATTAAAGCAGCTTGCATTTCAAATATGGCAGCTGAGGTTAATAAGAACCTGAGGTTCAAAGTAGAGAAAAATTGCCCTTGGATAAGAAGATGAACACTTGCCTTGCATTGCAGAAGTTACAACCTCTGTCCTGCCCTCCATGTGCCTTCAGTGTCTGTGTGTCACATGCCCAGCACAGAGCAGTGTGCTCTATGACACTGATTCTTGGAAAAATACCCAAACTACAGGCTATCCCCAAAGCAGCTTAACTATTTCCTCATTATCATCTTCTTGAGGCCAACATTGAAATGGAGTATTTTCTGGAGAGGGTTAATCAAGAGACATTTCATAAAAGAGGAAAATTTTCACAAACTATTTGATAAGAGGGAGATGTCCTAAGATTTAGCTATTTATGTCTATAGTAATATAGTATATGTTTATGTCTACTGTGAAGATATCCCAAGGAGAGCAAGCATGTCACATCTCTCTGGAAGGATGACTTCTTTTCTCCCATTCACCCAGACTTGAAGTCTCTATGACTCCTACTTTTCCCTGGCTTCACTTGTTCAATTAGCCAAAAATTCTTGTGGATTTTTTTTTAACACAAAATATCACTTGTGTCTGGCACTCTTGTTCTATTCCATTCTGTCCACAGATGCCTGATTGATTTTCTTAAAATACTATTTACATCATGTCAACCTTCTGTTCTTCTCAAGAAGAGAGCAAGAAAGAAGCTCCTGACCCTGGCATCTGAGAAGCAGCCTGGGGACAACCCTCATTACTGACCTCTAATAACGACATGAACCTCCTGCTCTTGTCCTTGTTCCCCAAGTATACTTTTATTTCTTTCTATTACTCCTTGTGCCTGAAGCATCTAATCTTCGTCTTTCAAAATCTACCCTTCCTTCATATTTGGCTCAGATTAGCTGTGATGAGTCTTCTACTGCACGGCTTGGTAGCTAAGCACACAGGTTTTGGAGTTAAGTCTTCTTACAGCTCAGATTCCTGGGTCACAATGAGAATTATTGCAAGTTGTGTTTGGGATCGATGTATTTGGGGGAGGGAAAGAGGTAATATTGTGCAGAGGGAGAAGTTGAACTGCAGCACCATTGCCGCAGAGGCTTTGGCCAATCCTGGGAGGTCTGGAGGTGGGATGATCCTCTCAGGATTTTCCAACGGAGACCAATTTGTACCCTACTCCCCCCACTAGGCTAAACCTTGGGGGAGGCAGCTTCTTTCAGCCAAAGACAATTCCTAGAGAGACCAGGAATCATGAGTAGTCAACACTCCTTCCCTGCTCTTGGGGGATGAGTGCCTCCCTTGGTCCCAAAAGAAGCTCTGAGTAGCAAACCACAGCATCCACTACAGACCTGGTGAGTACACACTGGCCTTCCCACTTCTAGCTGTGTGATTGCAGATAAGTTTCTTAACTTTTCTATGCCTCTGTAGCTTATTTCAAAACAGTGGAGGAAACAGCAACTTCTCTTTTTTTCCTAAGGATTATATGAGCTAATCCATGAAATGCAAGACTCAAAGAAAGAGCTCAAAAATGATTTATAATATTTATCATCACTGCTACTAGACACTTAACATAGGCTGCATTATATTGTCATTAAAAATTTCATTATGGCCCACTGCACAGTTGTTCATAACACATAACCACTGAGAGCCATTGAACTAGTCTATAAAATCTCTAAGGGCAGAGATTGTATCTTTTGATCTTTGTACCATCCCCCTCCTCCCACACAAGTTCATTGTGAATGTGCTTGATTTGATATGATTTCAGTTTAGCTCTGAGGTCATGCATTAGTACAGAGAGATACAAGATAAATCCCCCAGCTACAGTTATAAATTCAGTATTTAAGAGGGATTCCCAACCCTTAGTTTTGAAACCTTTTCATTTTCAGCTACATTCACTACCAGAAAACATGTCTCCTCCAAAAGAGAAATGTCGTGAGGCCATGTTAATTTTAGCCAAGTTCCTTAATTTGTCCCATCCTCTTCAGCTTCTCTTCACTGCCCTTAATTCAGGGCTTCCACATTGCCAGAGCCTTTGTACTAACATCCTTGCCATTGGTCAGTCCCTCACTCTAGCTATTTTCCAAACTGCAAATAACACTATCATTCCACATCATGAATTTCATGTGCTTCCTTTAGTTCTCTTTTGGTTTGCAGAATCAAGTCCAAACTCAATGGCATTTGGAAGATCCTTGAAATGGGTTCTCTCAACACCTCCCCACAAATTTCCCCAGCTTTCCAGTCCCCAGTTGGTACCTTTTATCTCCAATGAACGAATGGCAAGCTCCATCCACACTGACCTGTTCATTTTCTGCAATATATCATGTAACCTTTCTTGTCTTTCTTGCTTTTTCTCTTTTTCAGTGTGCCCTTTCCATCATTTCTCCAATCGGCATAAAGTTGGTATTAAATTGATAGCTGATAAATAATAGATTAATGTATACATATTGGAAATTTCCTAAATTCTAGAGTAGTTCTTTGTCCGTGGGATCTAAGGAAGACAGCATCTGACATCTTGAAAATACATCAGTAAGTAAATGAATCGATCATAAAGCAATAATAGCTTCCAAGAATCCAGTCCATACAGATAGCTATTTACAGATCAACTGAGCTTCTGCAGGCTGGGCTAGGAAGAGGACTTTTGTGGTTAGGAGACATGTAGGTTTCTGGTTCATGTCTCAGTCATGACTCTGTGCAGGGCTCCTGGGAGTCTGCACCTGGGTCAATGGTTAAGTCTTCAGTCTTGGTGTGATTGAGTATCCAATTGGCAGACGTGACTGAGGTAAAGAAAGGTAAGTACCATGGTGCACACTGGTTGGTTTGCTTGGGCACTTAACCAAAGGGAGACTTGGGGCCTTGGAGACACCTGCAGAGGGAATTATGCATCAACCAGGCACATAGTGAAAGGGACAAGCTCATGAAAGAAAAATATCACTCTGAAGATGCGTAGCCTAGAGGAGGTGAGGGAAGGAAACAAAACATCCTTCCTTTCTGAGTCACTTTTTAAGGTCTTGCTTGAATTTTTTGTTTTAAAAAATTATGGTTTAAAATGTTCAAACAGCCTAGAGAAGTAAACCCATGCATGCTTCCCACATTAGTTAATATTTACTAAGAAATCATAGGTTACAACAAATTAAACTTTTTGGCTCTCTTACCGAGATTTTCTGGCTGCCCATGTTAGTGACTATTCCTACAGATAGTTTATAACTCTATTTTTTGCTCCTCTAGAGCAACTAAAGAGCAACAAGTCAGGAGGACTTTGGGTTCATGTGGTTCTTAAGCCAGGGTCTTAGGAAAATGGATTTGAGGTGGGGGAATGGATCAATGTGAACAGGCAGACACGAGGCATGCCCACTATTAACTGGGAAAAGTGAGTTAGATTTCTCCTTGTTTGAGGTGGAATTCCTTCATATAAACCTGGGCACCCTCAGAGAGAAATGCTTTGTAGTCCAAAGTGATGTTTATTTTGGACTCTGTTTCTCTTTCAGCTTTCAGTTCTGACCTTAGGAATGAGCTCACAATTGGAAGCAAATCTGTCTTCTGTTTCTACTGTTAAAGAATTACCTACCCACTGAAAAACCACATAGGATTAACAATGGCCTTGTCCCAAATATATGCTTTGTGGAATTGTACAAATTGTATTTATGACGCTAGCAACTTTCGGTTTAACTGCTGAAATATTTCAATAAGAGTGACTGAATTCTTAGTAAATGAAATGCTTCCTCTGTTCAGTTTTGGTCTGTTGCATGCTGGAAGTTTGGTGGGTCTGATCCATTCGTTACGTACATCTGGGATGATAGAAAAGGCAGGCCATTTGGTTTTGACACTAATATGTTTTTAGCTGTATCTCAGATTGAAATCCTATGAATAAAAAATGGCCCTTAAAAGTTATTCCTAGTCTCCTCGGTGTAGGCTTCTAGTCTTGAGAGGTGGGTGGAGCTTCTGAATACCTGGTCTGATCATACAGGTTATGATTTGTCATATCTCTTTTGTGGGTTTTCACTGGTATTGATTCAAAAATATCTGGTGACTTCAATTTTCAGAATCACCACAGAGAGCGCTAGTGCTTCATTGATTGGATCCTTGAATAGACAAGTTATCCACATTGGATTAAGACCTCACATTCTCTGGATAGGATGGGGAGAGTAGAAGGAAATGAATATTTACTGACCATTTGTCTTTCCAGCAAACTTTTATTTGGCACTAACAAAATGCTGAGCTGAATGATTTACATATAACATCTAGTTGACTCCTAACACTTCTATGAAACCCATTTTGTAGGTATGGAGACTGAGACACTGACACTGAGGGGTTCAGTAACTTTTTAAATTTTAATTTAATTTAAAAAATTTTTTATTTTGATTTTTTAATTTTTTGGCCGCACTGCATGCCATGTGGGATCTTAGTTCTCCCATCAGGGATCGAACCATCACCCCCTGCATTGGAAGTGTGGAGTCTTAACCTCTGGACCACCAGGGAAGTCTTCAGTAACTTGTAAATGGAGGAGCTGAGGTTTAAATTTAGATCTGTCTTTAAAAGTAGCCAAGGCTTTTCCATTAAGCGTGCTCCCTCATGAATGTCTCATGCATATGGAAATACAAACAGCTAAAGGAAGAGCAAAGAATCTGATTTGGGAAGGACCAATCTCTTTAGCCACTAAGTGGATTAGAATATATTGCTGTAGGAAAAACACCTTCCTCCTCTTAGTCCAGGGGCTGAACCTCTCTCTCCCCCATATTTCCTTCTTCTGTCCTCCTTTTTCCCACCACCCAAGATGTGTCATGAACTCCCACAGCAGGCAAACTAGGAAACATTATTTTGGGAGTCCTCCTCAGGCATGCCTCTGACATCCTCCTGCTTTGAATAGCCTCAAAACATTTCAAAAGAGAGGATTAAAAAGGGAGTTTTAAAAAGAAGCAGACCTGGAGTTGCACAGAGGCAGCAAAGACATCTTTGAGGTCATTCTTTTTTTTTTTTCTACACTGATGTATTCTCTCCAGAGTGATAATAATCTTTTTTGAAATGCAGGTCTAAGACGGAAGGAATTTTTATCTGGAAGAGTAATATAAATTAGCTTTGACTGCCAGTTTCCACTGATTATTACTTTCCAGGCGGAATTCCTACAAATTCTTGAGGCATGACCTCCAATGAAAAAATAAAACCCCTTTAAAAACTTGTTGAGAAATTCCAGATAACTTTCACAAGAGATTTAATTTTAGAGCATTAACACAATCTTGGTTGGAAAGATAAAACTACAATACAGTTATTTGGTAAAAGTCATTACTTCACAATGAAGTCATTGGAGATTATTTTACTGTGCTTATCTCTCCCTTCTTTTTTTTTTTTTTTTCTTTCTTTTAAACTTGGTTCCCTTCTCCCAAAACTAATTTTATTATGCATTACTCAGTGCACTCTGGATTCACCCTTATGAAAGGATAAAGTGTTTCAACAGATAACCAGTTGGAGGCCGCCAATTTGAGATTCAACCTACCAGGATGAGCAAAAGCTGTTAGAGGGTATTACTTCTTAGTCATATGAACTATGTGTTATTGCATATGTGTGGTTTTGGAAATCGTAGGGGAAGGTTTAACAACACAAAAAAAGGCGGAATCATGTGAGGTAATGGATTCAAAGAGATTTCTGTATATTTTTGAAAGAGATTTAGGTGTGGGGAAGTAAGAGCATGCATACTTGTATTTACTGAAGGCTTAATAGGTGACAGGTATGAAGACGTGTTGGAGGGGGTGAGGGGGAATCACCCCCATTGCACAGATGGTGAAAGTGCCAATCGGAAAGGTGAAATGATTTGTTCAAGGACTCATGACTTCAAAATAGTGGGTGGGAGTAATTCAAGTCCAGGAATATCTGACTGTAAAGTTGATTCCCTTCCTAGGGCAGTGTGTTGCTCTTTTTTGAGCTGACCTAAATGGAGATGGGAAAACATGAAGACCAGAGCCACATGTGCAAAGTGTATTAATGGTTCAGAACAGCCAAAGGGAAAAAGTGGTCATTTCCCACTACTTTTTGTAAAATCTTCATCTACTTCAATTTAAATAATATTATATATAATTAGTTTTATATGTAATCAAAAGTAATCAGCTTAAAGTAAAACACTATATAGATATAGATATATAATATATAGCTATATACTAGGTATAATCTTTATCCTCTAACGTGTATAAATATAATCACAGGGAAAAATATAAGTTCCTTTCAGGGTACTTATGTCAAGGGGTAAGATTATTCTGTGAATGTAATTGTTATTTTTAACAGAAAATTTCCCTTTCCTATTTAAACACTAATTTTTTTTTTACTTGTAACCCATGAACAGGTGGAAAAAAGATTTATACAAGAAGAAAGAAAAGAAGGGATTTGGTGAACCTAAAAGATTCTTGAACCTAAAATTTTCTACTTTCTCTGAGAATAAACCAGTGGTGGAAATTATCTTTTAGATATTTAAATATTTGTTTCTTCTTTCAAGAATATTCATATTTTCCTGGCTGTTATACAAGAAATCAAAATAGTTTGTTTTTCCAAGAGTAATTCAATATTATTAATTCTTACGCAGTGAAATGTCATAGCATGATTTGTACTGTATGAATCTTTTCATTCATTAACCCCATTTATTAAGCAACTCATTTAGTCAAAGCACCAGGGTTAAAAAAAATAAAGAAACACATCTTCTTCCCCAAGGCATTCACAGTAGTCTAGAAAAACAGGTAAAAAATCATATAATTATGGTACAAAATAGTGAGGATTATGTGTGATATATAAACATATTAGTGAGCATAACTGAGCTTTCTAAATTCCCAGATATTCAGAAATCAGAACTGTATTGAACAAAAATTGTATTAGAATACATAGGACAATTGTGATGAGAGCATGTGAGGAAGAATACAAGTTTATTTTTATTCCATTTAGAACATGCTCCTTTCTTTTAAAATATATTTTAATAAATATTTCTTCAGAAAAATGTAAAGCAATTTCAAATGCATTATGCTTTTTATTAACCTTGTAGAGTTTCAGGGAAGTGGAAAGAGGCAGGTACTTTTATTATTTCTAATTTATAGATGAATGTCTATTATAACTTCAGTTACTTCCCTGTTCAGTAAAAGTCTTTAAAGTTTTACAACTCTCCAAAAAAAAAAAATCATCTATACTCTTCTCTTTATAATCTAATATAACTCCTTATTTTTTTTAACATATAATTTAACTCTCTTTCTCATTTTCCATTCTTGGTATATATTAAATGCCTCTCTTTTTATCATTAGCAAAAAGTGGCCAGTAACTCATTTTCTCTTTTTAAATTTCTTTTTTATTCCCCAATAACCCATATTTGTTTTAGAGAAAAAACTACAAAATAAGGATAAACAAAAGCAAAGAAAGAGCTATGACTGTGACTGTGACTCTGTGTGTGTGTGTGTGTGCGTGTGTGTGAGTGTGTGTGAGTGTGAGTGTGTGTGCATGTGTGTGTGTGTGTTCTGAGGTTAGTAATTCTAACCAGAAGAAGGTACCACAGGTGTGACAAAGGGGATATGGGCATGGCAGTAGAGAATGGCCAGCAGAACTTAGGTTGTATTTTATTTCTGACTTAGTCCCCATGATGACTCAGGAATTCTCTCACTCTTAAAGGTAGGTCCACTGTTGTTCCTATTTCTTCCTATTTCATTTGCATTCCCCTCAGCTCAGAGATGTTACAATAACCATTAACTGACCTCCTTGTTTCTATCCCTGACCTTCAATCCATTCAGATGAAATTTCCTAAATTAACACTTCCAAAGAGTCACCCCCATTGCTAAGAATTTTTCATATCTTCACTTATAGTACAGAATTCCATCCAAGGATCTTAGCATATTCCAACAACAAATTAATTTCAGACTTATTTTTTACCATTTCCCTAGTGGGGAAAACACACAATTCAAAGGTAAACAGATGAATAATTTAAGAGTCGTGAATACTCTGAGGGAAATAAAATAGGGTGACAGGAGAACCGATGACAGAGAAGCAGGACTATGCCCAGGGTCTTGGAATTCCCTCGGCCTTTTGGCTGCGGGACAGATGATCTGCATCTGGCAAATGGCTGTTTTCTGTCACCCAACGGCATTGGTGGCTTCCCCCCATCTGTTGTGTACAGAGTGTAGAGTGTAGAACGTGCAAACTGGAAGAGGACTCAGCAGTTATATAGCCCAGCAATTCTCAAATGCTATATCATTGCCATGTAACATATAACATATAACTTGTTTGTACAAGTGAAATCTCACAGAACGTCTGGATATTTTCATAGTTCCATTGGAAACCTTTGACTTGGTTTATGATATTTTCTTTTACAAATGAGGAAATGGAGGTACAGATGGGGCAAAGAGATGTATGATCAAAAGCTAGATGCCAGGCAAGTGTGACCCATATCACAGGAATCTTTTGATACCTGATAGCTCATTTGGCCATCAGTTTCTTCTGTTTGAAGACACAGTTGCCTTTGAAATCATTTCCTAACTTAGGGATATGACTTATTGCTCCAGATGGTATTATCTAGTGTATTCATCGAATTTATTCCTAGATCTAGTTTCAGGGAACTTTTAGCTGCTTCCTGAGACCAAACCAATTATAGGATAAGGATTTACGGTCATTGGCATTGCACAATACCTTGCAGGCTCAGGTCTAAATACCTCTTCTTCTCTTTTTGGTCCTTAACATCCTTTATATCTCACTGTCATACCTGACACATTTTGCCTTGTATCATCACTATTTACACCTTTGCCTTATCTTCTACATAAGATAGCAAATGTCTGTGAGTGGGAATTGTGTCTGAATAATCTTTGAGGTACCCACTGAAAACAGTGTCCTACATTACAGTTCGTGCTAAATATCAAGCATTAAGTAAAAATCACAGATTCTGACACACATTCAAAGAGAGAGAGGTATTGAAAAATTATGTTGAGCATTGATAACATCATTGGCATATGTGGATAGCCTCCCCAGGTGGCAATCTTGCCAGGGAAAGCACTCATGTGAACGTATAAGACCTGGGATGTCATCAAAAGCAATTAGCATGATTTCATCATCATGGCATCTATTTAGTGCGTGATCGTTAGGTTATTCAGACAGGATACTAGGTGCTTTGAGTAGGATTCAGGAGAAACACAAAACACAGCCCATACCTCTAGCAAATTAGCAGTTTAGACTGGGAAGTAAGAGTCCAAAAATATAAAGCTGTGTATAACTAAATTCTAAGTTGTGCAATGAAAGTAAGTGAGGCAGAAATTGAAGGAGTCATCACTAAATGATGGCTGTGGAGTGTAGGGAAGTTTCCAGACCCTGGATTGTCATGAAAGCACCAAGCACTGCATTGAGGTGCCAAATCATCTAGACAGACTTCAAAGGGAATCAAAGGCTGGTCCAGCAGAAGCTAACACAACATTGTAAAGCAACTATACCCCAATAAAAAGAAAGAATCAGTCTTATAAATATTCTCTTCCAGCTAACACAGTTTGTATCAGTTTAGGATATTCTCTGTCTATGAATCTTGTGCTTTTCCTTTTGACCTCTATCACTGCTAAGGAGAACAGAACTATCTTTCTGTCGTGAGAATAAAATGACATTGGAGTATTGGAAAAAAAAAAAAAAAAGCTTGGTCCACACAAGGTCAAAGCACAATGAATCAGTCAGAAGAACGAAGAGCAAAACTGACTTTCATTTCTCCTATCAGGGAAGAGGCTTGGCTTGACACCGTACTGCAGGTTTCGGGAGTTCCAGTGTCAGATGTTGTTCCTAGCGGAGAGACACTCTGAGAACTTGTGAGAGTGAAAAATCGTCCCCACACAGGAGGACATCAGCCAGAGGGTTCCCAAACATTAGTAGTGTGTGTCTGTTACTCCCAGATTCCTCATTTATCCCTCCCCTCCCCCTTTACCCCTTGGTAACCATAAGTGTGTTCTCTACGTCTGTGAGTCTCTTTCTGTTTTATAAATAAGCTCATTTGTGTCATATTTTAGATTCCACTTACAAGTAATAGCATATGGTATTTGTCTTTCCCTGTCTGACTTCCTTCACTTAGTATGATAATCTCTAGGTCCACCCATGTTGCTGCAAATGGCATTATTTTACTGATTTTTTATGGCTGCGTAGTATTCCTGTGTGTGTGTGTGTGTGTGTGTGTATGTGTGTGTACACACACCTTATCTTCTTTATCCATTCATCTGTCAATGGACACTTCAGTTGCTTCCATGTCTTGGCTATTGTAAGTAGTGCTTAACTGTGCATGTCTTAACTGATGCACACGACTTGGTAATGCAGAATAGTGACACGATACAGAATGTGCTGTTGAGTGCCTTAGATGTTTGTTGTAAAACCTAAAATTTACAGACAAAAGTTCTTGACCACTCAATATGTGTTGGGCTCTGAACCAGGTGCTGTCAGAACATGAAAGAAATACAAGGCTGATTCCTCAGCTGAAAGGAAATTACAATTGGGGTAGAAAGGAGGATTAACATATGTTGTTGGTAATGATAACCTCTTACCTTCAACAGCACCGCCATCACCACTACTACCATCACTGTACTACCATAACTTCACTTTGTTTATACAGTATTTTCTGATTTAATCTAGGGTTGTTGATGTGTATTGTTCTCCCATTTCCAGATTAGAGATATTGCATTAGGTCAGGTTGTTTTCATACATGAAGGGTATCCTAATCTTTAGACAGTCTGAGAGTCCCAGCTATTACTAGCACTTTCTAGAAGACAATGAGCTCTATACATGTAGCTGAATTCATAGCAGTCATGCAGAACATATAAATACCTACACTTGAATGTTATATTTTTCAATGTAGATCTTAAGGCTCTGAAGTCCAAAAAACTCTTGGAAAAACTCTTTGGAAACTGATTTCAACAAGTGTATTAGTTCTGGCAAATATTTATCTTGTCAAAAAAAAAAACTTTATACGTAGCTCAAATTTTTGGAGGTGTGAGGAGTAATTTTAAGTGTCAGTATAATTAGGCCATAAGGTGCTCAGATATTTGGTCAAATATTATTCTGGGTGTGTCTGTGAAGGTGTTTCTGGATAAGATTCACATTTAACTGAGTAGACTGAGTAAACCATGTTGTCCTCCCTAATGTGGGTGGGCCTCGTCTGATCAGTTGAAGGCCTAAATAAAGCAAAAAGTCAAGTAAAAGAGATTCCTTCTGCCTGACTGCCTTCAAGCTGGGACATGATGTTTTTTCCTTTGGACTTAAACAGAAACATCAGCTCTTCCTTAATCATGAGTCTGTTGGGCAGGGACTGGAGCTACAGCATCGGTTCTCCTAGTTCTCACGCCTTTGGACTGGGATGGAAGCTACAGTGAGTCCCCTACATACAAACCTTCAAGTTGCAAACTTTCAAAGATGCGAACGTGCATCTGGTTCCAGCAAGGAGCCAGAACCTGTACCATCAAGGTCAGGCGTGAGTGAAATTGCAGCTTGCCCTCCATCTCCTATTGCTGACGATCCTTCAGCTCTGCCATCTCCCACCTCCTCTCCCTCCTCCAGTCAGTAACTCTTCTTGCCTGTTCACTCGATGCCAGCTCCCGTATGCCAGCTGTTGTACTGTACTACCGTACTTTTCAAGGTACTGTACTGTAAGATTAAAAATGTTCTCTTTATTTTTTGTTTGTTTTTTATGTATTATTTGTGTGAAAAGGTTTATAATTATAAACCTATTACAGTACAGTATATACAGCCAATTGTGTTAGTTGGGTACGTAGGCTAACTTTGTTGGACTTACGAACATATTGGACTTAACAAACGCGCCCTTGGAATGGAACTCGTTAGTATGTAGGGGACTTATTGTATACCATTGACTCTACTTGGTCTCCAGCTGCTGACTTGCCAACAGCAGGTCTGGGGACTTGTCAGCCTCCTTAATTCTATGAGCCAATTCCTTATAATAACCCTCTCTCTCGCCCTCCCTCTCATACACACTCATGCACGTCATATATATATACACACGCACACATCATATATATATATACACACACACATCATATATATATCTTATATAAATCTCTTTATTTTATCTATATGGGATATAGGAGATAAATAAATAGATCCTATTGGTTCTGTTCCTCTGGAGAACCCTTGTTAATATGAGGGCCAAGCTCAATGAACACATTAGTTGATAAGCTGGAAATGAAATTTTTGGTCTCACACACCCCAAAAGACAGATCTATAGATAGATAGAGATCAAGATAGAGATAGATATTTCACCCCTTATTTTTCTTAAAGGATCAAAAGCTAGCTTTGAAAATAATTTTAAAATGGGAATTCCAAATAAATCTTGAACAATGAAAGTATGTGGCAGAGAGCACTACCCGATCACCAAATCCATTTCTCCCTCTCCCTGAGACTACACCGTGACTACTTTTCCCAGTTGCCCAGTGTGTGACTGAGTTCCGATATATCTACTCCTTTTAGTTATGGCCCATAAATACCTCCCACACAAGAGTCCTCATGTTCTTCTCTGCTCAGTGGTGATTCAGTTATGTATTGAAGATGGTGTGATGTGAGATGGAAGGAACCCAGGTCCCTCCTCCCAACTGAAGGAGACCTGACCAGAAAAACCCCTTTTAGACTTTACATGAGTGAAAAATAAACTTCTATTTTGTTAAGCCACTGAGATGTTGGGAGTGTGACTGCTCTGTAATGTTTGCTAGTAGGTGGTATTACCTAAGTGATACATAGCATCATTGGAATAAGAGCAGAGGTGATAATGTTGGAAAACACGGTCATGTGAATTGATAACTTCTGTTATGTGTGTTTAAAATATCCTTCTCAAAATCTAGGAATTCCACCTTCACTTATTAGAATGGCAAAATGTACACTTGAGTCAATCTACACCTAGCAAATTTGACTTCCTGTTTCTAAGAAAAAAATTCCTCTTAAAAAAATCTCATAAAATAACTCCCAAGGCTTTTTGCACATCAAACAGCTCTTACAGAACAAAATTTTGATGAGGTAAGTGTAAGGAATTTAGTAACATATGGATTAAATTTTCCTTAAAATAGACATCATTTTAAAATTGAGGTAGAAAAAAAGTTCTTGGTAAAATATGAAAATATGTTTTGGTTTTCCTTGAACCCCAAACACGATTTGAAAAATAGTTCCAGATGTTCACCAAACCCCCAATACAGCTGGTTTCACCCATCTCTAGTTCCAAGATAGAACTATTGGGAGTTCTGGTAATTACAAATATTATAAAAGTATTAGCAGATATTGGCAAAATGTCCGAAATGAGGAAAGAGTAAAAATTTAGAAATAAACAAGTTCAAACTTAGGGTTTCTGTCTTCAAAAGCTTAGGGATGAACTATCTGATCCTTAATAGTTGATGAAATAATTTAAATTCCTTCTTATATTTCAGAAAAAGATATTTAATAACAAATATAGATGGATAAATATTTTAAGAAAACTTCTGATTTAAAAAAGCTCCATTAGGGGACAATTTGGTGACAAGCTACGTTCAGTGTGATCGTAAAGAGAAGGCTATATCACAGATCCAATAAGATCACTCTTTAGGGTTAAATGCTTCTACAAATTTTGTTCATAGCCAGTGGCTCAGCTGATGAAGACTTGTACTAACCATATTAAAGTCATGATACAATTTCTTGTTAAATTTTTACAAGCTTGCCTGCCCTCTGCAGTCAGTCCTCCTCACTAGTGCAAGAGCAACTTTCTAAAATTCAAATACTTCGTTCCACTTCACTTAAATCCTTCATGTATTCTCCACTGCCTTCTGAAGTAAGCTTGAACTCCTTAACATGGCACCAAAGTCCTTTCTGTACCTAGGCTCTCATTTGCACTATCTCATGTTTTACTATCCCCCCAGACCCCTATGTTCTATTCCTATAAACTATTTTCTGTCCCTATAATATTTCTGTAGTAGAAAGTCCTGCTGAATATTAAACTAGGATTGTTTTCTTTTTTGCTCTTCTGAAAGTGATACTGGGAGACCACTTTGATCATCTTCAGAAGAGTAAAGAATCTTTAGGCACTGGATGTAGAGCTTTCAATCCAAAGAGGGGATAGTATAGAGAGAGCTATATATATTCATATTCTGGAGAAGATGAGGTGGCCATGAGGAAGTAGAAAGCTATTCTAATTGTCCAGGGAAGAGTGAGTAAAAAGAACTTATCTATTTCCAGAATTGAAAAAGAAAGCTGTCTGATCCCTGCTTGTATCTGTCCTTAGAGAAGGAAAGAGGTAAGAAATTCTAGATCTGCAGGGGATAAAAGCTTGATTCAGTCTTGACATCACGCTCCTGCTGAAGCTGTCATCTCAGAGAACGGCTCTGTATGGGAGACCAAGGATTAAGAGCTTTGGACCTACGCACCCCTCACTCCACTGAGGCTGATTCTGAGAGGTGGATCCTCCAACCTCCAAGATCCATAGCAGCAGGTCCCTGGCACATCATCATCTTTGAGGACTGTAGGTCCAATTGTCAACAGTGTCACCAAGTGGCAGCAAGAAGCAAAAGCAATAACAGACTGACCTGACCCCAAGCTCATCACTCTTGGATGACTAGGTCAGAGTGATGACCTCCTGTTGGACCGTGTAAGCCTTTGGAGTTTTAGGAAACTCAGAAAAATGAGGAATTGCAAGGTGGAGATAGTGAATGTTTGGCTAATCTGATGTGTATGAACTTGAACTAGTTTTCTTTTGAGTTAAAAAAGTAAAAGTAGATTCCTCCCTTCCCTTTGCCCAGTTCTGCAAGAACAATGAATACTTGTCATACTTCTCTGACTTTCCATTGCCTAGAGTGTTCCTCATTCCCCTTGTCTTACTATCAGCTCAAGCTCATTTCACCAGGAAGTTCTCCCTGCCTCACTGAGACTGGGAGAAGTATCCTCTTACCACCTCACACAGACATCAGTGTTACCTTTATTCATTGCAACCAGAACTACCTAAGTTAAAATGCCCAATTTGCTCATTTTTCTCCCATCCTAATCCCTCCCCACTCAGCTGTGAGCTTATCTAAAATAAGGAATGCATGTTATTCACTGATGCATTTCTGCTACCCAGCATATACTTAATAAATACTTGCTGATAATAAGAGAACCAAGGTCTTTGGTTGGAAAGAGAAATGCCCATGCCAAATTCCAGGCTCAAAGACTACAGCCTACAATAGCTCTAGTTTTGCTAACTAGCCCTTGAATTGAATGAATAAAATAGATTAAAATTTGACCAAGGTCATCAGGGAATTGTGTGTTTAGAGAAAGACAAAGCTAATGAAGGAAGTCCTAGGATTGCTCATTCCCTGATGAATTCACCATGTCCTCACACACTCACCCAGAGGAAGTGGAGAACCCCCAGTGCATCCCTGGGAAAATGAACAGGGAAATATTCCCAGAGGGCAGATGAAGGCTGACAGGTGGGTTGGCCAAGGAATTCAGTCTACTGCCAGTGTAGGGGGCCTTGGCTTCCTTTCCATGGGAATATGGTATGTGCCTTGGACCAGTGACCCCTCGAGGTTGTTTCCCATTCTGTCCTTTTTCAAATGAAACACTTTATAGTAATTAGTTTTTCTTTTTTTTTTTCCAGGCAGGGTCCAATCAAGAAAACAGAATCCATGTTTCAGCAGAGATAATATAATACAGGGAATAGGTTAAATAGGTGTTTGAGAACTAAAAAGCAAAAGGGGAACATGGAGATAACATGGAGACAGCAACTGCAGGAAGTAGGGCCTGGGGAAACAAAGGAAGAGGTTAGTAGTTAGAACCTAGAAGCTCAGAGGAGGTCTTAGAGGGGCTGGACTCAGACTTGAGGAGGGCTTGTGTCGACCCTCAGAACTCAGAGGAAAGACCTTGAAAAGCTGAGACTCAGGTCCCTAAACACAAAGTGCCATTGATCTGGTGCTTGAGGCAGGGTCCCCATGGAGCTGTACTCAAACATTTGGTGCTACATTAGGAATGTTGAGGGGACTCATGAGACTTGTTCTGGGGGTGCTAAAGGGAGCTGGAGACTGCAGCCAACTGTGCTGCCAGGTGGCAAAGGGCCAGTTCTGGAGGATGCTGCGGGAGCAGGAAGGAGCAAATCGTTTCTCCCTATTCCTGTCTCCCAGTCTCCCTCCGGTATCTCTTATTGGCAGAAGCCAGATGACAAAGAAGAAGTGTGTTGTGCAGAGTCCCGGCCCCAGCATCAAAAAACAGATCATGGAAGGGCTGATTGGAATGAGAGGCAAGAGCTCAATAAAAAGGATGTTCCCACCCTTTGTTTTCTTACACTGACACATACTCTTCTGCATATCTTTAAACTTTCAAAAAGGAAGAACCTCTTTATACTTTTCTCTAATAAGATTCAACCATCCTTCATACAGATGAAAACTCTGTTGCCCTCTCACCCAAAAGAGAAGACATAAAATCCCAACGGTCAAGGTCTCCATCCCTGAGCAACAAGCATGGCATCCATCTCTGCGTGAGTCTCTATTTTCATAATCCAGCCACGGTCCCACCAGGATCTCCTGTAACCTGAACACTAAACTTTAAAATGACCCGACAATACAACAATCCTTACATAATATAATAGGAAGAAAAAAAGAGAAGAAAATGACTAGCATATATGCCACACAACGCAATAAAGAAGGAAGTAAATATGCATGCCTGCTATAGCTCTTGATTTGTCAGTAGTCACGAGGCCATAGTAGATATTTATCATTCCTTCCCTCCACTCTCTATTCCATGTTTTCTTAGCCTTCAGCTCCTTAGCAAATGTAGTTCTTTATCTGCTCAGGTGACGCAAACCTTCAGTCTTCACTGGTGCTGCCATCTTTTTGTTGCCGCCATTTTCCATTCACCTTTGCTATTGGCGTGAGACATGAAAAGATGCCCTGAGAATCCTCTGGAACCCAGACATAGTCCTTCCTGTCCCCACTGAACAGAGTCATCCAATTTCCCCTGGGCATCAAGATCAAGCACGATAGCAAATAGTAAGCTCCTTTGTTTGCATGTTGGTTCAATAGCATGAGGATGCCAAAGTGGTCGGTGGTAGCATCAAATGGTTGAGGTAGGGAGAGCATAAACCAGACTCATTCAACAAGTGTTGGAGATTGGTTTTTGGGCTACTCCTAGGAGTTTGCCTTATCTCTTTGAATGTCAGGCTTCATTCAAAGAGATAAGGAAGAGGGAGAGTAAAAAGAGAGAACTATAAGCAACTATACCCCAGTTAAAAAAAAAATTCAAAAAGTATGCAGTCAAAAATCATTCTTGAATTCGGATTGAAAGGTAATAGGCATACATTTTAGCATTTTTTGATTAGTATTTTTATTGTATATGAAACTGCAAAGCCTTTGTTGGCTCCCACCTGTGGCATAAAAGCCTGTAAACATCAGAAATGAACTGATTATGCATCTACATTAAAGCTTTAGATGCGCTAGACTAAGAATCTGTTCCTGAACTTAGGTGAATGGAACCTACTGTAAAGTCCAGTTACTATTCATTAATATTATAATAAAATATGTGTGTGTTATTTCAAAAAAAAATATAGAACTATAATGTGAAGTGGGAATGATGGCATGGCATCATCGTGGCTGAGAAGTAGTATATCCCAGATCAAAGCAGCAGTTCCCCCAGTACTGGAAATTAGAAGAAACATTTCTTGCCGAATTGGAGTTCCAATGCCTTGGATAAAGTTGGACAGAATCTGGAGCATAACAGAAACACAGATGATTCTATTTAGCACATCTAAGTTGTATTTTGTGGAATAACAAAAACTGGCCTAGAAATATTTATGTAGAAAGCATCTTCCCAAGTTCCTCACTTCAACTTTGAGTCTTAGAATCCTCCTCTCTCTGTTGTATGACTTCCCTTGGTACCATTACGGCCAAGTTTACCCTCACTGGTGTTTATCCACATTGGGAAACCTCATACAGCCCCAAGATTATAGAACCTGCCTATAATGTATTAGTCATTTAAACACATCTGTCTAAGACCCAACCTCTTGGCTTTCTCATTAGCTCAGTTGATAAATTTATCCACGCTGATTTTAAAAGGAGCAAGGGCTGTAGTAGTGTGTTGAATATACTGGCTTCATTAGATCAATAGATGTTCATAATAGTCAAAAGCAAAGTCTTTCTTGAAGACAATGAGGTGAATAACTTAATGAGGTGTAAAAACCCTCAGACAGTGATTTTGGAATCAGATAACATTAGGATATACATAATGGGATGTATTTTCCTTTTCTTGCAACTTATTCTTATATCTTTCACACTTTTAAGCATTCTTCCAAAAGTCAAGCCAACCAGGGGAAGATTGTTTACTTGAAACTTCTGAGAAATAAAGAAGGCGATATTTCACATAGGTCTTCTCCAAGTTTAAATTGTATTATATCTGAGAAAAAACAAACCAGGAGTCTTAGGGTTCCTATGTGTTATTTTTCTCTTCCTCATTGAGACTGTTTTCTGTCCCAGTTATTCAGAACTCTATTGTTTCTGATCTTTTATGAGCATAGATACATGTTCCAATTAAAAATCAAACACATAAACGTTGCAGCAAGGGAAAAATAGAAATTCTGAAGTTAGCCTCAGTTTTAGATTTTAATGCTATGTTCTAAATGCCAGTTTGTTTAAGTAATGCTTTCTTTCTTTCATCTTAGGTGTTATAATAGGAAAGTTCTGCATCAGATTGGCTCCTGGTGTGAAATGCAAGACTTCAGGTTCAAAGATACTAGTGAAATCCAGACCTTGTTTTATTCATTAACTCCTATAAGCAAGTGCAACTATTTAGCTAAACAATCCAAGACCTAGCTTGACTGTTTGATGTATACACAGAAGGCTGATTGTCCTTTCCTGAAACACAGAGATGTTTGGGGAAAAGTCACAAAGTACACTGTGAAAAGCTGCAGGTGAAAACATATGGATTAAGGTTTGGTCAGTCATGGAATTGGAGGTGTGCTGAAAAAAAAATCTAGGGTAGAATACCTTGTGGGGAGGGAAGAGAATAAGAGAGCTAAGTGGGACTCAGACCCTTGTACTGACTGCCTGCCAACAGTCCTTCTCTCTCAAGAAGCTTTATCCTCTTCTACCAAATAGTTGGCTTTGGGAGGGGTGAGAGGGAAAGACCCTGAGACAAATAGGCAAGCAGTGAAGCATCCCTGCCCATCTGTCTGTGCCCCATGAGGTTGGCAGTAGTTGAAATGGGAAGAGCACCCCACCTGTGTCATGTGGTGTAATGAGATTCCTGCCTACCGCTCTCGTGAGTATGCTACCTTGACTCTGGACTTTGTTACCACTGCTCCAAACACAACAGGTACCAAAGTGACCCATGGATGGGGAGAACTGTGGTTCCCGTGGGACTGGCATTCGTTCAACAGTGTTTAATATAAGCCTCAATAATAAACGAAGGGATTTAGGAAGGATGAGAGCAAAGGCGAAAACAATCATAAGAGCCCTAGAGAGAAGTACAGTAGATTCTTACAGTGGCTTTTACTTCTCCCTTATAACAGTATTGATGGAATTATGGTTTCAACTTGGGGGGAAGAAATATACCCATGCCTGTGCACACACAAACACACACCTACATACATTCACAAAATAATTTTTCAAAGGCTGTGACGTAAGCCTCCTCACCTTCTGAACATGTGTCAAGTTTGGACACATCAGTGGAGTTTCCAAGAACACAGCAACTGGCCAGTGAGGCATGCTGGCTTTACCCCCAACTCTAATTTTTATTTTATTTTATTTTTGTTGTATCATATATGTAATTTGTTTTACCACCAGCTCTAAATGTGTATTTCTCCAGGAATACACATTCATGCTTCACCCTGCCAAAGAACAGAATGTGGTCACATAGTGGTTACTAGGAAATAATCATCCTGTAAGGGAAATGCATGCCAGTTTCTAATACTTAATCCTCGCTCTGTGTGACTCTTGGGTTTAGGACCATGAATTCTAAGTTTCTTTCTCTCTGGAAGGGATGAGTGTTACCATGGTTTCTCCTGCCCTGAGACAAATGTATTGCTCTTCGATAGAATGTTCCAAGATTCCTAGAAGAACTGGGCCAGCTCACCAAACAGAACCGACTCTTGTTGCATTCTGCAGGAAACCTACCTTACCTTAACAATTGCACATCTATGCAGAGAAAAAGAACAAAAGGTAGACACTCAGGCCCTCTCTGTCTTCCCTTCCCCCTCCCCACTCCTGTTTCCTGCATGTAATAAAAGCAGCAGCTAAAATTTAATAGCATTTGGAAAACGATGAAGCCATCTCCTGGAGTTACATGGCATGTTTTATATTATAGGGCTGGGATTAAGAAAGGAGGGAGGCTAGATTCTGTTCTTGCTCTGAAAACGGGTTTCTCGACACCAGGCTGATATTTATGGTAACTGAAAATAGGATGAGGCCAAAAAGTGTGTGTGTGTCTGTGTGTGTGTGTGTTTGGGGGGCAGGTTGAAAAGTAGCAAGGCTAAAAACTCAGTAAACCTGATTTTCATTATCATGGCAAAATGACTGGTTTAACTGACGTTTTTCTGAATTACCTCACGGTACACACAGTAATCTTCCTAAATACAAGAGAATTTGTTTCAGCAAAAGTCCTTATAGCACAGCTCCGTGGCTTTTTTCAGATGAGGTGCTTTCGAGCTGACATATTGTTCATCGGGTTTGTTGGTGCACACGGGGGTCTGTTCCCAAATACACCAGCCTTATTAACCATCGCTGGACTCAGGCTATTTCCTCCGGGAAATACGAAATTTTTTGTTTTCAATAGAACATATGGGCCAAATTAGAGAGTAAATAAATGAATACTTCTCAAGAATCCATGATAACACTTGCCGAGCAGTGGGTCAGGCCAGATTTAATCTAAAATCTTTCTGCTGTGTGTAAATGATTATGTCATAGCATTTGTCTTTAATTACTCACCTCTTTCCAAAGGTTTGACTCATAATGTGTTTCTCGGTTAACCACAAACACTTGTACTACAAGATTTGTCATATAGATTCACTCACCCCCTACCTCCACCCCTCCATTTTTTGTTCTTTGCAACAACATTGTTAAGTCATAGCTCCTGAAAAAAGAAAATTTGAGACATTGTCTAAGCCACCCCCTCCTCGATATTTTGAAGGTTTCCATGCTAAGAAAAACAACACCATCTCCCCTTGTCTCATGAAGACCATTAGAGCCGGCTGAACAGGAATGGAAATAGCAATAGCGTATCATCATGGTTTTGTACTTATATGGAGTTGTTCCTTTGAGAATTTCGAAGAGTTCAAGAACATATGAAAAGAATAAAAACAATGGGTTGTAACTTATAAATGAGTACAAGTCAATTAAGCCACCACATACATATTTTTTCCTTCATCACTTCGCTTCTCACCTCACCTTCCCCCTATGAGAAACAGAATGAATTCGGATTTAATCCCGAATGAATTAAATCAGCTTTCTCCTCAGCTCACTGAGTGCGTATGGTTAATCCACGCAGTTTTAGCAGAGCTGTTGGCTCCCCGTGGTGAGTGTTGCCATCTCTTCAGACTAATCCTGAGTGAAGTTTGGGATTATAGATTTGGGGGGAAAATGTGGGAAGTGATGTAATCCTAAAAGTATGTCCATCGAGGATTTTTTTTTTTTTTTTTTGTAGGTAGAGTAATAAGTACCTAAATGATGTAATTTGGGAGTTTTAAGGCTTTCTGATTCCCAAATCTCAATCTTACTAACCTGAAATCCCTACTTTGCTTTGTTTTGTTTTATTTTTGTCGGGGGGATAGCTAAAATAAGAAGGCCTTTGTTAAAGACAGAAATAGGCACATGAATTTTTCTTGGGTTAAAGTGACAATTTCCCAGTTAAAATGCCAGTACCGGCAGGGGATGGTGATATATTAGTTGTGCTTCCAGAGATGGCTGGGACCCCAAAATACAAGTCCTTCTTCAGTTTCCCGTTGCAATCCCAGTAGTGGTTGTTACTATACATATGGTCCCCAACTCCTTTTTATTTTTTTTAATTGAAGTATCATTGATGTACAATATTATATCAGTTATAAGTGTACAATATAGTGGTTCACAATTTCTAAGGTTATACTCCATTTATAGTCAATATAAAATATTGGCTACATTCCCCATGTTGTACAATATCCTTGTAGCTTATTTTATACCTAATAATTTATACTCTTACTCCCTTACCTCTATATTGTCCCTCCCCGCTTCCCTCTCCTCATTGGTAACCACTAGTTGGTTCTCTATACCTGTGAGTCTGCTTCTTTTTTGTTACATTCACTGGTTTGTTGTATTTTTTAGATGCCACATATAAGTGATATCATACAGTATTTGTCTTTCTCTGTCTGATTATTTCACCCTTTCTAGGATTCTTGACTTGAGTCAGGGACCTAAACCCCTGTGTTAGCTGGAGATCCAAGCAGGTTAGTAACTTCCTTGGCCCCATTCCTTTAGCCTGGGCCCACAAAGCTTAGACCCTCAAGGTTTTACCACTTTGACAGTGAGAAGAAGCAGAAGGAAGATGAGCCCTTGAATAGGTGTCCAGAGGAAGGAGAGCTCCTTGCATCCCCTAAGCTTTCCACGCCAAGTCTGCTTTCCTCTGGGTACCACACTGACTCCCCCGTGGGACTGCAATAGCCTTATCGGAGAAGCTGAGAGATGGGGAAAGGCTTTAACCCTCCGCAGGTGTTAGAGAATGCAACTGATACTACAAAGCTCACTATTATCAATAGAGTAAGTCCCCTGCATATGAACGAGTTCCGTTCCGAGAGCAAGTTCGTAAGTCCAATTTGTTCGTTAAATCCAACAAAGTTAGCCTAGGTACCCAACTAACACAATTGGCTGTATAGTACTGTACTGTAATAGGTTTATAATACTTTTCACAGAAATAATACATAAAAAACAAACACAAAAAATATAACATTTTTAATCTTACAGTGCAGTACCTTGAAAAGTACAGTAGTACTACAGCAGCTGGCATACAGGGGCTGGCATCGAGTGAACAGGCAAGAAGAGTTACTGACTGGAGGAGGGAGAGAAGGTGGGAGATGGTAGAGCTGAAGGATCCTCAGCAATAGGAGATGGAGGGCAAGCTGCAATTTGACTCACGCCTGACCTTGATGGCACAGGTTCTGGTTCCTTGCTGGAACCAGATGAACGTTCGCAACTTTGAAATTTCACAGCTTGAAGGTTCGTATGTAGGGAACTTACTGTAGTTAACATATTCTCTTGGCCCAAGCAGTCAGCATGGCTGCAAGTGAATTATGGAGCACTGATTAGGCAAATGGAGGCAAGAAGGATTTGAAATGGTGAGGCAGTTGAGGTCCTGAAGAAGTGAAGCACATGAGGGTTGGGGAGCTCAGATCATCAGGAGGCAATATTGTGCACTGGGTGCTTGGAGGGGTATGGGGTACTGACAATGGATTGCATCTGATTAACAGCTGCACTAGACATGGTGTGACAAATGCATCTGGGGCTCTGAAACACAGAAAATGCAGTCGTCCCCCATTATCCAAAGGGGATACCTTTCTAGACCCCTAGTGGATGCCTGAAACCTCAGATAGTATTGTGGAAATATACTACACTTTTTCCTATACATGCATACACCTATGACAAAGTTTAATTAATAAATTCGGCACAATAAGAAGTTAACAACAAGACCTAATAATAAAATAGAACAATTACGTCTTATACTGTCATAAAAGTTATGTGAATTGTTCTCTCTCAAAATATCTTATTGTACAAATTTAATGCCTTTTCCATCTTAACCAAGCATTTAATACACACTGTGGCTGTAACTTTTGCAGCTTGAGGTGTGAAGAGCAAAACTAGCATGGATTTCTTTTTCCCTCATCACAATTTCACAGATAGATTATGTTCTTACCGTAGGTTTTGACACTCTCAGCATAAGCTTTGTTTTTTTCTTTTCTTATTGTCAAGAACTTCCCCCCTTTCACTTTACAGCTACTCTTTGTCGTATCCAAATTAGCAGCATCACTGTTCTTGCACTTTGGGGCCATTATTACGTAAAACAAATGTTACTTGAACACAAGCACTGAGATAATGAGACATTTGATCTGATAACTGAGGGCTGCTAACTGACTAATGGGCCAGATACCCTGGACAAAGGGATGGTTCACCTCCTGGGCTACAGGATAGAGCAGGATGGTGAGATTTCATCACACTACTTGGAAGGGCGTGCAATTTAAAACCTATGGATTGTTTATTTCTGGAACTTTTCATTTAATATTTTTGGACCATGGTTGACCATGGGTAACTGAAACTGCAGAAAAGGGGGACGACTGTATTCTGTTGATGATATCCATTCTCCTAGTCGTAGGGAAAATCAGTTTTTAATCTAGATACCACACTTTCAAAACTAATATCTTTATTTTTCCTCTGATGTGTATTTATCTTTAGATAGGTATTTTAAAGGTCTTGCTTATACATGACATGTTTTGCCCTATATGCTTGTCGTCACACTCTACCCAGACAAGCTTGTATATTTCCTTGTTTCTTTCTTATCTCCACTCTGATTCCTGACATCTGGGCTGGCAATACTTCATGGGTGTCTCTCTGATCCAGCCAGTCTTCGGTAGACACTTTTTGCATGCCCAAAAAAATTTCCCTAAGCTGTTTTCTCCATTGTCATGCCGTCCTAGCTGATCTACCTCTGGTGAAAGATTTTCTTGCTAGCCAATAGGAGTCTTTCAATCTGGATCTAGTCCTCCTAGATTCTGATTCTCAGCTTCCACAGCATTCTTTTCTCTGTATGCCTGTCATTGTCCTTATCCTTTGACTACATGTTGGAAAGATTGTCATCTTCTCGTCATAAACACTTTTGTTTTCTTTTTTCTCTTGCCTGATAGAGTCATCATTCAGAACGTAACTGACATCTCAAAAATCCTCTTATATATTTGATAAGGAAATAAATTAAGATGCAATATACAGACCCTTATAAAATGAACCAGCCTTAACTTGGGGCGCAATTCCTATGGAAATCAAGCCATATTAAGAAACAGCAATCAAAACGGCACCCCACATGGGCTCCTGGTGCCAACATCATCATTTGCCAACATCAAAAGTATTCTTTGTTATTTCCTTCTTTCAACCATCCCAAGTTTGAGTACTTGGGATTGATTGGAATTGCAAAACCACTTCTATGCTTATGGTTTTTATTCATCAATGAGCATCTTCGTTTCTATCTTATTTACAATTGATTTTTTTCTTACTACTAATACATTAATTTTATTTCTTTATATTATGTATATTTTTATATGTTACCTCAAATCCCTTTTGGAACGATCTTATCAAGGTAAACCCTCTTTTATTCTCCTGTCTTTTTTCCCCCTCTATCTTTCTATGGTTAAACATTTCCTTCTGAGTCTTGATTTTTGATCTTACCATCACCATATCCTATAACAGGAGTAAACAAATTTAGGTACTGGTCCCAATTCCACACAGCAGCTGTTACCCCAGAAAGTTCCTTAACTATACTTGCTTAAATTAGAACTGTTCTTACAATGGGGACAATGTGACAAATAGATAAAATCATGAATATGAAAGGTCCTAGCATAATTCATCATCCATACTATATCCTCAATAAATATTACTTGATTCATGTATTATAAAATATGATTGTCACCATCATGACCTAATTTTTGTCAAGCATGAAGCAATGACAATGCAAATCTTTTGAGTAAAATTTCTGAGCAACCTATTCTTTCTGGTTTAAACATTTTCCCGGGTCCCAAATGTAAGGTCATTAATCAAACGCGTATGTAAAAATGTTTGGATGAGGGCAATGATGATTTAATTAAAATCCTTTTCTTCTTGAGTGAATGAAGCATTCTCAACAGCCACCTCTATCTTACCTTTTTATTGCATATTTCCCCAAGGACATGACTTGGTTCTCTCTGGAATGTGCAGTCAGCCTTCATTGTAAGCATGCCACTCATTTTTCCCCAACCAACTCTGATAATGCTTAATGGAAGTAGGAGGAAGGGATTGGTGTCAAAGGGTAATTCAATGTCCAAGCTTCTCCTTCTCAGTCAGCTCTGAGAGCACATAATAAGAACTTGAGCTTCAAAGGTTTTGCCTACCACAGGAAACTATAGACCTTCGGTATTCAAGTGGGCTATCTCCCCGCCAAAGTATTCTCGGTAATTTCCTCTTCACCCTCACCCCCTCTGATTTATTACTGTATCTTTTGACCTTCTTTCTCTCTTCGTAAAAAGCCTTAAGTTGCCATTATATAACACAGGACAGCAGATAAATATTAAAATTTACTGGAGGCCCCCGCTTAGGAATGGACTTATAGATCTCTAGGGCACAAAATGCCACGAAAGCATGTGGGTTTTGATATCCTTCAGTTGTGTGAGGAGAAATAATAAAGGGACCAAGTCCTAAGAGAAAAATTAAACCTTCCATAGACAGAACATAGCTGCATTTTAAGTAACCACTTTAAAGACATGACTGCTGTTTTGGCAAAATCTAGTAAGCCACACAAAATTAATTTCATGTTTCATTGACATTACTTTCAGGAATTTCATGTTGACATAACCTATAGAGTAAGGGTGAGATACTGCAGACAATATATTTAATGCTGCTACCCCAACACAAAATATTTTAAATTTGAACAGAGACCCAATTTTGTAAAATATTCATGT